>NW_027175965.1:3547500-4147500 GCF_023055335.1 Clinocottus analis | reverse complement strand
TTTTCCCTCACAGGGCCGAGGGCTTTACAAAACAAAAAAGAGGACTCGAACCCCCTCGTCTGTTGGGGGAAATGTATATCCTGGATTCTAATATTAATCTTTCTCGAACCGGAGATATAAAGGCTGCTTTTATCGTCAAAAAACATACTCTGTATGAAAACTCTTCCTGCGGTTGTTTAAAAAAATGGCAAAAAAAAATAGTAAAAACCCATTCCCAGTGTCTCTTGGCACAGTTAACACTTCAAACCTACAAGTCTTTCAAGTGTCCACACAGAAAACTCTACAACTCACTAATTTGACAAATGAAAAAGTGTCTTTGTGCGTGAGTTAAATCAATAACTTGGTAATAACCTCCGATAGATTGTTTAGTCTTAGTATCCGTTGTGTGCAGTGTGGACCGGCAGCATCATATTGTCGGCTCACGGCTTGAGAAACACGACAGCAGACATTTGGACTCATATAGACAAATATAGAGACGTTTTTTGTCTCAGTTGAGCTAACCTGTCTTACAGGAAACGTCACATCTGAATAGACAAGGAGAGAGAGAGAGAGAGAGAGAGAGAGAGAGAGAGAGAGAGAGAGAGAGAGAGAGAGAGAGAGAGAGACGTTTGAGAAAACAGTACCGAGACACAGCGCTGCTTTGCGCTAGATGCTAATGTCAGCATGCACACACGCTTGCAGTGATGTGCACATGCTAACATTCAGCAGGCACGGCAGAAACCGCTTGTGTGGATCAAAAAGCTTGGGGAGAATCATTTTTATTTGGGATTTTTAATTTACACCCCTGTGCTTATTTAATGAATATGTTTGCTACTAGATGGGCTTCGATAGCCTACAGTTTAATTCCTGTTAAAACTGAAGAAATGCACTAAAACCACTGCCGATGGGCACGAGACACCGTCCTTTGGGCTTGTTAGCTGCGCGCGTGGCAAAGACAATGAAGCTGCTGGGTAGCCTCTATAAAAGCTTACTTAAGTTTAGCGTAGCATGTGATCCCCATTATTTTCTAATCTTGTAAGCGTGTGTTTAGATTTCAGAGCCGATAATGTGTGAAATTTCTCCCCCGTGATTCCCCTGTGAATTATTCGGCCTGTTTTCTTAATGGGCTCCGAATTGTTCGTTTGTGTGTTTTTTCTTACAATTTGAGCAGACATCTTGCCAGACTCGACTGCGGCGCTGGCAGAATGCAGGCCTGCTGAACGCGCCAAGATAACAAGCAAATGTCAAATAATGTATCGTGGGGTGCTTTTCAAAGCGCTCATACTTCTAATTGCCTTGTATGGAATTAAACCGTATCGGATGCAAAGCCTCAAATATAATGCAGATGAGTATGTAACCTAGAAAAGTTTCTCAAGAGGCCATTGTCCTCAGAGTCTGAGGGGAAAGACCCAGATCTGTTTTCATGTTTCATCTCTGTGTGGTCTAAAATACACTCTGGACTGATATTTTTGGTAGTTGTTTTCTATGAAACTGCCAATATTGCCATGTAAGGCCATGTAAGGCCAAGGGAGCGTGACACGCCCACCGAAGAGCCTATTTCAATGAATAACGACAGGAACATTCTGGGAACGTCTCTCCAGCAGGACCATCCTTACACCTGTTTCTCTGTGCATGTTCCCTTCTATTATCTTTGGAAAAGCGGCCAATAAGGCACTCGAGGAAACCCATGAAGCTGAAATAAAGTGGCTTTCTAAAGCGGAGCCAATACCAATATTATGATGAAGATGAAAGGCACTTAAATCTAACAGCTGGTCTGTTCTGCTACATGAAATGCTGTTCGGCAAAACACTTATAGACGTGACTTGGCGTGCCCGGAACAGTTTGGCTCAGACGAGTGTTCCGATCTTCGCCGCGCTCGCAACTGTCATTTGCTAATCGGGCCATTTAACAATGTCAGACTGTGGGCTTGGTCCGAACAGTCGACTTCAGCGTAAACCTAAACACTCGCGCTGTTGTATTTCCCCAAAAGACCCGACTCAAAACATCCCGACCCCGTTTATTAAAAGACGTTCGCGGCGAACACGTCAACAGGTCAGCGGCACGGCGGATCACCAGTCAAGCTTCATGCAATGGTGAATGCCAGAGGGCTGCTGGGAGCACGCTTCCTCCCCAGGGGTCGGCGGGTTGAGGGACGTTGGGGAAGATCTTGGCATCTAATGGACGGATTGTGTGTCTTTTCCTGTGAGGGCCCCTAAATCCAGCAAGGGGGATTTCCAACTCGTCTCCAGCCATTGTGCTGAGAATATTCTCCGACCACCCCGCAGCTCGCGAAAAACATTCAAAGGCAGGAAAGAGAGAAGAAACCTCGCTGCTGACCAACAGGATATATTTACAGTAGAGGAGTCAATCTGTTATTGTGAAGCGGCCTCCGTCAGCAGCAGGATGTTTGGCATTCCCAGCGGCACACCGCTGGCAGCGGGACACTCGGACATTCCTCTGCGTCTTATCTTTCTCATTAAGGCAGAGAGGCGAGCCCGGGGGGGCCCGCGGGGCAGCAGGTGAGGGCGCCTTACCTGTGTGCGAGTAGATGAACCACAGGGCTCCGGTCAACAGGGCGCCGATCACGAAGGCCGCGAAGGCGATCCCCACCACCGTCGGAGTGTCCAGCACGTACAGCGTGTCTGCGGGAGACAAAGCGCTGCGCGGTTCATACATGTTGACGGGACAACCTGGGAATGTTGAAAACCTTTCCAGCACAAAGTCCGTGGAGCCCCGAAGTGCCCGATCGCCAATGAATAAACATGGACATGACAAATACGTCATAGCATGAGTGCATTTGTTCAATAATACGAATACAAAAACATAAAAAATAATTCTTTTAAGCATTTCACAATTGCTTGCTTCATCTGAAGCCATGTTTTCGATTCATCTGTCAAGGGAATTTAAAAAAAAAAACACTCCTCACCATTTCATTATTCATGTCTTTAGTTATCACTGGACATTTTAGGGGCTCCGTGTAATTAATACATACAAAGGCACGCAGCTAAATGTAGAAGACACCGAGAATAATAGAGTTGGGGAAACTTTTGTCAGGTGACTTACCGGCATTGGAAGGACGTTCTGGGCTTTGGGTCGCTTTGGGAGAAGGAGTTTCTGCAAAACAAGAACAAATGATGACATTTCAAGAGATGTTGGGCCATCATGTTACAGTGATGCACAGTTTGAACGATACATTTGAATCACTCAAAGTCAGCCCCGGGCCAGAGGACCCGCACATGACTGATATTGTCCTGTGTTGATAAGCAGCTCTCGGAGGAATGTGACACAGAAACCTGAACCAGGAAAAAGACGCTGCGAGAGAGCGGCTATTCTGTCAGCTGACAGGCTTCCTAAAGGATGAAGCTCCTGACTCCCCACTGACCCGTGTATTTCTGGCCATCTGAAAGGCTTTTTAAAAGTGAACTTGGCCCCGACGATGTCTCAACAAAAAAAAAGAAGTACAAAGGCCCTTGTGTACGGGCGAACTCAAGGGGCGAGCCTGGTGCACGTCCAAAACTCTGGCACAATGGGAGCTATTCTTGGACAGGACACCTTGGGAGTTTTCATATCGCATAAATGGCTGACGAGGGGTCATCAGCGTGTGGAGAGGAGGGAGGGGGGGGGGGGGGGGGCTTTAATATCAGAGGGGACGATGGCCAGCGGATGTCCTTTCTGAGGACCGCCCAGCCCTCGCCACATCACTCCAGCGTTATCTGTTCCGTGTGCCAGAAGAAGACCGTAATGCTGTCGACCCCACGCGCAGAAGAGAGGGGGAGGAGCTTCACGGACAAGAGGGCGGAGGCGGGGGGGGAACTCGACCCAAAAGAGTGTGTTTTCGTGAGGAGTTATTCACGCGATTCTCATCTAACAGAGCCGATGGTCATCAAGCTGTAAGCTCAACGCAGCTTTTCAAAGGGAAGTCATCGTGGGGCTGTTCCCGACTTCATCAGAACCAGACAGCACCCCATGAGTTCAACTCACAACGTATGTTTGCAGCCTGAATCCGCTGCCAGCGCTGGAACAGTCGGATATCTCAATGAACGTCATTTGTTTATGCAAGTTCCTCTTGCTGTGGAATGAGCGAGCATGTTTTTGTTCAACTCTGACCCTCTCCTCACAGGGACGGGGCCCGGTTGTTCGTTCTTCTAAAGCTTGTTAGTGCAGCAGAGCGCTGCTGGAATGAGTCCAAAAACGAGGAAGTGAGTCGGCGTTTTTTGCACTTCCGGTTACCTCGTCTCAAAGTCAGGTTTTGGTTCGGTGCCGAAAATAAGGTGTGTGCTGAACACAAGGTTAAGAGATTCAAACGCTTTGACATAAAAAAAAGTCAACGAATACCAATCATGAAGCTTTTAAGTGTCTTAAAAATACTTAAAAGCGGTTGCTAACACCAACTAGTCCGCCGTTTCAGCCCTGTTGTGTGTACTCGTGCGACGTTAACTTCTGGGTTACATGTTTCTCTAATGGCCGCCCTCTGCTGGAGCTTGAATCCAAACTTGTCTACGAGTAGAAACTTCATGATCTTTTGGAGGTTTAGAACAATCATAATAAATGTGTAATATCTAAGTAAGTGTCTTGACTTCATGCCGCCCACAGTGGGAGTGAAAAGACCTCATTCAGATGAGTTTAAGGTGATACATCATTACAGATCTCTATCACAGAACAGCAATCAGTGATTTACAAAGTACATTTCAAACACTGCAGTTTCGGCCTGTCCAATAGATTTGACCACAATAACCCAGTTACTGAGGGTTTTCTTTTGAGGCGGATAACATTACTGTTGTATGTAATGTAAACAAACCAGACTTATTATAGGTTTTCCGTCTTCATCCTCTATTCTTTGCTGACTTTTGCAGACATAATACTGCTCGTAGTGGTGAAACAATACAATCGGCACTGCCAACCCCTCACATAAATGATAGTTTTCAAGCTTTCCTGAACGTTACCAGATCCAGTAAAGAATATTGCGGAGCCGTAAATCTGCTTCTTCGGCCGGGTTTTGAGGCCGTTATATTTTTCCATGCACCAAGTTGGCCAAAAGTGGCCCCTCTTTGATTTGTAGATCAAGTGGAGCTCTTTGGGATACTGTCCAGTGCTGAACTGTGGCCCTTAAAAAATCAGCTTGTTTTGTTTACCTTCCGAGCACAAGAGATGCCTTTTAAATTGAGTTGTTTTTTGTTTGTTTTTCCCCACTGGGTTTATTGCATATTTGTGTTTACTTTATCTGTTCCATGGAAAATAAACGCCGCAGACCTGGCACAGTAATGCGGTGGGCAGAGCTTGTTCTGGACCAGTGTGGCTCACCCACTCACTACTGGAAGTTTCAGAGTCTCTGTGCAGCAATAGCTTCAGCAGCTTCTCGAGCATCAACACTGGAACTGCTGTGCTAAAAGAAAAGTGACAGCATCAATGTCCCGGCCTAGTCGCGAAACCCGATGACCAATTAAAATGGATAAAAAAATAATAAAACCACCCACATGTTCTGTAGGACTCACTCACTACTCACTGTAGAGCCGACTGATGCCGGATTTTAGAGGCCGATACTAATACCCCCGTAAAAAAAAATCCTTAAAAAGGAGTTGTGAGCAACATAATGTACGTACAACTAACAATTACTTTCCCTTTCATTCTGGATGAATGGATTCTTCGTCAGAAAACAGCTCCGATTCTCAGCTGAGCAGCGTAGCGAGGATGCCATGTGAGGCTGAGGCATAAACCGGTACGATGCATCCACATTGGCTCTAGAGAGGCCGGTATCGGCCGTGCTGCTACATCAGTCAGGCTCCAGCTCGCACCGATTGAAATGACGTGATGTATATTAAAAGCATGAGTCAGTGCCATTTGAGTCAAACTGACCACTAGGATGATGCTGATGTCATTGCTCAGAGGGGATGCTGATTTGTAAAGCTCTGGCAGACCACCAGCGATCGGATGGGGCACTCGTGATATCACCCCTTCTCAGTTTATGTCATAATTAGTAAAATGTGACTGTGGTTACCTCAGCCCCCCCTTGTTCCCCCCCCTCCTCTCCCCACTCCCCCTTACACACACACAAACATCTGCAGGCTGCTCCCTCCCTCCGATTACACTCACAACCCCGGAGACTCCGCAGTACAATGAGCGGCAAAACAAGTGATGATCGAGGGGCCTTTAGGCTCTGGCTGGACTCCCAAAGCCAACAAGAGGACCTCCATACACACACTCATACACACACTCATACACACACACACGCCGTCCTCCCCTTCTCTAGTGGAAAGGGGAGGCCACAGTGAAGGTCCTAAGTGAAAACAACTGGAGCTTGGTGCTGTATGATTCCTCTTTTTCCGCCACTCCCTCAGCACGGACCGGTCCAGAGCGCCGAGCTGGGGCTCGGTGTTAGCACGATCCCCTTACTGCAGTCAACCACATGCTAGAATCTACACACACACACACACACACACACACATGTATTCTTGTGTACAGACGTTAATGTAAACAGACACGTGGGCACATACACAATCACACACACTGCAGTTAATGGTGACCAGATGTGGGGAAGTGAGGTGAGGTTTCCTGCGGTTTTTGGTTTTTGGCTTAATCGTATTGGACCAAGCGTTTGCTGGCTGCTCTGCACTCAGACCTGCTTCTTCCTTGACCCCATTTCCCTTATCACACTATACTCAAAACAATGTACGTCAGAGCTTAATTCATCATTTGTCGCGCTGGTAAGAAGAAAAAAAAAGGAGCGCGGGTGAGAGTGACAGGAGCTTTTAAATACCCACGTGCATGTGCAGCTCGTGGCACGCGGTCTCAGCGAGTGTAAACTGCGTTTTTCTTTGCTCTCAACTGACCTGTGTCCTCCGATTGATCAGGTGCATCCACCACGACCAGCGGCTTGGTAGACGTCTTGGAGTTCATCACCATGGACAGGATGTCGTCCCCAGAAAGGGAATCGCAGGTCTCACTGGGTTGCAGGCACTGTGTGGACAGAATTTACTTTGAAATCCCCCCACAAGAAAAAACATACGTCACACTATAAAAAAACTATTTTACGCTCTGTGACTTTTGCAGAAAAAAAGATTTTTTTTTCAAAAAGCAAACTGTCTTCTGTCACACCTGACAGGAGTATAAACTTGTAAACCAAACAATGACAAACTGGTGCGCATGAACCAGAGCCTGATAAGATTCGCCACAACTTTATCACTACTTTTATTTATTTTTCAGGTAAAAAGAGATAAAAATATATATTAAAAAGATTATACAAGCTGAACAGATAATAAATTATTTCTAAAAAAATAAAAGATGCTTCTGCAGCTGGATACCTGGCAAACCTGACATTGATTCATGTTTCCTGCTGAGCTTCAGGTGCAGACCAGCTGGAGCAAAAGATGGAGCACGACTTCACCAAGATCTCCCCAAAACAAAAACACTGCTAATACTCTACGCCTCAGGAGAGACCTTACAGTCAAATCACTGCAGAGGCCAAAAGATAAAACGTCATTTGGGTACGATTAGACTGCATACCGTGGGTAGTCTCTGGTTGCTTCGAGTTCTCTTGGAGCACAGAGACATCTCGCAGTGCAGGAAAAGCAGGGACATGTTGAACTTTGAGTTGAAGGTGAAGCTGAAGCTCTTCTTCTCCGCCTGCGTGCGAGGGACCGGGAAGTCCCTCTGGGGGTAGTACCTGACGGAGTCGTCCGTGGGGCACACGGTCTCGATGAGAGTGTAGTCTGAGGTCACACTGGGGTTGGAGTTGGGAGAAATGAAGCACGATATGAGGGTGAACCCCAGCTCCGGATCGGATGCAGCAGATGTGACCTGGAGAAGCGCATGAGGGAGAGGGGAAAATGAAATAAATACAAAAATGTCATCAGTGAAGGCAAGCCGCTTTGTGTAACTGATTGTGAGTGATTAAAGTTGAGCACTACTGCCATCAATTATACTGCTCTTGTGCAGAATAGTTCCATTTCACACCCACAGGAGAGTCGTGTTGCTCTAATTGAAATCCCAGCCCGAAAAATGGGCAGTATGACGGCCAAGCGACCCAAACTGTCATTCTGTTCCTTTCGCTAATAAATATTTTGTACAGAAACAATCATGTCACATTCTGTAACGTGGGCGTGGTTGCTCATGAACACAGACCCAGTTTACGTCAACTCTACGAAGCTTTTGAACTTTCGGCTTATTTTCGGGGGGGATTTACGGACTCTTCTTTAACGGCAAGATCGCTCTCATTAACACGGTTAAACGTTACAGACACAGTGAAGCACTTAGCAGCTAAAGGAGCAGATATGTGCCTCTTGAGTTGGTGGCAACCAGACCAGAAGAGTATTAATATTGGACTATTATTCATCAGGTGAGCATGAAAACGGCGCACAATGAATGCTTAAGGCCTGTTGGATGGGGAGCAGCTGTTAGCTTGACACATGTCAACTGCTGTAGTATTTCACTGAGGAGGCTAGTTGTGTCTTTCTACCCACAACCTTCCCTTGAGTTATTATTCCTCCTTCTTTCTTTTGGATTATCAGTGCTGGCATCCTCGTTGAAAAAGGTCTCGCATGCACAAACACACAGAAAACCCTTTATAACCAGCTGGCTCGGCGTCCACGCCGTCAGCGAAGCACCTCCCGCTGATATCGTCATAAATCATCCTGTCGGATGACCTCAGAGTACGAGTCGTTGCCATCTCTTACATGACCTCCATAATTGTGTTGTGAAAGTAGGGATTTTGAGGCAGACAAGACAGGACACGGAGACAGAGGCGAGGAGGCGATGCAAAGTTGAACAGGGGGGTGAAAGTGAGTATTTTTCTGCCGCAACTCGACAACATAAAAAATGTACTTCATGGATGCCACACTGAGAGATCAAAGCGGTTAAAGTCCCCGACAGCGAGCACAGTTTTCTTACTAAAGCCTTAATTTGGGAGCAAAAGCACACGTTGCGCAAGACAAACGCTGCATGAATTCCACACAAAACGATGATTTATTAGAAATGCGAGGCGTACCTCCACGAAGACCTGCTGCTGCTGCGAGACGGTGTAGAAGGCCTGGCGCGAGGGGTTGTTGAACGGCAGCGTGTTGTACAACTCCATGTTGAATGTCATGTTCCTCACCGGTTGCCTGCCGGATCCTGGAACAATCCTGGGAATCGTGGCCGAGGTTTCCTGGTTCTTTCGGTACGTGCAGTTGAACTAAAAGAATGAGACGACGGCAACGCGAATATCAGCAGGGATCTGACATCTGATACCACTGCTAAGCACCTTCGCTCTGTGTGTGTGTGTGTGTGTGTGTGTGTGTGTGTGGGTGTGTGTTTGATCACATTCGGACGGATCAGAAAACAAAGGAGGAACACAAACTGTATAAACAAGATCAATAAGTGGGAGACGGGGATCGGATGAGACAAAGGGAAAACACGTTCGCAGAGGGAATAAAATGGAGAAACTTCAAAAATGGAAAATGTCAGGTCAAGTTCAGAAAACAGACATCATGGAAAGACAGGGAGATTGCAAAAGGAGTCTTTACGTGCACCAGGGGACACTGGGAAATGGAGTGTCTTCCAGCTCTGAATGATTTACATAGAGATGGAGATGATCATTGGTCTCTACTTGTCAACCCCCCCCCCCCCCCCCCCCCCCGAGACAGAGCCACGGTGATTCTCACCACTATGACGGACTGGTGCTCTGCCGGCTCCGTGAACGTCCTCTCTAACTCCACCGGGTCTCTCGGGAGCAGCACGTCTCCAGATTCCAGATCCTCGTAATCCAGCGGCCTGCCGCTCCCGTCCTTGTTCTCAGCATGACTTATCAAGACCTGCGATCCACAGAGACGCACGTTACTCAACCCAACCGAAGCGCCGTCAGCGAGTGAGTTAAAAAAGAAACCTTTCCAGACTTTTATTTATTGTATTCATCTTAAAAGAAATCCAGTTGTGAGTAGTGTTCCGTAAGCCAAAGACACGACGATTTGAATCTCTGAGACGAGTTGCCAAAAGACATTCTGCAAGCGATGAGGTGGATTTTAAATGTGGGAATGCAGTGGGGCTCATCCTGGACAAAAACATAAAATGTACTTTTCATTTCTCAGTGGAGCAGAAGAATGTCAGGGGTCTGACATGAGGGCCCGCCGTTTTAAGATAATTCAGATTTAATGAGGCGAGAGGACAATCTCAGTGATGCTGACAGTGTTTTTCTTGAGTCTGCAACAAATTAATGAGTCGATCTGCCGTTGGTGCCACTGCCGAATTAAATCAACATGTCACAGGACAGCAGAAACAACAGACCAAACACATTATCTTTGACATGTTGGGAACCAGACAAAGACATTTTTATCTCCTTTGACTCGGGGTCAGAGGTTATCCCTGCATCCAAGTGCAAACACAAAAGACGACCTTGGACTCGTGCCCAGGTTTTCAGCAAATGTGTTGTTCCAAATTTCCCCCACAAAAGATCTGCAAAGGTCGGTTAGGAAGTGATTCATCCTTGCTTGTTAGAACAAACACGCTGAATGAACGCATTCCGCAATAATGAAGACAACTCGGGATGTCAGACGTGAACGCTGAATCCCACACTGTCCACCAGCATGTTCAACTCGTCGTATTTTTCCATTCTGCATTCATCCCGAAAAGAAAAAGAACAACAAAAAAAAAAACAATTTGTGGGAAAAGTGTTTCAGCGTCAAGCCCCCGAGAGGGCGTTTCCTATCCGGTCTTGACATCTGATAGCTGCCGTTGCTCGGAAACATGGCGTCAACTTCCGTGATGCTCTGCTGACTGGAGGATGTCGCTTGATCAACAGGCCAAGTGACACGGTTATGTAGCACGAGCGATTTTAGCTGTGCGGGCTAGCTTCCACTCAGAAAGGGTTTCCACCTAGTTCGGCTGACATCGTTGGCGCCGTTGGTGGACTGGCCATGTTGGCATTGAGGCGATATTATTTCACGCATCAAATTAGTGACGTAGTCAGTTTAACGCCAGGAACTCACTGCCTCTTGAGAACGCCAGCGCGACTGTAGAGGACGCTGTCGCGGGAGACAAATCTATGAAACCTATCCATTTCTTCTTCTCAGTAACTACAATTTGAAGTACACAAATCAAATACCATTGAGGCTGATTGATTTGCTATGGAAGAGGATTAGGAACAAGTGTCTCGGGGAACTACGGTGGCCTTCAGGGAACAAAAAGAAAACGCAAAAAGGCGCTCTCTTGTGCCAGTGTTTGGTTGGTCCGTTCTGTAGAAACACGGCGGTGCAACAGAGGATCTGCACCCTTTGTAGTTTTATGAAGGGCTCATTGTGAGCTAACGCAACAATTCTTCTTTGGAAACACGTTCTTTGTGTATATATATTATAAACTAAGGGGCCCCTTCACATGGTTCGGTCAAACCAGCTTTATTTGCACGACTTGTTTTAGACTCAAAGGTAACTATGGGTGTTGTACTCACAGAGTTGATGTGGAGGGCCATTGGGCTTCCCTGCATGGGATACACGGTGGTCAGACAGCCCGTCACAGGAGTCTCCAGAGTGTAGTGGGTGGCATTGACGGTTGCTTTGCAAGCTGGGTCTTGAAGAGTGAGGTTGGCATGAGGAAACCCATTCGCCTGAGGAAACGTCAAAAAACAAATGGCAACATTGGATGAACATCAAATAGGAAAAACTTTTCCTTTATTAAGTCATTTTCAGAATAAAAAAGATTAAAAAAGAAAAAAGTGGTCGTGTGAGACTTTTGAGTTCCCAGGAATAAACAAATCCCACAAGGTGGTCTCGCTCCAGCCCCAGCTTCTCCTAATTACAGTTTCCATTCTGTGATGTGGGCTGACTGCGCCAGCACCGCGTTCAGACGCCAAATGTTGGGGGATCGTTGTGCGTCTTGCTTCAATGTCGGCTTTTGTTTAACAGGGAGGCTGGCATTTGAATGAAAAGTAGTAGAATAATGACAACATTTCTCATTGTACCGCATTTATTTTTATTTTACTTTTGTTGCCTTTAAACTTACTTTAATGCGTTTATCAGAAGCCAATACTGATCTCTGCTGCGGAAGGCCCTCCTATAAATCTACAAGTGAACTTTTGTGTTACCACACTGAGCATTGTGGTGTAATAAAGAGGATTTTCAGATATAAAAAAAGCTAGCAGCATGGAGGTTTATGTTGGCATTTTCTAATCGCAGTGCAGAGGAGATTCATTCTGGCCCCTAATTGGTCCTGACACATTCTCTTTGGGTGTCCTCCGTGTTTGTTGTTTTCCGTTCTTCTTGTCACAATTTGTCACATCAAGTCTGCGTTGCAAGGGGCGAAATGGTAAAAACAAAAAAACATCCAGAGCCAAATGCGACTGATCGGACCCGAAAACAATTTCCATATGTAAATGTGAATCGATGACACTGCATTAGGTTCGGTTGGGTAACACAACATTTGCTTTGTTTTGTTCTTCGCTTGAATAAAGTGTGACCGAGCATCGAGTCCTATAAAAAAACGTTATGTCTCCTATGTCTCCTAATATTGTCTCCTGTGCTGTAGCAACGTTTTGCTCAATTGATTAGCTGATTGACAGAAACGTTATTTATCTAATTCGATTGTTATTATTTCCAATAAGAAAAACACAATTTCTTGGATGGAGCTCCATATGCCCTAATCTTCTTACTAAAATGAATAAACTTGTAGTTTTTTTTTTATGTTATAAAAATCTATTCACGGATAACATATCCATGTTTCTGGTTTTGGTGTTTTTGGTGTCACGTGTGTTACACTTGTCGCATTGTAATGTGTTTCTCAGCACGCTGCCCACTCACCTGCAGGCTTTCTTTATCGATGCTGACCACCATCCTCTTGTCCTCACACTGCACGCTGAGGCCGACGCTCAGAGCGCCCTGATGCTCCTCGGGCTCCCCTTTCTCCCAGGGCCGTTCGTTGAAGGGGGAGGGCAGCGACAGGAAGGGCACGCCGTCGGACGCGGGCGGGGGGAAGAGAAAGGGCAGACCGGAGCGCCGGGCCGCGGCGCCGGCTCTCGGATGGGGACTGGAGTCGCGCAGGATGGAGAGCTCTGGAGGCAGCATGCTCTCCAGAGGATCCACCACATCTGGAAGTCACACGTTGTTAGAACCTCACGAGGCTGGTTTTACAGGCAGGGAAATTGCGCGGGACCACGGCTATAAAACCTTTCCAGGCTAGCTCCTCTATAAGGACTGTAAAATGTGCAATGCGGGTCATGAAACAATTGCAGCAGCTGCTAAAAGTCAAGCTGTAATTTACCTGGACACACCATTTCAAGTTCTGCCTCGGTACAATTAAATTCAGGGGGATGTTTCTCCAGTTTACCTGGCTCTCTGAGGCGGATGTTGAAGTGGTTAGCCATGGGAGTGCTGGTGTAAGACGTGACTGGACCGTAGCCGTGCTCCTCTGCCCACTTGATCAAGGCTTGTGGCCCCGATGGCAAGTGCTGCTTGGGGGACTTGGACACTTGCATCAGTCTCTCCGCGTTCAAACTGACACTCAGGGTATCAGAGGCCTGTGCAGAAGGAAGCAGAGTCAGGACTTATCTTGTCTTATCGATGACTGTATACAGTATTGTACGTCAGCTCTTTTAGGATCTTCATGAACAAAAGACAGGATTCACTGCTCCACAGGTATCCGACTTCATGTACAGTCCTGCTCTCACTCTGCGCCAAGTGTGAATCATGTGCATGGGCGTGAGGCGATGGGCGTGCCGGCGCTCGATCAGCGCTGAGACACCGAGGGGTTGGTTTGCTCCTAAAAGTTGTGTTTTGCCACGCTGCGCAACATGCAGCACTGATTCATTCTCACAGCCATTTCCCACACTCTCAGATCTCTTGAGCAAAGCAGCTCTCTGACAGAAGCGAGGCCTTGGCTTTTAGAGGCTATTGTATCACATAAATTGTTGTCACTCTCCCAAACACTGGTTGCGCAAGGCCAGCATCCCACGGGTCATCGCTGTCTAATAAAAGTCCAAAATGTCAGTTTTTTGGGGGCAAAACCTCGCTTTGTCTTCAGACTGTCCATCTTCCTGTGGTCCAGCGTTGATGATAACGTGCCGCAGCAACAAACAAACCCTTCAAACACACATTCACCATGTATTCCGGTAACTTGTGAACATGTATTCAATGTCGAAACACTTCTGAGCTACAGAGATACTACAAGGAACCCAAAAATGTCTCCTTCATAATGGGGCTGGAGGGATTCACCCTCTGTGGACCATGAATGTCTGGACAAAGTTCCAATCCATCTGCTAGTGCAGATATCTCATGTCTGGACCAAAGTGGTGGACAAAAAGTATCTACATTCCTGAACCAAACATTGTTGTACAGGGACAAAGTGTCAAGTGGATATGACAAAACACAAATCCATTGGGGACTTCCACCAGAGGCCTCGCAATCACCTCTCTGACCTGGCATCACGCTCGTCCTACCCGATCGACTCGCTGTACGACGGCGACCCGGCAGCTGTACAAACACGGCACCGCGCCTGGCAAAAAGTGCCGTGTCGTGGCTGAGGCCAACACGGGGAGGAAACACAGAGCCTCTCTCCCCTCGCACACCTCCACTGACAAGCCGTACAAGCCTGGTGACGGTAAGCTGACGGGGGACGAGACTCCATCTTCGTCATCCAAACCGTAAAATCACTGGAGACATTTTGATAAATTCACAACATTAGTGGGCCTGCGTCAGTGTTAATGCACTGTCAAAAAGCCAAGGTTTGAAATTCCATCCCCGGAGCAATTTACAGCGTTTGGACGAGTGCCAATTCCCCATCGACATGATCTACAGTTGTGTACATAGGTGTCATATTCTCATAGTTCCTAAAGGCCCAGGGAGACTTGAGCAGCACTAATAAAGATTTAATATCAATACTCATACTCAGCTTTTATAAGTATGAAACCAGATTTTTAAGTAAAGGGCATTCTGATATATCGCAGTAATTATCCAGTGTTTGTCTTGTCGTGCGTGGCGAGGAGCTCCCTGCGGGGTGAGCAGCTGAAGTACAGGAGTGTTCCTGGCTCTGAACACGTGTGTGACACACACACACACACACCTGCTCCTCCCTCCCCTCACAGGCTCTCAGAACGTGATGACAATGTCTGGAGATGCCACCGTGAAATTTCACAGTTCCTCCGAAACCCGTTATCCCAACCCGCCACCGAGACCAGGCGCCATTTCAACGCATGGAAATCCAGGTGTGACAACGCTCTTCTGTCACCGGTGCAACGTTGTGACCTTCCTGCCTGCGACATGACATGCGAGCCACTGCGACGCACAGTAAGACTGCATTGAATCTCGGAGGTGAGGATGTTACCAGACAGGTGTGTCGTTGCTGCTCACTTACCACCACGTCCAGCTTTCCTATCACACTGTGGGCCTTGATGACCCAGTTGACAGACTTGGCGCACTTGAGCAGCAAGACGACGTCACGATGCAGCGGGGCATCGTCTTCCAGAGGTCGTAGATCCACTATGACATCCACCTGGAAAGCGCTGCAGGAAAGGAAAAAGAGGGGAAAACTGAATTTTGGACGGCGAGGTCTACAGCGTTGTTATCGTGCCTCTTGTGTCTGGCCAACTAATTAAAAAAGAAGAAGAAGAAGAAAAAAAAGACTGGTCGCATTCCCAGAAAAGAAATTTATAAAATGCAGACATATGTGCGACAGACCAGATAGCGCTGGAGTGAGATACGGCTCAGTTCCCAGAGCTGCTGTCTTTTAGGGGCGAACTAACGAATCACTCCACTGGGGGAGTGAGGAGATTATCTGTCAAACTTGGAGTCCGACAGCCGGTTTTGAAAATATCCTTCTCAAAAAGGAACACCGTTAAGTGAAGAGTAAGCCTCCCCACCCCCTTCCCACCACCACCCTCCTGCCTTCATGTGAGTTCCCATCCAAAAACAAACTCCCCAGGGCTCCAGTGAGAGCATCTTGACCTCCAAAATAAACTATGACAACATGTTTTCTTGGCTTGGGCCGCTCACCTGCTGGAGTTGGGGGCTTGGAGCTCCACGATGTGGACCTCTTGGTCTTTGTCGGGTCCGGAGAGGATGCAACCCTTTGACGCCTGTGGCTCCACGTAGCCGCCCAGGTAGTTCAGAGACAGGAACTTGGTATCAATCTTGCAGGTGTCAGAAAACAGCGGATCTGAAAGAGGGGAGATTGTTTGCGTTACCGGTTGGGGGTCCATGGGGCTATTTTTACCTCCCATAAGGAGAAACACAGCATTTTTTGTTAGCCCCCTCCACCAGTGGGGAGTCACTGGGGAACCCCCCCCCCCCCCTCCCCACTACCCGCCCTCTCCTGCTCTGCTTATGGGGGGAATCCAATGCCTCGCAGAGACTTGGATGTGGTGGATGTTAGCTTGGTTTGACCCTTCGTTGCAGCTGACGAACAGCCTCTCTTCTCACTTCACCACACAGCCCTGCAGCTGGTATTGCCATTATGCCGGCACTAACCGGACACGGCCATGTGCTGGGTGAGGCCGTCCATGCCATCACCAGAGAAGTGTTTTCTGGCTTTTGTTTCTTTACGTGGGAAAAGTAAGCACTGTTTTGAACAGAATTCCCCCACAATACCAGGACAATAATATTCATAAACACTTCTCTTTTTTTTTCTCTCGACTTTTTACTTTTTTTCGTTAACTGTTAACAAAGTCCAGAAAAGCTACACCCCCATCTCAGCACTCGGAGAGAAACACAAGACAGCTGCTTCCTTATTTGGCAAACAGAGCCTCGGACAAAGTGTAAACTGAAAGTTGGCACCTTCCTTTCCGGAACCCTAGTGGCTCTTGAAGGAGCTGAGAGGGGAGACCTCGAGCGCAGGCCTGGTTGGGAAGCCGAGCGAGGATCGGTCCGTCTTCGCGACACGCCGCGGACGATGCGGAGGAGTGGAAAACTATGGCTCTTCGCTCGGAGTAAACACTGTGGCACTCAGGGTGTTTGCCAAACCACAACCCCCCTAATGACACCAGCCAAACGCTTGCAGGCTGAGCAACCGCTCTGTGCTCCTCGGCAACTCGCAACACAGAGGGCGAACTTATCAGCAGCAGCGGTGGGAGCCACGTTATTTCTCTCCAGACATGAGCCTCGTTTCATTTCCATGCGGTGGAGGATGCTCATTAAAAGTCAGGATGTCCTGTCTGAGAGCCGATGCGCTGGATGAGAAGTTGGACGTGCTGTTCACTGTGAGGGCCTGCGAGCAGCGAGAACAGCCCACGTGAGGAGATCAATCGTCAGCCTCCTGTGAGAGCCCCGCGGTCCTCCCCCCTCCTCCTCACCTTACTTATTAAAAAAAATGTGATAGCGATGATGTCTCACCTGTTTACCTCTGCAGAACCACAACTTGGAAAAAGAGACTAATCTCAGATGTTTTTAATCTGCTGGTCTGTCTGAGACCAAATTAACACTCCAAAGTCCTAAATAACCTCCTGAATATTTCACAGTTTCTTCTACATCTTTATTTGTCTACGGCTCTTACCTTAGCCCACATGCATACATAACTAGCATTACAACCTCACTGTTTTATGCCGCCACCAACCAGACCTGCAGCGGTTTACATCCATGTCTGTCCAAATTGATCATTTTTATCCAATGAACATTTGCGTGAAAATGTCCTAATTATCATATACATTCTTGGGTTATGGGCACAAAACATGTTTTGTGAAATCCCAGTGACGTTTGACCACCAGGTCCACGAGTCCAAGAAGAGAAAAATCTGACTCGAGAATAGACAACCCCGAAACCATAATATCATCTATTATGTTCCAGACGCCCTTTGGAGTTTTTCCACCACTAGTTGTGTTATGAAACAATATGTTTTTTGACAAGCGACTCCCTGCTTGGTTTTTTATCATGCATGCAATAAAAAGAAGTACATGCACAAGCACACAAATGGTTGCTTGTATATAATAACTATGAATTATGGATATGTGTTGTTATTTTGAACTCTTTCAAACTATTTGTTATGTAGCGCGAAGCTTGTGCTGTAACTACAAAAGAATCAAGTGGACAGCAGGTCAGACTGTGGTTGTACTGGACAGGTGTGGCTGTTAAAAAACAGTATCTAAAAATGGATACCGACATCGTGAGACTGCATGCAATACTTAACATTTTTTATAATGCAGCAGGAATACTCAAATACAAGTCTGTGCACTTTCTTTATATGTGTGGGCACCGTTCTTCAGGCTGTCACGGCTCACTGTTACCACGGGTATCCTGTTAAACAGCAACAGGGTGAATGCCCGTTGAGGGAAGGAAATTCTTTTCCCAGAGTAGTGCACGTAAACCTTTAGCCCGGGTTCAAACACAAAAGCTAAGTAAAGTTATGGAAGCTGAAGGGGAACGGGGAGGCGTGCATTCGGGGCCTGTGAGCTATGTTGGGAATTTTGGGAATCTAGCACACACCTTCTCCGACTTTGATGTAGATGTCTTGAGTCATCCTGAGCTCAGAGAAGGAGGTGACGGCCCTGTACTTCTTCTGGGCCCAGTTGAGGAGGTGCTCATTGCCATGGGGAAGTGTCTCCTTCTGGATCTGGCAGGAGAGGGAGAAGTTTCCCGGCTGGAAGTGGACCTCTGAGCCCTCGGATACCTTTCGGAAGGGAAAGTGCAAGTGTTAGAGCACAAAAAAAAAAGCCCCTCTGTGTTATCTCAGCTCTGTGCAACGTGATAGTAAATGATAACTGCAGGTTTTTCTATTTCAGTTGATTTATGTACTAAAATATTCTGTGTTCCACTTCACGGTTTAACATTTCAAGATTACAGCCGACGGTGACCTCTGTGTCGAGAAGGATATGCACATCGAAGTCAACCTAAGAAGAAGAAACCTGCGGGCGGACTGAAAAGAAAAGAAAAGGGCTTCGCTTTTCCAAAATTAAACCTGCTCTCTAAACATTGGTGAGAGCCCTCCTTCACACTCCATCCAAAACCGTTATTTGAAAGAGTCTACAAAATATTCCCCGGCGTATTTTTACACATGTTCCTCCACACGATACACTGCGTGGTTTCCAGTGTTGGCCACAGGGGTAGAAGACACAAATATTTGACGCAGGCAGACTGACAGACAGGTAGGCGGGCCGGCACGCTCACAACAGGTCAAATGGAAAACAGTCACAAAAATGAGATGGGTGGGGGCGGAGTCTGAAAATGACGGAGGGCGCAGAATGTTTGACAGGTACGGCTGTCCATATCCGCATTAAGAAGTACTATTGGCTCTTATTAATGGAGCCCAACCTGGTGCGCTTCATTTCAGAGAGATAAACATTCACATGTGCCGAACAACTCCACCGAACAAACAGGAAGTCCAAGCAAACGGTCTAGACGGCTTTCTTTATTTTACTTCTATGCTTGTTTTTCTTCCTCGCTCTGTCCCCTATCTGTATGCATGAGCTGAGACGGTGCTGCCAGGCCCAATTAAAAAGATGAAATCCTCTCGGATTCAGTAGAAAATACGCAAACCTACTTCTTCGCGGCGATGTTATGAAGCTGTCCCTAAATTGCTACCGTGTCTAAACAGCGACAGAATAACATCCCTTTGGGGTGTTGAGGTTTTTCAGACATAACTTGCTTTAATCTCCCTCACGTGAAACATCTGTCTGACCTCTGGACGCTCCCCACTCGGTGTTCCAGGCATCGTCACGAGTGGCAGTAAATACTGGGGACGGGCTCTGTCGAAGAACTCAGGTTGATTGTGTTTTGAGTGCGTTTTCTACAGCGAGAGAAGCAACGGCGAGAAAGATGGCGGGTAGGTGGTGCCCTGAGCGGGTGAGCAGGAGGGGCCGGGGGTTGCTTCGCTATCCTTGCCAAGCTCAGCAGAGTTTATCAGTTTAATTGCGGGAATACTACTGTAATTAGTCGCAAAGAATTAAAGGGGAAAGCCTGAAAGCCAAATTAGCTCCAGGCCTTGCAGAGCACTGAAAAACCTCAGGAATTTGAACCAGGGAAGTGAGGGACCCACTGTGGGCTTTAACAAACTCTCTCCCTCCTCTCTCTCTCTTTCTGTCTCTCCTGTTGCATGCTCAGTTGACAGACCCAAAATACTTAGACCTTTTTCTTTGGTCCAGCTCTATTATTATTATTATTATTTATGTTTGCCCGTTTTGTAGTTTCCTGGCAACAAAGGAAATGTGTTTGTGCCAAGGTGGGAGGAAGAGTAAAGCCAAACCTGCATTCTTCCTAATGGCCACCAGGGGGCGACTCTTCTGGTTGACATAGGAAGTCTGTTTGTGTTGAAGTCTATGAGAAAAGGGGATGCTTTCTTTAACCAGGGGATGCTTTCTGTAACCCTTTCACCAAGTGATATTCCTTGCATGTGTAACGTACTTGGAAATAAACATTTCTGATTCTGATACCTTTTCAGTTCATGAAAGTTACCTGTCATCTTTTTGGCGCTAATCTTTGATCTTGTGTCGCTTCTGGTTGCAAAATAAAAAACATCCCGACAGCCAAAAACCACAATGTCAAACTTGGACTCACTTGGACTACTTCTATTTCTTAAACACAGTACATGGTGATGCCTGGAGACACCAAGATTGCTTAAATTTGCCGGTCATGAGCACTTGTGTTTGTGTTAAACTTCAAGGGAATAGAGCCCTTAAAGTGCTGGAAAGAATAAAACAATTTCCTTAAGTGAAGTATATACTGTAAATATAATATATCATGCTTACGATTTACATTAGCTGTCACTCTCTAAATACTGTTACATTTGTTGCTAATGTACACATGTTGAGCCGAAAAGTTCCGAGAGCAGCGCGCCCACAGCCAACTAAAGCAAAACTTCACTATGTGGAAATAGCGGCAGGTCTTATGAAGCAATCCGTTACTATCGCTGCCAGGAAGGGTCTTGAATGTAGATGTTGTTCGCTGCGAAGGTCTTGTACTGTGTTCTGAAGTTAAGACATGCAGGAAAGCGGGATGTAACCTCGACTTAGGAGGAATTCCTCAGACTTGGCAGACAGCTGAGCGCAAACAAAGAATGTCGAGGAGAAGTTGGTTACATACCATAAGGGACCGAGACTCTTTGCTTTCATGTTCGTAATCGTAGAAACTCATGTAACTTGTGTCTGTCATGGTATTTACAGGCAGGAATTTCCCTTTTAACCACTGATAGTTCCGTGTTATAACCGTTTAAAGTGCAACTCAAATGTCTTTTCAATTCTAAGATAACATTAAACTGTATATTTATTTCCTGCCCCTTCGTGCTGTAAGCATCCACATATTACAGCCATATGCAGTAAAAAAAAGAGACGGCATGCCAAATGTTTGAGATCAATTATTATACAGCTGTAATCCTCCACTGAGCAACACCCTGAGTCTGGGAAATCACAAAAGGCTGTTTAGAAATTAGGAGGTGTTGCAAACAGAGGAGGGGGATGAAAAGTGGAGAAAAGGGGTTGATAGATGATGTGAGCGCGTATAAACTCTATTAATGTGCTAAATGCTTTTGTGCCTGATTTAATCTCGTCGCCTCTTGATGAGCTGCAGGGGGGCGGGGGCGACGATCACTCCGCTCGCTGCAAAACGGGCGCGTGTTTCGTGTGAACGGGCGGGCTCGGGGAAATAGTCGGAGGAAACGAGCATATGGCTCGGCACCACTCGGGAGCGATCATCTGCCACTCCTGTCTCCAAATAAAAACCAAGAGCGGCTACCAGAGGTTTCCATTAACCGCCACGCCGAGGAGAGTGCTCTTTGCGCCAGGGGCCGATCGACCTCGTGCTACGAGCGTTGAACCGACGAGAGAAACGCGGGAGTGTAAAAAGCAGAGCTTGGCAAACAAACAGTAGGCAACGCGAGCCAACATACAAAGTCTTTACAGACTTGTTCCACCCAGAGTCACAAAACATTGGATGCAGATTGAGTCTTTCAAGCATGCTACACAGCCCTCCTTCCCGAACCATCAGAAAAGCAATATATGCACTTGGCCACTAAGTCAACACAGCTCACTCTGCACACGTGTCTCGCTTGGAACTGCAGCGTCCCTTGGTGAAATCAGATTCGGCATGATTTCAACGTTGATATTCCCCTTCGGTCACTGTAGACCCACATTGACTCCTGCCTGCTGCTGATTGACGTGCAGTCCTGTGCGGAACATGTTTTACAACAAATTTCTGGCAAGTTTCTGGCATTTTTAAAAGGCGGCAGGGTCCGGTAGCCAACAGCAACAGTTCGCTCAGCTTCTCAGAAGCTTTTCCAGGCAGCCCATCTGTGTCCAGCGAGCCCAGAGCACTGAGACCAGGAAACTAGGACTGGCAGTGCCGAATCAGAGTCCAATTAGCCCCAGGAAACAGCTCTCTCTCTCTCCGATGAAAAAGCAGAGCGAGGGAGGTCTGGCTGTGGGTTTCTGTTCTGAAGTGTTAAGCTCAATACCAGCTCTTCTTGATTCCGTTACCCTACCATCTCCCCGCGGCGACTCCTCCACCTGAGAAGCGGGAAATGGGTGGGATTTAGCGAGGCCACTAACGCGTCGATATTTCTTGCATATCCGCGGCCATGGTGCAGTTTTGTGGCCCCGTTTTTTAATGATCCAACCGTAACTAGGTGCTTTGGATGTCCCCACACAGTTCACCATGCACTTTCTTCTACGTTGACACAAAATGTTGTGTCATCCAGAATTCCTTTTTTTCCTGTGGAGCTAATGCCCGCTCAAAAGCTAACAATTAAAGTTAGCTAATAATCAGACTTTGGGAGCTTTTGCAACATCCCCGGAAAATAAGATGATGCGATGATGTCCTTTTCGGCCCGGCGATTGTTCTCCCAGCAGGATGTGGCGTGCTATTTGAGTCGAGTGGCATGTTAAGGAGGTCACTGTGGAGAGACCCTGAGAACCCCTGCGGGTCACGGCTGTGGGCAGTCAGGCGAGTGGATGAGAGGCTTGCGCCGCCAGAGGACTCTCACTCAACTACAAAATACATCACAGCTGATTCAGTGGGCCTTGTCTGACTGCAGATGCCTCTTGCCTCGCTGTTAAGACTCCCTTTTATCGCTCCGTGCCCCACTCGAAAATCATCATGAACGTCAGGCAGGTATCACACTGCAGAGCCAAACCTCAGCTCGGTCTCCGGTCAGATAAACAGCAAGAGGAATACAAATTCCCCTAATACGGAGCTGCAGAGAGTTCAGGGAGTATATTCATGGCAGCCTCTTGCTCAATGGAGATTGAGAAGATGTAAAAGGCGCCTTGCTCTGCAAAGGGCACTGATGTCCGACATCATTAGGCACACAGCAACAGCTCTGTCGGGTTTAATGATGACTGTCAGCTGTTTTCTGTCTGCCACCACTGACAAGGGGAGACATTTCCTATGATGCAGGCCTGCTGGTCTCCACAGAAACGCACATATCACTGGCCACACATTATCACAGCTTAGGAAAACACAGGCAGGCCAGTTGCACATCCATCTGCGCGAAGCAATGCTCTTTCCTTGGACAAGAGAGCATTTATTTCCATCTCTACAGGAAATATTAATTAAACGGAGGCACTCAGGGGCCCGTGTGTCTTCATGTTGCTCTCTGACAGCTGCTGTCTTACTCGTGCACAGGAAAAGGATCTTTCAATGTGAAACCTGTGTGTGTGTGTGTGTGTGTGTGTGTGTGTGTGTGTGTGTGTGTGTGTGTGTGTGTGTGTGTGTGTGTGTGTGTGTGTGTGGGTGAGCCTGTGCATAGCACGAGGATTTTGCAACCCCTAAATGTTTTTTTCTCCTTTTTTTTTTTTTGCCTGAGAGGTAAGCAAGAAATCACCGAGTCCCATGTGGAAATCATTTGTGTACCTGATATACTGCATTCTTGGAGAATGCTGTGGTGTTGAACATACAATTGAAAGTGATTACTTTTGTGAAGCCAATACATTTAGAAAAAGCCTTTGAGAGTATATAAAGGCAGAGAAGAAGCCGAAGAAAAAAAGGTTTTCATTGCAATATTGTGTAGTTAAGCCCAGGCTGAGGCTTCTGGGTCTGATTTTGCTATGATTTTCTCATGTGATACACAGGCTTTGAACATGGGCAATGAAGCAGTCCATTTTTACATTTTTTTATTAAGTTTCCCAGCGAGGCCCCCTGGTGCATTTACTAAAAAAGGCTGGCTCTCCAGGGGACCTGGCTCACACTGCACTGACATATCCCATGTGTACTCTGATCCCAACTCTGGAGAGCTATTTTCATAACTTAAAGTGACACACTGTAACTCTTCAAAGAAAGCACAAGCACATTGTCGACAAATTAAAAAGTTAAGCTCATTCAATAAAACACACTATTTTCAATTAAATTCTCTCATCTGCTATTCAGCCTTCATTGGCTTGGTCCGGCTAGCAGCATATGGCGGCTGATGTTAGCAAACCTGACCCCAATGAGTCAGATAGGATTGTTCTCGACTTGTGCTCTTGTTTCGCCACATTTAAACTTGAAGAGGATCTTGGGAAATTACGCGTACAATGTGCCGTTGTCCTGTAACTACCACGCTTAACCACAGAGGCCGCAGTTCTGCAAGAGCCACGTCGTCTCCCTTTAGTTCGGCTTTGAGTGAGCGCCTTGCTGCTGTTACACATCTGGATTCAGTATCTCAGATCGGACACCAAAAATGCGACCATTAAGATGCATTCATTAATAAAGAAATAGACATTTTGATTCCGTATTGAAGCAAATGCCAGTGGGTGAGGGATCCGCTCGGTACCTCAGCAGAGCTTTACTGGTTTCGTGTTTGCAACCACACATTCCCAGTTGTTAGGGTTTTCGTGTTATTCGGATACGCCCTGTCTGATTTGAACAGCTGCCAAGCTATCATCAAGATCGTTAACAGGAGGGAAGAGGGAGGGAGGAGGCGGGGATACGGCCCCGTGGTTACAGGGCGTGAATAAAGCTGACAGGGCACATTACATCTTTTTACATAAATACAGTTTTACACCATGATGTGAGGGAGGGATACTGGTTTGACTTTTAGCAAAATAATGATGAAATAAAAACTTACAATTACATATTGAATCATTTGATATGAATCAAAAAGCAAATATAAGCTTTATATATATATATATATATATATATATATATATATATATATATATATATATATATATATATATATATATATATATATATATATATATATCCGAGAGGAGAGCACACCTCGCCACAGTGGCCGTGTATCAGTGCGGCGTTATCGCCCTGGACCTCTTAGTGTGAAGGGCTACTGAAATGGGAGTACGGTTCAGCATGTGAGGAAATGAATACGCAGTTTCAGGGAAGTAGGATTTAAAAGCTTTCGAGCGAACGCTGGACTCACATGAAAGGTGCGCTTCACGCCCAGGGCCAGGTTCTCCGTCTTGATCTTCCAGATCACTGGCTGGGGGGAGTGGAGCACTAAGGCCAGTGGCTTCTGGTGGCGCAGCAGAGACTGGATCGGCTTCAGATGCAGCTCAACCTGGGAAGGCAAAAGAAAGGGATTAAAGTCGCAAGAAGGTACAACACACCTTTAAGCACAAACCGAGAGGATTCACAGCGCGTCACGTGATCTCGGTTCACACGGCTGCAACGTCGAAGCTCTGATAGTCTCACGTTCACTGAAACACAACCAAAACCACCCGGCGGTACAGTTACTCTCCTGGCGTAATTGCTGTGCCGTGATGTAGATTGTTCCTCTTTATCGGGCTTTCGTGGTTGTTTATGCACTCCCTTTGCTGATAAACTCACAAAGGCGGCAAGTTGCGTTCTCCCTAAAAGGCACTTTGCTTCGCTCTGATACGAAGCCTCAGCGGGGTCTGAACTTTCACACAGTGGAGCTCTTTGTTAGCAGGGGGGGGGAATAGTAAGCGGTGGGTCCTTGTTACCATCTCTACAGCATGCAGCTATGCATTTTCGTTCTCAGCCTGCCATTTAAAATAGATTTTCACAGTCTGGTAGTAAGACAGGGGGGAAACAAACTTAAATGTTTTGGGACACAGACTGTTGTTTTCTTGTTTCCATTTGGACCAAATCTAGTCAGGTGGTTAATGGCCTGAGCGTGCACTCGGCTTAAAGTTATCCCGGGCCAAGGATCTGGTGTTCCATCGTCCTCCTTGCGGATCAGCACAGTTTTTAAATAGTACTTCTTAATTGGTAAGATTGCCGTTGACGCCGTCTCTGACTCTCCCGCTTTGATGAGAGGCGATGCTCCAGAGGCTACGGTGATCTGTCTGACACTCTCTTTTAAACTCCCTCGACTAATCACATTAGCCCCATCCTGTGTGTCAGCAGTGAAGGGCCGCAAATGACTAATTCAACCCACAAGGATTCATATTATATCACAGTGAACGACCCCTCCGGGAACTTAACGAGTCCCAGCTTGCGAAAAACATTGGCCCGACGCTTTTGTTCCACTGAAAATGGAACCAGCGATCTGTAATTAGGATGATGGTGTTGAAGTCGACGAAGGAAATCCTGGACTGTTGCCGTTGGAACAGCGCGATTAATGCCATTTTCTGTCGGATTAATATGTTCTATGAATGCCTGTTGATGCCAGAGGCTGCACTCTGTGTCATCAACATGCTTGTAAGTCTTTCCCGAGATAAACAAGGAGATCACGGAGCTGCCTCATTAGGGAGTGATTTCTTGGCGAGCTAGCTCGTCAGTGTAAGTTACTGGAAGCTGGTAGATAGTGAAGATGAGTCTGAATCTTGAACCTTCACAGCACATTGTATCATTTCTGGAGCTTCTAACAGTAACAGCTCAGTGCCAAGCTGTGAATGGTATCACTAGGGGGTCCTCAGAGATACCGATTTCTTTAGAGAATGAGTTTGTGCTAATATGCTCAGTGGGATTGCCAAGCAGCGCGCAGGCGCCTCTGGAGTCTGTTGCTGGACCAAAACCCACAAATGGTCTTAAGATATAACCAGAGACAACAGATTGAGGTGCTGGTAGGTGGACTTTGTCCCTGTTGGACAGAGCCAGGCAAACGGTTTCCTCCTGTTTCCGGTCTTTATGCTAAGCTTCATATAAATCATTCCAGCTCTTGGAATAAAAAAACCTTGTACTTTTCCCTGATGATTGCTGAAAGGAAAACAATAAATGCATTGCATCCTCCGTCTGATACGATCGAAAGCTCCAGAAACCGCTACTTAACTGCTACCTTCCGGTGAAGGTCAAAGGTCAAAAGTGAGCTCTGCACTTCAACAAGCCCACAGCATCTTGCTTAGGCCTGCGCAGAGCTTAAATAACGGCTGCGCACTTCTCAGACAATGATAACCATTCAAATGTCCATATTGGTCAGCAAAACTGTAATTATCTTGTCAGCAGAGAAGATATAAAAAATACTGCTCTTTATATATTTCTCTCTATTTCACTCACACACACACACACACACACTCTATGCTCGCATGCCAGACTCATGCTCTCTATTCTTTCCAGTAAAGTGTGACTTTTTTTTAATCTTCTGGCAGAAGCAATGCGTTCAAAGACTCATCACGGTGATGCTGCGTGAAGCCATTTAACAAGAGACAGCAACGGCACAGACAGAGTGAACATGAGGCATCAAAGCCTAATTACCAGTCCTCCACAGATGTAAGCCCTGGAGGAGAGCGACACAAACGAGTGTTTAGAGACGCGGTGCATGAAAGTGCCGCACAAATCATTAAAAAGTCCCTCCGAGAGAGGAAAGTGGAAGAAATTACTGAACAGTTATCTATGAAGCAAACTGGATTGTGATCCAAACAAATAGATCAGAGACTCAGAGACTCACTGCTCTCTCCATCTCCCTTGTATTTATTTATTTATTTATTGCATATTTTGCTCCCCCTTAGTCCAGACTCTGGAAAAAGCGAGTGCATCGCTCCTCTGAGAATAACAACAACCAAGATATAATCATACCTGGCTTGGCTTTGAGGCCCTGGCTCCGAGAGTTGGAAGAGAGAGGCAGAAGAAGAATGGGAGCGAGGGGGAGAGAGTTGTAAAAGAGGAGGAAAGTCAGACAGAAACATTTCCAGGAGACGTGAGTCACCTGAAAAACACAGGCGTAAACAGAGCGCTGTGGAGAGGAAGAGCCAAGAGGCACCGGCGGCGAGGAAGAGAAGACGTGGTTATATCCAAGGTTTTAGCAAGTGAACGGTGATAGTACCGAGCCCGGTCCGTTCTGACGAGAGCCGGGTTGCACAATGTAAGCACTGGACTCAGCCGCAGCTGGTGTGCATCTCCTCTTCTGCCCGCGGAGATGCCGTCACGAGGTTTGGAGAGACGGGCGGCGAACAGGCGACGAACCGGCCGTGGTTACGCTCTCCTTTCTCAGTGTGAATGTTGGGATCCTGCCGTAAACACAGCCACCTCCACGTAATGTGTGTCCACGCTTGACACTTTAACGCAGCCGACCAACTGACTAACATTTCAATTTGTATAAATCCTTTCAAATAAAAGTCCTGAGGGATTTTTGATGCTTAGTAGACTTGTTTTAGTGGGGAATAGCCGCTAACAAGGCTCCGCTGATGCAGCAAATAAAAACTGCTGCTATTTTGTTATTTTAAAACTTTTAGAAATCCTCATGTGTTTGTGTTTTCATCAGCAGTAACTTGAAAGGACTCAGACGGCGTGTCTCAGCTGGGCTTTTTTCTCCTCTCTTCTTTTTGCTCTCCTCAGGAGACGAACTCCAGATGATGTGACATGTATGTTTGATAAGTAACTGTGCCCACATGCTGTCCACACCTCACCGAGATCCAAACTCAACGCAAGCCAGGCAACCTCGGCATGTGGTCCATATCCGAGCAAGATCGGATGTCGGGCCGTACAGACTTGTTATTTAGTGCGTCCCGCCGTGACTGGAAGACAAAAGTCCCATTTACGTAAATACAATTGGTGCCCAACGGCCTGAGTCACACAGCCAGGGTGTGGAGAGACGAGGTGCAGAAGCACCGGGCATCCGAGTGCCTCTAATGGCGTTGGCGAGGATCAGGTGGCGCTGAGTTGTCCCTCTTGCAGCTACCTTCAGGAGGACACGCCTGATTGATTATCAGGAGGCTGGCACAGGGATTTGGGGGTCCGGTGTCCGTTACAGTTTACAGGGGAGGGCGGTGGTGCATTTTGCCAGCAGCTACGGATGGAGGGCCTGTCTACCCTATCACGTTACTGAAACTACACTCCACACAGGGGACGACAGCTGTAGCAGCATAAGCTGGGAGCCTACGGTTAGCGGCGGTAGCGTGTGTCAACAATGGAAATGTTCAAAAAGAAACAATACAGCTTCAAATTTAAGCTCTGAATCAACAGCAAACAAAGCGCCAACTGGGGAAACAACCCAAACGGTGAATCCCACACTGGCCTTAATTGTATACCAAAGCCACATGGGTTAGTGTGATTCCCCGTGACACTGTAATTACAACGCCTGCTTTGTTTGTCCTAGGCCGTGAACATGCAGTTGCAATTTCATGACCTTTCGGGCAAACTAAATCCCACTGAGTTACGAGTGCGCTTCATAAACGGCGCCCATGGACGCAGCAGTGGGTTCGTTTTTTACAATATTAACCAGCAGGCACCCTGCAGTCGGGGCTCGGTATCAGTGCGGCTCGCAGGTTTTCCTCTATTGACAGAGCGGATCCGACGAGCCCGCCTGTTGATGCGGAGAAAAACCCCAAACATCCTTTAATTAGCCAAAAAACGAGGGACTAATCTAGGAACACACTCTCCCCTCCCAGGAAATGATAATCAAAGAGAGCACAATGTATTCCACGGCATGAAACGGAGACGTGCGGAGCGGTGTCTGAACAACAGCGACTGGGTTTTTAAAATAGGAGACACTCAAAATGGAACTACATGCAAGATTACAAAAGTAAAGACAACAGAGAGGGCTGGCTGAGAGCCAAGCAGTCATGTCTGCGGGAGGAGAAAGGCACACTTGCCTGGGACCAATCACACGGCGTTATCTGATGCCTGCGCATGTGCGTGCGTCTTGTCTGTCTGGATCTTGGTTCTTTCTGGATCAGCGAGGGCGCACAGAGGGGAAGTGGGAGCCGGACCGAAACCTGCTGACCGCTCTTATCAGCACCACCCACATATTCCAGTGCTACCTGGAGCCCCAACCCGCCCTGAACCGCGATGGCAATCTGTCTAGGCGCGACTTTTTGAACACCAGGCTGCAGGAAAAACAGCCGGGAAAGACGTCAAAGTGAGAAAGGAGCTGCTGGATAGTGATCTGTGAGCGATATGGCAGAAGGGCAGGACACGCTGAGGAAAATAGCATAGCATTGAGGTGGTGGGGGGGGGGAGGGTCAGGAGGATATACTGAGATGACTCTGATTGAAGTACATTTTTATCACAACAAAATGTTTGAATTTTTTGTATCATGACAAGCTGTATTTACTTACAATATTTGATTTATAAAATGTGTTTGAAATGTGTTCACCAGGGTGTGAAACTTGAGTTCCATCTAGCAACGTTGGTACTGAGTTCACTGTTAATATACTTCCATTTCAGAGGCCTCACAGCCAGTTGATTAGCTTTGGGCTGATGTTCCATTTGGGAGCATGTGTGTGTGTGTGTGTGTGTGTGTGTGTGTGTGAGTGCGTGCGTGCAGTTTGTCCTGTGTGCGAGCCCGACTCTTATCTGACACTGTGCTCTCGCCAGCTGTTTGTGCCGGTGAGCTCCTCCAGTGAGTCACTTCGCACAGTTAAAAGATATCTGCGAATTCCAGCTGATAAAGCAATCATCTGCTCTGCCTCACCCTGATTTCGGAGCCAGTGGCTGTGTTTGATGTTTGCCTTTGGTAAGCTGATTAGGGCGAGATGGCAGATATCACCGGCCTCTTATGTTTATTTTCTGCCCCATCACCCGCCTGTCTCCACAGACAGGCCTCTTGTTTTGAGTCACTTGAGGTTTTCGCTCTACCGTTTGCAGTAAGTGGGGGGGAACTGGGTGTCTGCTCTCGTGCATGTGGCGGTGGTGGAGGCGGTGGGTTGTTAGCAGGGTGCAAAAGGCCACTTAAGGATGTGAGAGGAGGAACATATGGAAAAATGTTCAAACTTGATACCTACACTGAAAAAAACCAACCCCTTCAGGATGAGGTCATTGTTTTGGTAGGGCTTAAGTGGCAAAACACCAACACCTTCAGGTCAATAGTCAACCGACAAAAATATATTTTGCTTCGAAATCCCTCTGGGTTTAAGGCTTGGCTGAAATTTGAGCCGCCAGTCTCGTTAACAGCAGAGCTTTCCTTGACTGTAACTCTCATTCGTTCTATCTCTCTCGAAGATTATATCTGTTTTAGACACTCTAATTGAACGTTGTGAAAATGTGAAAAAGATTGCACCATCATTTGAGGAAATCACTACCCGTGGCCACGCAAAGCCCCCGACCCGGCACCGCAGCCTTTGCTATGGTTTTTTCAAGTCCTATTCCAGGATACTGCCTCTCAGCGTCTTCTATTTAGCGGCCCCCACGTGGGTATAAGAGAGAAAAGGAGCTTCTGTTTATTTGATTGGGACCACTGGAGCTGAGGAAAGCATCACTCTTAGTGAATAACCCTTAAAATAAAATAAAAAATAATTGTACAGGCGAGCCAGTGTCGGTCCTGAAACAAACAGCCCATTGTCTGAAAGTGACGTCGAGTAGAAGTATGCACGATAAAAATTTTTTAAAAAGACAGAAAATGGTTGGTTTGAAATTGCAAAATGGGCCAAATAAAGCCAGCACACAAATCTCTCTCATTGTGGTCTGGCAATGCTCAGAGGGCATTGTCTATGGTGGTCAGTTTAGATTAAAAAAATGTAAGAAAAAAGGACCAGTGGACTTTTTTCACAAGAGACAGTTTGACTTGTTATAGTCAGAAATGCACAAGTGAAATTGATGGACATTAGCAATGACTCCAGTCCCATTCAGTGTCCCAGTAAGCTACTCCAGCGAGACAGCACCTCTCCTAAGTGGAAAGCAGCAATCGTTAATGGTATTAAATACACTTGTCTGCCGTGATACGCATCTTTACACCATTGACCAGTCCAGGAAAGAAGTCCAGGTTTTCTGTAAACAATATGCTTCTCATTGAAATCATTTTCTAACCAGACAAAGATGTTCTGATAAAACAGCCTTTGTGCCGCCATAATTAGGCTTTGAGATAAACGCTAATGCCGGCATGCTAACATACTCGCAACGACAATGCTAACATGCTGATGTTAAGCAAGAATAATGTTCACCATGTTCACTACCAGCATGCTCACATTTGTGTTATGGCCAAGGTACTTCACTGATTTAACTTAACGTTAACAGTTTTTGAGATATTTTGGTCTTGACCATCTCCATCCCTACAGCCGTGCAGCTCAAATGGCTAAATGGGGCTTTATTAAAAACTTGTGCTGTACGTTATTAGGCTGCTTTTTCATGACCTTCTGAGACAAAACTGTCATTTTCAAGTGTATAATTAGCATTAACTCAACTTCAGTCTACGTCAAAGCTCCAAAAAGCCAAACGAAGAGCAAGAGGAAAGCAAAAGGTAGGAAGAAGATTTGCAGGATGAGACCTTTTGTAAAATGTACACGAAATAACAGCAAGTATAACGCAGAGGTAGAAATAAAATGAGACTGAACCCACCGTGAACAATACAAATGATCAGGACAACTGATCGATACTGCCATACTGTGAGAACTACCACAACAAGGACGTATTCACTGGCTCATTGGTACACATTATAAACTGTAACTGGCCAACTGTATACTGTACTTGAGCACAGTATGGGATGTTGTACTTGACTGAGGTAATTTGATTTGTGTGCAGGAATGCTTGCAAAAGCAGGCTGAACCAATTTCCAAGTTGCATGTTTATACAAGAGTCGGACAGTTCTTACACGTCATTTGAAATGAGCAACACCTAAAATAAATAAACACTGATGACTTTCATTAGGGATGCATCAAGAGCAATAAAAGGAAACCTGACTTAGTCATGACTCCGTTTAAGCTTCAATCATACAAACCTAATTCCCAGCACAGACGGCTACACTTTCCCCTCCGCAGCTTTGAGCACATGGCTTGTATGGCATCGAGAATACAATCCAAAATATTATGGTGGGTATTTCTAGCTTCAGGCTGCTTGGATGAATGACCAGCATACTTTCTCCTTTTGCTGTGTTGTTCCACGGCGACTGCGGGCCATGTGAGTGTGAGCGTATCCCGGGGGCCGAGCGCGACGGCGCAGTCACCGCCGAGGTGTTCTGTTGCACTTAATAACTCAGCTGCGGTGTGTAGGTTGGCCGGGAGCCAAAGTGTGTATCCTGAGTCAGGTCCAGCTGTGCATTTCTTTTCCCGCGGATAACAGCCCATGCCCCCTTTCGTTAATGCCCGCGCCGAACGGGTTCACCGGCGCAGACAGGAAACAATTCACTGCTCTCGCCGGAGAACTCAGGCAGAGAGGCGGGCCGCCACTTTCACACGTGGACGGTGAGCGAGATGTGAAGCTGGCCTCACACGTCGCCGCCCATGACCGCGGGGGGTCCCTCTTTTCTTCGCTTTAGCCCACGTACCCACCTTGTTGCAACGGCAGGTTTGATTCGCCCTAACCTGGTCGAGGCTTGGCTTCTGCAGACGTCTCAGTGACGAGTCACTGGAGGCACACCGGGTTCTCCAGCAGCCGCCTCAACCCCCAGGCGGCCAGTCACAGCCACAGGCCGTCGTTGGAGACACCCAAATACAGTCTGCTCAGCGGCCCAGACATCGCTTCCTCCTCACCTCATCGGCAGAGGTGAGGAGGAGTGCTCTATGAGAAAAATCAACATAATCACCGACTGACCAGGCACCTCTCGTCGCTGACTTTGAAAAGAAGCAAAGGGTACACTTGTAGAAGCAAACACGGGAAAAAAAACATTGCCAGGTGTGTAAGTGTTTTGGGAAATACCCTTTTGGCTCTCCTGTTGTGATATAGATGAGGAGATCAATACTGTGAATTGGCACAAACTGAGCAGCTGGATTACGCAGCAAGAGTGGTTTGAGAGATAAACCTCCTTAATTCCAACTTTACTTTTCACGCTTTCGACTGACATTGATCAAAGGTGATAATAAAGTACACCGTGGTCCTTTATTCACGGTCTTTTACGTGAGAGCATCCTTGCCCCAGATGTGGTCACTGGATTATCACCGCCTCCTGTCTCAACAGTCCACAGATCAGGGCCAGACTGTGTGCGCGAGACGACGGCGTGACGCGCTGTGCGCCCTCCAACACAGCCCCGCCGAAGGCCGAGCACTCAAGGAAGAGAGGCTGCTTGCGTCCGAATCGGCCAATCTGAGCCCACGACCCAGGTGGAAATCCAATCAAGGACCAGAGTGGGTGTGCAAATCTTATCTCATCTTAACCTCCACTCACGGAACGAGCTTCTGCTGGACCACCTAATCTCAACCAGAGCCGGAGTGACCTTCCAACAGCCAAGGCTGTGGGTAAGGAGGAGGGGGAGGGCGGGAGAGGGGGGGGGGGGGGCGGACAGCTGGATGGCTGCCTCCTCCGCAAACGTCCTCACTCGACCACGAAGGTGATGGGTTACCAACAGCTGGGTAAATCGACTTGAGGAGATGGATTTCACAGAAGGTTTTACTGGACTATCCATTACAGTTATGCTGCGAGCGGTCATTTACAGAGCTGATCATCCCATACGTCTACTGAGAACGAATGCAATTAGTAAAGTCAAATAAATAAGCTCCTTTTTAAGTTTTTTTAGATGCATTAAATTAAATAATAAAACTATGGAGAGGACAGATATATTTAACTTTGGACAAGATAAATAAAAGAATCCTGTTTCACTTCCTGGTCCGTAGTCTGTCTCTCGAGAGCAAGTGAAGCTAGGATTAAGACAGCCAGGCTCAAGGGTTGTGGCAGCTTCAACGGCAGCAAAATATATGGCTACGATTGTTTGACTTCCTGAAGTGTTCTTCAATTTAAAACATGAAGATTGTATGGAAAGATTGCGCTTAACAAGCCGTACCACAAAATTTGTCTGAAAATAAAACCCAATTTGGTTTGTTTTGTGTAAATATCGATCTGTGTCTTATCATAATCCACCTTGACACAAGTATACTTGGCAGGACACGCCAGAACAGTTCTGTTTTTGCAACATAAACTGCACGGCTGAAAAGAAAGAGTTCCCTGTTTTCTGTTCTAAATCATCTTCGTTAAAAATAAAAAGTTTCTCAATTTATTTAGTTGTTGTTTTTTGTCTTCTTTCCTTCATAAGTGTTACATGTTTGTTTCACTTTGTTTTCGTCTTTTGTGTGTGAAACAAATAACGCCATACTTTATAAGTGTGACTGTTCCACATCCGGACAAGGTATTTATAATTCAATAAATACAGATATTACCTGAATTACACAACTAGTCCACAGGTCAATGAAAAGTAAACTTTGAGAGATTCCAACAAAAGACATTGTTGTGTTGTCTTTATTGTTGAAGTTCAGAACAAGCGCAGCCTTCGACCCCAGAGAGTCATTTCAGGATTTACCTGCTGACGCAGCAAACGCAAACATGACTGTTTCCATGTGTTTGGCCGAGGCGATGTCTAAACCTGCATCAGCAGCAGAATTGCAATGGCAAGTGTACACATGCTGCTTTTCACACTACATTGATTGAAGAAAGCGGGAGAGAGGGGCCCATGATTCATCCTCAAACTATGGCTATAGCTTTGAGGCGTCCTGCCATGAGACACGCTGTTAAAACCCCTGAAGGCAGGGAGTTGTCTCGAAACCGCCACCAACCTGTGGCACACCGTCGGGAGATGTGCTGATAGTTGGAATGAGCGCATCGGAGAGATCTGCTCAAAACAAATAGGCAGTTGGAAAATATCTTTGTGTAGACATTTAAATGATTTTTTTTTCTTTCTCTAGAAACACACAGGGTGAGCTCATCTGATTGTTCGGTCAACTGCGCCTAGCTTCCTGTGACAAATCCATCCAATTGCGAATTATTTAGCAAATTTGTGAGAAAGAAAAGTGCTGTGAAAAAAGAAAGAAGCATTCGCTGGGTTTTCATCTGGGCCCGTCTGCATGGTTCTTTCATGTCAACCGGTATTGGCCATGTTTCATGCCGTCCGGGGACGAAGACTAGTATTGAACCAGGTTCCAGGTTTTAAAAAAACGCAGTTGCGGTAAAAAAAAACAAAAAAAACGCATGTGTACTATTTTGGTCCAAAGTTTAATCTAAAAATTGTATTTTTTTCATTGAGGAGTTAATTATGGGGGCAGACAATATGACTCCAAGTTTAGATCTTTTACTGAGAGTGACTCACTTCAGCCGGGGTGTTGCCTGGTCCCTCTGGAACGTGTCCTCTCAGGTTGATGATGTGGACCTCCTGGGGCAGGCCGGTGGTGCCCCGGCTCGCGCAGCCCGACAGGGCGGTGAAGCTCCTCAGCGTGGCCTGCACCGGGTGTCCCGTCCCGACCGGCAGCAGCTCGCACGGGCTGCGAAACATCGGCCCTGCGGCGGAAAGAAGGACAGCGTTGAACAAATGGTGTACGAGCTCTGGTGTCCCACCGTCGTAGCGATCTCCTCCCTTCTTTATAAAGTAAACCCTCGTTGTGAAAAGCAACCAATGCCAACACATTTCACGCAGACCAACTAATTCAGCAAATGCACTTTTTCTCAGTCCTCTACAATGTCGTTTTTCCCTCTGCACAATGTAGCGTCTCTCAGTCTGGCCACCTTTGAGCTGAGTAGCACATGAGGCATATCGTCAGAAACTGCATTCCAATTTGAATTCTCTGAAGGCAATTTCAACCGTTTTTATTTTCCTTGAACGGTCAAATTTGACATTCAATTGCTGAGGAGGAAAACCAGACTTTACACTCAAGTGCACTCCGTCCTGTAGAGCCTGTAAGTTGCCATCAGCTGTGGCCTTCACTCGTTGCCTTGAACATGCGAGAAGCTCCCGGACAAGACAAGGTCCGGGCACAGAGGTAATGATCCAGTTCACACGTCCTGAGTCGTACTGTACAGCGAATGTCTGTTCCAACAAACAGAACCTTCTGAAGCAAGTCTTGTATCTGATTAGGATCACGGAAAAAAAATATGTAAAAAGAATATGCAAATTGCTGCTGCAAAGGTTTTCTCGAAAGGCCACGTGTCAGACCTTTTTTTCTACTGCGACTGTGAATATATACTTTGAAAATATTAACATCACAGGTGGATAGAAACATTTGTTTAAATTATAAACACTTTAAAAGGGGAACTAAACATTGAAGTCTGTTTACGGGTCTGGACTCTGGAGTAGTGTTACTGCATTTGTGAATTTGAAGTTGTGTAAAGCCTCAAGTGTCTCCAAAGCAAGCTGCACAACGTCTGATAGTCGTCCTCAAATGATGTCACTCGAGTCAGCCTCGATTAAAAGACTTCCAGTTTGAAAATGTAAAAAAGTCTGACGATGTAGAGTTAGAAAGACGTTAGCTTACCAGACTGTAGCCTACATTAGCTGATGTTCCAATAAACACACATCCGATTCTCCAACCCTAATCGTTGGCAGTCTTGCATTGTGGGTAACGTAGGTCCCAGATTTTGACAAGGTAGAGGAATGCATGGAATATATTTCAAAATGTTTTTTTGAAAACAATGACAACATTATAGACGTGCAATGCTAAATTGGTGGAGTGTTCCTTTGAAGAGAAAAACAAATAAAGAACACATGTCTTCTAAAACTGATTGACAGTGGAAACATAAACATGTCTCAACTAAAATGCTCAACTGGCTGCTTCTCATTTTGGCAATCCTACGAGGGATGTTATCGCTTTCCAGATCTGATTTGGTCACAACAATCTGATCATTATCATCACTAATCTTTTATTGGCCATGAAATTCCATAAAAGGGTTCTGGGTAGACGCTTATCATCATCTCTCTCTCTCTCTCTCTCTCTCTCTCTCTCTCTCTCTCTCTCTCTTTCTCTCTCTCTCTCTCTCTGAGCCCGGTCAGCCAAACAAAAGTGACGCTCAGCAGGGTGCACGGACTCCGAAACCTCTGCCGGTCGGGTCTCTATCAGTGTTTTGTCAACTGCACAGTCAGCTGTAATGAACAGTTCAGTGACCTCATAATCACATTTGGGGTGTAACTCGCACATCCGCAAGTACACACCCATCTCACACGAAGCCGGGGTGGCACACACACACACACACACACACACACACACACACACACACACACAAAAACGAAACACAGCGCTGAGGTTCGAGCGAGGTACCAAACAGCCCGTTTCCATTAAAGCGACATGTATACTGTGGGAATGCTGTTTTTTTGTTGTTTTTTTCCACCGGGTCAGACCTCGTGTTTTTACCCCACAGCTTTGTGCCAGCCGAAGCCCGCTCACATTTCAAAACACATCACGCTACACACGGAATTGGCAGCCTTGCCTGCCAATTACAATCAGATGGAACATTTGGAAATCGTTAAGAGTCCGAGTGAAAGACGGTTAGATAACAATGTTGTAACAGTCCTCAACAGCGGGGTACAGCCGAGGGGGGAACTGTATTTTTTGCTTGTTGTTGCTCAGAGCACAGAGCTGTAGTTTTACCCTTCCCGTTGCATTCCAATAAGTCCATGGTACATCAGCACAAAGCCAGCGGTAACGTATGGCATAGCTCCGCTCTCCTTGTTGTGAGAAGAAACAGAGGCTTTATTGTGACCATATTTGTCTCTTGAGACATATCCCAAGTCCTCGACAGATGTCTCAACCTAAACTCTGCTGCCTCTTGCCAATTGTGAATCACTCCAGATAGATGAACTCGTATTGGGGAGTCCACGTAGATAATAAAGCATGGCAAGGTCTTTTTTTTGTGGTGATAAAAGGACAAGGCTTCTTAATGGCAAAAACCTGTGGAGCATCAATATTTCAACCCCCGCTTTAACCCCACACCCCTCCCCTCCTCCCTTTTCCTCCCTAAGGACCGAAGCCTAACCATGTCATCAAGCCGCACTCCCACAAACACGTCTGGGGGCACTCCAACTCACTTTTTCCCCCTCACACGTGGAGAATAACAAACAACCGCCAAACAAACAAAGAAAAACGTAGTTCTTTCTGGGAGACTGCCAAAACATTACAATACACATTGGGCAATGATCTGTTTTTTTGTGTTTTTTTTTACTGCTTAAAAATACAACAGAAAAGGGTGGCGTGTGGGAGAAATAATAAGAGCCATATGGATAGAAAAGTAAGGTATTCCAAGTTTTATGAAAGCGCTTTTGCTTAGTTTAGGAGATACATGTCTGTGTTTGTGCAATACAATCGAGAACAAAATAATCTAACCTCTGCGGCCTTTATGACATTTTCCAAGATGTTCGTGGTGCCCAGAAGACGATCCCTGATCATTTTCCAAGATGTCCCTGACCACAACTACTACTGATGCTACACTGGCCTGCCTCCACAAATACACTCAGTGTGTGTGTGTGTGTGTGTGTGTGTGTGTGTGTGTGTGTGTGTGTGTGTGTGTGTGTGTGTGTCCTCGCCGCGCCGACTTTCTGTTTAGACACAACTGAGCCACTGATACAAGGCTAATAAATATTGTGGATGGACTTTGAAATTGAGACCAATAAAAAAGTTTGCTGATCAATATTGACCGACAACCACGGGACTGAAAACAGCTGCCTGTTGCATCTCGTGAGATAGTGAGAGCCGTGACACTGAACTAAAACAGGTCAATTGCGGGCAGCTAAACCAAAACCATGAAAACCAAATGCTATTTTATGTATGTATATTTCTGTTTCCTCAAATAACCATTTAGATTCAATCGACGCTTTCAAATGAACCATGCGTGTGTATGTTATTGGATCAGGACGACAGTAGAAAGAAAAACTATGAGGCCTTCATCCCTCGTCCTATTCTCTCCAGCTCTAACTCATCACATGTGGTAGAGCCATCAGTCTGCAGCCTCAACGGGCAGAGAGAAAAAAAAAAACACTCGCAACTGCCTGCCACAGCTTTGTATCTTCTGTCACCTTGTCTGTCTGACCCCCACCCCTCTCGGCCGTAGTCTCCCGCCATGTTTTCTTTGGTCATCGGTGGAGGACAGAGTATGTCCTGTCCAGCTGCTGCTAGTGCCTTTTAGCTGGCCAGGCCAAACGCCCACAGCAGAGGAATGAGAGAGGCTGTTGTTCGGTCGGCCTGAAAAACAAGTCCAGCCAGACGCTCTCTCCGCAGACTTTAACGCAAGCGCCGCTGCAACCCAATAGATACAGCCAGAACCGACGTTCAATCTGATACTCCAGCTGGAACAGTAATTGTTGAAATTTATTGAACGTCTTCAGGGAGATTAGAGTACCAACCGTACGAAAGACGAACGGCGGAGAGCGTAACCCTGGCTATATCCCGCCATGAAATATGCAAAAAATCTGTTGTGTCCATTTAGACGCCTTTGCAGCTCGCAGCTCGCCACTGTTGGGACCTCAGGGCTAAAATGTCGCAGGAAAGTTACCAGGACAACTGTGTTGTGGTGAGCTACGGACTAATATCACCAAACCTCAGCTTCAATACATGAAAATGATGACATCAAAAAGGTAAATGCAGTGCACATGCGGAGCTCCACCAACCAATTTCTTAACTCTCAATTCATTTTGTTGACATTCATGGAAGGGGAGCCTAGTTCTTGTCAAACTTTATCTAAATGAGCAACAGAAAGGCTTTAGGAAAAACCAATACGGACAAGATAGTTAAATCCTAATCTTCCTGATCCGGCCCAACGGACTCAACGTCGACATTTCATCAATCCCACCACCCTGTCAGTTGGACAAGTCACATTCAATTCATTTAAATGAAGCTATGATCTGCTACGTAAGTAAAACATGTATTGTTCTATTGTTTAAAAATGTAAAAGAAAGACAGGAATGTCTGTAAAGATCGGGTATTTTTTGTTATTGTTATATTTGCAAAGTTTTTATGAGTCTGAGAAATGTTAAAATCTGCTTTTTGAGCTTTGCATGCTGGGAATTGTGACACCGTTTCAACCGGGGAATGATCTGTAACTCTGAAAGCGAAAAGAAAAAAAAGCCCCATGTGAACAAGACTGGGTAGCACCAACCAGCTTGTTGTGCTCTGCGGTTCACACAACACGGTGCTCAGCAGGATGCTTCTGACAGCTGCCATATGAGAGAAAACAAACAAAGGATCAGAAATTGATCAGACTTTATTTAGCCAAAGCTGCTCATTACCAGGCAGCTATTCAGAGGATCCTGCAGATCACCTCGTCACATCTCAGCATGTCCGCAATCCCACGGAGAGGTTCCCTCAAGCCTCAAACGTCTTTTTGTCGAGGGTGGGGACCGACTCCTTTGGAGTCAGCAGACAATGCAGCATTTCAAGAACCCTCTCACAAATGTCACAGGTGTAAAACCACATCTAAAAAAGTGTGGTAGGAGTTTGGGTTTTTTTGCTGTGACAAGTGACAAGTTAGAGGGAGATTCAAGGGTTGAAAAAAAACTTTTATTGGTTCTTGAACAACATCCTTGAAGCATATTACACATCAAATCATAGCAGCTTGACGATACTCATTATCTGGATCCTGTCACTCATTGCAACCAAAGACCCCACTGTGTAATCAGTTCACATTTTAACTGGCCTACTGTGGAACAACTGGAAAACGCTAAGATTTTTCTGAAGAAACTCATGTGCTGCTGAAAACTTCCCGACTGAAAGAATTGAAATAGTTACAAAAAAAAACCTTGAAGCGGAAGGAAGAGTCAAACTGCAGTTATTGAAACTTTCGGTTAAGGTTGAAGCCCTGTGGCGTAGTCGAGTGGTTACATGTTCATCACGACCTGTGTGAGTCATTCTACACAAGACGAAGATGTAGAGAAGACGTGGACATGAAAGACTGACGTGCCACCCTAAAGTACCTCTTTTTCTCCCAGCCACCCACAGCTAAATGTTTATTTCTTCAGTTAGGCCTTTTTGGGTGATCTGCACTAAATAAACACCGGCTGATTCAAAGAGCAACACCCGATTTGGCATTACAAGACCACATGCGAGAGGAATAGATTTTCTGGAACAAGATATTAAATAATGTCTTTTTAATTCATTTTCATTGCCTAAAATGCGTGTAGGCTTGACTGTGATAATGTCGGAGGTGAATAAATGAGTAAATCCAAATTAAAGAGAGAGCATTGTATAAATACTCACTCTTGATATATTCAAACAATGTGGAATTCAGACGATGATGTCACTACTAGACACTTCTCATTCTTTGGCAGCTTCCTTTTGGACTATAACCTCGTTTTATGATTTAAGTGCTGATGTGTCTTTCAGATATGTTGTATTCTAGTCTGTTCCAAACATTTAATAAAAGGACAGAGATTGAAATCAATGTCACCGTTTTTACACCTTTTACCGGACGACAAGGGCAGCCATGTCGTATTTCAAGGGAAGAAACCCATCTCTATGTGAACTGACGTAAGGCAGACTCCTGGTTGTCCTAGAGTTCCTGAAAATGGTCAGTTATTTTCAGCGATTACAGAAACATCAGTGAAATTGGACCAGACAAGGATTACGAGAACTTTCAAGGAAAGCGGGAGCAGAATAAATACTGCTGTAATGAATATGTCATGGTCCTAAACGTTCTGCGTTTGTACTGAACATATATATTTATATATATTTCAGTCATTAGTCATGCGGTTTCTGTGACCCATTAACATAATAACTTAATAGATGGAACTCAAATTAAAGATTAACATAAAAAATTAAGAAAATAAAACCTCTGAATGCACAAACTGTTATCAACAATGGCTACTCAAATTATTAGTGTTTGTCGAAAAATATTAGATCAAAGTTTTCATTTGATCTATAAAATACAAAAGAGTGCCCATCCCAATTTCTCAGAGCCCAAGGTGATGTCTTCAAATGACTTATTTTGCACAACCAATAGTCCAAAACCTAAAAACATTCAGTTTACTGTCACATTAGACAAAGAAAAACATAAAATTGTAAAAATACTAAAGTGGACCATGTTTATTTATCTTTAAACTTCCAGCCCTCTACTATCTCTACCAGAGGTGAGCGCCTCCGTTTCCAAAGAGCGCACTTCTCGTTGCCTTCCGCACGGCGGCGCTGTGCCAAGACTTGGACACCGGACGTGATGTCAGTCTGTGTGCCAGTTAGGGACAAATGATATTCCCACAAAGCCATTTCCGAAGATAAATAAACAGAACCTCCCTCACGTGCGTGTGCATGTGTGTATGTGTGTGTCTGTGTCTGTGTGTGTGTGTGTGTGTGTGTGTGTGTGTGTGTGTGTGTGTGTGTGTGTGTGTGTGTGTGTGTGTGTGTGTGTGTGTGTGTGTGTGCGTGTGTCTAGTTCCCAGAATTAGCAAATGTATAAGAACGTCAGAGCAGTGAAGATCAATGGACAGCACGATGTTATTATTTCCTCTTGGGGGAAAAAAGGACAATAATGAAACTGAATGCCTTTCCAGTACAGTTGTCCAATAATGCAAAGATATAATAAGGCCAATTTAATTACAGTAGCACAAAGGGGCCTCTTTGTTTCTATATACCTCTTCCCTTTACCTGAGATATCCCAGCTCCCATATGAACTACAGGATTAAATGAATCCTCTGGTATCCTTCCTATTTTACTGCAGGGCACGATTCCCATGAACTACGCAAGCCAGTTTAGGGAACGTAATATTCTGCCCGCTTTTGTTTTCCTCAAGGGCTTTGGACTAAAAGAATCGCTGGCTCTGCAGTGTTGACATTAGTGCAGCCCCACTCACCCCTGAACCTTGAGCTACTACCACAGGAAGTGAGCAAAGCCTTTTCATAAGGGTAGTGTGGGTTCACTCCATGGGCCTGCCTATGCAAAGGATTTATCTCTTGAAGGCATAAGAGAGGAGGAAGCTGGAAGGGGATGAAGGGAGAAGGGAATGGGTGAGCCTGAAGTCCACTGGGGAAGTCGTAAACTCACCCCTCAAAGTGTGAAATCTAAAGTTGCATATCCTGCAAACCTGTCTGGAGCTCAGTAACACCCAAAGCACACTCTACTGGTCCATATTGTTGTCAGCTGGCATGCAAATGACAAAAACAGTTGAAATGCGAGGAGTTTAAATGGATTTGAATTCATTTATATGGGAAATGTGGAGCAAACACAAGCTTGGATGTGCACCAGAGCTTTTTCTACAGTTTAGCAAGTATATTAACAGGAGATCATACGATACATTACATTCATGTGGAAGGTAAAACGTCCGCGATGACGAAGGCACCGGATGCAAAGGAAAACCAAAGTGGCATTAACAATGCATCGCGCTCAGTTGCAAGGGTGAAGGTTAATAATTCAGGAAAAATATAAACGCTCTTTCCTGCGTTAGAATACATGTATAACAATGCCGTAAATTATTAATAACGGGAAGGTTGGGGGTTATCGAACTTTCCATAATGATGATAGTTTCCAAAAGACGAGACGAAGCATCTTCAGCCACGCCGGCGGCTCCGTGAGGCCGGAGCTGAACGCTGACGTCGGCGCGCTAACATGCTCACAGTGACGGTGCTGACATGCTAATGGGAGCTGGCATGTGTTTAGATTGCCACATCTTAGCTTAGCATTTGAACATACCAAGGTACGGAGGTTGTCAAGAAAGGCTTTTTTTTTTTTCGGGGGGTGTGAGGGGGAGGGTGTGGGGGGGATTAGTAAACTATTTGTTTTTAGATTTAGTAGTACTTGGTTTATTTGGAATTGATCTAAAAAAATACATGTATTAACTATAATGTGTGATGAAGATGCAGTAGTTGATATGTTACAAGCACGTTCCTGTTGCTGACAGCGAGCCCGGTTATTATTCATCAGCCCTGACAGATGAAGTGGGCACCTGTTGGTAAACCGTCACCATTAGTTGAAACAAAAACAAAAAAAAAGAAACTGACCAATTACGAGCGGCACAAGAAGCCACAGGCAAGCCGAGGAGATGTAAGCGGGTACATTTCTCACTACCTCTGAATGCAGACATAAATCAGAGTGCTTTGAAGAGATGGATGACAAGGCTAATTCCCAGAGGAACACAGGAGCCACTGTGTAAAGTGAGACCGCCGAGCATGTGTGCATGCGACTAAAGACTTTACTGGCTGTGCCGTCACTGTATGTCTTTACTGATGGGCGCTGACATGTGCTGTCTGGACCGATAATATCAGGGAGCAAAAAAAGCTGTCAGCACAAGTCACGAAACAAGAACTGGCTGTTCGCGTCTCTCAAAAGCAGCAAATGGTTAAGTAGCCGAGCACCTACGTTCGGTATCAGTGAACCGAAGCTGCACAGTTTGGAGTAGTAGCGTTTCAAGTAGTTAAGCATGTCAAAATGTCAAAATATATTTCCAACATAATTCATCATGACAGAGTACTGTTGGATACAAAGTAGATTTTTGTCAACTATTTCTGTTTGATAATGAGAGAAAATGTCGCAAATGTAGCAACAGAAGGGCTGTGCACCAGTGCCCTAAAAGTGAAACTGCTAGCATGTGAATGGGAGGTGTGTGTTCTACCTGTGGCCAGAGGGGAGATAAAGATAACTGCTGTGCAAAAAACAAACAAAAAAGAACTACACCAGCAGTGGGGTTTACCATAGTGAGCTCTGTTTGCTCTGCTAGCACGGTAAGCTCAAAACATCTCCGCGTTCAGAGCCGCTTGTATGGGTTGCAGCTGCTGCGGCAGGGAGCCAATCACGGCTTGCACCGGTTTAAGGACGCTTACGGTGATCGGCTGTGGGGAAAACCATACAAATGGGAATTGTTTTTTTTCTGGGCAGAAAAAAGGATGGCGCGCCACATTGCAGTACTTAGCAGTACTCAGAGTACTCGAGCAGAAGTGCCTTCCCCTGGTTAAACGATGAGATGGAGAGAAACGGCGGGCGTCTCCCTCATCAATCATGGATGCCCGCAAAATGCCATGTTCTCCGACAGCGGCTCGGGAGCAGGGGGGAATGCTGGAAGGTGTGGCCAGGGGTCACTTGTGTTGTCCAACTTGATACCAGCCTCATTCCTTTTGCGTTGGATAGTCTCTAAATCCTCAACGTGCAGTATTTATTATCTACCGCCGACAGTGACGGAAAGTCAATATGTTGGACAAGCTGGGGTAAAAGTCTCGCTGAAAGTTTGAAGGATGCTTGTCGAGATCCTGTCTGAAGTCAATAAGCCATGTTGTAGATCATACACAAAACAGAAAAATCACAATGCCCTTACGTTGTGCCTCATGCACAGTTCACCCACGCCGTGTCTCAACTGGATGATCGAGATCAGAAAGATATCGTTTCTGGATATAAAAAAGAGCCAAATAAATTTGGCCCTTTCAGTTGGAATTTAACATCCAAAAGGGCATGTGGAAAGGATTTCGCTAAATCAATAACAGCAAGCACATTTAGTGCATTGACGTGTTTAAAAAAAAAAAAGAAAAAAAAAAACATCAATCAAATAGCATGTATAAAAAGAACGTTCCTGTGATATTTTTTAGGAAAACATCATCACTCAGATGCGATAACGGGGGCCTTCGAGAAGCAGCGGGTTGCCATCGGCAGAGAGCAAAGAGCCAAACAATGCCGGCCCTTTGTGCCAGTGTGTGAGCCCAGTGTGAAGGAGCCAGCGAGGTGAGAAAGGGCAAGGCGGACAGCGTTTTCACACAAGCTGAAGGAGGGGGGGGCTGCATTCCTCCGGGGTTCTTCATCTTCAGGAAAGGGAGGGCGAAAAGAGAAGAATGACCTGTCACATGCCACGCTGCTGCCGTCGTGTTTCAACACGCACAAAGGACGCTGGGAAGGCCTCTTCACTGGACAGCTCACTAACGGAAAAGTGTGACGTGTAATAATAGGCTTGTTTGAACAGTCTCCAGACAATGAAGACAATATGAATAGAAGTTCAGTAAAAAAAAATGATAAAGTTTTAAAAGTAGCAGATGATTTACGCGATGTTGAGGGAATCTAACACGTGGATGTGCTACGAGATAGTCACTTCTATAAATATTTTTTTTTTATTGTGCAGATGCTTAAAATAATGACAGGGCTATATTCCAGCTACCATAACAGCCTATTACTGAGCTGTTTAAAGGGCATACCACTGTAGCTAATGGTTATTCTTGCTACAACAAAAAGACCAAAACTACTGCCTCTATTAGGAATCTGAAATGAAAGATTTGACAAACAAGTGGAAAAAGAGAGCATTTCCAATTGTGTGATCCAACGCAATGTATTTTTGGGCAAAGCGAAGGACCCGCAGTTCTGTTTTTTGGACGGACACATTTGGGACTTGGTCTTTTAGCGTCACTCATCTGGTGGAAAAGGAGTGGGGAAGGTGAGGCCCCAGGAGGGGCTGGTGTGATGAGAGACGCCACCTGGAAGCCTCCAGCTAGAATCCCATATTAGGACTCTTACTTTTGTAGATAAAGAGTCGTGTGCTGAAAAACTGGCACCTCTTGCCGCCTCATTAAGTAACTGGAGTGCTCATAAACGCACACTGGTTGTGGCAGAAAAAAAAGAAATTACACCTCTTCCAACACGACTCTGATTAGAGTCCAATTTTGTAAAATTACTCTCTCTTTCTTCAGTGAAGTCACACTCTGCGTGACTCTCTTACTCTAACTCTCCCCAGCTCCAGTAGCTTTTTTTTCTTCTTCTTTTCTTTTTTTATTATAGTGCTGTGAAACACAATGGAAAACACACGATCGCCACAGCTGTCTCCCATTACTGGCTTTTGACCGAAATTATTTACACGCCTGCTTACTGGAACTAGGGAGGGGGAGAGAGAGAGAGAGAGAGAGAGAGAGATAGAGAGAGAGAGAGAGAGAGAGAGAGAGAGAGAGAGAGAGAGAGAGAGAGAGAGAGAGAGAGAGGAGTGGGAGAGGTGGAGGGAGAAAGAAGGGAGAGGGAGAGAGTGAAGAGGGCGGGATTCAGTTAACTCCAGCACATTTGCGTCAGCGTCTCCTTAACGGGAGGCTGACAAGATACGAAAGAGAGCTGAACGGAGATACGAGTCTCTCTGTGAAGTGAAGACCCGTGTGCTCACTCGGCCGCTCTTCCTCGAGTGGCGGTCACAGAGTGAGGGTCAAAGTAAAGCCCAGTGAACGTTCCACGAACCAAATCGTACACTGCTGTCAATTAAACCGGGCAGTAGCCGGGTGATCTTTCTTCATTGGGCAAAAGACACAAACGCTGATAAGATAAAAGCCTCATCGTGGGCATGTGATTAGACAAACAAACACACACACACACGGGACTCCCGTTGCTACGTAAACATCCCAACCGCTGTTGCTGCTCTGCGCCGGCTCCTCGCGTGAATCACGGGGCAACATCTGGTTTAGCGCGCTGGAAGGGACTCTGGTCGGTTTGGCACGCTGTACGTGTGCGGAGTGTGTCGATTTGGACTAGAGACCCACGCCAGCGCTTGCCTCTCGCTCTCGCTCTCCTCTTCCTCGTCTCCCTCCACCCCACCTCTCACATTACAGTGGTTGCACAATGCATTTTTAAGACTCCCCCCCCCCCACCCCTCCCTTTTCTTGCTGGCCTTGTAAAATAATTGCACATATAGAGACGAAGCTTTTGCTCAACCGTAAAAGGGTGGGGAGGGGGGACAGAAAAACACTTTTGGCATCAAAGTGACTGTGGTGTCTGCCAAGAGTATACAGACAGAGAGAAAGTTGTTTACGTTGCTGCAGTAAGTTAAAACACGTATGCGCCGTGATTATGAGCACGATTCAATTCCTTTTTCCACTTATTGTTATATTAACAATCTCATTGTAAGAATGTGCGGTTCCACAATGAGCAGACGAGGACAGATTTGCACTAATAGCTCCATCATTCATCAAGCCAACCCAAGGAAAAGGCTATAGGAGGAGGAGGAGGAGGAGGAGGAGAAAGTGCCTCAACGCTGACACTGGTGTGTTTTTCAGTGAGTCACGGACCCGGCGTTGTGCCTCCAGTACAACCAGCATTCTGCTGCTTGTACAGCGCTGTTTCTGGCGAGCGGCTCAAATGAATACTTGGCAAATTGCTCCTGAAAGACTCTATTCCACAGCGAAAACCCAAACTCAGCCCGAATATGCACGATGTGTTCTTCACAAACTGAACCGTTTTGGCAAGCCGGGGAGAGGCAACCACAAACGTGTGGTAAGGACATGGAGGAAAAAAATTATAAACAGCGAAGAAAAAAGAAAATAAAAACCTGGAGTGAAGCAGCTGAGCGGAGCTTTAAAATATGGACGTCAAGGTGCTCTCGGCCTGACTTTTAGGAGTTATGGGAGGCCCAGATCCTGGATAGCATTACGCAGAGAGAAGACTCATTGCAGACTAATCTAAACATTACGTAAGAGCTCTCCTGACAAGTTTAGAGGGGCAGATGTGACTGTTTACACAGATGCTGCGAGATGATAGGAATAGACAGAAAGAGAGAGAGAGGTGAAAGATAGGCCGAAGTGGTAGTGTGAAAAAAACACATTAATTTGGCCAAATGGAGGTGGAAGAATGACTTTAAAAAAATGTGTTTACCCGTTCAAACATCAACCCAAGAGCGTCTGAAGATTCGTCCATGAATCAACGAGTGCACTTGCTGTCAGGGCACTTTGAGGGGGAAAGGGCACTTGGATGTCTATCTGTAAATATCAGTCCCTTTGTGGCGCTGCACAACAATGTGTTGAGCCGCATATGAGGAAGAATTTAGAGGGAAAAGTTCATACGTGACTTCATTGTGTTGGGAGATCCTGGCATTGTGGGAGAAAACGATGTTTGCTCTGTACTACGGCGCACGCCGACTCCGCTGCTATTGTTTGAGGAGAAAAGTCAGCTCTCCGGACTGGGGTTCAAGCCTCCGGAGAATAGAAAAGAACGTTGGGAATAATAACCTATGGCGGCAATCAGACTGAGGGCACGAACCAAAAAAAAACAAACGCAAACCCTTTTTTTTTTTTTTTTTAGCGCTGACTGTGCATGCCTCCCGTACCGGGAGGAGTAATTATTCCCGTTCTACCGCGGAAGAACGACACGGTTTGTTGCAGATTCAAGCCGGAGTGAGCTCAGTCTCTGCAAACAAGAACATCTCAATTTGAAAAAGAAGAACAAACGCCAGATTCTCAGTGTTGCCAACTTGACAGATTTTTTTAATCCCACTGTGGCGTCGAGTGTCAAGGTTAGGTCAGTAAATTGAACGTTTTGGTTAAGCGGTGAAAAGCAGATGCGGCAAAATTTTGAAGCCAATGTGGTTGACAGTAACAATTCCACTAATTGAGTTCAACTCCACCAACAACTTGAAACTCTAACCCTTTCTGGCCAGTGCAGCTATGACCACAACACAATTCCCCACTGGAAACCGAACATTTATTTCTGCGATAAGAAATTCAATGAAATAAAGAATGAATAACAACTGTGTCACTAATGCTGAGAAAAACAATGTTGAATGAGCCTTTTCAATTGGAATTTTGGAACTTTCCTCATGTAATTTATACTCCATTACAATATTTGCAGAGCCACACCGGCTGCCAAATCTGATTGGCCAATGCTGGTGTTTTTATTACCACACCAAACAGGCTATAATGTTAAAGCAATAATATGCGACATATTAGCCTTGTTTTTCTTAGCAGCAGGGCTCAATGGCAATGTCTGTTGTTGGAGGGATCGGCATGAAATTTAACACAGACATTAATGGTCCCCAGAGGATGCATCCTAATGACTTCATGACTTTCACGTAGCGCCACAAGCAGGCATTTTGCTTGCCAGTTTAGCGTGTTTGGTTCAGACTGGAATGTACACACAGTAAATAGATTACCATGAAAGTATCTAATGAGATGCAGAACCCCCCAAAGGATTCATTGCAATCACTTAGATGATTCTCTGTCTTTCATCTGCAGCTATCACGAGGTCAAAAACTACAGTTGACTGATTCTTTAGGCCTCAGATTCAGCTTTACTTTTGCTCCATAGTGATTGTATTCATTATTTACTGTACACAAATGTCCAATGGACTGATTCTAACAGTAAGTTTCACAAAAAAACATACATCCTTATTGTCTATGTTAAGTGGAAACAGTACAATAGGAATAGTGTTGCACTTTTATCAAACAGCAACTTCAGAATTGTCCACAAAAAGGTAATATCACTATGTAATGGTATTAACCAACGAAAGGATTACAAAATTTACATATGCATATGAGGGGTTATTATTAGATTAAACTAATCCATTAATGATTTTTTCCTATGTTCCGGCGGTCAGTCACTTCCTCCCTGCAGCAGCCAGAAACAATCTCACCGATGAACAAAACATAAGATGAGCAAAATGGAGAAGATAAAGTTGATGAAGTGAAGTAAGTGGTAGGGTGTCACAAATAAAAGGTGAAGCTCTCTGGGGAAACTGTTGCTCATATTCCCCAGCACCTACTGGGAGTATAGAAGGTCCCACGCAGCATGCACATAGCTCAAAGCAAGAGGCACAGCATGTCTCACCAATTGAGGTAAAGTTCCGACAAGGAAAGTTGTGACATCAGCCAGGGCCTTACAGTGACTGATATGACACACTGATAACGTACGTACACTTCCTGCCTCCGCCTTTGTTGCACTTTAACTTGGTTATTTTCCCTCTTTCTAAGTTTGCCAGTTTAACTGCTGTCAAGTTACAAGGCACTTGGCAAGTATCCAAGCCTCATTGCAATCAATCTGACAGAAACGTGAAGGCTCGCTGAGTGTTTGTATTCTGAGATTGAACTTGTCAGCGCTTTCCTAAATGTAAATCCCTCTCGCTCACTACTCTGACAAGCACCGTCTAGAAAGGCATGCTGGGAGAAACAGTGGAAAATCACAGGGGTTTGGGCGAAGTTGTGGTTGTCTGACAACAACTCAGAGCACTGCAGGGCCTGGTGCGTCGTCAGTGTCTTTCATGCCTGATGTCACAGTTGCATGGGTTTCACTTCGGCTCTGACCAATGAGAATCCAAGCTATCTGAGTGGACGTGTGTTTGACACCGCCATCAGCTTCACGTGCAGCTGAGCGTTGGGAAGAACGTACCTGCAGACGCCAGGCAGCAGGTTGCAAGAAGCAACCATGGAATGGGAAATCTTCTCGCCATCCCGCAGCTTCCAGTGTGAAGGTGGCGAGCGAACAGGCAGTGCAGTTCTCCTGCAGTTCTCGCGAGGGTTCCCCCTGCTCTACGAAGCGGTCGTCGGGAAAGTCGGCTTCAAAGCCGCAGCTGTAAAAGGGAACAAGAGCAGAGGAAAGTCAAGCAGAAGAAGCGGAATTGTGTCAAGCGTGGACAAGCGAACTGGCAGGGAACTGGGCTCGGCTTAATAAGCCCCGTGGGTGTGATGAGATGAGACAAGAGAAGCAGAAGTTTGGAGCCTGGGGGGGGGGGGTTAATACAGGAGGGTTAATTAGGGGGGTCACGCACACTGCAACCACCTCCCTGTGCTGGTGGCCGGTCAGAGCGAGGGGCTGACCGGCTCGCCGGGTGCGAAACACTTTGGAACATGCCATAGGTTATTACAGCATTTTAATTGAGAGCGCCAGGAAACACTGAACGCTCCAGTGGGGTCTTGGGTAAGCAGCTTAGTACCGGCACGCCAATCAGCGTGAAACGCTTCAAGCTTTAAACTTTTTCTTTTGACCGGGCCTCAGACTCGCAATAATCTGTACTGTAATTTGGTCGGTGCACTAAAAACAAATGGACTGTCACTTCAATTCCAGCGGTCCCATAGAAAGTGAACCATGGATGGAGGGTCAGCGTCGTGACTCATTGCTGAAGACCTTTACACACCAGGACGGGTGTATGAGACGAGCGTTCACACACTGTGCAGGACGCCATTGAGTTGCACCTATATATCAACAAATCTTTGTGTTGTTTATATTTTTGTCTGTGTGGGTGTTGTCCCCTCTGGTATTACAGCCCTCTTTGCATTACTCAGTACTACTACTAGTTGCGTTCCTGTGAGTTTTGACAGTCTGCTCGCTCTAGTCCAGCACTTCTCATTTTTGACTTGACTCCAAAAAAAGCTTTCTTAAAAAGTGAAGATGAGGAAAGTGTCCATTCCGCGCTGTTACATCCCAAATAGTACAAGGACTTCTTCATCCCAATAATCTACGCCCATCGAGGATCAAAAGGGGATTATTGAATGATTAAACTGGTTCAGCTTCATGCTGTAAAGTGGTATGTTTGGGGCCCTGACTAATTCTAGTCACAAGGTGGGTTGTAATACATATATTTTTAAGAAGACATCACGCAAAAAACTTCTCCGAGTGATATCTGACAAAACCGTATCTCCAGTTGAATGTCGAACCCGCATGGTGAGGGACGCTGTGACAAGATTTGCACCCGGTTCACCGTCCGAAGGCGTGACTTGCTCGGCGCCATCGCACACGGAAGAAACAGATGTGCGCCTTTCCAGCGCGTGGTGAACCGTGGCGGGATGCATGGGAAGTGATGCACAAAAAACACTAAAAGGTGCAGCGCTCTGCAGCTTGCACATGGACAAAGGGGCCTTTCACAGTGCGGAAGCTGCCGGGGCCAGGGAAGTCATTTTGGAAGATCATGACAAATATTGCACTTTCGGCCCTCTGTTTGATTTTACGCCTCTCCTTGACCTTCATCTCCTCTCTTGACTCAACGAAGACACACTGTGCTGCTGGTGTGAGGCAAAGACCAAATCAAAGGGAAAGACTGTAAGAAAGTGGCCTTTTGCTCATTTTGAAAATGTTTCATAGCACTTTTAACGAACTGTTGAAGTCACATTTCAGGGCAACAGAGCGTACCTTTTCCCTCCAAATTTGTTTTGGGTCGAGCGTGCAGGTCTTCACCACGCATGCTGGTTGTGTTGCAGCAACAGCTCAAATCACCTCATGTGACTTCTCTTTAACCCCGACCGTCTAAGCCGAGCAACTATTTCACCCGGGAGGAAGATCTGGAAAGTACATCAAAACATGCAAGAGCCGGGGACTGAACGCAGCAGCGCACATTACAGAAAACCGAGCTCGATACTTGTGGTAACTTTCGATGTTAAGGGCCTGGCTCGTATCTGTGTCATCGCGTACGCTATATGCTGCAGTTAAGTGTTGCCGGGTCCAGAGGGCATATACTGTGTTACCGTAATCACAAAGCCAGGAGTGAGGGGAGCAGTGTGTGTGTGTGTGTGTGTGTGTGGGTGGGTGGATGTGTGGGTGTGTGTTACATGCTGCCTTTTGGGGTACACGCGTAAAATATTAAGACCTATCTGACATCTTCATCTGAACCTTCATGTGGTCCGATGACGTGGTGAATGAACCTGAAACAAGCTCCTCCCTCACAGGCTCAGGACGGACAAACCGACCAAAACACTCACTCTGTCCATCACAAAATCTCTCTCGCTCTCTCTCTCTCTCTCTCTCTCTCTCTCTCTCTCTCTCTCTCTCTCTCTCTCTCTTTCTCTCTCATTAGACTTTATCACAGCCCCATTTCTAGGAGAGCTGGAGACCCTGTCGCCACATGCTACCGTGCACTTGAGACGCTGTGCCGTATGACATCCTACTGGACCTGGGCATGATGTGGCAGACAGATATTTAGACATGTGTGAACTAAAACACAAGCAATAGGTCCATTTGTCTTTGAGTCAAAACAATAATACTAATAATAATAATAACAACACAATTTTATTTTCATACCTTATGTATGTGATTAGTATTGACATTTAAAGTACAGTCGAATGACAGAATATCAAGATGTAACTATTTTCGGAATATATATATAAATAACAAAAGTAATATTTTACATTTATAAATAGCTTATACATTTTTTTAGATGTATTTTTATTGCCAACATTTGCTTGCTCCATCTTCTCAAACGTGAGAACCTGCTGAGAAGTCATTTGAAAACATCACTGTGGGCTTTTTGTCATTGTTTTCATGACTTGTCAGACTACACAGCTCAAGAATCCATGAACACATACATACATACATACATACATACATACATACATACATACATACATACATACATACATACATACATACATACACACATACATATATACCAATATAGCAACAATTGCTGCTTGCAGCTCTATATTAGGCCTGAATGCAATGCATTGGTAAAATATGGGAACGTTGCATTCAAATGTATCTTCCTAAATACCCCTGACTGTAAGTATGCATCAATAACATACAGTGAATCGTAACACTGTTTGTGTTTTTTGACAGTGCTTCTCCAGAAGTCCAAAACAATCACCAGAAGGATCCTCTGTCGCAACAGCTCGGGCTGACGTTAGACCCGGCAGCTTCCAAAGTCAAAACAAAGTCCTGTCCACTTTCCACTGAAGATAATATCTCTGAATGTAACATCTCTGAATATAATATCTCTAAATATATGTCTGAATCGATCGGTCGGTCGCGTTTCATCCCGCAGGAGCGTTTCTCTCTGTCTGTCCGCGCTGGATACACACTCTGTTTGGCCCGCGTTGCGTGTTTATTTACCGTTTTGTCATTGAAAAAAAAAAGTATTAAATAAATAAAAAATAAAAGTAGCGATCAACGTGACTGAGCCAACAGCCTGTAAAGTTAGCTTCAAGACGGGAAAGCTGTATGTCAGCGCATAACGGAGACACATGTCCAGCTGGGTGTATACGGACGGCCGCGTAAACACACGTATGTAGCTATATAATAGTGTTGTTACCAGTATTCACAGGCACCGTGCACAATGGCGCTGTTTTGATGAAGGAAAAAACGCACAGTTCCAGAAACCACGCGGACGTGAAGTGGACCCGCAGCCCGTCAGCCCTCTCTCTACGTACCGTGAAGAGACTCCAGAAAGTGGAGCGAGGAAACTTGAAGTTGGAGTCGAGGTCGCTCCGGTGGATGCGGGTATAAAAGTCCTCCAACTCTTCTCGGCTCTCACACACACACACACACACACTCAGTCCCGTTGTGTCCGGACAACGAAGCTGACGTGTTTTATATGTCTCTATGTTTAAAAGCAACAGTCTGCATAAACGGCCCCTCTCGCTCAAAGTTTTAAACACTTCACAACTATCTATCGGCTTCTCTTCTTCTTTTTTTGGGACTAGGGGGCTTCATTTGGGGGGCGGGGCATCGAGGGAGGAGGCTGAGGCTGTGCGCGAGACGGGCTGCTGCTGTTGCTGCTGCTGGCGGAGCTTCCCAAAGCCTGGGTGCGCGGGCTCCTCGCGAGTCCCTGCGAAAGTGGCAACGGGTCCATCGGTCCACTTCTTGTGAAACGTCACGTTTCAACATTTGCGTCCTGAGGTGAGAATGCATGACCGTGTGCTGACATGACCTGCAGGCCAGAGGTGCAACTCAATACAAAACTTAAAAAAATAAAATAAAACAGTTATTGTGTGGGCTTGCTCGAGGTCACTCTTATCACAAGAGCGCCCACAGCGGGATCTCTATCAGGATGAGGGTCCATGATGCCAGATTATGGGAATGTCTGGCAAAGTCTTTTTTTACGAATCATTGCACACTTACAGCACCTATTGTTGCTGAAAGAGGGCTTACATAGTTTACTGTTGAAAAAGAAAGATAGTCTATCTGCATGGAAATTACATAATTCTGGTTAACATTGTAGAGAACATAGCCCTTTACATACTGCATTTAGGAACAATAAAGTACAACTTGACTTCAGTAGCCATGCTACTTTGCGGCCTCAACTTGTACTTTTTACTTTACCACATTGATTCAACATAACAGATCAGTTTATGAAATGCAAACTGTTTGCCATATTACAGCAGAGCTGGTTTCCAAACAGGATGCCTTCAAGGACCAAGATATGTTTTTCTGTGTTTTTCAAAATCCCCACATTTAAAAACTCTGATATTATTGCATTCAAAATCAGAGTGCTGCCGCTGAGAAAAAGTTGAATTTTAAGCAGCCGTTTGTGTACAAAGTTGTTCAAATTAGTGCCACAGAGCAGGTTTAGCATTAAAATGAAGTAGGAAAAAAGAACTATTATAAACAGTCTAAATATGTATGTATATTTCTATACATATTTGAATATGTAAAAGGGAACACTGCAAGTAACCTTCATCCTTTTTGATGATCGGCCCATATAAGAAACAACATTTGCCAGACTTTATTTGAATTATTGGTTTAATCGTCGAGCTGCCTTGAGTGTTGCTGTTTAAAGTCCTTGTCCATTGCTGTTCCATCATACTTTCAGTGAAGTGACGTTAGCCTAAAACAGAGAGGCATGGAACTTGGCACAAGACAGTCATCATCATGACTCACAGGGACACTCGCACACGACAGAGCCAACATACGTTATCAGTAACACCTGGGCTTTTTCTATATATGACAAGTCAACACATCGGCTGTTTAAAATAACTGTATATACATACACACACACACACACACACACACACACGCACACACACGCATAGATATTCATTTATTAGTCACAGGGACATTTGCAAGATTAAAGCAGCAAACAGGATAAAGTGCACACAAGATTTAGTTGAAAATAAAAAAGTAAAAGAAATAAGAAACGGTAAATAATGAATGTAATACATACACACACACACACACACACACACACACACACACACACACACACACACACAGAGATATTATTTAGCACTGGGCCTTGCCTTTCCCCATCGAAGGAATGAAACCAGTGCCGACTATTCCCAATAGCAATATCTGTCTAGCGGCACTGGAGAAGCTGTGATTAAATATGAACAATAAACAAGGAAGTTATACCTTTGATGGCATAATGTTTTGCCAATGACAGACATCTGCAGCTTCTGGAATAGCATTCATCTGGAATTATGAATGTCTGTGGTTTAAAGTGCTTAAATGGCGAGTAGCCAATTAATCTGAAAGTCATGTTTCCATATATGGCGTTATTATGGAGGTCATTTGGTTACTCTGCTTGGGTTTTGTATATATGGATTACGTTATGTTTGACTGCAGAGAGAGGTTACGTTACATTCATTTGGCAGAAGCGTTTGGTCAAAGCAACTTACAATTAATTAATTTAAACTTCCATGCTTTTAAAAAAAAATGCTTTTACGTTTCCTTGTGTACATCATTGCTTTTGATTAAAATGCAGAGGAGTTGAGAGTATACTTCTCATAAAAGAACGGATATTATTACGCATGAAACACAACAAAACATCAATGGCATATCGTGGCTTCTCCCATGTTATATTTCGGGTGGCTTCTAATATTAGGATGTAGAAAAGAAAAAGGGTTTTTGTCACGCGCTTTCAACTTTCACCACCCCGCCACCTCAAATCACAGGCGCTAAACTGTGTGCGGAATGATTCCTGCAGTGTGAAATCTCTCCAGGAACAAACACGGCGTTGCTTTGCGTGTGATACGCGAGAGACTTCCAGTGAAACGAACATGCCGCGTGACTGGGTACAACATAAATGTCAGCTTAGTGATTTACCGCTAACAAGATGGCACCTGTGACAAGGAGGAAGGAAACTTTTGTTGTTGTTGTTGTGGAAAAACACACAAACACGCACGCACACACAAACGCTGCCGCTTCTGAGAGCTGACAAGGAAAGCGCTCAAAGGGATCAAATTATTTTACATCTCATACATATGCATGTCTCCGTTAAAGTGTTCCACTTTGTTTATTTGCACTGTGTTAGGGTTGTGAACACAGCTGAGAGGAAAGGGAATAGAAAGCGCGTAACGGAGCATCAAAGACGCTCAATGTGCGGCGTCTGCGCGTCCCACTAACGGAGAGCCGCACGTCCCCGAGTTTGACCCAGTTGATTGCACTGCTGTCAAGACCAACAATGCTCAGTGCGCATGCCCCAATTATAAAACAGGGATGTAGAAGAGAAATCAGCATAACTTTTTTGAAATATGAAGAGCCATTTTGAAATGTGTTTAACGTGAAAACTGATTTTCAGGACTTTAAAAATGTATATATTATACAGCAGCAATATAAATACTGAAAAACGATCAAATATTTAATCCACGGAGAAATATACTGTTATTAATCCTGCACATTGCACTGCACATTTACTGCTTGTTGTTGCACTTGTGGTTAGATGCTAAAAGTGCATTTTGTTGTCCTCCTACTTCGCACAATGACAATGAAGTTCAATCTGAATCTAAATCCATAAGGTGACAGGAAGTAAACATGGACCCATGCTGTTGCAGCATGAGTTTAAACACTGCCTCGTTCAGACAGACAGTACAAGAAAGATATAGAGGTTCTTAAATGTTCAAGCACATAAACATGTTCCACTATAAAACCCAAAATAAAAGTGAACCTGGAAAGAATGATATGTCTCCTATGAAACACATTGTTCCCCCCAACCAGGACACTGGCAATACACAATATGAGACCAACACAAAGAAGGGCTGCCATCTTTATGATAAACATCTACATCTGAATGGGAAGCATTAGCCTTCAACCTTCTGCCAGTCTTGTTCATCAGCAATAAACTTAACAAATTATGCAAAGAAGGCAAGGGGTGCTAGCCAATCAGAGGCGTGCAACTGCCAACCGCTGTAAAACAGGTGCAGAGGGGACACGTCAACACACACTTCCTGCTGGTGTGACAGTGGTTGAGCTGTACGTCGAGGGGCCGTGTAATAACACATGAGGTCAGAGTTTAGATGGATTGTATCACAGCTAATGAAGACAGAATATTGATTTATATATAAGTGTTGTATTCTAACGATGTGGTTCACATTACTGGCATTGTGTAGTTGTGTATATCGACTGCAGGAGTATACACGCAGCAGATCAAATAATCACCACATCAACCACGATGCATTCAACCGCCGACTCTATTGGCAGCATCATGGAAAGTATAGAGGTGCTCGAACTAGGATTATGGTTAAAATGCTGAAATTCTTTTCTGCTCAGTCAAAATTGAACAAACGGAAGCATGAGACATTCATTACAGGAGCAAAGAAATGCATTTAAAACCAAATGTTATTTCCCAATAAAGAAAACATTACAGTCAGTACATAATCAAACGTTTTAATACAGGGTTAGAGCACAGTCTCAAGTGCTTCACAGAGTGATAAAACAGTAGAAAGTGCAAGCTACAACACACAGGCAGAAGGAACGTAACAATAGACCAAAAAAACATTTCGGATAACTGTGAGAATTCTCTCTCCTTTGTCTCACCCTCCAGCATCGTCTCTGGGACACTCTGATTGTATTTGATTTGGGCAGAAGTTGTGATCGGAGTGCCGCTGACTTCAGCTACAGGGAGTTATGGAGGTTCCAGAGCCAAGAGGGATTTGCTGCCCGCTCAATCACATCCCAGCCACAGAGAGAGGGTTAAATAAGTGTTACAACTCTACTCCAGCTGTCTCTTGGTACCACACCAGGACTCAGAACATTTCTGTTCTCACTTTGATTGAAGATACCTATCGGTAGCGAGAAAGATGAGATGATTTCCATGGCTGCACAGCATGCTCTTCTTTCTCTTTTAAGTTTTACGGCCTGAATAAAAGCAGAAACCCACCTGGATTCTATTCAAGTGCCGACTGTCTTTTTAATTCATTTAGAAACCAAACCAGATGCTATCATATACTAGGCCACTCCAAACGCTTCTCCCACATTTTTTTTTTATACCAAAAACAAACAAAAATATGGGGCACATTAAGAATACACTTAGATATAAAGCCAGCTAATAACAGATTCATGCTGCCCCATGTCTATTCCAGTTTTGCTATTGAAATTATGAAATAGTTTGTAGACTATCTCTGTCGGCAGCTCAGTATGCTTGTGCTGAACAAAGGGAGTGGAATGTACTCACGTGTTTAGACTTCCACGTGCCTTCAATGTGCACTGTATGTCTTTAGAGTATAGGTGATAATAAACTATATAAACTGAGTAATGTGATATTCATCGCGGACAACCAACATACCATGTAATCATTCAGTAAACACAACTATGTGGATTCTGTAGCCCCTCCTAAGGAGAGTGCAGACCAAGATAATTACAGTATTTTAAAAAGAAACATATACTTGTACTTGAGTAAATTGTACTGGGTTGAACGTTGCTTGTTCCCTCACTTGGTGTGAGGAGTTTATATGCATTCATTCAAAAACAAATAGCTGTTGTTACTCCTCACATTTGAAACATCAGGGGGCAGAGCCCTTTCCTGTATGACCTCCTCCCTTCTGAACAAGTTTCCTGTCATTGTCAGGGGAACAGACACTGTGTCAGTATTTACGGTCCGATTCAAAACCCATTTAGGAAATCTGACAATGACTTACCAGCAATGCCTTTCACTTTCTGCTGCTGTCTTGTATTTACTGTGCTGTGGACTCAAAGGAGGAAGGGTCACCTAGCCAATTTCCAAGGTGCATGGAGAAGGAGAGACTGTATTTCATGTAGTCTGTGAGCTATGAAGGAAATAGTAAGAATGTTTTACAATTGCCCCACAGCGGTGTAACGCACAACCTCTTGTGTGTTTGTTTTTAGGAGTGAAATAACATTGTATCACATCACAATAAAATGTCTCTCAGTTAACTACTTTTTGGTCTCAGAAACACAAACCACAACAATGTTACAAGGCTTCTGCTATTCAAACATCTTTTGCAGAAAACTTAAAATCCTAAAATGGTTTGCCCATGGCTCCATCTTGTGGACAAACGGTGTAAATGCTCATAATGATCTTATCTAAAGTCTTTTCATTTATGAGCAAAAAATATTGGGTGTTTCGCAAGCCTCTTTGATTTATTTTGTTTTTGTTTTTCCCAACATTCACCGAGCTTTAAAGTAATTTTTTTATTCTTCAATGTGTTTGTTTATCGACAGTGTACGCCTTAATGTGGTGAAATTATGTGTTCACATTGAATTTATGAGGTTAAAAATAAATCTAATATTAAATTATGATCAAAATGACCTGTGTTGCAGAATGCATTGGAGTAGTTGTGCTCATCAATGTTGTATTTTGTATTAGCTGGTTTCCCCAATCTTTACAAAGTCATTTGTGTTCCATCAGGAGCAAAAAGCAGGATTTCACCCGTATTTCCAGCTCACAAGAAGGAATCGCATGCCTCATTCCGGTTACCCTGGGAAAGTGTCACCCCAATTCATTGAAATACTGTGAACTCTATATGCAATAATACAAAACTGTATTCCTCAAACATGTGTGATTTTACATATCCGGTCATGTTCGTTCTAACATTTCGCAGTCACACAAGTATTGTAGTGACTTTCCAGGTAGATAGGGGCCGGTAACTTCAATGTTTTCAGTGAAACTGATTTTTCCGCTTCTGTGTCAGTACGTGAAGCCACCACTCCGCCCACATCCAGTCTTCCGCTCCTGCCGACTCACACATTCTCCCTCCGCTGTCCGCCCGCACGCGGAGGCACCCACACGAGTGACATTATTTACTGGAGGGTCGGTGATTCTGCACCGATCAGTCAGTATTCGTAACAATCGATAATCCTCCAGGATCCATCCATGCCATCGAGTTGCCAATTTCTTTGGAAGAACTTAACAAAAATGTTTATTTAACGCTTAAAAGAAAGAAAAGGAAAAACAAAACGGGTGGTTACACATTTGCAGGAAACACAGTCGGTTGCTTTTTTTTGTTGTTGCAAGAAACTAAATGTTCCAGGCGCCTTTTCCTGCAGAAAAGCAACGCGTAACACGTGCAGTTAGTGTTTTGACCAATCAGTTCTAGCGCCGCGAGCACAGGGGTATAAATGAGAGGCAGTTGCCGTAGAGACGTCTGCAACTGAAGAGTTGAACGCAAGAGCCCATGGTATCTCGTCAGGTAATGCTAGCACGACAACATTATTGTTCACGAAATGACATGTTTTCCAAACCCAAACTCTCGTTGTGGTTGCTGGTGTTGACAAACTGCAGTGCAAAACATTTGCCAACGCCGTCATAAGTTGGCAACGAGCCCGTAAGGTGAACCCAACAGCTAGCTTGCTAACGTTAAATGAAGATGAGCTAACGCTGGTTAGCTATGCTAGGTTAAATGCTGGTGTAAAGTGATTCGTGCCTGCCTTTTATTGACGTGGATTCAACAAACTCAAACAGCTGGTGCAAATGTGAAACACTTGGCTGTTGCCAAAATAACGTATTATATTATGGTTATTTCAGTTCCGACTGTCAGTTGGCGGTAGGTAGCACGCAAGCTAATGTGGTCAAAGTCGCCTGGCAACGTTAGCATTTAACGTTAGCTGGTTATCACATAACTTAACGTTAGCTCAATAACTGACGTGACTGCGCGGGTCAACATTCCGTCTTTTATATAGAACTAGTCAAACGAAATGGAATGCGTCTTTTCATGAAATCTTTTATTTTTATTTTTAAACCAACCGTTAAAAAACGCAATGCCCTCTAGTTTGCGTTAACGGGCTGTCGGCTATGTGGGAGTCAGTCTGCTAACCCATGTTGCTAAAATAACCGGTGGGCGTGGTGGAGGCTTCACGTGTTGGCCATCGCACTGTCAACAGCACAGCATGCGGCTCTGCTTTAGGTTCGAGGGAGTACGGAGTATTGGTTCAGTATCGTATGGTTTGGCACTCGTGGGTTGACTCATGTATTCAGGGCAGCCCTGAATGCTACACTGGAGTAATGGTAATTATTGTAATTATCTAAACTGCAGTAATGGTAATTATTGTGAGGGGTCCATGGGAAGAAGGAAACGTTTTGAGAGACCATTTGATGGACGTTTGCACGTCCTGGTTGGTAATTTCAATGTCATTCCAAAGTATTAGGTTTGTATTAAAATGCAGGACACATGTTTTCCAGCTGTGGGTAGTTTTGATGTCTGAATGCAAACAGTTAAGCAACAAACAACATAAGAGCATTGTGATTGTGCATGATTTAAATCTTCACTGGATTGTTTACATTGCCCTTTTTGCTTTGAGTATATATCTGTGATGAAGTCACACACTTTCTACATTTACTACAATATCCCTGATGCTTCTTTTTTTTCATAGCAAAGTGTTGTCATAGTTTCCTTTGTCTACTAATCGCTATTTTACATAGTCCAGAGTCTGCCGAAGCTGACCACTACTACATATATTTTGTAGATGCCATCATATGTGCCGCAAGACATGACCTTGCGGCACACATCATGATTTAATTTCTATTTACCAAGTTTCATTATGTTGCTTTTGAATTCTGGACAGTGAGTAATTAACAATGTTAAACAGTATTATAATAACCAGTAAATGCATGGCAATTTGAACTAAACTGATTATATTATAATTATTCAGTAGGAGTACTTTATTAGATTAATTGATATTCTTTCAGAATGTTTTGTGTGAAATAATTGTGAACATCAAGTAGAATTTGACTCCCGATCTCGCAAGTTAATGACAAACTCATTAGCAGATCATTGTGACAGCAAGATGTGTGACACTGAGGAACTCGTCATTTAATCGCCGAAGTGTGGGTCACATGCTCCCAACAAAAGGACAGAACTATGATGCGCTGAACTTCACTGAAAATTATTCATGTATAAAAAGTATTGTCTTCATTTGTCTTTTTTTATTTTTAAAGAATAAAATGAAAATAAGAAACAGAACTTGCAATGTAAACTTATTTGGTTTGGGTGTTAAAGCAAAACTATGTTTGACAAGACAATGTGTTAAACTTGCAGATTAAGAACCATAATTTTGTAAGTAGGAAGACTGGATTTCAGTCTTCAATACAAATCTATTTGTTTTACAGGCCCTCTTTTTTCCTTTTCTTTTTTGGACCTGCTCAGTTATTTGGAACCTTAACGTTGTTAATATTTTAGGTGTGTTTTGAAAGTGCAGACAACAAGATGTATAATTTTTTTTAACCTCCTATTTTCAATACATCTTCAGTTTCCAGAAAGCAGAAATACACTTGAACCATATTTTTTACTTAATTACATGGCACAGTTTGTTTATGGAACTCTGTCTCATAATTGTTTGAAACATGGTTCTATCATTGGTTATTGTTTGCTAAGCTACACTTTCGGAGATATGCTCTAGGTGGAGGTGTTACACATGTTGAGCAGGAAAGATGCTCCTGAGCGTCCACTGTGCTCTTGTGTGAGTGTTGCTACCTACTGGCAATTCAAATATACTGTTATACTGTTGGTGTCTTTCTATGATTTCATTAGTTTATCAGGGAGTTTTTAAGTGCACGGATGTAATTTACCTGTTTTTTTGTGTGCCTTTTTTATGCCACGATCAAACAGTGACTTTTTAATATCCGAGCAATATTAAGCATATTTAAATCAATAAGTCATTATCTCACCATCGCAAGCCTGAGAGGTGGTAATGAGTGACTTATTTTTCTCTTTGAACTGGAAGCTTGTTGATCCTCACTCTTGTCTGATGTTAAACTGGATTAGAATCAGAGTTATTACGTATTATGAGAGATGTTTCTTTAAGGTGTACCCAACTGAAATCCTGTGCTGCTAAATTAGTTTAACATCAAATGAAACAAAATGACTATTTTGGGATTGTAGCTGGAGGAATGTAAAATATATTCACGACTATTTCATAGTTTTGTGTGAAATTATCAACAAACCCTATCTTTAAAGACCAAAACCAACAACTGTTTGACTTTCCTACCTAAAAATGGGTCACAATTACACGTTTGTATTTCTATGCATGCTGTGGCCAGAAGCCAGAATTCTCAAAAACACTTTCTTCAAATCTGGCTCAAAAGTGCCCACTTGGACTAAAAGATGAACTGATTTGGATTTGGCAGATCAAGCTCACTTTGACCTCACACCGATCCCATTTTCGTGGAAATCTCCGCAATGCCTTCAGCGATAATTCATATGCTAATTAGGACAATTTCACATTATATTTTCCTTTTTTATTTCAGACTCATGAGTCCATATAGCAACAAATACAACAACAATATATACAATACAATACGAGGACGCAGGTTTAATCATCACAGTTAAAAAAGTCACTTGTGGTTAAAAACACACTTTTTCCAATATTTCCTGAAACAAGAAGAATACCTTGTAATACTCTGTTGGCTCAGTTGAGGCTTTCATAATGACATTTTCTGAGTCATTTAATCATTTAAATTTGTGTATAGAAAATAATTGATGTACTATAGGATAAAATGATGAAGTGATGACTTTTTAGACAGATGTGGGTGTAAACTGCAACATGACTTTTACAATAGTACGGTGATAATTAAAAAATCAGCTGGGCATTGTTTTTTGAGTTTTTTTTTTTTTACTCAGAACAACAGTAAATATGCATGGTATCAGATACTATTTTTCACATATTTAATAATCCACAAACAATGCTTGTTATCATGGATAACAATATCATGGCAAACAATATCCCCAAGGCAACATTAGCTGCTACTTTAAAGAACATATCCACATGTAGTAATGAACTGTCAGCAGTCAAGTTGCTTTGTGGGTAACGTAGGCACCAGGGATGTCAGATTTAAGGCAAATTAAGTTTCAGCACTGATGTTGTATTATGCAGTGACTGTGATTAAATTAATAACTTTTTCTGTTTTCTTTACAAACTGTAATCCCAAATGTACATTTTGATTTACCCACTGGAAACAACTCTTCACTCCTTGTTTAGGATAAAGTGTGATGGAACGCTAAGTTGCAGCAAAGCATACGACTGACTGTTTCCTCCTTAATGGCCTTTGGACAACACAATGACTGATGTGAAAGTCCGCCCCACTGTTGGCGGGAACCCCCCGCCACCAGAGGTTGTAAATCCCAAGAGTCCTGGACGTGTAACCAACCAGCTCCAGTACCTGGAGAAGGTGGTGTTCAAAGCTTTATGGAGGCATAACTTTTCGTGGCCCTTTCGCCAGCCAGTTGATGCAGTGGCACTGCGTCTCCCAGTAAGTAATAAGATGCTTATTGCAGCATCACAACCCATCTTTAAAATGTGTTGTTGAGATCTGTCATACTCTGTTGAACAATTGTATTTTAGGTGTTTTGAACCAAAAGTAGGTCTTGGTGGATAGGTTCCATTCGGCTGCAATCTGGAAAGGAAAGATCTGTGTATTCATGCCAGCGTATTTGTTGTCTTTCAGGATTATTATACAATCGTAACAAAGCCTATGGACCTAACAACTATTAAGAAGCGTCTTCAGAACAAATACTACTGGCAAGCACTTCCGTGTATACAAGACTTCAATACCATGTTCACCAACTGCTATGTGTACAATCGGGTAAGAGAATATTGATAATGGCGATGTCTAGCCCACCAACATGTTCACACAAACCGTCCATTAATAGAAATGCAATCAATATTAGCTGTGAGGAAGTTGTGTAATGTAAAATTAGGTCTGTGAACTAACGTTCACTAATCCCTAACTGTAATGCAGATGAGCAAATGTATACTCACCTGCCCAGAATTACTTCTTTTTTTTCTTTTGCAGTGCTAAAGATTACATCTGTTGTTTAAGCGAGAGTGGCATAAGAATGCATGCTTCAATGAGCCTTTTATTTCATTATAATAAATGCATTGTGCATTTTCTTTCCACAGCCTGGAGATGACATTGTTTTTATGGCACAGACTCTGGAGAAGCTTTTTTTGCAGAAATTGTCCACAATGCCCAAGGACGAGTGTGACATTAGAGCAATCACTACAAAGGAACCAGTGAAAGGGAAAAAGACGAATGCAGGTGTCTTGCACATTGTGTGTGCGTGTGTGACGGAGGCTGCCAGCATCTGTTAAAACAAACCCTATGGGTCATTTCATATTCTAAAAATAGCTGATACTAATTCCTGTGAATGTATTCACTCTACCTCTTGACATGCAGGCGCTATAAAGCAGAGATCCCTTGTGTCAGAAGTTGTTCTCCAGCAGACTGTGATGGTTATTCCACCTGATATGAGTCAATACATCCCACCCGCCCAGCTCTCAGAGATTGATGCAACAGTGAGTCATTTATTGGTTTGTAAACAAACTGACTTTATACAATCAACTGTCTCTAAGGGGAAAAACACCCTCTCTTCTTTTTTCCATCTCTGAATGTCCAGATTAAAAAAGGTTTTAAGAGGAAAGCGGATATCATGACCTCCAACCCTACGATCATCACCGGTGGTGACGTATCCCTTGCTGAGGATCATTCAGCACCTTGCACGTTACTTTCCAGGAGAGGCAGTGGAAGGCCCATCAAACCTCCAAAGAAAGACTTGCCTGCCTTTGAGAGCAAGAAGATCAGACTGTCTGAGCAGCTCCGGTGCTGTAATGACATCCTGAAGGAGATGCTCTCGAAGAGACACTATGCATATGGTTGGCCCTTTTACAGCCCTGTTGACGCGGTCACTTTTGGCTTGCATGACTACCATGAAATCATCAAGCAGCCTATGGACCTGAGCACCATGAGGGTAGGATGATTACGACACACATTACAACACTTCTATTCAGTATGAGTATGTATGTATATATGTGTGTGTCTATATATATATGTATGTATGTATGTGTATATATGTGTGTGTGTATTCCTCAGAGAAAAATGGATCAACGAGAGTATGGAAGCGCAAACGAGTTTGCTGCTGATGTCCGATTGATGTTCTCCAACTGTTACAAATACAACCCACCAACGCACGAGGTGGTCAACATGGCACGGAAACTGCAGGTATAGATTGTATTTTGAATGTTTCCCACCGTACATCACATGCCCACATACAATGCTACCATAATGGAGACCCACCAGCAAAGAATTTCAGTTAAAAACATAACAAATTCAAATAAACTAGCATTATCAACAGAATGGGAAGTAAAGCTACTCGTGCTCAAAAACTTCATAATCCATTGCGTTTATGAGCAGGATTTTTTTTTTTGCCTGTCTATTCATGCTATGAGTGGTAAAGGTTTATTTGTAGGGAACACTGTGCAAAATTGAATATGGATTGTATATGGAAGCCATCCTATGTCGACACATTGATATCAATACTATTATTTCTGTCACCTCTACAATAACATTCGTTTGAATCAACAGGAAGTTTTTGAGGCCCGATATCTGAAGGTCTCTCAGGAAGGGAGTTGTGCCATACCTCTCCAGCGAGTTGACCATGGAAAAAAAGACAGAGGTCAGAGTTCAAGCTCTGAAAGTGAAAGCTCCTCAGAGGCAGAGAGTTCCTCCGAGGAGGTGACCATGCAGCTGGCCAACCTGGAGGAGCAGGTTGCTATACATTCATGCCTGTAACCGTGCAATTGGCTTTTGAAAAGTTATTCTTTTCAGTGCATTTGACCGATTGATGGCTGGCTTTTCAGTTGAAATCTGTCCACGATGAGCTGAAGAGACTTACCCAAGAGCCTCTGATTAAACCCAAGAAGAAAGACAAGTTGAAAAAGGAAAAAAGAGCCAAAGAAAAGGATATTGCTCGACTAAAGCACAAGTCCTCAAAATACAAGTCTGTTGTAGAAAAATTGGCCAACCGCAAGAGCTCTACTTTGTAAGTTCAAATATGGTTTATATTATTGTGGAACAAAGTATTCCACATGTGCAAAGGCTAACATTAGGTGTTTCTATATTAATGTCTAGGCATGGCAAAAGACACAATATTCATGGCGTGACTTCAACATGTAAGGATGACGTCGCATCATTATCGGTCACTTACCAGGAGAAAAAACAGTTAAAATTGGACATCGACAAGCTGCCCGGTGACAAACTGGGCAAGTTGGTGGCAATCATTCATGCCCGGGAGTCCTGCCTGCGAGATTCCACTCTGGAGGAGATCGAGGTGGACTTTGAGGCGCTCAAGCCCTCCACACTGAGAGCACTGCAGAAGTTCGTTGCAGCATGTCTGAGGAAGTGCAACAAGGACATTCGCAGTAAGTACAGCTCAAAGCGGAACCTCGCCACAGACGCCACACACCACAACTGCGGTGCAGTATTTATTTTTTCCTGTTTGAAAATGCCCAGCTGGCGGTGCTTGAGAGCGCTTTGGATGCGCAGTGGGTTTTTTTCAGCTGCTTTGGCAGCGTCTCGTTGTTGGGATGCGGAATATCGGCAGAAGTAAACACCCACCCCTCCTCCACTGTTATTGGACGGCTGGGTGACAGTTACGAATGCAGCGTTTTATCTAAAGTTGAAAATCTCGTAACTCTAAGCAACCAGGAAACTGCAATATCGGGCAGCATTCAGCGTGGCACTCCTGCAGCAAAAAAATGTAAACAACATGCTTTGGAAGGAGCTCATATCGGAGGGTGATTATCTCTACTGTCCTGCAGAAAACAAGCCAGTGAAGCCCACAGGAGGTTTGCCAACAGGCAAACCGATGGACGCTGGGACATCACAGGTTGCCAGCAAAGAGCAGCACAAAGAACAGCACTTGATTAAGAAAACAAAGCCATTTGGTAAGATCTGAATGTAATTACCAATATAATTGCCACAGTTACGCTTCCATATCGAGTGTAAAATAAAAATGACCTTTTTTTCCATTAACAGCTAATATCATAGCAGCTCCTGACCTTAGTGAAAGCAGCAGCAGCACCAGCAGCAGCTCTTCATCCAGCTCTGGCACCAGCAGCAGCTGCAGCAGCAGCAGCAGCAGCAGCAGCAGCAGCAGTAGTAATTCTGGCACGTCCGATAGCAGTGATTCTGAATCAGGTGAGCTGCCCCATTTTCTTGTAGCGGACATTAATGTGTGCCTGCTTTGCGTTATCAGTGGCACTGATAATTAAAGCCCATTGGAGTAGGCAAGGCAAGGAAAACGCCAGTCTGACACTCTACACTAAAACATGTCGTCAGAAGAAACCCAGCGTTCTATTTCGAGTTTTTCAAATGGATGTTTCTTAAATTGACATCTACATTGACAAGCAAGAGATGCGCGTTTTTGGAAGGAATTATTATAATGATACACAATCGCCTATAGAACAGTATGCCTATGAAAACACGTTTTCTAAAACATAGTCTATAACTAACGTTTTCTGATTATTTTTTGTTTATAATGGAACCCAGTTAGCTTAGCTAAAGGTTATGTCCAATAGCACGGCAAACAAATCATTTGATGTTTTCAAATAAACACACTTTAAACTCAAATAATGGCTGATCTTAAACGCTACACAACCGCTACACAAATTCAGGGAATTTCTAGACAAACACTTTTTCATAAAAAACGTATACAAATGGTCAAGTGTAAATCCTGATAAACAGTAAGTAGCTACCTGTTTACCTATTTATTTAGTTTGGAAATATTTTTTTTGTTTGTATAAACTAATCATTAAAAAGCATGTGGACTTTATTTTGACAATGGTCCTGTCAGGTAATTGTCATGTTATATCCATCCACATTACTGATGAAATATTCTGACTACATGCCTTTCAGTGCCAAAACCAAAGAAGACAAAAAGTAAAGACTTTTGCCAGAAGGTGAAGGTGAAGGTAAACTCAGCATTTGCTTGCTTTAATCAAGATTTTCACGGCGAGAGTGCCTCACTGGTCAGCAGGAAAAGTAAGAAATGTAATTTCTCCTTAAGTCAAAAGGGATACTCAGTGCCTCTGGCAAGTGGATATCGGAGGCGACTTGCCAGCCCTCTCCTGCTTCGCAGTCTTTGGTGACAGAAACCAAATGCTACCCAACGCACCGCAACGTAGACCTGACCTGTGATGAGCTGACTATATCTCCCCCAGGTACTGCTTGCATTACTCCTTCATGTCACTAAGAGGGAATAAAGATTTGTCACACACAAAAAAGATGCACTTATTGCAATTAACAAGATGTTTCTATTCAGTGTATATTATATTTCCCTTCAGAAATGCTTTAATGTGATATCGGTTTAATTGTTTCTCCTACTGGTGTTAAAGTGGAAACCGTTAAGGCCGTTTTTAAATAGTTTTTTACTATTAACAATTTACACTCATATATTGGTATTTTTTAATGTTTTTGGGGTATTAATTCAGCTTTATCCCTGTTCCGCTTCAAACCGGTCTGAGCAGAAGAGTTAAGGTCCAGTCGGTTACTGGCTCCATCTCATTAACTTTACACCAGCTCTTGCTCTAAGTCGTACGAAGGCACAGCCATTCCTTGCCTATCGCCTGGTTCCCATGTGTTGAATATCAATATCTGCCCTTTGCTGTTTGACAGATCTGTCTGCCCTTTTATCCCCCATGGCTTCTCCGGATGTTTTGCTGGACTGGAATGCCACCAGATTTGAGGTAATTCCAAGGAAAATAAATCTTGTGACGCACACTTCTTGTGATAAATCTTGTTCCGAACGGCAACGACCTGTGTATCGACCTGTGTGTGTGTGTGTGTATCGATGAGATCATACAAGTCGGTTAATCTACTGTTAAAGGTTCTATGTGTCCTTTCTGCTTTACTGCTGACCTATTGTATGATTTACAGTGTAATTTAACCCAAAAAGCAACACTTTATCATACGCCAGACCAAGCTGCATCTACAGAGCCCTGCCCTGGCTGTACGTACAGAGCAAAAAACAACAACATTGAGTAAATAATCTTAAATTGGCGGAACCAAACATGTTGCTCCTTATTTAACTGGTTATATTAATATCACTGTGTCTACAAATCATTTTGCAGTGTCACTACTTGTGTTAAGTTGTGTATCAGTATTTAGTCTGTAACATTTTGTTATTTCTAAAAACACAAAATTATATTTTTATTGTATTCAGAACAAAGTAAAAACATTTATTTAAAAAGCAACAGGACCTATAATAGTACCACCCTATACTAAGTCTTCTTCACAGTTTGTATATCATGGATCATTTTTATGATAATTGTAATGTTTCTGTTTGTTCGGTCTTTAATAATCTGAAATGTTCCCTAAAGATTTAAAATCTTTAACCATATCTTTCCTATCCAGCAGGGCCCGGTGCTGTCTCCTCTGAGAGACAGCCCCCTGCAGTCCAAAGACGAGAGCAGGTCCAGTAAGTCACCAGAAGGCCGTTACTCTGAGATCACACTTTTCTTTTCTTTTTGTAACTAATCCTTCAGCAGAACACTTATTTTTAAATGGATTGTGCCAGATTCCAGATACCCTGAGGATTTCCCTGGCAGACAGCTGACCAATGTGCTTTACACCAACACAGCAAGTAACTTTGCCGGAGAGGGAAAAACCCCAATTCCCAAAAAGGTCAGCATTGTATCCTATTCCAAACAAGTGTTAACATCTTGTGGCGCATTCAAATGCTCTTCAGAAGATCCCATGAGCTATAAGTCGTAATGTGGAACCAACATGGAGGCTACAAAAAAGATGTATTGCTCAGAGCGTTTAAACACCGTGTTGATAGCTGTTTCCAGTGTTTGAGTGGCAACAAAGACGAAAGAAAAAGGTTTAGTGGTACTTTTCCTCAAACTTCAAGTGCCAAAGCATTTGCTGTCGTTGCTCCGATGTAAATTTTCATTGTCAGGAATGCTTTTTTTCTGACAGTGTTTTTCCTGAACTGGTTCTGCCCCAATAAGGATGCAGTATACGTCTGTCAGTATCAAGCGGCAGATGGACACAATTGTTGAGCCATCGTCTTATTCTGATGGGGGGTTTGCCCCAAAGAGGACTGCTGTAGACACCTGTTCCCACCTCCATTTGAAACGGACAAAAAGAAAACCTGTTGATTTGTCTTGTGTAGGACATTGTTCTGAAAAATGCAGAGTCCTGGGCAAAACTGATGCGGCAGCCGGTCACTGTGACGAAAATCAAGTCGTCAAAGGAAAGCTTCCAGAAGTTTCGCAAGGTGGCAATAAAAAAGGAGGAGCAAGACAAAGCCCTGAAGGAGAAACTGATGGAGGGCGGTGCAGAGACGGAGGCTCCTGAAAAGTGCAGGTATTCAGCGACTGCGTCAGACTTTTCTTAATTTTTCTGTGAAAACTTGGTGGGTGATGTATTTTTTTTTTTAAATGTAAAGGTGAATATTTCTGATTGAGGACATTCTCCCTCCATCTAGTTTACCAGACCCATGTAGAGCAGAAACCAATCCACAACCCATCAAGGAGGATCCCGATTCGCCGGAGAGCCTTGGCGCCAAAACCGCCGTGGGCGCTTCGAAAGACGCGGAACAGCAAAAGTCTCCCGCAGAAGCGCCGCCTCTCGCCACACAGTCCCCGGTGGACGGGGAGAGGGATTTAGCCCGCAGAAAGGAGCAAGAACGGCGCAGGCGAGAGGCCGTGAGTTCCCCTCATCCGTGTTCCAGTGCTGCTTTGTTGTTCTGAGGCCTGTCTCACGAAGCTGGGTTAACATTCTCGGGGTTTCCCTCAGTTATCCAGCTACACTTAACCAGATGTCCGTAGTCTCGCTTTTTGGTCTCACGAAGCCGGTTATCAACTTAAGTCAACCCAGGAGTGTCTCATCTAGATCCGTGCTTGTGCACATAAAAGGGGCGGAGTTAAATCCGTTGGACCAATTGTGCATCATGGAGAAGCCGCCGAGAGAAACGTATTTTACAACGGAGGAGCAAATTACGATCTTAAGAATGTATGAAAAATATAGAGAAAATATAAAAGCATAAAGCAACACTGCTGCAGCAGCCAGAAGCCGCAAGGAATCGTGGCAAAAAAAACCTGATTCTGTTAATGCGTAAATTACTGGGATTGTAATATTAAATCACTGTCTCAAATGTATGTTCTTGTTTTAACAATTCAACCTTATTTCAGTTGCAACCCCAGTGGAGCTAAAAGAACATGGGAGCAAGTTAAAACGAAATACAAGAACATAGTTCAAAGCGGTCAGTGAGTTTATTATAATATCTTTCAGGCTACATGTATGATGGATGATTTTGCCGGTCACGAAACGCGCGCTCTCTGCGGGGCGCAGCTCTTACTATCCGTGCGCCTTCCTCAACAGGATTCTGTAGAAATGGGCAGGTGATTTTTTCCAGGACAATGATTGGCCAGTAGGCGTCTTTTATCCCCGCCGAGATCTTATCCGGGAACTTAACCTGCTCTGGAGCAGGTTAGGCGTTCAGCATAAGTTACCGAAGCAACGGACCCCGCTAAGAAGTGAACCAGCTTCGTGAGACGGAAAACTCAGAGTTAATCCAGAAGTTACCTCGCTAAGCGGAAATCCAGTTTTGTGAGACAGGTCTCTGGTGTCGGTGAAATGGCTTCTTTTCTCTCTTTTTTTGACCTACTGACTGCTTGATTAAAGATTGTGCTTTCTCTTTTCTAGATGTCTGGGATTGACATGACTATGCAGCGGGACATCATGACTTCATTTGAACTCAACCTGGACTAAAAGACTGCTGTGTGCGTTATTTCGGTGAATAGCTCGAGCTGTTGGCTCTTTCTCGGGCACAAAGGACAACTTCAGCATCAACCTTATGTACGTCTTGGAGACTATAAAATAGAACGTTTGGTTTGCAATGGATGGTAAGCGTCTACGCTAATGCACTATTGAGTTGGAGATGATCAGGGTGTCGCACTGTCAGAATTCCTCCCCGGACATTCTCTTTGAGGCGTGTTTTTCCGTTATTTTTCTCCACCTGTGGATGAGTCCTCCTTCAGCTGACTGTTCAAACGTTGCCACCTTGTCTTGTTTGTTTAAATGTGCAGTGTTGTTTCGTTCTTCTGCTACATGATGCCCTTTGGTAAACACTTACCACCATTCTTAGACAAAACACCTATTTTATATGTTTACGGCACAATGCACGTATTACTTTTCTTTTCTTTTTTTCATTGCACAAAAGTAAAAACAACTTTAAAATGAAAGGTTGGTAGGTAAATAATCTCAGTTCCTGATTTGCCTTGAAAATGCCATGTTAACTTTACACACACTGCACTTTGTTGTTCATACAGTTCTGACTGTTCCAAAGTTAATTTTGGAGATTATCAACATGTTCTGTATGTTACAGTTTGTATATGCTAAATAAATAAGAATTTATTTCTTTTTCTTTTTTTTTACTCAAAATAACAAAGCTATTTCTACGAAGTAAGCTTCATCACTTCATGAATATATATTCACGAAGTAATGAAGCTCACTTTATGAAATATATATATGTATTTATATCTACATATATATGTGTGTGAGTATGTATAGTATACATGTGTGTATATGTATGTGTGTATATACATATATTCATCATACATATATGTGTGTGTGTGTGTGTATATATATATATACATATATTCATCATACATATATGTATGTGTGTATGTATATATGTATATATATGTGTATATGTGTGTATATATATATGTGTATATATATGTGTGTGTATGTATATATATATATATATGTGTATGTATATATATATGTGTATATATATATATAATTTTGATAATTATATGATCAGACTGCTGTTAGCCTGCAAATGAAATTACAAGGCTGTTTTACTACACTCTATTTGAATTATTCATGTTTATGCTTTGCTTATTAATGAATTCAGCTACATTTGTGCTTTATTTGGTCAGCTCTGTGGCTCCATATTTGGTCGTTTACAACGGAACGTCGGTCTTCATCTGCAGTCACGTGAGGGATTACGTTAATCTGAAAGTGGTTAACTGGTTTATAGCGTGCTGCTTGCTAAAAACATTGTTCTTTTTCAGTTTTAATGCGATGGTCAATTCTGAGATTAAGAGCTATACTTCACTTCCAAAACAAGTCTTCGGTCAGATAGTGGAAAGGTCTTTGTCTTCCTACTTTTGTCGATAGCGTTCTACTGAAATCACCCCGAGCAGCACCAATACCTTGTTTACATAACTAAAGATACAATAAATAGAAAAAGGGTAATGAATGGTGGATGTTGCGTGGGCCATATAGATATATATTCGGTTTAACCCCAGCTGTTCACCCGGGGAGTCTCCTCCTCACCCTTTCATATATGAACGCGCTGCCCGTCACGTGACGAGCACCTGCTAATTAAGGTCGCCTCGCAACCACTTACCGTGCCAGAACAGGTCGGTGAACACGGTTGAAACCCCCGAGAAATACGTCATCGACTACCAGGGGAACGACCAGCACGTGCACGCTGGTCTTTTGTTGCCACAACAGGAGCGCGCAGCCCCGGTGCTCCGCAGTGATTAGTGTTCTTTGCGGGCTTCCTCTCTCTCCCTCTCAGACGCCACCGAGCGGCTCGTCGCCCGGTTTCGGACTTCGCCTTGTAGCGTCAACAACGCGTCTCCCGCTAAACGCGCCGCTGCGCCGCGCTGTCACGCGTAAAGCGTGAAGTCTGACGCGATGGTTCTCGCCGCCGTCCCATTCAACCGTGTGTGTCGGGATCCTCCCTTCAGCCAGTCGTGCGTGTGTGCGCTGGTAACGACACAACGGCAGCGCTTTTAAAAACACCGACAACGAGCGATTGACGAGCCAATCAAGAGGTAACTTGATCCGAGGTTGATTTTTTTTTTTTTCTTTCTTCTTTTTTTTCTTCCCTCTGCGGCAATGTAAAGATGGCGAGAGTGCTCCACAACTTGCTGTTATTTCTGTTCCGACTTGCGCTGAAGATCAGAGTGCTGGGCTACTGGTCCCTGATCTACGGCTACTGCGCGCTCTGCACCACCGCGGCCCTGCTCAAACTTTGCTGGAACATCGTGTTGAGGCCGACGGCCACCTTCCAGTGGGCCATCCGTGAAACTCCCCCGGCTTGTCTGAGCGACACGTCCTTGGGAACCCACTGTTATGTCCGGATCAAGGTAAGACGCGCACGCGTGCACTTGGATACTAAAAGGTGTTCGGTACCTGCAAGGGGCGAAAAGAAGAAGAAGAAGAAGAAAGCCCATTGTGTGTTTGTGTGTCTCTTGCGTGCTATTGGACGTTCACGTGTAAAATGCTGCAACACCTTGCCCGCCGTGTCGCAGTCGTGCGGACACAAACAGGCCTGATCTTTGAGCGGATCATCAGACTCCTGTTTATTTTTTTAAACGTTTTTTCGGGGGGTTTTGTTATTGTTGTTGACGCTGCGCTCAGGTGGTGCTGAAAGAACAGCTCCTGTGCCTCACGTTTCCAACATGCGGCGGGGCTGCCAGCACCGAGAACAACCTTTATGTGTTCACGGTTATGTGATTAAACATCAAGGACTGTTACACACACGCTCACAAAAACATTTAAATTCAGTCCTGAGTCTATGTACATGGTTGTTACTATCAGTAAATTGTATGTAAAGTACCCAAAAGTGCTCGCTGTTCATTTGTTGTTATGTTGACATGTATTATTGGATTATTGAGATGTTGATATTACACATTTAAATGGTGTGGCTCATCCATGAGCTCATTTTAATTACTGTACACACTGTTAATAACAGTGCATGATGGGTGATAAGCTGATCAAACGTGAAATACTTTACTGCAGCTGTTGGATATATGTAATGCAGTCATGAGTACAATATGCAAAGTAGCAGAAAATGTTTATATATAAAAGGCTAAGAAATACAGTATAGGCTCGAGCTGAAGCATTAAGTTATATTCTTATCTCTACAATTATATTGTGCATAACTTTAGCTCTAAACCAAAGCCGGTTTTATCTTTCTGCTGGGATGGGACATGATGCAGATTCATCTAAAACAGAGATGACTTGTAGAAAGTTGACTCAGAGAACCATGTTTCTTTGAGAAATGCACATGGGTAAAGTAAAACAAGAATAAGCAGACAAATAGCAATAGTAAGAAATAAAGAAAGGCTGCCAGAGGATCAAATAAGATGTCCAATGCGTGCCAAGATAGGCCGCATGTCCATAGCTGCCTAGATGGATGTGTCCGGTCACGAGGAAAAATAAGCGTGATTGCACGACATCGCAAGGCTGTGTCTGTTATTTTCCTTTTATATTCCTGTACTTCTATTGTTTTCCTTCTGATTACACAACTGCTTTCCGCTTCCCTGTGGATACATACGTTTGTGCGTGAATACTCTGATGTGTGTTTTCCTCTTTTTTTTCTTCTCCCCTCCAGGAGTCTGGCCTCAGGTTCCACTATGTTGCAGCTGGAGAGAGAGGAAAGCCACTCATGCTGTTCTTGCACGGCTTCCCAGAGTTCTGGTAGGTCAAAGAGAAATTGGGGCGTGGGGCAATTGCAGCAACTGCAGCAACAACTCCACTCCACTCCACAGCAGCGGACAATCCCGACTGTAGGTTCACGTTTGTTCAGTCGCTTGGCGTTTGTTACTTTGGACACCTCTCTTGAAAAACGTCTCCTCGGCTATAAAGCAATTCTTTAAATCTCTGCAGACTTTCCACGGCAGCGAGGGAGTGCTCATAAAAAAAGAAGGTCCGACGCATTCAAGATCCCTTCTTCCTGATATGAAATGGAGAGAAAGATGAAAATAAATGGTCCCGAGCGCTGCTTCTGCATCGGGGCCAAAGAGGTTGTCAAAAGCTATAAGCCCGTCCATATCTCTAGCATACTATCTCAGCTGCCGACAGGACAGGGATTCATTAACGGGTTAAGGGAGCTTCTTTCTGCTTCACTTCCCCAATATATATACTCTTCACAGGGATGATGAACCGTGCTGACTCCTATAACTCCTATAACGCTGTCTGAATGGGAAGAGAAAAAACCGTGCTAATTCCCACTCAGAAAATGAGAAAGAAGAGAGTGTGTGCGTGTGACGGAGGAGTTCCGAGGGGCTTACTCCGCTTTAAACCTCATCTATATTCTGAGATCTGAGGGTTCAGTATGGGGTCTTATATACTGTCTCATCAGAATCACAGTCATGGCCTCTGCATTCTGCCGAGGAGGAGGATCTCCTCAGTCGTGATGAGGAGCTTCTGCAGCAGACAAGATCAATTCAGTTAGAAAGTCATCATTAAACAGCTGATGAGACTATGACTCAGACGGCAGTGAAGGCACACGGCCCGCCACTGCGACTGGGAATGTAGGAACCACTTTTATGGGGTTTAAAAGTCACGATATCGCAACTTCTGCTGTTTTGATTTTTGGTAATTCTTTTTTATTAGCAAGCTCTCCCAACGGCAATTCAACAAGCAAGTATTCCAAAAGAACAAACGCATGAAGAAGTCATCTCTGCGTGTGTTTGTGTACCCGCAGGTTCTCCTGGCGCTACCAGCTGCGCGAGTTCAAGAGTGAGTTTCGCGTGGTGGCCGTCGACATGCGGGGCTACGGGGAGTCCGACCTGCCGCTCTCCGCCGAGAGTTATCGCTTCGACAACCTGGTCACCGACGTCAAGGACATTGTGGAGTACTTAGGTAAGACAATGCGGCAAACATTGCGTCTGCGATCTCCGAGGAGATAGCGTCTCGAGTCAAAAAATAAACTTGTTTATCAGTCTTAAGCTGCGCGGCGTGACAAACTTCCTGTGACTCATTCACACTGAACGTGGCACATTGTGCAGACACGGAGCCCGCAAGCCGCCGGCTGCACGCTCATACTGACGGGAAGCGATGGAGCCCGAGGCCTTCTGCGCACACCAGCAACCAACAGTGATTATCTGTCTAGGGTGACTGGCCAGCATGTCACAGTTTTAGCACTGCTCACCGGATGTGTGAAATAACCTGCCTTTAGTATTGAGACGTCATTGACGGTGCTCCGGTGACCTCTAACTCAGCAATGTTTCCTCCTTCACACCTGTCACCTCATGTTCCAGCGTGGCACAGTTCAGCTACGAGTGTTAGTGCTGATTCCAAGAAAACTGAAATAACTCTGATGGTCTTGACTTTGCTACCCATTCCCACTATCCTCACCAAATTATAGCTGCAGCAAAAAGCGTATTTTAGACCCCTAAAAGAAACCTACAAAAAATCAATATCAGTTTAAAGTGTTCACTATATTTAGAATATTTTCACTGTTTTACCTCTCTGCTAGACAACCCTTTCCATCAGGGAACCAGAGCTGTTATATCTATCGATGCTCTCTTCTGAGCCACCAGACTCCCTTTACAAAAAATTGTCATTTTACAGGTCTACCGCTGCCTCCATCGATCAGTTTATTACACGATTGATTCAGCGTTTTTTTGTAAATCTTCTGCGAGGTAAAAAACACTGTTTCTGTCAAAGGAGTCTGGTGGCTTGTAAGAGGGCATGCAAACAGTTTTGTTTTTGACATGCAGCAACGTAAGCAGATATTCGAAGTTTGTGTCTATCTGGAAAATTTTAGTCAGATGTTCAGGTGACCGGCTGTCGCAACTGTAAACGGAATTGATATTGTTTCTAAAACCCCTTCCAAAATGAGCTGAAAGGCGCTAAAATGCTCTATAAAGCCGAGTGGAACTGCTTAGACAGGTAATGCTTCTTTATAGGTTCATCACTACAAGCCATGCCGTTCAGTTCATTACACAAAGTCCTTCGTTGTTATAAAAACATTTGGTTGTGCAGCTTTAAATAATTCCACAACAGTCTGTGTTTCACAATGTTTAACTCAGTGAAGGTCTGTCCCAGAAGAACCACAATGACCTGTAAATATTCTCAAGCAAGACATTTCTGATTTAATATTTACACTCTGAGAAAGTGCTTTTGAGAGAGGTCTATTGTTAATGTTTTGTAGCTCTTCCTATTGTTCTTGTTGTCTATAGCTGATTTCTCAACAGTGCTTCCAGGAGATAAGCACTTAGTAATGCATATTGTTGCCAATCATTCACTCAATGGTCTTTAGAGTGGAAGTGGGAGACTCGCATTGATCGCGTAACAACTGCTGGACTGATCTGTGATTGGACTTCGGGGCCAATTTGTCCACCATGCTGTCGAAGCCCACATGGTCCACACAATCAGAGACTTGGCCTTTAACCGTGCATGGCAAGTAGCGTTACCCTTTTCCTCGCCGCAATGGCCGTTTCCAAAAATGGCTCCCGGACTTGGCTTGTACGACGATCCTTTTTTTAAAGAGCACGTGCTGGTGTGATTCATACCACTGGCTGTAAATGACACCAGCAAAAGGTAAGAGGATTAGTTTGCAGACATTGGAACAATAATGTGATCAGAATCCGTCAGACTGATGCCCTGACCTTGATCTGCATTTGGCTGTATGTCATGAAAGACATTCATTTGATGGTTGTAAATGTCCTCTGAGGGAGGAAGCCGGCCATAAAGAAGTGAGAACAGTATTGATTTCCAGGCCCTGGCGTGCCTTAATGCCCTTCTGCTGCAATAACAGTTGCTCTGTCTCACGTCCGTTTGTTTCCAAGGGTACAACAGATGTTGCCTGGTTGGCCACGACTGGGGTGGGACCATCGCGTGGCTGTTTGCCATTCACTACCCAGAGATGGTGACGAAGCTCATCGTCCTGAACAGCCCCCATCCTTCTGTGTATACAGGTAGGATTTTTGACGACATGCAAATAAATGGACCGCCCAGACAGCAGAATCTTGATGTTATGGAAAAAAAATGAGCGAAACTCGGGTTTGGCTTTTGCTTTAATTGTTATTATCATTAATTAGGTATCATTACTCCAATTCCACATTTGCGTCCATCTGGCAAATCCTCCCTTGCCTGAAGGGGAAGTTGATGAGAGGCTAATTACAGGCAGCTGATGGGAAGCCGGGACAGCTGGTTAAACTGGAAAAAGTCGTTGGGAGCTATCGCGTCGGCGACCCCTGCGGCCAGCGCGTGCAGGCGAGGCGCCGGGCTGGAGTTTAACCGTCAAACAAACAGCTGAACTTCTCTCCTTCTCTTCCAGATTACGCTCTGCGTCACCCGAGCCAGCTGCTGAAATCAAGTCACTTCTTCTTCTTCCAGCTGCCCCGTTTCCCAGAGTTCATGCTCTCCATCAACGATTTCAAGGTTGTGTGTGTGTGTGTGTGTGTGTGTGTGTGTGTGTGTGTGTGTGTGTGTGTGTGTGTTTTAATAAGGCAGTCCTGTTGAGAATGTGGAATAAAGGGGCACAGTGCATGTAACTTGTGGACAGTGCTGGTTTGCCAAACCGTTTGTTTTTTAGAAAATGCAAAGTTTATCTTTTTTATTTTGTAGTTTTTGACATTTTGGACATGACTACTTGCTGTTATACTAAGAGTTGGAGGATACCACTACATGGCATGATGAGGTTAAATTGATACCACTATCACATCTCTTTTATGTTGAGCTTAGCTTAGCATGAAGTTTAGCTTAGCATAATGACCTGAAGCAGTGAAGGGGGCAAGGGAGGGGCTGCAATAAACACATTACATCTTGATTGTTTACAAACACAATCTAAAAGATTTGCATTGATTTAAGATTCGTTTCGCCTTTTTCAAACTTCATCCCATTGTCAGAGTGACGACACAGTTTAGATATATATTACTTATGAAGTGCACTATTGGATAATGTTCATTTATGCCTGTGTTTGGAGTTTTCAGAAGTAAAAGCACCGCATGTAATGACAATGTATAGGTCCGAGTAGCAGAGTATCTTTACTGACTTGGCTGTTAATGCTTTCCTGGTCAAATGGAACCAGTCACATGAATTCACCCGGTGCTTTTACCCTGCCTTTAGGCTCTGAAGGCCCTGTTCACCAGCCGCAACACAGGGATCGGAAGAAAAGGCCGGTGGCTTACAGCAGAGGACTTGGAGGCCTACCTGTATGCACTCTCACAGCCGGGGGCTCTGACCGGAGCCCTCAACTATTACAGGAACGTCTTCAGGTGGGGAACACTTCACTCACAAAGGGCTCTGCCGTTCAAAGCTTTGCTGCCGTCAGAGCACAAGGCCGGACATTTACATTTACTTACACTCGCACTCGCTGTCATTTGTACTCGTGAGGCTGGCTGTCTGACTCAGAGTGATATACCACACAGAGGATCAAAGAAATAAATATATATGAGCGCATATATTTCTGACAACTGAATGTGAACTGCACATGCATGGCCGAGCGCGCCATCTGCTCCCTTCTCGAGCAATGGGATATCTCGGAATAGCTGTTGTGTGCTTATATAAAGGAGATCTCAATGACCCATGCCCAATTAGTCTCCCCGCAAAGCAAAGTATTCTGAATCTAATCACCAGAGACACAAATACATGAACACATGGCAACATCCATCCATGCGTTTTTACGTAGCTCCACTTATCCAGTCCAGAGTTGTGAGGAGGGATGTACATTGTGTACAGTAACTTCAGCTTCATGACTGTAGGGGAGATTGGGCAAGAGCTTCAATTCAAGCTCATTCAAGCTCTGCAAGTGTTTCTAGACTCATTGCTAATCTTATGAACTATGGCCCTGTTTAATTCAAGTGTCCCAGTAAGTATGTACAGCGAGCCAGCATGAACCATCCCACGACCCTGTGTCAAAGTGTCTTCCTAAATTGTAGATATTGACTCTCCATAACTGCTTATGCTTTTTTCCCCCCTGTTTTTAAGATGTAATTTTCCCTTTTAAAATCTATCATGAAATAACCTTTGGGTCTTGTCCCCCCTTTTTCTCTCCTCAGCTCCCTCCCCCTGAGCCAGAATCATGTCAGGTCTCCTGTGCTGCTGCTGTGGGGCGAGCGGGACGCCTTCTTGGAGCAGGAAATGGCCGAGGCCTGCCGCTTGTACATCCGGAATCACTTCCGTCTCAACATAATTTCAGGAGCCAGCCACTGGCTGCAGCAGGACCAGCCCGACATTGTGAACACCCTCATATGGACCTTCCTCAAGGAGGGAGAGGGACGTAAAAGCCACAGGAACTAAATCCACAGCGAGGCCTCCTCTTCCCCTGCCCCCACCACCACGCTTGCCACACCCGGAAGCCTGGAATATGCCAGCAACATAGTGAAAATGCAATCATTCTTTAAATAGTTCACAATTCAAATTTTTTTTTTTTTTTTAAGAAGTCATCAGTAAAGGAAAGAATCAAAGCACACTTCACTGGAGAGGACACATGAGCATCATGGGTGACACATATTCAAAATGTTTTTTTGCACATGACGCCCGCCTTAAAGTTCATTGGTTACAGCATCACAAAATGTGTGGCAAACAAATCTCCTCGTAACGTTTATTGTGTGGTGCCTTTTTTGAACTTTTTGCGTTGTAAAGATGTCCTGAGAGACTGCTGTACTTGTGCTTTTCTTCGGGTCACTTCACTGTCCTTAGGGCTCAGTCCTTTGGGAAGCCGTGACTCTCCCTCTCCCTTATCAGGTTGTGTTATCTGCAGGAGTAATTTATTTATTTATTCTTTTTTTACATCTTTTTTTTCCTCAGAAATACTCAAATGTAGAGAATGTCGTTATCTTGATCTTCCGGTATAGAAATGTGGTTGACTATTGTACTCTTTTTGTATCTATTCCTACACACTGCATTTTGAAATTCACTGAGCCAAGTCTACACTATTTGAGTTTTTATAAATAAACTAAATGTCAATCTGTTGGGACAACACAGCTCTTTATTTAAGGGGATGATGGCAGTGGTGCGTTTGAAGCTGTGCAGCGTGCCCCTATTGACCTCCGTCTGTTTGCTGCCGTCTCTGAACTGTCACTCCGAGCTTTTACACAGAGGAGATGAAAAACACCAGAAATAGCAATGGACATGTTAAATATAGCACAGAACTGAGGGGCACAGAAGTTGGTTATTTTGGGTCTCTTCAAAAGAACAAACATTATTTTATTTTTGTATTCATATTCCTTCTTGATGCTGTTATATGGCAACATAATTGTTGATGTTGAATCACACTGAGGTTTCTTACATGAACATGTGTTTAGCAGAAACACCAGCAGCTTTTTAGAGAATAGATCATTCGGGCAATGGATGATTATGTCTGTGTCAAACAATTTAAACCATTCGAGAATATTTTCCTCATTAGTGACTTGTTCTATAATTTATCAAGCTTTAATTGATTGTCTCTTAACTATTAATGAACCCATTAGTTTCAGCATAACCCTATAAAGTCTTGTTGTGAAAAATCAATATTGCACCAAATCTGCACCACTCTGCAGTAGATCTCACTATCCAACCAGATTTGACATTTTGCTTAATGCTGATTCAAACATTTACAGTTACATTTGCGCTGACATCCTAGGTTAGGAGTAATGATGCAGGAGAGGACAATGACATCAGCGCCAGTCAGGGGCAAGCTCTCTTGTTGCCTTCCAGGCAGTCGGAAATATTGGAACCAGCACATATTTTCCAGGGCAGTATTGTTATGATCTTTTTTTTTAAGAGAAAAAAAGGATGCTTATCATACAGATCAGAGCAGAGACACGACTTCCCCAATATAAGCATTATCCTTATTATCATTCGCTTTTTTAATAGAATGTTTGCATGTTTTTGTTCCATTAAAAAATAAATGAATGAGACAAATTAAGCTTGTGTGAAACTATTCATTAAAATATTTGACTATTATAGGCTAATGTATAGTTGTCTATTTACACTGTAGACTTCACACAACAAAACATTATTTTTAAATGCACCAAGATGAATCAAATATTAACTGCAAAAATAGGCCAACTGATTGACTCCGATCTGAGTGTCTTTGCTGACTTGACTCGACGCTGTAGTCTGAATTATAACGTGAGGTGTCCATGTATAAAGTCAGACAGATCGCGTAACCTTCTCAATATCACACAAAGCCCAGAAGGCGTATATTTTGAAACAGTATTTTGAATGTCGAGGTCAGTTTGCAGCACCTGAACGCACCATATGAAGCCACATGGGCACAGCGCCTCCCTCGCTTGCACTGCGCATGTGCCGTAGCTTCCGGGTGTGACGACTTGACCACTCCCCCTCCCGAACCCGTCCCAGTGGGTGGAGAACAGCGTGCAGCGGGGATGTCAACAACATCGGTCAGTGGGTCAGCCCGTCAATGGAGACTCTCACGCTCGTGACGGAACCTCACACTTCAGGACTAATATTTGCCGTAGTTCATTTCTTCCGGTCTGTTTTTTAATCTCCAGTCATTCGAGGTTTAGCGGTCAAAGAAACAACTAGGTTAACCTACTACTACTAGCGGCAACGTTAGCCCGAGTTAGCTAGGCTGGCATGCTAGCCACGAGAGGAAGATGAGAGTGATGTTTCTGATCTTGCGGCACATAACGTGACGAGCAGAGAGGACAGCTAATACACGCGTGAGTGTGGGTAACGTCGCGTGCACATGAGTGTGTCTGAGTGTGTTTTATTTGCTAGTAAATTTAACTTATATGGAAACAGAGGGAAGCTGCTTAGTCTGGGTAATGTTCTCTGTGTGGTTTTCTCCTCGGTGATGAGGGGAAGCTAGTTTTCTAATAGTCAAGCTGATGATCTTGTTTTAATAATGACGTCAACGTTACGGTTAATCATTTTGTTGGACACATAATAGTAAATTAACTGGTCTCTATTCGCCGAGGTCATCCTGTCCCATTTCTTCAAATGGGCAAACAGCGCCTCTCTAGGTTGCAATCGGTGGTAAACGTAAGTCAGTGTTTGTGGTGAGAGATGGTATTGCACTCCTGGCATCGGAGCCAATCATGTCGCGTCACCTGGGTCAGGTTGACATCATCATTATTACAGAATATTAAAGCCTTAAATTGCATCATACATGGCTTGTTATGTTCCAACAACGTGCGTCTCTTTTGTTTGTCCTCTGAATGTTCCCACAGCTTGCAACCAGGTTTTATTCTTGTCTCGTCTCTGTCCCAGGTAAGCCAATGAACAATGATCACCACGGAGGCTGCAAGGGAGTTCCAGGTCAAAGAGCGCAAACACAAAGAGCAGCTAAGGAGATGTTTATCATCTTCTTTATCTGCAGACCTTGACAGGTAAGTCGCGTGACAGTGCGCACTGAACAACAGAAGCACAGGTTAAAACAATGATCATTGGCAAGTGTCAAGAAAAATAATAAAATACCTAATCACGACGATTGGGGTCATTGCTCTCATATTAAACAAGTAAAAAACTTGACTCAATGACCACGTTTACGTTTTTACGGCACATTAATCGCTGTGTTTTTATCCACTTAAAATGAGCCCTTTATGTCTCCAAAGGGAGGAGTCCTCTTCACAGAGTTGTGTTCCGCTGCTTTCTTTCATTTTTTGGCCCAGTACGGACAAACGTTGGCTCTAGAGAGCCTTTTGCTTTCTTTACGGTTGTTAAAGGCCAGCTTAGTTCTTCTGATGCACTTATGAAACTGCAGTAACGTAATCCACAGAGTGCTAAAACTGTGGTACCACCGGATTCCGTTGTTTAAATAGTGCCATTATGACAAGGGTGGTCTTCAGGGTAGTTGAATGGGTAGTAGGGTAGTAGTCATGAATAATTACTTTTATTTTGAATTCAGTTTGGGCACCTTTAAATAGAGCTTTAAAGTGATGGATGCGGCACCAGCACTTGAATCTCCTACCGCCCTGTTGGCCTTTAGCGGACCGGTTTCTAGGTCACCCAGATCAGACGAGAGATAATGATGATAATGATGGTGAAGACATTGAACTGCCTCCGGGCGCCTGACTGCTTGTGTTCGCCTTATAGATTTTGGAGGTTGGCCGAGAAGCTCTTTGTTTATTGTCTGTTTTTTTATGTTGGCTTTTAATTGTACGTTAAATATTTATTCAGTTAGTAAACAAGAGTTTTGAGTGATTTGACCCTGATACAGTGTTGTAATGCATTTTCTTAGGTTGCTGCAGGAGGAGCTGGAGGCCGATGTTTCTCTGTGTGCTGGGTCTGGTTCGCTGCAAGCTCACAGGGCCGTGCTGTTGGCCAGAGCTCCTCATGTCCTTCGGGGCCGGACGCTCAAAGATCCCTCCATCGTTCATCTGTCCGGCTATGAGCTGTCTGGGTTGAAAGATTTCCTCAGGTAGGCGGTGAAATGTCGATTACTGCTTACAATTGCTGTTTCTTTTAGACATTTTTTTTTGCCCCTGTAGAAAAAAGAAAATGCCACTCACTAGTTTCACGTGAAGTGATAACTCCACCTCTGCTCTTTAGCAGGAGACGTTAAGAGAAGACAAGTCCTCTCTTGTAGTGGTGCAGTTTCACAGACCCTCTGACAGAGGGCGCCATATGCACCGTCTTTTGTCTGCAGGGGTCTGCTGCGGTCTGTGTGCTGTTTTTCAAGGGGCATCCCAAATCCTGCAGCTCTTCAATAATACATCTCATTTTTACGTCGGTTTTGAGACACACACACACACACACACACACACACCCTGAAGTGTGTCAGTGTTTGTAATCATCTATAAGTTTCTCGTGTCGCAGTCGAGGTTCTGCGGTGCGGCGCCTCTGAGCTTCTTAATCCACTGGTTCGTGTCTCTGTCTCGTTAGCAGTTTTGTGATCAGGGCAAGAAGAAAGAGTCTTCATTGTTTGCTTGCACTATTGCGGAGTCTGAAAGTCTTTTTAAAGCTCCTTTCATTCCTGTCTATGTAAGACAGATGTTTTTGCATGCACAGGAATCACAGAAAAAGTAATTTGTTCATTTTCAGTTTGATAAAGCAATGATTCCATTCGAATTTGGCACCAAGATCCAAACAATACCCTTTTTTCTTTGAGAATTTTTTTTCTTTTTTCTGTACTAGCAGAAATGATATTTGTGTCACACATTTTGATTCAACAGGGAGAGTAGAGGAAAGAGAGAGATGGGGTAGAACATGCAACTAAGAGCCCTGGCTAGACATGAAACATGAATGTTGTCAGATTTATTCATTTGCCGGGATGACTCGGCATATTTCAGAAGTACTTTATCCCAAATGTACTGTAACAGTTTGAGTAACTAAGATTGAAGGTCACTTGATAAAAACGCTTCACTGAGAGGAGAACAAGGAAAATCCTGCTCAGGCTTGCTTTCTGTGTCACATTGCATCAAATGAGAGACTGTAATTTAAATAAGTGTGAAAGGCCCAGTTTTAATTAACCTTTATTCTCCCCTAACCCCCCCAGGCGACTGTACACAGCGGACCAGAGCCTGCGCTCCTCTGAAATAATCCCAGACGTGGAGGGCTCGGTACCGCAGAGTGCTTCTCCTGTTCCTGACGCGGCAGACCTTCACAGTTCCTCCGACTCGGGTAAACGGACCAACACCGTTTTCTCACGGCGGGTTTATTCTGGTTATGTGGCCACTCAGCTGCTCTTCACATCATGTTATCTCAGCCATAATCCATTTATGCGATAATCTCATTTTGGATCCCAGTTGCGGCCACCGCTAATTGCAGCACGGCCACGCTATGGATACTTTTCCATAGTTTTTGTTCATTGTGTGTAGTATTTTTAATGGTTTAGTGAGCTTTCGCTCTCTCACACACACACACACACACACACATACACACATAAATACCCATGTTGTGTGTCTCACACGTTCTCTTTGTCACCACATCCCGCGTCACAACTTCCACTCCAGACGCTGCTCTTGAGCCGGCCTCGGGCCTCGGAGCGGACTTGCTGGATCTGTACCGGAGGGGGGAGCAGTGTGACATCACCATCCAAGTAGCGGAGCAGGTCTTCTCCTGCCACAGGTAGAGCTCTTTCCGCTCAGCCAAAAGCACACTCTGTTTGTTATGGTTTTGTTTCCTGTGAATGCCATCATATGTGGCGGGCACAGTGGGAGTACGCTCCTTTCAGCGCATCACATCCCGTGCAGACACTGCAGAGGTCGCACATCTCCTGTCGACTCGTAGCGGTGGTCATTCTGTGATGCGGAGGTAGTAGTAGCCGCTGGTAACCATGGAGACAGGTTTCTCCCAGCTCAGGGGAGCAGCCAGCCAACGAGAGCTCGTCAGAGAGGAAGCTGGGCTATTTATTTTTTATTTTTTAGGGGTTGCTCTGCAGCAGTGATATTTTGAACGGGATCATGGCTTCTCCAGCCCGCCGCCTGAAGCACAGTAGCATGACACGGCACAAGAACAGAGGACCTAAGAGGCGTAAAATAGAGCGCTTTCTAACAGTCACGCTCTCCACAGAACGTGTTTTGAATGAAGGGTTTGAATGCGAATGTTTCCAAATGTCTATGCTAGTTGACACAACCATAAAGGTTACCCATAATCTGGGACAAATATTAAAAAAAAGAGTGAACTGAGGGTTTTCTTTTAGCTCCAATAGGAATTTCTAATAATGAAAAAATAAACCCAATCTGGGTTTGTAGAAGAAAGCTCATTTCTCACATGTTGTCGCTCACTACGTGGATTTATCTGACTAAAAAAGGAATACATCGGCTCCACATCGCAGAAAATAGAGCGTGGCAATGAAATGAATATGATATCAATATATTAACATATGATTTATTACCGGATTATGGGATTATAATGTTCAGGTGTTCATTCAACATTCAATGTTTTAAGAATGTTTGGCAGTCTAATTTATCTTGAATACGTTTCCCATAGCACTGATATTGATACCTAAACGGTCTTCTTCTGTGCGGTTACCAAGTTATTCACCTGAACCTTAAATCACATTATGTGGGTTTGTCATTATTGTCTTAGGCCAATTTACCATGTTGTTAATTATTCCTCAATTTCATTTACTTCCACTGACTCCCATCACACTGCGAAGTGTCTAAAAATGATAAAGCTGGCATTATCCTGTGTATTATTCTATGTAACATAGACAATATGTTTGTGGCTCTCACAGCATCTCGGGATTTTCCCTCCCTGTTCGTGTCTCTCTGCCTCGAGTCCTTTGCTTCATACTGAAGACTTGACATTAAGCCTTCCCCTAAAACAGATGGGCACTGTCTTTTTTTTTTTTTTTAGCAAGCTTTACTCAAACAAGGAGGAAATAATGTGTATGCTGGGGATAATAATCAGCTGCAAGTTATTCCACTTTAGCCATGCTGGTAAGTATTTCTGGCAGCAGGACCGTGTTTGTAGTAAACAACAGTGTCATATTCATGTCACCCTGTGATACGGTTCAACAGCTCCTTGAGTGTCTAATCACTTCACAGGAGCTCCGGAGGAATAAAATGCATCAGACTTTGATACACACGTAGTACTTGTTAGAGGGATCAATTGTGGTTTGTTGGTTTGGGTTTTTTCATGCGATATTAGAATATCACCAGCCTTTATTGAAACTAATTAAGTGCTATATTTCCAAATCTGACAGCAAAATCTTCAGAGACAGGGGATTGAAAGGAAAAATCTCCAGAGACCACAGAGCACACAGGATATTTATGCCACTTAAGTACACGCATGCCCTCCAGATGACATGTGAAATATTAAAGCGGTGGGTGGATCTGACATGCCGCTGTCTGCTTTATTGGGTTTCTAGGGCAATCCTGTGCGCGCGGTCTCAGTACTTTCGAGCCATGCTGAGCGGGAGTTGGATGGAGAGCTCCAGACAGTGCATCACTTTGCAAGGGTAAGACGTCGGCATCGGTCACGGGGATCGATGGCAACACCTCCGCTCCCGGTCCAGCAGTGCTACATTTCATTCCCGAACGATGCGGCTGAATTACTGCATGTGCCGCATAAATTATTCAGGCCTCGCTACAGAGGTGGCTTTGTACAGTATGAGGGCCGGGGGAGGGGGGGGTTTCACTCACAATGTACATGTTTGAACTCCTCACACGCAGCCACCCACTGCCGGTGGAATTGCAAATGGATTTTCTACCAAGCAAGGTAGCAACGTCTCCTTTGAGGCGCATAAACGTCTTCCCATCCACTGCCGGCTGAAGAGCCTCCACGACCGTCCCCCCTCCACCCGGCCCCGCACCCTAACCACCACCAGTCTCTTCTCAGAGCGGGGTAAAGGCAAATGAGGCCCATTTTTCCCCCTCCAGTGAGAGACGTGTCACCCGTATCACCATTACTGATCTGACCGTAACTGGGGAAGACTTGGCTGTCAGAGTGAGGAGCTGCTGCGTTGACGTGCTCGAGGTGGGGGGGGGGGGGGGGGGGGGGGGGGGAATGGACCTCAGGCTGCGGTCACATGGCTTGAGTGCTGCATGATATATGTATTTTGTTTACAGCATCCTCGGTCGTGTTTCCAGTATAGGCGGAATAAAACACTGTGTGCCTGAAATCACCCAGATGATATTAGACTGGTGCCTAGGGACAATTTTGTATGTTAACATGAAGAAAATATGACTTGTATTGTTTTGTTAACCCTTAAAGTTTGGGGCCAGATGAGATGGAGATCCTGCTACAGTTCATGTATGGGGCCATTGTGGATCTGCCACCCGGAGCCAGTGCCAGGTACTGTCTGTGAGCAGACTGTCCCACATGAGTAGAACACGCGTATACAAGCTGATCCGCATTTCCTGTCTCCTGTCCCCATAGTCAGGTGATGTTTGCAGCAGACATGTTGGGTTTAGAGGGACTGAAGGATGTGGTGGAGATGGTTCTGACCCGAGACTACTGCCGCTTCTTCCCCAAGGTCAGCTATACATGAGGAAAACTAGCAAATATGAGGAGCGATTTCATCAGTTTATTATTGCTTCTCTATACACATGTGTCAGGTAGGTTCACATGTGGAGCATTTTTGATTCTTCAAATATGTTGAATATAGTTTTTCAATATCCACACTTCAGATTATTCGTCTATCTTTAAAACAAAACAAAACTAATGCGTTCTTTCACCTTCATATAGCGCTTTTTAATAATTTGATTCAAAGTCTTTGAATTCACAATTTGTAAAAATCTAAATAATTTTCTTCACATCAAATATGTGTGCCCATCCAAACACAAACATGAATAAAACTATACATGATATGCCACCAAAGCGCTAGGCCACATGAAAAGATTTAAGGCCTCCACTCTTGTGCACCGTTCAACGCATTGCCTGTACTCCAGAAACAGGATCACTCCACACTGCAGATCGGGTCTCTGTCGTGATTTGGCCGGTCCAGTTTCACATTGTTTGTCAAAGTCACCGAAAAAAAATATCAATTCCAGTCATTTAATCCCGTCTGGCCACAGAATTAGTTTTGTCGCACCTCAATAATCCCGGGACTCAAGTCACCGTACATGCGAGTTACTCCAGTGAGTTCCACGAAGGGAGCTGCACAGATTTTAAATCGAGTAAAGGAGAGCGCTGGAGTTTAGGTGACACAACCGGTATCAGGAGGGAAACAGTTAGATCAATGGGTCCCTACTCGAGAGGCTGATTATCCGCCTGCCAATAGAGCTCGATGAGATCCACGTGGCGCATGCTCTGAATGCAAAGTGTCATTATCGCACCTCATCAAACGTTATCGATTCTAAATGTCGGCTCGACTTTTTCTACTGCTAATGTTTCTCTCCTCTGCGATCTTGTTGCCGTTTATATCCGATCTCTTCAGCGCACCGCTCCCTCTGTAGTCCAGAACAACAGTGACATGGCAGTTTGTGGAGCGTCTCAGCTGAAAACACAGAGAACAAATCCCCTTTTTTTAGTTTTTTATTCCGTTGGCTTCAGACTTGTTGGTTTTATAAAGCGCCCGCATGCTCAGTGTCAATAGTAACGCTGGTTTCACTTCTCAGCAGCCAACTGACGGGGTTCAGAAAACTGTTCTGGAGTGTCTGTCGCTCACGCACGCCTTAGGCCTTCAAAACCTCCACATGCTGTGTAAGAGGTGAGTGTCTGCCGCCGCTTCTCTCAAAATGTGTTACAGATGGGAAATAAACAATGCGAGCATTTGGGGAACTTTTTGGGGGGGGGCGGGGTTGTTTTGGCCAAACTTGACCTGGAAAGTTGCTTGTGTAATTTGAAAAAAAAAGGGCAACACATTAACCTGTCACCATTCTCGCCACAGCAAGTTACATCCGTATCTTGTTGCTAGGTAACCAGCATGTGGGTTCATACTTCTGTGTTATTAAGTCGCTCGGGGTTAGTTGTGTAATGCGATTTGCTTTCATCTGATTCAATGCACCACTCTGTTGAGTCAAAACGTATTAATATTTGAGATTTTTAAAATGAATGACTCACTTCTCACATGTCTTGAATTGATTTGTGTTTTAACTTAAATAAGTCTTTAAATGAAGTGAATCAGAGTTACGGCATCTCTAAAGATTGCTGTTCAGTAAACAAAGTATATTATATATCGCATATTGCCTTGCCTTCGGATGAAATATAACAGGAAAACCTATATGCTGTCATGTCTTCCTTTTGGTTCATTCCAGTGCGCACAAACCGAGAACATTTCATTTTGAGCTCTCCTGCAGCCGATTCTTCTGCAGGCGAACGATGCTCCGGATTTGAGGTGGGGTGGGGTTGGGGGGGTTGTCTCTGCTGGGTCTTGATGAGTCATGCAAGTATGACGGTGAATCGAGCTGCGCTGCTCTGTGCAGCAGTGCGTTACCGACCTTCTCATCCTCACTCACTCCGTTTTTTCCCTTGAGCAAAGCTCTGCGGGCCGCTGCCTCGGAGCCCGAGACTCCTCTTTTTTTTTTTTTTTTTCTCACTGCAGAAACGCAGAAAAAAAGGCCTCCATGTGTTTGTGTGACTGGTTTATATTGGCAAATTGCCCAGAAACCAAACGCTGCTGTTACGAAGACTCCAAAAGCAAGTGATCTCCAGATCCTCTTCTACACAATGTGTATTTCCAGGTGGGTGGCGGATCACTATGTGAAGACCTGGTGCGAGAGGAACTTCTCCCTCTTGTCCCCAGAGCTCCACGTAGCATGTCTCACGGCCGTAACTGAAACCATGGTGAGTTCCTCCCTGACAGAGTCATCAGCACGGCCGCATTCATGTAATTGCACAAATATCATCAAGCCATTCTCCAGAGGTCTTTCCACAGGAAGGAAATCCAAACATAACCCAATCAAACATGACCTTTATTAAATTCTCAGTTATTAAAGACGGACTAATTTAGGAATATGATGTGGATGCAGACGGGCGGGGAGTGATTCCAGCCGTGTAACTGGTAATTGAATCTCGCGTCTGTCTTTCATCAACATCAAAGATTTGGGGGTACACTCTGCGAGTAAAGCAAGACAAATGTGCTATTGTTCTCTCTTGGCGAAGTATTAAGATTCAGAGCTGGCCAAGAACCATTACACACATTCTGGGATTCCCCTCCACCGATCAATAGCTCTCGAGCCAGAGAGGAAAAAAAAGCTCTTTATGGAGGGCTGTGTTCATTTGACTTTGTTCTGTGTTTTTACCGACGGCGAGGGTTTCTTCATCTGACGGTTGTTCTCCGTACAGACGGTGCAGAGCGCGGTGACCATGCTCTGTGGCACCGAGCAGTTGATCGGCAGCCTCCCAGAAGTCAAGTGGGCTCAGCAGGTGAGGAGTCTCGCCACGGAGCTCCAGGAGGAGAGCCTGCACGTCATTGTCCAGCATCTCCCCCTCGTCCTCCACACTCAGGCCTTCCAGGATCTCTGCAGGGTAAGGCGTCGCCGATTCACTCGCACTGGGATGACCTGTGGGGCCGCAGCTCGGCTCAGGTTTCTACGTCTTTTCTTCTGACGAGTGTCTTGTTACCTTCCCGTTACAGAGGGAAGAGTTTACCCGCGAGCCCACGTTGTTGAAGAAGCTGTGTTCGGCCATCCGAGAAGGTGTGACCGTCGACAACTGCTGTGATCTTTTCGCCGCCGTGCACTCGCTGTGCGGAGATGACGTGGAAGAGGAAGGGGGGCAAAAACGAGAGGAGGTGACACAAATCACATTCGCTTGTCTTTTCAAAATCAGACATCACGCCGAGACCAAAAGACCATTAAGACTAGTGAGAACGAAGTCACAGGAACCTAAATTCGGACCAAATAACGTCCAAGCAAACTGTCAACAAATCAATATTCACTAAAAGTTTTTGCCAGAGCTTTCAATTGCTGCTCATGATCTTCCTGAAGGTGTGATGTTTGTACAAAGTAACTCCAACTACCTGACTTGAGTCAGAGTTTAGAGAGTTGGATCAACAGCGGTGGGATTCCCAGAGAAACTGACATCTAACCATCTAACTCCCTCTGCACAGGAAGACTGTGAGATGCTGTTGAAACCTCTGTAAAAAAGCTAGCAATTGATCCTTGAGATGCGTTTCTTTTTTTTGCCTCTGCGGCAGCCGTGGGCCCGGAGGCATTATTATTATTTTTTCCGTGTTGTCTATCGGTCTGTGCGCTTCATCCTCGTGAACGCGATATCTCTGGAATGCCTGGAGGGAGGATAGATGTAGTCCATGAGGCAATACATTTCTCTGTGCACGCTTTATTGACCAGAAAGCGGAGTTCTCTTGCTCGTGGAGCTCGTGTCGGCAGGGCCTGTGCTAGCTGCTGCCGCCTGGAGGATCCCCGCCGGCCATATCACGTTTAACGGCTAATGCAGCCTCGGCCCTCTCGTCACAGCGCATCCGCTGGCTCCAATACGTACAGCTGAATATCCGCGTTACCCAAAACACGGCCAAATGTATCCGTGTCCTCTGCACTGCATATCCTCTGGATGCTATTTCCAACGTTGGAAACGTATCCAGTTTGCTACATAAAAGGTGGTGACTTTTCACTTAGTTGGTAGTAAGTCAGACTCGTATCAAATGGCAAAAGCGCCTTTTTCTATTTGTCTCAGCCAAGTGAACCAAACTACCGGTGTGAACGCAGCGTTATCTTTCTGCTTTCTCTCTTTTGTCTCGTGTTGCTTAAAAATCTTTCCTAACAACCATAATGTTTCTCCCCCCCCTCTATCTTCATTATCATCATATGCTTTACTTCATTCTGGATACAGCTTCGGATGAGCGATCTCCACATTTACTTGACATTTCAGACCAACGCAAAGACCTTCAGGGTAAATATGTGTTACGGGTCGGTCTGAATGAGCCAACGAGTTCATCAACGTGACTTTGCTCCGCTGTTTCTCACCAGGATGTGAGATGGGTCCCGCGCTGCTCTGCTGTGGTATGAAATGGTTTTCATGTTGGTGGTTCTCGGGATTTCGGCCAACCATTAATTTGCCCTCCATTACAAATAGCATTATTATCCGTATACATTTTCAATTGTTGTGTACCGTGAGTTGTTGAATTAATGTTTCATGAGGTGAGAAAACCCAGAAAGGAAACCATACAAATGTGGAATGTCACTTAGTACAACTGTCAAATAAGGAGGCGCACAAATAATCTTGTTGATCTTATAATGCTTTCTTGAGAATGTTATTAATTTTCCACTCCGCGTCTTCAAATACACATTTAGTGAACGTCTATCAATGGATACAAGTGTCAGCCGCATGTACGCTCGTACACGGGATAAACGAAACGGGGGGGACACTCTTCTTATCGCGAACATTTTAACAACACACGACACAAATGATGCAGCCACCGAGTTTCAAACATCACACGTTTCATCTGATTTTGACCTGTGGCAGTTATGGTTATTGAGAACTATAAATGTTGGCCTTTTTGTTGATATCAAGTTTGTGTGTTTGTTTGAATGCCGGATGGCATTATTTCTCCAAACTGCCGACTTCGTGCTTTACCTTGGATGTCGTTTAGATGTAAGACGACTGTATCGCAACTATGAGTTGATGTATCAACAAGTATGGAAATGTTGAGTGAAGTTGAGATGATGTCTCAGACTGTAAGCTTTGTTAACATTGGCGAAAATAATTGTGAAATCGTATTGGTCCAACAGTTGAGAGATTAAAAGACTAACGAAATGTATAGTGCGAGCGGGCAGGTTAATCCTGTGAGCCGACTTCCAGGGGAAAGTGACCTGCCTGCACAAGTTAAAGCACATAACCCCTGTAAAGACCGTACAGTATGGCAGAATGGATTAGGCTGAGGGACACTGTGACGTGTGCCAGCGGCCTTCACTAATCTGCGTGTGTGTTTGTGTGTGTGCGTGTGTGTGTGTGTGTGTGTGCGTGTGCGTGTGCGTGTGTGCGTGTGTGTGGTCGGAGGAGGTGGAGATGGCTCCTCCCCGTGCCTTCCAGTCTTGTTTTTATAATCGGGCGTGGAAACGGGAGAATGGGCATCAGCCGCTGACATCACTGACTTCGCTCGAGGGAGCTCAAGTGGATTCTGCAACAGAGACAGGGGAGGGGGAGGGAGGGGTATTTGTTGCCATGGCGAAAGGTTCTCCAAGCAGCTGCTGATTCGCTTGTGCCTTAGCGCACCCCTTTCCATTCTTCTCCCCTCCCTCCCTCCCTCCTTCCCTCTCTCTCTCTGTCTCTCTCTCTCTCTCTCGCTCACTCTCTCCTCTGTGTTGCCGCCAGCCGTTCAGGCAACAGATTTGTACGCTACGCAGTCGGCTGTGGACCTTCCTGCTTCAGACCTTTTACGCCGTCCGCCACACGCAGGGATGGGAGACCCTGTCGCCCAAGCACAGAGAGAGGATACTGGCAGGTAAGGGAGGAAAGCCGTGCTGTGAGCTTTCTTCTTCTTTACACAGTAGGATATTAATGCTGCGGTGTGGATGTATGTATTTTATTATTTCCCCCCTCCCCTAACCCAACCTGGCTCTGAAGCAGTGGCTCTGCATCATCAAAGATGAACCGAAGCCCTTGGAGCATACGCTGTTGGCTGATTTAATACTTAAGGGCTTCTCTTTCCGTATCTTCCTGGCTACTACTAACCCATTTACAGTTTGCCCCGTGCTGTTGATTAAACATTTGTGCTTCATGTGACTGTAACTGTCTCGGACAGATGAGTGTCTGCTAACACGGTAAATGCAGCAGACGCGCCATGCTGGTTTTCATGGGTGGGGAGTCTTTGTGGTTTCTGAACATGACTCCAATTACAACAATTCCACAGTTACATATACTGTGCTGTTTTCTTTGCTGTAATGTGTTGAAATTCAACGCATGAATAATTTATTTGGCTGCTGGTATCAGCGTGTTGCTATTACTGGTACATTTCTTGCCAGTGAAATCGGATTCCCGGTCTCACATGCAAACACAACACAAGCAAACAGTCGATTTCATTTCATTTGCTATTGATTTATCAAATAAATCAGTAGATTCTCAAATTGTTCTGTATACAGTATAGGAATGGCCGTGCTTTGTTTAGAATAGCCCTTGTCTGACTGATCGATCCATCGATTTATTGCTTGTTTCCTAAAGGGTAAACAAAGGGGGTGGAAATAGGAATTTGTGAATGAATAGAATAGATTCTCCAGCTGCCATGAAAAGCAGCGTCTTGGAAAAACAACTGATGCAGTCCTTTTCTTAAATATTTTCCTTGGATTTGGTCTGTTTTGCAGGCAACATACTAATGGTGATCTGTGGTCTTCCTTTCATCCCGTTTTGACAGATGCCATTGATAAAGGGGACAATCGAAGACTTGGCAAAAAGCCTGTATTCACGAGCTCACAGGTAATGTTATCATCCAACCATGCAATGACATTCATGTTTTATTTACGGTTTAATTGTGATTCCGAAACAAGAAAACAATGAAGTTGTCACTTCTCACTCTGACTTTGTAGCTTGATGATGTGAACTTTTGATGAATTCTTTAGCTCAGAGAAATCCATGTGAATTAGTGTAATCTCTGACAGTGATGACAGTGTGTGGCCATCGGATGCCATATGTCATAAATGCCCCGCCCCAACCGCAAAGAGATACAGTATAGAATTAGCAGCAGGGCCTTTCTCAACAGATGTATAGCTAAAACAAGCCCGGCTGAGGTGATCTAGAGAGGGACTGCCAACATGTTTAGTCATGTGGAGTGGAGCGCCTCTACATATCGGGCAAAGTGGTTTGATGCAGTTAAAACAAGAAGTTTGCCTGATTTGAGGCTTCATGTGCTGCTCCCTGAAACATGCGAGACACAAATCCCTTTTGTCGTCGTTCTGCCGACACTAACCGGCAATTATTAGTTCCCAGTTTGTTTAGACTGTTCGCTAAAGTTTACAGAACGACACAAAGTAGAAAGACAGAGGTAAGAAACCAAAAGTCAATATAAAACCCAACAGGATGTTTACACAGACTATGGAGATGTCCATAGACTGAGTAGATTTTCAGATGATGTTAGTCAGCATTTTTCCAGCAGTTTGCTCCAGTGCCTCGTGGTAATCTGCACCAATGTTATTCTGTTGCATCTGACCGTGCTCTGATTCTTTGCTGATTAATCCTGTCTCACGGTTACGTGACTAATTTGTTTTTTTTTTTGCCCTCCGGCAGTCGAGGGCTATAAAATGCCCTTCATCTGCACCTGAGAGTCCTCCTGTGCACAGGACACAGAGGGTGTCCAAAAACGCAACTTCTGTCTCGCGCAGTGCTGCGTCGGCCATGAAGTCTGATGGACTGGGAACAGCGACCAAACCGGGAGAAGGTCACACTTCCAAGGCGAAGAACGCGAAAAAGCCAGGAGACCGGAGTGTAGCCGCAAAAGCTAAGGCGGCGTCAGCCGGCGCGCCGGTTGTCAACGGCACAGGGGCCACAGGGGCCAGGCGGGACGTAGCCAGCGCCAATGGCCTCAGAAGCTCTCATGGTGCCAGAGAGCCAGAAAAGAAGCCAAACCCCGGTGCGAGGCCTAAAACATCTCCCCCGAGCTGCACGTCTACAAGCCAGACTGGGGCAATGAAGGCTCAAAAGATCTCAGCGGGAAAGGCTGACGGCGCTGTTGGCACCAGTCACGCTCAGCGCAGCGCCTCCTCCACATCAGGCAGCGCCTCGCCAGAGAACGGTGCCAGCAGCCCTCGCAATGACACCCACTCCATCCCAGGTTTACGCTCTTTATTGACTTCTTTACATTTCATCGTTGCGACGGACACCAATTACCATGTAGGACATCGGAGTAGGCGAGCTAAAGGGTCGACACGTCGGCCCCAGGCGTAACACTGTAGCTGAAATACGGATGGGATCTGCAGACTCATTAGTATGATGGATGCTGTGTTGTGGCCTAGAGGGCTTTGTGGAAAGACAAGGGCAGTGTCAAGTTTGAATGTTGTTTTATGAGCAAACAAAGCGCAGCGCAGAAACTCTTAGCAGAACAGCAGAGGTCAAAGACTGTATGGCTTACCCACAGGGAGGGGTGTGGCGGATCACTTCCACTTACTTTAGGGAGGATGTTTTTAGGAAAGAGGAGAGGTGGGGGGGTCAGGGGAGTGTCCAGTCCTTCTAGGTACAATCGCAGCATGTGTCCCTGTACCCCACCCTGAAATTGACTTGCTACGCAACTGTAACATCGGCACATCACCCGACCGGACTACGTAGCCCCGGATCCTTGAAGATCACATGGTTTATTCATCAGTAAATTGAGATTCAAACAAGTAAATTGAGATTCAAACAAATCGGACTGGGGTCGGTTGATCTCAAAACTTTCCGCCTGGACTAATAACTCTATTAACAGTTGTGCATGTGGTTCATTTTCTGTGTTTTAGGTGCAAAGCCCAAACACCAGGCTAAGGCGGTGAACAAATCCCCCCTGACAAAACCTCCTCAGAAATCTGACACAGCAAAGATCAGCAGGTGAGCTTTACCCCTAATTTTATGGGGCTTATCAGTGTGTCTTCTCATCGCGTCTTGTGTGTTCAGTGTAACGATGAAAGTGTTCCCCTTGGCTGTTCCAGTTCGGTGGATCCACCTTAAATGCCATTCTACGGCCCAACATGAATGAAAGGGATTTATACAACTGTGAATAAACAATACTCAGAAAATAAAGTACTCGCTTGAGATATTCATTATATCTGAGACAGATGGCAATTCATGAGTTTCTATATTTATACATAGATTTATAAATATATGTATTGAAGTACCAATAGCCGTGGAAGAGGCCGCGTTAACATGACAACATGAGCCAATAAAAACCCTTAGGTTAAATCAAGGGGCCTGGAACTTGACTTGCAAAATACAGAAGCTGTATCAAAAGTTGAAGTAACCAAAATATATATCATAAGGATCAAAATCTTGAAGGATAGCTTCAATATTGCTATTATTGTACCAAACATTTTACAAAAACATCTTACTTTGGTCTACAGTGACTTACTCTTAAATGACTGAAGTTGAAGTGACTGATTTTGACTGTTTGTGTTGGGCGCACGCTGCAGACTGTAAGGCTGAACTTGGGTTTAGTCTGGACAAGTCTGAGTGACATGCACCTCCCCTGCAGTTTTTAACATGGCCATGCCAAGTTGCAATATGAGCTCTATGCCAATACACCCAACTCCATTAGCTTAAAGCATCCATGGCCGAGGAAGCAAAACAGACCTACCTTCTAATAATAATAATGTAAATGTAGGACATATAAGATGACGGTATCACCTGGTTGTTTTTTAGGCCACGTGCGGCTGTCAGGACGCTAAAAGCATCTGTGTAGCGTTTTCTGACAAGCCTCTTATCTGTCCTTCAAAGATGTTAAAAATATCCCTTTTACAATCTGCATCATCCAAACTCCATCTGTCCCGGGAGCACATCAATATTTAACAGTCTCCCTGGAAAGCAACCGTGCAAGGTAGCCAACAAATAGCCGGTAGGCTAACACAACATGTTTGGATTGCAGTCTTGTGTAAAGAAACAGATGGCACAGGTAACGGCTCCTCTGTGCAGCGTGCCAAAGTTATCTCTGTACCCCACCAGAATGAAGGTACTCTGGGAGAGCAGGTAACATTGAACTCCCCTCTATCGGGAAGCGATAGAAATCACTTGTAAATTATGTATTGTGTTCAAACTGACCTGTAATATTCTTGCTATGGTGACAATCTCAGGCAGATTCTATCAAACTGTACCTGGGTAAACTCACTAAGATGTCCGATAATGAAAATCCTTCAACCTTGGGCACGCAGCTAAATCTCAAACTGTGAAAATGTCCTCTCGCCTCCTGGTCCTCCAGTTATGTTTTGTTGATAACAAGGGTAGAACATCCCTCCCAAGGACACAAGTAACAACTTGAAATTCTTTGCAGTGATAATCAGCTCATGTCTAAGGAGCTTGTCCTTGACAAAATGGGAGAAAAGGCTTTGCTGCCCCCCTCTGGTGTTGAACGTTAATTCGTGGTTTACTTTTTCTGCAACATACTCTCATGAATATTGAATAAAGATGATGTGAGGAACAGCTTTTTCCCCAGAGCAGTTTCCTCCATCACCCCCACCCGACCCAGCTCACACCGGACAGTGCTGCGGGGGGGGGGGGGGGGGCAAAAATAGACTTTAACACGTCACTTTTGCACTTTAAATCCATTGATGCCTGTGTTTTATGTTTTATCTATTTCTTATTTAAAATTATTTTTTATTTTAATTATTTTTTTCTTTTTAAATTAGGATGTCCTGTTCTTATACCTGTTTTTATCTGTTACTGCTGTCCTAACTTTTAGTTGCCAACTTAATTTCGTTGTATGTTTTTTTTACAATGACAATAAATATATCTTTATCCTTATGTGAGCCAGATGTTATTTGGGATCTTCTGTTAAAAATGTGTGTGGTCACTCTGTTGTTTGCATATGTTTCCTTCAACCAATCACAGTCCTACCAATAAGCCAAGTGCGAGAGAAAGTGTCAAAGTCAAGACTGGTGCAGCGGACAAAGCGTCCACTGGAGGGACGGCAGCGAAGGCAGACGCCAAGGGGAGAGGCACACCAGACCACCACGGTGAGATGGTCACAGCTTGATTCAAACGTCTGCCAGTATACTGTTGCATTGTCTTATAATGTCCTGCTCTGTCTTTGGGTTAGTTTCGAAGCATGGATCCTCCGTGAAAAAGCCGGCCTCTCCCAGAAAAGAAGACAGCAAAGATGGGTTGAAATCCTCAGCACCAGACAAAGCAGCCAGTGAAGCTCAGAAAAAGAAGATCACGAAACCCGCTTCGGCGACTGGAACCTCAGCTAAATCCAGTGCTAAACCACTAAAAGCCTCTCAAGCCCCCTCCAAGCAATCTTCAGTTGTCGTTGCCAAGTCTGCACCAAAGCCAAAAAGCGCCACTGATTTATCTGCGGAGAAAGCTTCTCCAAAATCCGGAGCAACCTCCAGAACCTCAGCTGCGTCGGCCTCGAAGAAATCAGGAACTAAAGGGAAAGAGGCGGTGAACGGCAATAATTCAGACTGTAAAACTGAGCTCGCACCAACTGAAAACGCCGGGGACGCCGGGGCGGATGTAGCGCTCTCCGACCAGCCTGCACAGCCAACAAGCCAGGGCGGAGGGGATTCACTCAGCCTTAAACTAGAAGCAAGCCCTAAGCGGAGCCTCAAGAAGTCTGAAACACAGTCACGAAATACTACGAGTTCCCCAGCAGCTCACAAACCCCCCCTCGGCAAATGTGCTAACGCGGACACTTGCAAACAGGCTGAAGGGAGTAAAGCGAGACAGTCTCCAAGCGGTGTCATCCCGGCTCACATCAGCGGGAGGCAAGTTCACGAGGTCGGCTCCCCAAATTCTCCCAGAGATGCCGAGCGCCCCGGCGTAGACACGCCCTGCAGCGTGGGAAGCACCGACACTCCCGTAGAGGACTCCACCTGGAGCGGCACCCACCATCAGGTCAGTCCGGAGTCCGAGACCGGCAGCACGCACACCACGTCCTCCGACGACATCAAGCCCCGCTCGGAGGACTACGACGCGGGGGGCTCGCAGGACGACGACTGCTCCAACGACAGGGGCGTGTCCAAGTGCGGCACCATGCGATGCCATGACTTCCTGGGCCGCAGCAGCAGCGACACGAGCACCCCAGAGGAGCTCAAGATGTGCGAGGGCGGGGCCGGCTTGAGAGTGGAGGTGCGGCTGCGCGGGCGGGAGGCGGAAACCACCAGCGAGGAGGAGGCGGCGAGGCATCGCCCTCGCTCCTGGTTGCATCGAGACGAGGTTCCCGTCGAGGAGGAGCACTTGGAGGTGGAGGCCACCGTGACGGTGAAAAGCGTGCCCGACCCGCAGCTCTTCTCCTCTGAGGAGGAGGAAGAGGAGGACGAAGATGAGGAGGCAACGGAAGACGAGAGGTCTGAAGTCGAGGTGATACCGGGCCCGCCGCCGCCGACCGAGCCCTCGCCACTCTTCCAGGGGATCGTCAACCTGGCTTTCGACGACGACGGCGCGGACCCAGAGAACGAGCAGCCCGGCTACCAGTCCACGTCCAACTTCCGCCGCTCGGTGTTGCTCTCCGTCGACGAGTGCGAGGAGCTGGGCTCGGAGGAGGGCGGGGTCCAAACGCCGCCCCAGCAGCATGATGACGGCGGGACCCACTGTGACGTGTTTGAGGCCGACCCCGCGGCGCCCCGGTCCAACTGCGCCTCTCCCGCCGGCGACCAAAAGGACCGCCTGCGCGAAAACCAGAAATCCCCCGTGTTCCTCACAGAGATCCGGGATCCCGCGCAGGAGGAGGTCAACGGAGAGAAGAAGTCCAGGAGCCCCCTCCCGGACGCTGACGCGAGGGACCTCCCCCCACAGGAGCGCCCGTGCCACCTGGATCTGCGGCACACTGAACAATACAATGGAGGGCCGCGCAGAAATCACACCAATCCCTCAGAAAGCAAGAAAGCTGATTTACATCTAGACTTAAAAGAGCCTCAGCTGACAGGGGACTCTCCTGTTCATGCTGCACAATCTCCAGCAGGTAATGTATGATCTACGGACCCTTCCTCGACCCCCAAACCCAAAGCCATCTCTTATCCCTAAACTCCATCAGTGAAGGTTTAGTTTATCCCTGCAAGACCCATCCTCCTCCGCTCCGACCTTTAGACCTTACCTACATCCAGCGACCACCTATCCCTCTTTCAGAACAAAAGGATATAGAGCAGTAACGCATTACAACTACTAGTTCAAATTCAAATGAAGTCATCACGTTTTCATCGCTAAAGCTTCTTCATTTCAACCCATTGATCGTGTAGCCGTTGTAAATTTGAATTTGCAACATCCATATCCTTTTAAAGATGGAGATTGGTTTCATCATAGCAAATAACCTAAACTGTATATTTTAAAACAACTGATCTACCTTTAGGCAGAGGCGCTTAGGCCTCGGAAACTCAGCTTATACAACAACAAAAGGGGAGGAAGCATTTCATTAAGACTGATCATAGAATTGTATTTGTCAAAAATAATCTGCCTTGCGACAAGGCCTGTGACATAGTCATACCAATGCACTTTTATGTACATAAAAATATGATATTTTGATTATTTTTTTGTCATTTCTTTTACGCCCATTTTCTTTGGCCCATTTTCTTTGGCCCATTTTTTTCAAGCCAAAGATAATTTGACATAGACAATGGTGCTTTAAATATACGTTTAACATCAGTATATCATTACCAAATCAAATGTTGTTTGTTGGTATAATAATTACCACTGACAGCAATGTTGTTTGCAAGCTTGCGTTTCTTAAAATTTCGACTACGTTTCCCATGAAGCCCATCCCTCAGGAGACGTTGCAAACAAGTGTTGCTTTCCTTTTCGCTTCTTTGTAAAAGATGAATGTGTTTTGGCTTTTCATGTATTGAACCGTTGCCATTTTTAAGAAACGCAAACTTCTGGCTCTGGTGGCCTCTCAGCGATGGTCTTTTGGTTGACAGTAATTAAACAAACATCTGGAAATGAATTTTTAACAGATATGTTGATGTTAAACTGCCATATGTAGCACCTTTTTTTGTTTGTTTTTACATTTGTGTTCAATGTAAAATTATAAGCAAGTAAAATGTCCTTGATATCAAGGTCAAATACAAAAAAAAACAACGATAGAAAATAGATGACGTTAAACTGCCACTGCTTCTCAGAAAAGTGTGTTTATACGGGGGAACTTTTCCCTTGCTTCTTCTTGCTGTTAATTCTTTTTAATTTATTTTGTATTTCTATTTGAGAATGTACCTGTTCCTGAGGTTTATTTTTGTTTGTATGTTTTATGTTGCGCTGCACTGCACACATGCATGCAATTATTACATTATTTTGTCATTCCCCTCTACCATCATTCATTTTTGTATGTTTTTATTTTATTTTTTCTTCGTTATCCATTACCTTTTGTCATACCCAGTACACATATACGTGTCTAGATGCGTAGACTTTTACTTTTGAAGAAGACTGTCTTGTTGTCTCTAAGCTTCTGTCCAGTAGGTCTGTGTCGTGCCAGTAGCCTCCTCTGTAACGTATGTGATGTGTCTCTAGAGCAGCTGTCATGGTCCGGCCGTGTCTCTCTTTTTTCACCATCGCATTCAGAAAAAGAAATCCTGCTGCACCGCTACTTCGGGTCCATCCCGCTGCAAACATGTACACATCGTTTTGTTTCTCGTATGAAACGGTGACCAGTTATGTCATCCTTTGCCTTTTTTGAAATCGTAAGAAATAGAAAACACACCCGAGTGTCAAAAGAAACTTGTGGTTTGCCGTCTTTTGTGCTCTAAGTAAAGCACCGTTGCTTGCATATCAGTTTTTTTGTGACAGTATTTAAGTCTGTTCGTTAGGTCTGCCCATTCTAAAGACCTGCACGTATAAAAAAAAAAGAAACACACACACTTACCACTGTTAGTGACTGACACATGCAGTGTCAAATTCACTGGTGCATGGCTTACTTTGTTTGAACAGGTGGGTAAAGAGATTCAGATTGGCGGTCCACCCAGTATTACCTTTAAGGCAACTGTACACCGTTGACATCCATATTTGAAGTTGGTGACTGTCAAACTGATGGATACAAAACGTGTCGGTGCTTCCGCTACGTGCCGTCCTCGCCTAACTTCCCTGTGGAATGTCTTTAAAAGGACACAGTTGCTTTAAGGGTAAACCTTCGGTTCTCAGTGTTTTTATTGTAGGAGGCAGCAACTAGTCTCTGAAGTGTGTAAAAGAACTGTGGAGGAGTGGTGCAGTTTGTCATTCTGCAGTATTGTCGATTGTTTTTAGGGGACAATGGTTGTGACAGATTGGATCAAACCTGCAAACATGACCGCCGGCCGTCCAAAGCCCTCTCTCCCATTTACGAGACGGACGTGGGAGAAGCGTTTGAGCGCTGCCCGGACAGGGACAGGGACGTTAGTGCGAAGGAAGAGGAGCAAACCGGGGACGGCGACGAGAATAATGAGTTCGCCGAGCGGGACTGGAGCCTGCTCAGGCGGCTCCTCTCGGACCACGAGTCCAATCTGGGCGTCATAAACCCCGTGCCCGAGGAGCTCAACCTGGCCCAGTACCTGATCAAGCAGACGCTGTCGCTGTCTCGCGACTGCCTGGACTTGCAGGGCTTCCTGTCCCCAGAGAAGGAGACCTTCAAACGCTGGGCGGAGCTCATCTCGCCCATGGAAGACTCCTCCACCAGCATCACGGTGACCAGCTTCTCCCCAGAGGACGCAGCATCTCCACAGGGGGAGTGGACCATCGTGGAGCTGGAAACGCATCACTGACTGCACATAGAGAGAGAGAGCCTGCCGGACAGTTCACACCTTTGAACGTATTTACATCAACGCTGTCTTAATTTATTATCATTTATAATCATGTTCTGTCTCTTTATGACGCGTCTTATTTATTTTTGTTCTGGGCTCTGCAGAACTCTGGGCTTTGCAGCGGCTTATAAGCATTTCCCATCATGTCCTCGGTCGATTGTTGTTTTTTTGACACCAATGGGCTGTTATGCATGCTGATATTTTTCTATGTCTGACTGTTTAATTGATGTTGCTTCAAAGCTCTAGAAAAGAGTAAAACAACAAAAAGAGCCTCTTTCTCATGGCAGTCTTCGGATAATATGGTTGACTGAATTTTCTTAAAGAAAACAATATTATCGGCCTACTGGCTTGCATTTAGTGTCATATTGAAAATAAAGATTTGTGTTTATTGAAAAAAAGGAAACGTGTTACTGTCAAGTCATGAAGAAATGTGGCAGAGACACTGTATTGTCATATCAATGTCACTGGTTGCACATGTGTAATGAATAACATTGGTGTACATTTGCTCATTGGTTTAATGAGACAGGTGTGGAGCAATCATTGTACACCTGTCAGAATTAAAATATAAGATACAGTTGGTAAAAGAAGACGTTAACAGCTGTTGTAAATTAGCGTAACTAGTAAAGAAACGTCTGTGCCCTCTACAAAATAACAATATCAACTGGAAAAAGAAGAGAAAAACTCGCCTGTAATGCAATCCCTTCCTGGTTTTAGACATGTTGCTGGGTAGAACAGCAGCGCCCTCTGGTGGCTTCCTGCTGACACGACAACCTCACGCTCGTGCTGCGTTCAGGGCACAGAGGCGGCTGTGTGTCGCCCCCCACACAGTTTGAGGGGTCTCACTATCAGAACTAAGTTAGTTACACTCGTCTTGTGCCTTTCACGGAGCTGTGGGTCATGGCGTCGTACGCGGAAACGACTCCTCAGTGGAAAACAACGATTATCGTGAGCTCGTCTCTCCAGGTAGGTTCAGTCAGGGTTTCACTCTCCAGCGGTCAAACCCGAGTTTGCCTTCAGGTGTGAATAATAGCTCTCGAACTGAGCTAGCTTAAAGCTATAGCACCGACAACTAAACGCTAAACGTAAGCGAGGAAGAAGAAAAAAACAAACAGTTGGTGAAATGTTGACTCGTTTCAACTCAAATTTGCTTTGATTTTCACCAGAACCACGACACGAACCGGATGTTAAGCGCGCAGCAGCACCGCATCCGGTTCTCAGACGGTGTTGAGTCTGGAGCCTTCATCTTCCCTCTGTCAGGTAAACCTGCGGCCTCACGGCGGTCTGCACCGCCAGCCCACTGAGCCCTCACACACCTGACCGTTAACCCCACTGAGCAATGTTCACTCATTTGAGCTTTGACAGGCTCATCTTGAAAACATACCACAAATACTTTCATTTATTTATGTTTTTAGTCTTTTAATGCAGTGGTTCTCAAACTTTTTTCAGTGATGTAAAATATTTCTTTTAGCCGTGGATCCCCTAACCAGCGCCAAAAACATTTATGGTTGAAAAAAAGATGTAACACACAGCGTTGTGCCATCATTGTCTGATTTAACATGGAATATATATAAATTCATATTTTATAGAATATTTAATAAATAACTTCTAATGGATGCTCATTTTAAATATATATTTTTAAATTGTACACACACCCTCTAGGGCCTTAACGTAGCCCCCATTTGAGAACCACTGTGTTAATGGATGTTGTGCACCTCAGTAAACAAGTAGTAAACAGTAAACTACCTGTCGTTGACTAAGGTTCACCGTTAATCACTCATTTGACCAGGTATTGCATTTCTATTGGTCGACCCCCAAGACCTCCTGGAGCATTTTGAGGAGTCTGGACTCACTGAGAGGATACAAACGTTTGTGCAAGTGCACAGGAACAGTTTCCTGCTCCTTTGTGCCCCCTTTAACGGGAAAAAGGAATTGGAGATCCTATCGATGATTCAACACAGGTACTTCTGCAGGTGGTTTGTCTTGAGTGACACTAATGTGGTGATGGTAACATCATGGTTCATTATTTGTACTTTCTCCTCTCACAGATTCTTTGGCAGTAATCTCAGGATCCTGCCTGTGCGAAACAACGCAGAGGTTGTGAGAGGAATGTTGACCATTGCCAAGGTAAAGGAAACAAGTGGCGCCCAAAGGTTATGCGGTCAGTGTTGATGTTTTAGAGGTGCCGTTGTTGTTCCCTTGCGATACTTTGAGGTTAGCCACGGCTCCGTTTGTCTGCAGGCCACCAGTAAGCCGCATGTGGACACTATCCGAGACCGGATGTCTCTGGCTCGGGCTCGCGTCATCGAAAGCAGTCGTGTGTGGGAGATGCTCAGAGACATTCTCTAGAGCGCAGCATGGGATCCAGATTACCTTATTTGATGCTAACCTAGTACTAGCATTACTTGGGAAATACACAAAAGCAAATATAAAAATATGTTTCAATATATTACTGCAGTTTTCTCTATTTGTATTTATTTTTGCATTTTGGAATAACATTCATTTTTTTAAATGCATGCATTTTTGTATCAGTCAAAAATAAATAAAACCGTGTTTTCTTTAAAATGACCCGGCGGCCTGCAGTGACACGTAGGCACCTGGATTCAGTTTGGGATCTTCAGCTTTTCCTCTGTGATCTCTTCAATACGGACTATCAGACTCTCCATCAGGTCAAAGGTCACCAAAGCACTCTGCAGCACCTGTGACACATGGCAATAGTCAGCTTGCTGATCCTAAAGAAAAACCGAAAGGGTTCAAATTCCAAATAATGAAAGAGGAAAGAAAGAGTCTTCACCTGGAGCTGGACCTCTGGGGGCATGTTGGACACTTCCTTGTGTTTCACCGTGATGCTTTTTAATACCCGGCTGGATCTAGCGGCCTCTCTGGCTTCTGGAGAGAAAAAATGGAGATGGTTCACGGTGTGGGAACCAGGTTATTTCAATGTCGCTTTGTTGCGCAGATTAGCAGCTAATGCCCACCTCTTGCTTTCAGCTTCTGATCCGCCCTCAGTGCCTTCAGGTCAGAGGAGTAACAGCCTCTTGATATGCCGAGACACACGCGCAGCATTTTCAGGTATTTGTCTTTGATCCCGTTCAGCTCTTCCCACACATCTGTCTGAGGGCAGAGGGGAGGAGAGCGTCAGCTTTGTGCATTAACCAGCCTGAGAGCTGTAGGGGTGTGGAGTAGGTCTGGACTTACGATGCTCCTCAGGTCTTCCTCTCTGAGGAGGAGGTAGCGCAGAAGATTCAGGCCCTCCATTATCCTGCACAAACACAGACGGGGCATTGCTCAACAGCTGAATTGGGACGCAGCGGTCCACTTCTCACAACCTAGTTTATCTTTGCATCTCTGCAGGGAAGCCAAACCGTGAAGAGCTCATAGCCTCAGAGCCACAGAGGTCGGTAACCTGATTATATCTGAAGGAGGTTGTGTCACAGAGGTTTACACCTAAGTCCACTTTAATTTAGCTTAATTTGAGGTTTTTTGGTATCTTTTATAGGCCAGAACATGTATGAGCAGGCCTGTCCGCATTGGTGCTGTTACTGACCTGTCCATACTGTTGAGCAGGTCTGTCTTGGCACCTTGTGGCAAACACAACACCAGTCCCAGCAGTGAGAGAAAGTCCTCCCCCAGGAACCCGTTATTGGAGTTACCCGGCTGGAGGAGAGTTAACACGGATTAAACCACCAAATCAGCAGCTCAAACTTCACCCAAGTTATCAAGACGAGGGTCAAATACAGAAGAAGGGGGGGATGTGAGGTTTAGCAGGTCTTTTTATTCAATCTCACCTTCAAAGAAAATTCCACTTGATTCCTGATGTTCTTGACTATGTAACTCTCCACTCCTGCGTGGTTGCTGGTCTTCAACATGCACCTGCAACAGAAAACAGGATTTGTTGTTGTCAGTCTGCAGGTCAACAGGAAATGAGATGTAGCCGCAGAAAATACTAAGAATACAGCAAAGAAAAATAGAACATAAATTGAAATATAGTATTAAATATAAATGCTAACTATGGTATATAGATTAAAGTAGCAAATTGTATTGAGTTGAGCTGACCAAAAATGTGAATATCCGTTATAAATGAGAGAATCATCAGTATATAGTAGATGGTGAATGCATTTCAGCATCTACTAGACGCTTCAATAATAATTTAAATCATATGTGAAATATCCCCTCTCACCTGAAGAACTTGTGCTTTGCTTCGGCATCTAACTTATCGATGAAGAGCTGGAAAACCTGCAATCCCGATTGTCTCTGGGGAACCGACACACACACACACACACACACAGAATAAGAAAGAAAAGTTAACAAACTGATGCGTCGTACATAGCCACAGATGTAGACCACGCCGCTTTCATCAGGCATGATTTTGTACTCACCAAGTGCTGCATCGGGCAGTCGGTAAGAACTTGCCTCAGATTCTGTGAATCACAACACACACACACAAACACACCACAAGACGCAGATTTAAATCGCATCGACTTCATCTGTAGATCCTCCTCCCGGCTGTCTTGTTCTAACGATGTGTTTAATGCTGCTTTTTAAGACCGTGAACCAGAGGCCCGGCAGCACGCTGGCCTTACCTGTGGTGCGCTATAGAAGCTCTTCAGCTCCAGCAGACTCACTGGGAGGCTGCGGTCATGCACACTCTCCAGGCTTTTTGTAAACAGCGCCTGTGTGGAAACAGACACACTTATGCCCAAGAACTAAGCCCTCTGCTTTTTTTTAATTACATTTGATGCACGCTGACGTGTCCTTACCAGTCCTTTGAGCAAGTGTGATTCCTTTTTGCTGTCGGGGGAGAGGTGGGGACAAGATGACAGATTACACAAAGAAATCAATCGAGCTTTAAAACTAGACGTATTCAGCTGCCACTGTACATGACGACCTACCTGCTGAGGAGTTGACTGACGTAGTCCATGTTGTGCTGAAGAACAAATAGAGGGCTGGAACGGCAGGAAACGGAACGACGTCAATTGCTTCGGTCAGTCCGGTGGCGTTCACGGCTCAAAGTATGACTCACCTGAACACGGCCGGGAAGCTGTCGATGCCGATGAGCTGGACGAACAGCAGATAGGCCACGCAGGCTCTGGACTCCTTGGACTCGCTGCCGTCCGCCAGGGCGCTTTTCGTCGGCGGGCCGAAGAACAGGAGCTCCGACGGAGACTCTTGGATCGCAGGCAGCGTGAGCTGCAGCGACGCGCGGTGACACATAGTTCAAGGAGAAGAAAACATCAACGCGTTGACTGCTTTCCCCCCACTGAAATTCGCTCTTACCATTATCTCCGTCGCGAAGAGCCACAGCGACGATTTCCTGTCCCGGTTCAGTTCGGCCTCGAGCAAGGGCTCCCTGAAGCTCCTCATGCAGCTGCAGAGGATCACAACCGGGCCTTTTTTTTTTTTTTTTTTTTACAAATGTCATTAGTGCTCATCCCCAATTCTAACCCTAACCCTCCAGATAAAAGGAAGAAATACACTAAAACAGGTTTAAAATGAACAAAGAACGGCACTATATGGATGAAAATGAATAAAGTACAAGAACAAAAAAAAAACTGCAAATGAGTGAAAACTCTGCTTTAAAGCCCGGCGTTCCCCCCTCAAAAAAAAGACCTACAACTGGAGCAGCTCCGTCCTCAGCTCCTCCTCCTCCTCAGCAGGGGCGACATGGTCTCCGTTTCTCCCCTTCACCTCGTCTACAAACGGCCGGGTGATGGCAGCCAGGGCGCTGTAGCAGCGGCACAGCCCGTGCTCATCGGCCTCCTCCTGCGGCCGGGTGTAAGGCACGGGCAGCCGGGACAGCTGCCTCTGCAGGCCGCTCAGGGCCAAGCCCACACAGGCCGCCTTTCCCTCACCCAGCTGCAGCAGCACTGGTGGAGACACGAGGGTGTAGTTGACGTGAATGCACAGCAGGGGGCGGCAAACCCCCATGTTACAAAGAAAAACAACAGTCGCTTTATTGGCAGTAAACCGACCATGAATACAAGAAGTTCTTGACTTCAGAGACGAAACACATCTAATACCACAGTCCTGCCACCAACCGTCCCTTCATGAAGGCTGGATTGAATTTTGGTTCCGAGTACAAGTGTTTCTATTATTTAGAACGGTGGCAGACAATAAATAGATGCGTTTTTAAAAGGGAATATTAGCTGCTGATGTTGACCTCCAGGCATTGTGTCAAAGTGTTGTACTTTCTTTGCCATGGAGGTTTTTACCTGTTTGAAGATGCGGGACGAGAGCTAAGACGGTCTCAGAAATGGCCACCGGGTCGATGTCTTCAATGAGTTCAAGCAAGCTGTGCAGGAGTTGATTCGGCCTGCAGGTCTACACAACAGAACAGACTTTACGTCTAATGTGGAGGAAAAGTGTCTCCTCTTCCTAGAAGAAGTGTTTGGACCCATACCCTGGTCAGATGTGTGATGGCAGCCTGGCAGTGGTCCAGACTCTTCTCCTTTTTAACCACTTGGGCTAGAAGAGGTGCCATGAGAACGCATCCCATAGACCTCACCATCCCCTGAAGCAAGGGAGAACAACCAGATGTTTTTGCGTACTTCAATTTTAATTTCCAAAAAAAAAGTACCTTGAATGCATTAGGTTTTTCCTACTGTCCTTGACAGAACCCTTCACACACACACACACACACACACACACACACACACACACACACACACACACACACACACATTTAAACCAAAGCTAAGATTATGACATACATTATTGTCAATTCAGTTATTCACATTTTATAATTTTTGCCTGACTGAAAGACAGAAGCAATTAATTAGAACATACATCATGAACATGTTGTTTTTCGTTGGTACATGCTCTGGCCAGGGATTTCTCATTTGACAGTCAATCATTTGAACCCTTTGGGTGTTTTGTTTTCCAGCCTCAGAAAGAGTAGGACAGCGTCACGCTGTACACAACTAGAGAGCGCAGAGAGATGGGACAAACCAAGGGCACTTAAGAGGAGTGCCGTATCGAAAAAGGGTTACCAGTGGAGCGAGAAATCTGACTGAATATCTGCTCGTTCCCTCCCTCCGCACCTCCAGGTCGAGAGGTCGGCAGCGGCTGCTGCTCTTCGCTTCGGTGGCTCCGAGGGCGCCGTTGCTCAGGAGGCCGCGGTGTGGCTGCGTGCACGCTTTGTATGTGTCGTGTGACAGTTTAACACCGAACGCCACGTGTGTGTGTGTGTGTGTGTGTGTGTGTGTGTGTGTGTGTGTGTGCGAGTAGATTTCTTCAGGGGAGCCGGCAGAACAGAGCCGTCTCCGGCAGCGGCGAGGGTAAATACCTGGTTTTGCTCCTCCTGAAGGAAAGTCAGGAGTTGTGCAGCGTCCCCCTGGGCGAGACCGGCCGATCCCAAACTCTTGAACTGCTGGTAGTCCTCTGGCTTCAAATCGTCCTCCGGGGTATTTCGCTAATGAAAATGGAGGTAGGACACCTGTTAGTTTGACCAGATTTTTATTCTCAGCATGAACTCAGCATTTTTTTTATCCTGATAAGTCACGCTAGTGGACGAGGAGGACGACACAATGCAGACTGCCGGCAACTTATGGATGAAAGTGGGCGTGTTATCTCCATTGATTTCTTAAAAGTGCTCACAGAAGTTCCCTCGCTTGAAGGCCGCGCCCCTCCGACATCCTCGTGAAAGGAGATAATGAGTTCTAATGGCCTGAGCTGAACTTTTTTTGAATGATAGAATATGGTCGACTTACCCATCTGTGGATTTGGTCCTTCACTTGATCTTCGTTGGCCATCAGTGGCTGGCAGACAATCCTCTTATCAGTGCGTTTTTATTCAGGGCTCCACAATAGACGCCGGGGCGACTATAAGAACCGGTGTCGGCGCTGGTATCTAAATGATCAAATGTGTGGCTCTACTGGTGACGCGAGAGAGAGACTGTAAGGAACCAAACATAAACCTCTTATCTCCCTTTGTGCTTGGCATGTAATAGGATTAAACCAGAGCACTTCTGTGTGGCCGCAGAAAGCGTGGAACCGTCTGGAAGGATCGCATTAAATAACACGTTCAGTTCTGTAAAAGTGAACAGTGCAGTTGTAGTGACACTCTGTGACCTCAAATATACAGGATCTGCACCAGAGACCCCCCATGAATAGTTTGTATAATCCACCAGAATGTATCATAATTCTGCTGATGGGTACACCCCATTGTGTTTACATCAAACTAATTGGATTACTCTGTGTGGGTATTGTATACCTTCTGTATTGTGGTGTACTCGTGGTCTCTAGGAGAACTACGGCGGCCGAAGGGGAAAAGTGAGCCAGTGTTTGGTTTGTCCTTTCTGGGCCTCCGTAGAATCATGGCGGTGGCTCCAGATTCAAACGCCATATCTTAAGAAAAATTAAACGCAACTATTCTTTGATTATACACAACAGAAAACATACTTATTCATATTCTATTCTATTTCTGCCAACAAATATCCTAAATGCTACACACTGCCGTAAATACTCTCTCTCCATCCATCCATCCATCCATCTATCGTTATGACCTACATCGAGATAGTAGATTTTGGCCGTATCGCCCACCACATGAGAACATCATGTCTGATTCTGTTGTCGTCACATACATGTTGCTGCACAGCTGTACAGGACAGGAAGTCCTCTGTGTGCATTACAACGGTATAAGTCGGGAGAAGGTCAACTAATGATGCGATGAAGTTATTGCAGTGAAAAAGCGACTGCTTTGTTCCTTTTGAATCAGATTTTGGGCCAGAGGGAACATTTGTTTAGTAGAACATGAGCCGCCGGTCTGAGCCTCATTGTGCTTTGAAAGTATATTAGACAAATAAATGCACCTTTGACTGGCGCTGACTTTTCTAATTTCCTAATTAATTTCCTAATTAAATGGAGGAGCCTGTCGGATTAGGAATGCCTCTCCATGATGGCCCGGTGACAACATATTGCTCCTCTCTGGAAGCACAAAGGCTTCAAAGGCTCGGATCATCTTTTCCCCCCAGCGATCGCGTGCATGCGTAATATGATAGAAGTACAATCACTGGCTTCCTGCTCCGGCAACGGAGCCGCTCAAGTCCTGATTTGAGATGAATAGAGGGAGAAGCGTGTTTGAACGGTCGGATTTAGCCGGCATCTGCCGCTCATGGTTTGCTCTCCGTATTGCTGCTCGATGAAAGCCGGAGACAAAAGGCCACGCAGAGCAAACACGGCGCACACTGCTGCTCACTCCGTGTTTGTCCCTGATTTTGTCATTTTTAATTGTTGGCTGATGAGCGTTTGTTTTGACAGTGGATGCCGAGTGCAGGAAACACAAAAAGTAAATAAGATCGAGGATCGGTACGTGTTTATTATATTAGTCATGTCTTCTTTTGTCGTGAGTTATACTGCTAATATATATAAATATATATAAATGAGTTAAACATCTTCCTCTGTTTCTCATTGTTGTTGATGCTGAGGTCGTTGTTGCATGTTTCTTGCAGTTTTCACCGATTTAGAGGTCTCTTTTAATAAAAGCGTTGGCTAAATTAATATACTGTAAAGTTACTAGATTTTCTCCCCGAGAAAAAAATCAATCCTACAAAGTCATGAATAAATAAATGTCGGAGTCCTAGAGAGAACTGCTGTAAGAACCAACCAATCATAAAGCTTCAAAGTATAAATAATAAATGACGGTTAAATTAGAAGTTGAGCTTTGTAGAACTGGCAGATTCTCAGATTTGAGTTCATTAATGTGATATTTTGGACCAATGTAGCAGTTAATTCAACGTAATGTAGCGTTAATTTGTCTGCAGGAAAGAAATATTGGTCCATTAGAACAAATTCCATGTTTTCATAGTTTTGTTTTTTGCCAGCGACAGCTACAAACTGGACTTCTGCTCCGGCCCAACCAGTTCCCAGACTGGGAAGTAGTTTATTCTCAGGTTTACCGCTGGATACACAAAACCTCTATGAAATAGTGGTAAAATATCTCTGATAAAATAAAGTCCAATATGACGAAAACTATGATGAAGGTTGTCGGATCCGATAGCGGGCTGAATTCCTTAAGTGGCACATTGAATTTTGAGGTGTAACATCCAAAATTGTTGAAGTCAAATACACAAAGAGACTGCGTTTTATTGCGTTTGGCATCAGTCGCTCTTTTCCCGGTTTGGACGTGTCCTGCAGGTTTAGATCCTGACTTTGAGAGGAACCCCGTGTGCAACCTCGTGGAGGAAAACAGAGGGAGAAAGTGACGTGCGTCTCTTCCAGCTGTTTTGGAGAGATAGAATGAGGTAGTAACGGAACAAAAAACCCAAATATATTATTATGATTTGTTTTATTACTGAGCACCCTGTGGTGCTCCACCTGCTGAAAGAAAATATTAGTATAAAAATGATGAAACTGAGGTTTCCAGCTGTGTACAGATATTACACTAATAAATAAAAAAATAACCTATTTGCCGACAATAGCTGTAAACAAAGAACTGGCTCATGAGGAAAGACACACACACACTCACACACTGCTTGTTTACTTCTCGGTTCCTGCCACAAACACTGCTGTAGTAATTCAATCAGCCATTCATCCATAAATAATCCCACCAGAGATAGAAGATCCAGAGAGGAGGGGATGTCACTTTGTTTTGAGAGTTTCGGTTAGTTTGTTTTTCTAGTCATGGCATTGGCGCACATTCTAATGTCTCCAATATGTGTGATGTAAGAAAACGTCCACTCGTCAGACATCTTTAATACACACTGGCGCAGATTTTAGTTAAAATGAAAGTCTCATCATTTGAAGTTAGGCCAGGAATGTTTAACCTTTGGACTCTTCGATTATTCATTCTTTGGGTATTTGGTTTTAAATTTTGGTATTACAATATATTCATTTTTGTTTTCTATTTATAACCCTTTTGTATTATTTGTTTGTTTTTATTACCCTTTTGTAATATTTGTTTGTTTTCCACTGTTCGTTTTGGCTATTTGTTTGGTTTGGTTGTGTTTAATGCTTTTATGGTCTTTTTTGTTTGCCGCCATTTTGGTCGTGTTTAAGCTTTGCATATCTGTGAAAGCACTTTGTAAACCCTGTTTTTAAAAGTGCTATATAAATAAAGTTATTATTATTATTACAATTATTATTATTCATAAAGAATACTTCTTTTCAACTGGAGGTCAACGAGATAGAAGTCCAAAGCATTTCACATTGATTTTTTTCTCAGGATATCTCAAATAAAAGGATTTCTAGAGCTTATGATGGTTATTGCTGTGAGACATTTTCTTTTTTTAACATGCTCAGGTTTTGTTCTTACGGATACTGAAAAATACCCCCCCTCCCACCCTCCTGGATGTCCCCTTTCCACAGAAGCCCAGAAAAATGCCTTAAAATGATCAATATTAAAGTGTTATGTGGAATCAATGAATTAAAGATGCCTTCATGTTTATGTTTATATATCTATGACCAGTAACTATAACTTCAAATGAAATCTACCTCCATGTCAACCACTGCGTACGAATGCAAAGAAAATGAAGTTACGAGTATGAAATATCTGTAGTCTTTATTTTGTACTTTGTTGTACACAGACCCAGCTGAATGATTTCTCTTAGATTTGGTTTGATAATGAACTGACGCTCAGCACACAGTGAGGTTATTAATGTATAGTGCACCCGTATCACTGTCAGGAGGTGAAATGCTCCAGCGTGAAATCTGACCCGCGGTCCGCTGCTATACACCTGCAAGTTATCTGCGTCCACATTTATTTGGAAGCCCCGAGTCGCGTATCCATTTCCAAGGATGAATATCCTGAGCGCTCCTCAAGTCAGGTGAAGACACTGCGTGACAGTCAGCGTGCCGTCTGGGCATGTGGGGAGCGGCCGGCGTGTTCAGAGGCGGACGAGGATCTCGGGTCACTGATATCGCATTTCCATTCATATTTAATTTGCTGGACTACAACAACACCGTTTGGAGCACGGCCCTGTGCGAGTCCCCGCTCCAGCTGATGAGCTTCGGATGAGTATTGTTCATTTTGAAACATGCTTTTTCTCTGATGGAGTTTGTATGTCTAGCTCAGGGGCCATCCCACGTCAAGGTTGAGTGACATTAGTTTGTTCTTTGATTGAAAGAAGACGGAGGAAAAAAAAAAAGATCGACTGTATCATTTCAGTCGTGCTGCAGATAGTGCAGTATTTATTTATGGAGCAGTCTAGTGTACAAACAAGCAGCAATCCCTATGAGAGCCAGATAAAGCCTCTACACTTTCTCTTTCCAGCCCACATTTCCTTGGTGACCTCTTAGAGAGCAAGAGGTTCTAAGTGAACTATTTATCCAGCCGGCTTTCCCCCCTGGAGGCCTCCACTGACTGCTGCAAGCTCTCCTGTCTGCCCAAAACCCTCCCCAGGCCCCGCTGTGCTTGTCAGGAAAAACTGCCATGTTTAGGGCCTCTCCCTCGGGGCCTGCTTCAGCTCCACTGCCTGCTTCCTGAGCCGGATGGATTTTTATACCGTTCAGATTTGCTTTGTGATTGCTGCTTTACTATCTGATTTATAGGATCTCAAATGAATCCAAAATCACGCAGAAAGTATGTATTTTTGTTTTCCTTTACCCCGACTGCGGCTTACATTTAAAGGAAGCAAGAAGTGAGAGAACAGTGTTCAAGCCATCACAGTCGCACACGCTGTAAATACCCTACATCGAGTAAAACCGCTGCATTTCATCATTTACTTAAAGGGCCAGCGTGTAGGATAAGTTGGGATTTATTCGCAGAAGTATAACATGATATTCATAACTATGTTTTTTTTAGTGTGTCGTCACATGACACAAAGTATCGTTGCGCTTTCGTCCTCTTGGCCCGAGCCGTTCATGTGGAGCGAGGGTCCTCTTCCATGGAGTCGGCCATGTGGCACCGACATGTTTCTATAATAGCCCAAAGCCGACAAACCAGACACTCTTTGCATGTCTCCTGAAAGCCAACGAAGTTCTCCGACACACCTGGAAAGAGAGAGCTGAACGAAGGGGTGCTATCTAACCCCGCAGACGTGCATATCCACTAAATCCTATGTGTTTGTCTTATTTTTCTGGAATATCTTTTTGTGTTTTCGGGGGACAAGTGAGATACCCCTGTGAACCGGCAGCTAATGGAGACGGTGGTCTCAAAGGGGACAATCTTGACCTTGGCCCCCTTTTTGTAAAAGCTTTGCCCCTTGTAGCAAACAATGGCGGGGAGGGGCTGCGCGCGGGGGCCGGTCTGAGTGTGCGAGCGTGTGTTTCCTCGACATGCGTTTCTGCTCTGGCAAAAAAAGGCTGTCGCGGTGATGTCGTCCCGTCTTTCAACATGGCTCGAAGCTGCTTTATGTACCAGTGTGCCATGAGGTGAAAGCTCCCCAGGTGAGACAAAGGCCCGGGCCGGACGCCGCAGTGTTTCCTGAGCTGCGAGCACGTGTCTGGTATTGAGCACCGCTGGGGACGAGAGAGGAGGGAGAGAGGGAGTGTGGGGGGGGGGGGGAGGAAACTGCACGAACAAATCCATACTGTCTGGACCAACGCGGAGTCCAGCGCCGCCTGCTCAGCCTTTTGTAAATCGGCATTTTGATGACAAGTCCCTGTGTCGAGTTGTTCCCAATCAATACACACAGAGCGGACGCCTTAATAGACACAGATAACCGCTGCTTGCCTCGCTGTATCTCTGGGCTGTAGAGACTGACACCCTGTCTGACTCGGATCGATAAGTGGCGCGCGGCGCACCCGCTCGGCCCTGCCCACTCTGCTATCACACACGGGGCTTGGTTAGCTTTGGGGGGTGGGAGGAGAGGGGCTGGGGGGGTCGGGGCGGTGCAAAACTGCCCAGCAACTCCCCAAGGTGGACGAATCGGAGATGTTACATGTGAACTGGCTGTCAAAACGATTCTGTCATCTCCCCTTCTCGCCGGTGTTTAAAGATGCTGACACACTGTGTTTGGGGTACCGATGTCTTGTTTGGAAGTGATGGAGGCTTTTAGCCTTCTTTTTTTTTCTTCTCTCAACTCCTTTTATCCGTTTACGTGTTCGCTCAAGTGTTAGAATTTCTATTTCACCTGCCACGGATGTCTCCTGGCACATTTTGCTCACTCACAGCTTCCTTTCAGGTCATCTGATCCGGACCCTTGTCTGAATTTACAGAATTTCAAACTGTGTGGAATCTTTTCTTTCACTACAACTCGTGAAGGTCAAGTTCCTTTTCACCAGTAATTCTTACAACGTCCCAATTTACACATTTTGTGATGAAGTTCATGGCCCCTTTTTGACGCGGCTTGTCAGTCGTCCTCTCTCTTTGTCTCAGGCGACGTTAAGTGAACATTATTAGTGGGCCGACAGTTCTGAGTGAAGATACAACACCGAGTAAAGAAGGCCGGATCAGATTCAGCTTAGGGTCATTAATGTTTCAGAGCATGCCAGAGGGAGAATGGGAGAGTCACTGCTCAGCCGGGATCCATTTCCTTTGACCGTGGCTTTGTCATTTTGGATCAATCCCACCAAACACAGGCCCGTTGTAAAGTGGCTCGTCTCTAAGTGGAGTGATTGGCAACATTCTGGCCCGCGATGAAAGGATTTAAGACATATTGGGTTCATGTTTAGTTCTTTTGCCTTGAACACAATGTAACTGACAGTGTCAGCTTGCATTTTTATGAAATAAATCTTTTATTCAAGGAGAAAAAGGGGGGAAAAAAGAACACCTTTTCTCCTACAGGAAGACAACATATAAATATAGTAATTATTTCCGCCACTTTCTCGCTTCATCTTCCCCGACCGTGGGCCAGTGTAAACCTCTGGGGCTGTGGAAGTACTTACCATCCTACTCCTCTATGCTGCGATCCCCGCAATGTCATTACTGCGCTTTGATCCTGCTGCAGTCTGACACATGACCACACAGACCCCTGAATGGGCATTAGTGCAGGCTTCAGCAAACCCAACATCTGTGCCTCCCAGCACTGCCACCGCTCAAATCATTCATTAAATCAGAACACAAAAAGTAACTTTACTTGAATGCCTCAGCATAAATATTTGATCACGGCTGAGAATAAATCTTTGTCATTTTGTACTCCTTCCACTGGCTACGGGCTCCTCTTATAGATCGCCCCTCTCTCTCTCTCTCCGTCTCTCACTCTCTCTGCTATTTGGATACAGGCACGTGCTCGGCTCGGGCATTTGTGAAACGGATCTTATGAATTTTTTAGAAAGATTCATAGCTGCAATCAGGCCCGGTTAGGGCGGTATCGCAAGGTAACATGTTCTGCTGCCACGCGCGCTCACAAGTCATGGGCTTTCTGCCGAGAAGAGAGGTTTTGTGTGTTTGTTTGAGCGAAGCCGCAGTCACACTAAACTTTCCTCTGTTAATACCTTTTGTGTTGTACTGTACATGGTTTGTTTAGTCATGCGCAGTCCCCTATATAGGGTCAGGCGTTCATTTAGAAGTGTTGTTGACTCATTCATTCACAAGAATAAAGTAGATATAATGAGGCTTGTTAACCTGCTAACAGAACGGGTGAAACAGATTCCTACAAAGTGATTTGGATGAAGTACAAATCGTGGTATTCACTTCAACTCCAGGGGGGCGTTCAGTGTATTTCTTACAATATAAACTCTCCAGATGTTGGACCCTCTAGATACAGATGTATTGACGCTCCTATAGATGTGTTGATTACATTGTAGAGAGACAGAAAAAGTCACATTGAGTATACTTTGATTTAATTTTGTAAACAGGCAAATATGAAAACTTCAGTTGAGCGTGAATACTCTTTGGAGACACAGCGAGCACTACGTAACTTTGTACTTTTGAGTGGCAGGATAATAGAAATCTGCACAACTGCTGAGCTACACTGTGTGTTTCCTGAAGTCTTTTCGCGGAAAAGTGTGTTCACAACTCAGCATGTTTTTGTGTGCCGACCTCGATACGAGACGCTTTCCTCAAATATTGAAAATGTCCATCGTTGTGATCTAATTAGCTCTCAGAGTACTTTACTGCACACTTAGGAGCCCAGTCTTATTGTCGCGTCAACTGTACAGCATGTACGCTTTACACTCCTCACACACCAAGCGATGTAAAACCTTTTATGAGCGAACAGGAGAACCAGCTGCACACTAAAAGGCTGCAAAACTCTTGTCACTTGTGTTCAGAAGATTTCCTTTCCGTGTGTCTTCGTTCCCCAGAAGAGAAGGAATCCTTTTGTTATCGGGCCTTTTAGGCAAAGTGGATCCTTTTAATGTCAGCTTCAGGATCCATATGTTATTAGACATGAGAGAGAGAGAGAGAGAGAGAGAGAGAGAGAGAGAGAGAGAGAGAGAGAGAGAGAGAGAGAGAGAGAGAGAGAGAGAGAGAGAGAGAGAGTAGCAGAAGCAGTAAAAGGATTAAACACAGGTTCTTTTTGTACAGCTAGAATATAAAATGATATGTGTAAAAACCACCCAGAGAGCAGGACACACACACACACACACACACACACACACACACACACACACACACACACACACACACACACACACACACACACACACGTTCTAACTGAGTGGCGGCAGAGCAGCCTTTTTTATTCCTGAGTGACAGCTCACATCCAAATTGTGGAGTGATATGTAATGCTAAATGAACTGGATAAACATGTCTTTAAATGAGCCGGCAGCTCCAGCCCCTAACCCTCTTTCCTCAAACCTGTGGGCCCCCGTCCCGGACCTCCCCCAACCCCAGTGCCCCATGGGCTCATGCTGTTCAGGGCCCCAGACCCTCGGAACAGAGCCCGGCTAATGGAAAGCTTTCAAGGCGGCTGGAGAAAAAGATGTCGGCACTCATTTGGCCTCCACCCTGTGTGTGTGTGTGTCTGTGTGTGTGTGTGTGTGTGTGTGTGTGTGTGTGTGTGTGTCGTCATGGCTTTACAATCACACACGCACAAACACCTCGGGCCACGCCATCATAAACAGACCCGAAAACTGAAAACAACAACACTGTTCACTACCTACAGCTCACCCTACACACACACACACACGCACACACACACACACACACTTGCATTGGCCTGCATTAATGTGCCAGATTATATTAAACTAAAAGGTATTATTATTAGAATGTAAAGGGGGTTTGACTAAATTTATAAAGTGCATTTCTGAACGGTACAAAGTGTTTGACAACATTAAGCCAGAAACAGACAATGAAATAAACAGTGAAAAACAAAATATGATATCATATATAATATATAATATACAAGATATGTGGACATGAAGAAACGACTGGATAAAACGGGTAACATTTGAGGAAGTCAGGGCGAACTATGATAAAAGAGTTCAAAAGAGGGATGTAGCGTCGTCAGCTTTAAAAGTTAACAGTCACATTTTAAATCATCTCTGATTTCAACCGGCAGCAAATGCAGAGGAGTTGAAACGGGTGGAAAATAATCCTCACGTGCGGTTTCAGACAGGACAGCTCAGAGAAGCTCAGAAGACACATACTATGATCATATTATGATTCATGTTCACCCAGAATGCAATGGGCAACAGTTAGCGCACACCTTAAGTTGGGCTGCCATGTAAATTGCAAGAAATGTAAAACAGCAAGTCATCTGCAAACATGCAACACTATAAAGGTAAGTCTGCATGGTGTGTAGCTGGAGTCCTGGGGAAGTGTGGCGTACACACACACACACACACACACACACACACACGTTCAGCCTGTCCGCTGCCTCGCTGGTGTCTCCTGTTATTATTTTCCTCTCATTCTGCTGCCTTTTCTTTTGCAGAGTCATGAATAATTTGTGCCTCCGCCTTGTTGCTTGATGACAGCTGTGCAGTTGGTTTTGCAGTCAGTTTTTTTTCCCTCTCTTCTCAGATCAGGTGAATAATGAATAAGCCTCTGCAACAAAAGAGCTATGTGTCCTATATGTGCCCTGCCTCTCTTCATCCGTCCCGTGTCAACCTCTAGAGGAGGAGAGGAGGAGGGTGGGGGGGGGGGGACATGGACAGGTGAGCAGCAAAGTCTCTCGGGTGCAGAAAGTTTCCTCAAATGAACTGGGCAGACAGACTGTGTGAAAACTGTTTTATTTTACACGTGTATGTTTATGTATATACGGGCAGAATAATCAGTTACTATTTCTCTGATGATTGCTGATAGAAATCCTCTCTCTCTCTCTCTCTCTCTCTCTCTCTCTCTCTCCCTCTCTCTCTCTCTCTCTCTCTCTCTCTCTCTCTCTCTCTCTATCTGGTTATCTCTCTTTGCAACCTGTCAGACCTGTGTGAAATCTGCTGATCATGGCGGGAGAGCAAATACCACATTATTATTACAATATATACACAACAGCTCTGCTCACCATCAGGAAACAATCCCTCTCTCTCTCTCTCTCTCTCTCTCTCTCTCTCTCTCTCTCTCTCTCTCTCTCTCTGTCTCACATTATCAATCTGTCCATTCAGCAGGTGTCCCTGATTCTATTTACTCTTGTCAACTGTTTGTGTGACGTGGATCTTTAAAAAAAAAATAGAAATGAAAGTATTAATATTTGTGAGGTATTCTTCCTTTTTGGCCTAAATGTGGTATTTGTCCACCATCTATAAAGGCCCGAATAGTTAAATCCAGATTGAGAATGAATCCGGATTAAGCAGTGGAAGATGTTTTTAAAAAAGAAAAAGGAGAAGAAAAAAAATCAAAATCAAATAGCAAAGCGTGTCTCTAAAATCTCTCTTTCATTATTCATGTTTAATTTCGTATTAATAATGAATCATCGCAAAAAGAACCACAAAACCACGCTGAACTTTCTAATTGCACAACTATGTCTGTCAAGAAAAATTAATCCAGCGGTACCTCCGGGCGTGTGCGCGTGTGGCCGCGTGCACAGATGCGTGTGCACTTTACGGACCGAGACGCAGGCCTGGATTTTGGAGCTTTTGGAGCTTTTGGACTGCAATGCTCTGATTACTCGCCCGCTCCGATCGATCGAGCCGTCTTCTATTCATATTTGATATGCCTCGGGGCAGTGGGGTAATGCTTCAAGGAGGAAAGCCTTGGAGGAAATCTGGTCGGCCTAATGGCTCGTTTGAAGATTGTTTTTGCTTGGAAAGCTTCTCTCCGTGATTGTGCGTCGGGAGCGCGCGCTCGGAGGGAACCATGCAGCGGGGTCTGAGAGAAAGTTGTGAGAGGAAGTTCATGTCAGACGTAAAGTCACCTTTAACGGTTTCTCTGGTACTTTATGCGACCTGACAGGGATGCTGAGATCACATGGCGGGCAATCATGAATGAAAACATGAATGAAACGTTATATTTAATCACAATCTTCATCAGGGTTTGTTAACAAAATAAAACACATTATAATAATTATCCACAGTGACAACACAATGATATGCTTATTCTACACCCAACTAATGAGCTGTGTATGTTTTTTGTTGTTGTATTGAACAGATATACAATGATGATTGCTGGGTAATATGCTAATATGTGGATTCCATGTGCAGTTTATAGTACAGTTTATATACAATGCGATGGCGCACGTCATACTGGTGTAATATCACTCGTACAGGGCCCTTTATAATAGTGCATATAGGCCTCGTGCATGCCGCTGGTCGGGTTGGTGGCTCGCGGCTGCCGTAGATTGTTGAAGGTACTTCATGGGGACTTCGCCTTGACAGCAGGCGCCGCGCGTCCCCGCGAGGCTTCTCACACTGCAGCATTTTGTCTCTTTTAAACGGAGGCTTTGACGCGACATGTCTTATTTTTATTTAAAGAGAAGAAGAAGAAGAAGAACGACGCAGTCCACGTGCACAGCTTCAAATAATCCTCCTGTTCTTCTTTCTGTTCATCTCGGGGTTTAAAATATTCAGGCCTGCATGCTGTACCGCTCTTTTTTTGTGAGGGGAGGAGGAAGTGAAGCATAAAAAAAATCATTTTGAGTCAGTGATTTCAATCAATGTTGAAGGAAGACGACTAACTGATTGTTCCTGTTCCTGTTTTTATTTTGTAACCTTGTTCGAGTTAGACAAGACGTGATGGTTCGAGAATAAGATGATGACAGCTGTGTTGTAAACTCACCCAGCCGGCAGTTCTAAAGCATCAATGCTAAAATAAAATAAATTTAAAAAAATAAAAAAAATAAAAAAAGATGATGGGGGTTATTTGAAAATATATTGAAATCCTTTTCAAAAAAATAAATAATTTGTTTCATATGAGTTAAACCTTCTGAGGACTGAATTTCTTTCTCTGAGCTGCTGCAGTCTGACTGATAGTTTTAAAGGGATTTTATTAATTCCTCATTTCAAACGGATGTCCTGTGGATGCACCCAGAGGGCCTGAGATGAGATCAATGTCAGCAGCTCTCTTCTAACACAATAGCAACTATATTTTAAACTGCACGCCCTCAGCAGCAGCTCTCCTCCCTCAGGGGTCGAGCTGCTGCGTGTGGCTGCGTGTCTGCAGACTCCTGACGAAACCCGTTTGTCTTAATAACAGCCATGAGGGTGAAGAAGAAGAAGAAGAAGAAGAAGAAGAAGAAGAAGAAGAAGAAGAAGAAGAAGAAAAGCATCTGGTTGACGGTTAAATCTGCTCAGACTGTTTTGGGTTCAAACACATGCTGCAGTGGTCAAAACAAACAGGTCGCATCTGGGAAACCCCCCAATCACGACAGCAACGTGTTTAACGTCCTGGCCCTTTGTTTGTTTGTTTGTTTGTTTGTTTGTTAGCAAAACTGTAATTCCCCTCAACACTTGGTCAATTATGTTTTGCAGGTGGGAGATTATAAAAAGAAGCAGTTCAATTGAACATAAATTACCGGTAAAGCGAAATGCTGCTGATGATAATAATAATAATAATAATAATAATAATAATAATAATAATAATAATAATAATAATAATAATAATAATAATAATAATAATAATAATGACAACATATACATTATATAAAATAGTTAAAAGTCCTGTTTTGAATTATGATATTCAGTCTGGAGATCTAAACATATCCTTCAATTGGATACAAAATCATCCTGATCCTTTCACTTCTCATATTTTATTGCATTTAAAATTATAATAACAAAAACATATATATATATATATATATATATATATATATATATATATATATATATATATATATATATATATATATATATATATATATATATATATATATATATATTCGTCACGACAGAAAATTAGATTCTGACAATAACATGGGTGCAAAATGGAAAATTCCGTGAGCAAGGCGGTAACCCTTCTGTTTATTAAATCACACAGTCTGTTTTGCCAGCAGCTCCTCACTGAAAACAAATCGCGCAGATTTCCATCTCTGCTGGTTTTACATCGTCGATCCGGTTCTGTGGTTGTAGGACAACTGTCGCGGGCTCGATGCCCGCCGACGATCAAACACGAGCTGTTTTTCCATCGTGCTTCAGCACAATTCACAGCTTATCTCTGGTTTTCTGGACTTTCAGAACAATTAGTGTCTGCAAAATTCTGCAACAGTCTTATTCGTGAGTTTTCTTTATTAAAATAAATAATCTGCATATCGGACGAGACATATACATAAAGTATATATCCAGCAGTCTTTCACATGTACATTTCTTTTTTACAAAGTGGATCAAAGTGAGTCTTGATCCAAGAAAGAAGAAGAAATCGTCTCTGTCAGCTGTCCTCTCTCCCTTTTTGAGAACAACGATTCAAATACTGAAGTCAGGTGACATGACGTCATGCGTGCTTCACTTCAGCCCGTGCTGCGTCTCTTTGTGTCTCCGCAGGTCCACTTTCCTCTGGAACCCTTTGCCGCAGAGGTCGCAGCCGAAAGGCTTGTATCCGGTGTGCTTCCGGCTGTGCGTGATGAGGTTGGAGCTCTGGCTGAACGCCTTCCCGCACACCTGGCATTTGTGTGGCTTCTCACCTGCACAACACAACAACACAACAAAAACACAAAAACAGGGGTTATTTTTTTAAATATATTTTATTGAGCTAAATTATGCTGTGGACATCGCGAAGATATGGGATTATACGCGCAAATGACGCAGCAATCCTTAAAGGAAAACCACAACACTGTGGTCGGCCTCTTCTCCACTTGCCTGTGTGGATGAACGTGTGTTTCTTCATGTCGGACTTCTGGTGGAACCGCTTCCCGCAGTACTGGCAGGGGTACGGCCTCGTGTCGGAGTGGATGAGCAGGTGCGTCGACAGAGTGGACGACCTCTTGAAGCTTTTACCGCATATCTTGCAGTCAAAACTCCTTTCCTGAAACGTGACGCATGAAGCGGGGGGATTAGTCATGACTTCGACTCAGAGCGCCCACCCTGACCGAAAAGGCAGAGACAGGAAGCGGTTTAAAGCGTGTACGTGTCTGTGCGTGTGTACGTGTGCGTGCGTGTGTGTGTGTGTGTGAGAGAGGTCACCTGAGAGTGCACGGCTTTGTGTTGTTCCAGGCTGACTCCGTGTCCGAAGGTTTTGCCGCAGATTTCGCACGCAAACGGCCTCGTGCCGCTGTGCGATCTGCGCACGTGCACCTCCAAACCGTGCGGAGTAGAAAACACCTGCGCGTTGGAAAGAAAATAACAGAGTTTAGGGGAAAATATAAAAATGTTGTGGCCAGTAAATAGTTCCAGTTGTGAAATATCTCGTTGAGGTCAGAGGTCAGCCATCTTGATTTTAAAAGCAGCACCATTTTTTTGCCATTAATATATAGATAGATATATTATTTTATAATCTATATATATATATATATATATATATATATATATATATATATATATATATATATATATATATATATATATATATACATACATACATCATAAGCTATAAGCCATCCATTTATGTATCTCCACAAAGCAGGAAATGCCCGTCCTCCACCCTCACCTTACTGCACTTGATACACTTGTAGGCGCCATTGAGGATCAGACTGGAGCACAGCAGGTCCGACTGGGCCTTTGCGGTGTGGCCCTTTCCGTGCAGGCCCCCCTCTGGGAACAGCAGCGCCGCCGCGTGCCTCCTGTAGTCCCCGTACGTGTCCTCGCCCTGCAGGGCCCGGTCTGCGTACAGGGCCGAGTGGGCGCTCCTGTCCCCGTAGAAGGTCAACGCCGCCGGGCCTCTCTCCACCTCCATGCCCGGGTGGAGGCTCGGCTGCACCAGGGGCCTCAGCCCGGGCCCCGGGTAGCTGCTCCACGCATAGGGCCGGAATGGGATGGCGAAGGGCTGCGTCTCGTCCACCAGCGGGGAGAGGGATTTCTCAGAATCCACTGGAGAGGGGGAACAAGAGGCCGGATGAAAATTTAATGAAACTGGGTTGGAAACGAGGCGTTTCCGGGAGCCCAAAGGTGTCCGGTGGGACCTGAGGAGTCATGCAATGTTCTTTCAGAGAATTCCCATGGTGATGCCATTTGGGGGGAAAAGCATAATATCATATGTGAAAGGTGGAGTAAGCAGTACAACAAAGGGATGTATATGCCTAAACACAATTATAAATGAACAAGCAAACGCCAAAAGGTTAAAAGTAGCTATTAGTGACTGAAGGATCATATAAAATGTGACAGCATTCTAGATCAAAACATGTAAACTCTTTAAAGTCGTCAATATGCAAATACTTTTAGAAAAGGAACTCATCTGTGATCGTCCTAATTCACCAATCAAGTACTACAATATTTGAAAAAAAAGAAAAGAAAGAAAAGACAATGGTATGTGTGCCTGTGCGGTGCTGCGTACCCGGGGATGCGGAGGGGGACGGAGGCCTCCAGAAGTCCTCGTACAGCGGGGAGCGGCCGCACAGGCTGTCGGCGCAGCTCAGCGGCGACTTCGGGGAGAAATCCGCGGCGTCGGCCAGGTGGGAGTCCGGAGAGAGGTCGTACTGGTCCACCGACCCGTCGGAGTCATCTTGGAGCTGATCTGCTTCTGGAGGGACACGTGCAGGACACGCGGTCAGCATCGGGGCGTCGGGTGTTTTTTTTAACATCTGCACATCTGTGATCTCCTGCAATCCACTATCATACACCACTATATGATGCAGCATCATAAGGCCGCTTGGATTTAAAGGATGGCACTTGTGTTTTAATTGGAACAGGACTATTGGGTGTGAAAAATTACAAAATGGTAAAGACAATATTATCTCATATATTGAAATAACCAAAAATAGAGAGCTGAAGAATATTGCATTACTGTTTTATAATCTCAAACCCGATGTGCCAGCTGTATAAACATCAGAATTTCCACTTTGATTTTTGTTTCCACTTTTTTTTAACGAATGCTTATTTCAATAAACTTTTTCCAGTATTTTAACTTGTAAAAATATGAAAACTTCCCTTTGAGTGTCATTCAATGTGATATTATTTTATCCGGCAACAAATCTGCAATATTTAGCATAAAAAAATGATTTTCACTGAAAGTAAAAAATATACAAACATGGAACATCCAATGACATCATTGAAGCAGTGAAGACAAATAATTTAACAATAAAATGGAATAATTTCGCACACACCTGAGCATATGTGCGCCAGTATTGTGTCCAGCCGGCTGTAGTCATCCACCAAAGTGCGGGGCTGGTGGTAACTGTGCGCCTTCTTGCTCTTCACCATGAAGGAGCGAGGCATCTCTGACCCGAGAGCGGACGAAGCCTTGAGAAGTATTCCCGCTGTGCGGAGAGAGGAGACCTCGAGAAGGACGCTGCTGCTGCCGCTGCTGCTCGCTCTCAACCTGCAAACTCCAGATCTCCACTGGCGAGGCGGCGCGCGGGCCAAGAGCTTTAAGAGATGAGAGGTCGGACCTGACGGAGACGACGCATGCGCACACCGTCCGCTCCCGTCTGCCAGGTGTTGCCCGGACAGGTGTCACTGACTGCAGGGACTCTTTCGCTCAGGTGCACTGCAAAAAATAACAACAGTACTCATAACAATTGGCGCTTGCAGTGTTTCAGTCAGCGCGTTGAGCGTTGTTTTTTTTTTTTAGCACAAGTGTTAGGAAAACTGTCTGCAGCGGGGGCGACGTCTTTCACCTCAATGCCAAAAATCACTCATTTCAGAACTTCACTCAAAACACGTGACGATGATTTCAAGAAAAACACCCGTGTGGAATAATCCAGCAGTGGGTTTTATTTAGACAATAAGTGACTTTTACACCTTTTTTGTCTTCTTTTTGTTGTTGTTGCATAGTCTATCTCCTCCCCCCCTCGCCCCCCCCACCCCCACCCTCGTATCAAACTGCGGCTCGTGTCTCCAGAGGAGCTCGTGGCAATCAGGAGAAGGGAGACAGGCCTTATCAGCGCCTTGCTCAACGCGACAGAGGAAACGCGGAGGCGCACCCCAGGGTGTCTGAATGGTAAAAAAAAAGAAAAGAAAAGAAAAAGGAAATAAAAGGGGGTGGGGAGACTCTGACTCAATAGTCCTCTTATGCTTATTAATATAGATCATAATCACTTAGCAATAATTGGCAATTATCCAGCGAGTTGTGTTTGAATCTCAGGCTCCTTGAGTGCACGCGCAGCACGACAGGGATTGTGGACCTTCGTCCCGGTCCGGTGGTCGGTTGAGCCGCAGCCTGCAATTATGTGACAGACACTCACCGCCGAGCCGCCTGCGGTGACAGTTTCACGTTACTCTGGGCTTTATGTTCAAAAGGAAGAAGCTAAAAAACGGACAATTTGTTTTCTGTTCGACCAGGATGCAGATTGTCGCGCAGGTTAAGCGCCATTACGCAGCGGACAATAGTCCTGATGGCGCCTTTTGATCCACTGCAGCTGCAACAAGTACATCCCAAGACCAGCGATGCAGTGAGGTGGAGGAAAAGAACCATCAGAATTAATACAATTATTCATATATTCGATTGGAGTTAGGTTACCGGTGAGCTGTTTTTATTGCGCTTACTTTAGATATGTTTTCTTATTAGATTTGACCAATGATATAATTATTTGGGTTTCTTTTAAAAGAGCAAAGAGATGCATAGTGTGCATTCACACTACCTAACATCACTATCTGCCATGTTGTACAACATACACAACAAACGGGAGACTCGTTGTCTTATTGGCTCGCTCTGCAACTCCTGCAGACGCGCGCTCGTGCACTATCAGAACATCGCTTTGCGGCTTTAGCAGCCATATCAGTACGTAGGGTGGGAGGGGGGATGGGCAGGAAATCAAAGCGCCACATGCAAAGGCTCGATTAGACACCACACGGCCGCTGCATCCGGACACCGAGCAGAAGGAGATATGAGGCCGAAAAGGACACAAGTAGCAGCAGACAGACCTGCAGCCGGAGAGCCGAAACGTTATGAGAGGACTTTCATAACGGCCTCCAACTGTGGCATCAGGTCATGGTGAATGAAAAAAAAGTGAAATAAAACAGATCCGGTGCAGAATAACAATATTTAAAACACAACCAGTGTTTTAAAAATGAATAACATTTAATTATAACAATATGTTTAAAGGTTTTTTTGATTAGCTGTAAATATTATCTGGCAAAAGCCATAGTTTATCTTGATTTTCTAAGATACATTAGATAATTGTTGTTTCCACCGAATTTATTTTAACGTTTTTCTTTCTATTGAAATTCAACCTTTAAAACACCAAATGACATATCTGTAATTAGTCTGATATATATTTAAACATAAGGTGATAAGTTGAGCTGAAGATGTTCTCTTCTTGGTGTCTGGGCCTTTACAGCCCGTTTAAATGTGAATAAACTGTCACCGTGTCTGAAATGCATGTTCAGAATGTCAAGCGTCATCAATCACTGCAATAAGACATTAAGTTACTCACAGTACTTTGCTGTCTGGTTTCAGGCCTTTGAATGCACCCACTCCACTGAGACGACACTTCTGTCTTAAATCAGGCAAAGAAAGCACTTTGACCATCTTTCACTCGACTTCAATAACTAATTAAAATTGGCTGCGGCCGAGTAACACTACAGCCCTGGTGAACGCTTCCGAAGGCCTCGAAGACAAATGCTCTTTCCAAATGTGGTTTTCTGCATGAAATGATTGCTAGTTGAGGCTCAGCTTTGGAAACCGCGAGAAATCACTTCCTGAAAGCAGTCAATCTAAGCGAGAATCTTCACAGGGGAAGAAGGCAAGCGCTGAGACACAACATCCCCCGTGAGCTCAAAGTCATCTGAACACATCGCAGTCAGCGCGACAAAGCCCGGGCCAGAGGCCGGCTGCCGAGAATAAAAAGAAACCAGTCAAGGAGTTTATCAAAGTTTTTATTGTGAACTCATCACACAGACATACAGACAGACACACACGCACTCACACAACAATCTCATTTAGTCTCCAGAGTGTGCCAACTGCTCCATAGTGTTGCCATGCGTGTCCTTACTACACTGCAGACTCAAAAAAAGTGCCATTACGTGTCTCCCCTCCCCTCAAACAACACTCGTTCATCAAAGGGACATTATCACCACCAACTCAGAAGAAAAGAAAAAGATTTAGACTTTTCACTTTTGACCCGGACATGCTATGACCTGATATGACACGACAGGATGCATTCAGGAGTTAGTGTTCGATACAGACATTCAGTGGGATTTAAACGTTGTGCACACACCCTGTGGTGGAGTGTGTGGGGGGGGTTCCTCGCTGCATGAAATGGAGTGGAACTGGCCTGTGTGGACGATCATGCAAAAAGATAGTGCTTACTTTGGTAACACTCAACGGCTCCTGATTCCCCCCCCCCCCCAATCTCCCACCCCTAGTTTGTGTTCATAAAGTGTGTGCTCTGTTGTATTGTCTCAGCTTCATCTCCCAATTTCGGTTCCCCGGGGCCGCCGTCCAACCCCCGTGCAAATTTCGTGACACACAAATCTTCTGCCAGACATCGCTCACGTTTGACTCGTCGGCTCCATCGACTCAAATTGAAAATAAAGTCGAGACGCTTTCGGAGAAGTCAGTGCAACAGCAGCATAAACCTGCTCTGACTATGAACTGCTCTGACAAACAGTCTTCTCATGAGGGGAAAAACATCTTTTTCTTTCTTTTTCTCTCTCTCTCTCTCTCTCTGAACAGTAACTCGCCTCATTAGGATTTGCCTTTTGTGTTATCACATTAAACCAATACGTCCCTTTTTTTTGTCTTCAGCATTTTTCTATATATCCTAAACATCAGATACGCAATAGATACATCATTTCAAGTTCAAAAGGAATTGAAAAAAACAAACATAATACACATTTACATATCTACAAGTATGCAGATGTCACATTGACCTTGTGATACACTCGTCCCGGTAAGGCATGCGGCGTGTGCTAAGGCCAAAACATTAACCTCAAGCCAGCGTTGGCTGACACAAGCGGCTTTGATATTGGCCGCTGACCAAGACAATAGATATGTATACACACACACACACACACACACACACACATACAGACACACAGGCGTTTACAATTCTGCCTCCGCATGATGGACACTTAGTAGTAACGCCATCGATACGTGTTTGATGTTCATTTATAAAATGCTTTAAAAATATAAAAACACGCTGAATGAAGTGTGTATTAGAGCATAAAAGGATTTATCGTCTCTTTCTGTGTGGTACCTACAGGAGAGGGAGAGATTACCCCTCCAGCACAGCCTACATTGTGAACCCGCAGAGTTTGATGCGCTCCACGTCATAATAAAGTCTTTGCTGAGGTCCACGCTGACGGTCTGCTTCCGCCGACAGCGTTCAGGGTTTTGCTGCCCTCGGGGAGAGAAAACGCAAAGGGATGCAAACAAAGCAAACTAAATCCTCAACGTGATCCTCAAAGTATGAAATGATCATTCATTTCTGCTCTGAAATTCAGAACTCCAGATCTTCTTCTCTAAAGCAGTTTCTGAAAAACATCTCCTCTTCCTCGGCGAGCGCCAACAGCCTCGGTCCCGACTCTTAGCGGCCGGCGGGTGCTCGTCACACAGTGGTGGACTTGTTGCTGCCGCTTAGAGGTACAGAGAGTCGCAGGGACTCGTCGTCGTCCTCCTCCTCCTCCTCCTCGTCTTCCTCATCCTCGTCCTCCTCGTCCTCGTCACTGTCGGTGTCCCCGAGGTTGGCGCGCAGTCTGATCCGCTCCCTGCATCTCTGCTGGGTGTCCAGGAGGCTCGGGCCCTTGACTCCATCTTCATCAGAAGACTGGTAAGACCCGTCGTGTCCCACGTAGTGATTGACGATGTGGATCCCATCAAAGGAGGGCTGATTGGTCAGGCCCCTCTGTCCTTTTAAGCAGCGCACCTGAGAGGGTAGGCACAACAAGTATTAAGAGCGTTAAATGTGTAACTTCTGAGAGAGAGAACATGGACGGGCTGATATGGCATGTACACACACACAATGGGTGGAATCTTTGGCAGTCCGTGATTTTCAAACAGAGTCACGGGCACAGACCGAGGGAGATGTCTTGTAACATGCACGCATCCATTCAACCACAAAGCAACAATGCCATTCATAAGATACGAGTCAGGTGCCAATACTACATACCAATTTACTTAGTGTACAGGTCCTGCAGCTAGCATACAAGAAATCATCATCCTGCATGAACAGGAAATGAAGTGCACCAAGACATGTTTTTTGTGAACACGCAGGTACTTTACACTGTTGCTAATTTGTTAATTCTTTTGTGTATTACATGGATGTGACAGTAGACTCAACTGCACACCGACATCTTTGGAGATTCTCTTTTCCCAGTGTGAATGCACTGAAAACCGCCTGAGTGTGTCGTACGAATCTGGGACAAAGCTACGGGAAAATTGTTTCATGGGTGAGGGAAAGCTCCATCTGGGACTGGAGGGGAACGTTGGATGCCAACCCAACTTCTGTGTCAAACCAACAAGTTAGTCCTCATCCTGTCAGTATTTTTGCTCTATTCACGAGGCGTGAGCATCATCTTTAAGTGTTATGTCAAACTAAGGTTGCAAGTACCGCTTTCACCGACAAACCGTGCATAGGTGGGACTTAGACGGTGAGTCTTTTCTAACAGGATGTTTGTTTGGTTTTTACAAGTCAACAGACCAGAACCGAAGAGGACTTACTGGCTGGTTTGACGAATGGCACACCAGGTTGTCTTCCCCACCGCTGATTCAGAGCAGTTCACTGTCTCTTATCTAAACGTTTCCATGTAAGCATCCGACCCGAAAGGGGACTAAGGTGGCAGCTACACGATGGTCAGTGGAATGAATCGTGGCACGTCAGCGCCAACTCACCTGCGTCGGCCTGCCGCGCAGCAGCCAGACATGGAGGGAGAGACGCATTCAGAGCACAGTACACAAAACACAAACAATGCCTACGTTTAAAAAAATAAAAAATAAGAGGAAATTGTGATGAATCAACATCTGAGTGGCTGCAGTCAAAATTTCCAGCAATGTGATGCAGGTTTTAACTACATTTTGCAAGGGGGGTGGATGGCAGGACGTGAGCTCAGCACTTGACACTTTTGGGTTTGCTGGCTGCAGACGCTCGAGGTGGCATGATTCATAGCAGGTAAACCAAAACGACCACAAGGCAAAACCAAGCTGGGAAATGACTGCACTGACTTGATACAAACTGGTCAGCTTTAACCACAATCAGCAAATGCATCGGGCATTGATCCAAGTTCTATGAAAAAAAATAAATCTGAATGAAGATAACTAATCTGATTTTCCACTTTCCTGCATCACGAACAGTAAGGTGGTGAACATCTATTCACAATTGAATCTCCTCGAAACGTACATGAACATATACATGCACGTGTGTGTGTGTGTGTGTGTGTGTGTGTGTGTGTGTGTGTGTATCTATATATTACATATCTTAGCTCCACTCTGATCAGCAGGGTAAAACCCTCTTGAGGGAACATCTGTAGGCTTGACTGTGTCGGTATCTGCAAGAGGTGTGCATTGTCAACTCTACACAGGAAGTCTCTGGGTGTAGTTAACGCTTCTGCTAATCTGTTAGCCTCAAAAGAAAAAAAACACACACAACTGAGGGCAAAGCTGTGAAATCTTCTTGAACGCTCGATCAAAGAAGTGGAAGCAGCGAAATCTGAACCTGTACAGGGAAAATGAATAAATGAAGAAAACGGCAGTGCGATTACTAACGGACCCGTTGTGAAGTCTCACCTCGTCTTTTAGTTCTGCTATCTGGTCTTTGAGGTCGCGGATGTACTGGCTCGAGTCTGTGTGGTTCAGCTGGCCTTGGACCTTTCCTTCTTCTTTCTGTTAGTAGCGGAGACACATGGGGTTAAAAATAAATAAGATAAACATGGCTTTACTGAAATACTGAGGAAGGGGAAGATATGTTTCAGCGTCTGCTGAGCAAAGGGGTTCAACTGTGAACAAAATGATAGAAGCGGGGTTCATGTTGCAAATGACTGTACTAGGTGGACAAACACCTACAGGTACACAAAATACCACACAAAATGACAGATGTCAGACACACACACACACACACACACACACACACACACACACACACACACACACAGACAAAAACAGTGTCATATGTGCTCGATTTCCTCCTGGGGCCCTGGGGATGAGGCTGGTTGTTAGCTTTAGCAGTTAAACAGCCCATGTGATGTTTACCTTCCTCAGTGAAGACATCTGCAGGCATGGGAGACAAACACAAACGCTATTTCAAACCTCAATCACACCCTTGAACCTGCCAGTTTTTACAGTGACACCAGTTCAAACCACAGGCTGCAGCATGGCATCGCTGAGGCAAGAAGGAGAAAGAAAGAAAGGAAGGGGCACAGCAGGGGTAGAGAGGTGAGACCGAGGTTTCTCTGGCTGGCCAACACCCCAAAAATAAAGATGGGGAGGGCGAGGATTTGATTCCTGTGGTGGGGTTGAATATGGCACGTCCCAGTGAGCTTCTTCTTTTTCTACACGAGTGAGATTATTCCCAGAATCTGCTGTTTTTGAGGTTTGGTCGCTCCACAACACTGCACCAGTAAAGGCCGTTACTAAGACTTCCTTGTGTTCAGCTGTGTGCATCAACAGGTGTCAGGCTGTGGCCGGAGGGGAGGGTGAGGGGGACCAAACGTCTCACAGAAACGTCCCCCTCACGTTCCTGCACCCTCAAAGTCAGTCGAACTCTGGTAAGTTCTAACAGACGGTGGAATGGAGGGAAGGGGAAACAGGCTTATTGTGTATTGTGACACAAATTAATGACAAACATGTTGGGAAAGTGACTGTAGCTGTAGCTGGCGGCAGAGAACTGAGCAGCTGATATTCTGGCAAATCTTCTCAAAACATCGTTGGCATCACATACGAAAACAACAACAAACGAGAAGAAGCCCCCGCCCCCTTCCCGCTTCAGTTAGCACGCTCACAGCGCATACACTTTCTTAACATCTCTGTTGTTGTGGCAACAACGAACAGCTTATTATGAATCTGTAAAAAGACGTATGAGGGATGTGTGAAAATGTATGACGTAAATTTGATTTTGACTGAGATTAAACTTCCATGGAATCGATTGCTGCTCATTAAAAACCGGACATGATTTGTATAAAATTACCCTTCCAAGTGACGAATGTAGAGTTTTTAAATGCGTGTCATTTGTTTGCCTTTTCCCCCTTTTGCATATTTAATGTGTGAAATGAAGGATGGTTACATTCCTCCCCCCTCCACCCCCATCATTTGACAAGCGCAGGAGCAAACATGAGAATGTCCATTACGATCTAAAACATTTAAAATAAATCTATGAGCATGCCTGAGAAACCTCAAAATAAACCATGCATGTCACGTTGGGTAGAGCCTCGGCCTCGAGACGAGAAAACCACTTCCTATCCGCACAAAGGCCGCGGCGTTCGGCAGAGGTCGTGACTGATAGTGAAAGAGTCCTGCGCGTGAAGTTTTGCGGCGAATGGCTGTTTTCCATCGTTATTCGGTGGTTAGTATTCGTTTGCATCTCTTGATAAAAATCTCAGCGGGATTATCGGTGTTGCTGTTGAGCGCCGATAAGAAACAACCCGGTGATCTCTCGCATCGTTTAAGAAAGCGCCAGATATTCACCGCCGAGGTGAAGTCACGCCGTCTCTGCCGAGGGAGGCAAGGAACTGATTTGTTTCCCCCCCGCCCCCATTTATTTTCTTCTTTTTTTTTTAACCTTTTTTTGTAATTTAAGCAAGTTTTCACCCACAACTTTAGAGCGCAAGAAACCAAACCACAGACCAAGAAGCCAACGGTGATACCATGATTTTAGCTCAGGCTGAAATGGGCGTGTTTTCTAGTCACTGATCATACAAATGCAGATCAATACAAATAAAAGAAAGGGGAGTGGGGACATACATTAAATGTAAATGCTCTTGCGCACTATTTAGGGCCCATTTTGCGGATTCTAACGAGCATAAAGACGACAGTGGTGACTTTGGTGTGGGATGTTGATGCACCATCGCCTAGTAACAAAACCTCAGACCACACTGTGTGATTGTGTGTGTGCGCGCCTGTGAAGGGGGAAGTTTTTTTGTGTAGGTGTCATACTTATAGTCTTCAGGTTAGACTCTCTGAAACACCTTAAACTCAGGAATACTTTTACAAAAGCCTACTCCCCTCGTCACAAATATTTCCAATAGAGCCCCCCTATATCATTGCAGCTTCACTCTATCGTCATTTATTGTCCTTATACTCTCAACCATCTATTGACTGCTGATGTACTTCTTATAGATGTCAAAGAGGGCGACATAAAGAAGTGTTTCAACTGAAATATAAATCTGTGTGAGGAATAAATACAATTCATACTGCAAGTCCAGCAATAATGAGGATATTAATATTGTATTTCTTTGTCTTATCTATATACTGAGCCTTTCAGCGAAAGCAATCTAACACTAACTGAGAATCCCCACCTCACAAGTGTTGCTTTTTACAGCCTTCACACACAAGCATGTAAAACCACAGAAGGTGCAAAATAGAGAGGGCAGCCACAGAGAAGGGGCAGATGGGCAAAACAAACACACAATCTTCGTCTGCCTGTTGCTGCACAGCTCTACTGGTTTGCAGCTGCGTTGGGGCCTGAAAGCACTTTGGATGACTTTATCGGTCATCAATCAGAACTGGCGAATGTCGGTAGTGCAAGAACAGGCCTGTATTTGCTTTAGTCACCCTTGTTGTGTGTAGCGTTACATTTGTTTGGGGGTAAATAATACAGTTGTTTTCTTCACTCTTGCTTGTGGAGACTGTTTGTGTGTAAATCTGCCTAACTGCATTAAATGTCAGTATTTGAACTAAAAATGTCATCTAGGTTTTAAGTCCCAGTGAGACGTATCACGTGAGCAGCTCAAGTATGTATTGTGTTAAATATGTGCACAATATGACCAGCTATGTGATCTAAAAGGGGAGACAGTAGTTTTCTATTTATTCTCCACTTTAAGTTTTGGGAAGAATCAGTTTGAGGTTTGTTTTTACTAAAGTATACATCTGCAAAAAAAACTAAATAATTCTGTACCGAACTGTCTTATCCTACCATCTCCGGGTCTGCATGTCTGTGCCACTTCACAAATCTTTGACTGAATAAGCAACAGTCAATAACATGAAATAACTCGTCACCCAATCTGTTTGGGTGTGGTTTGATCAGATTTGATCAAAACCGGTGTTTCCTTGACAACATAAGCAAGCAACACCTCAACTGCTATCAGATTCAGATTATCTCCCCATTTCAATCGAGTGACGGTTCAGAATAAATCGAGTGACGTTGAATAACAACTTCAGTTCTAACATGTAGGGAAACATACTGAAAATAGCTCTGAAAATAAGCACATAATTAGTATACAACTATTTTTGGATGGGAGCTGATGAAATTCAAAACCTGAGGATACAGACAACCCTAACAAGGAGTGTATTGGGACTTTACCTGAATCTCAAGCTCTGAGATTTGTTGCTGCAGTTCGGCCATGGCGGCAATGTTGTCAGCTTCCCGCAGCCTCACTGCCATCACCTCTTCTTTACTCTGCAGAAGAAGAAGAAAACAAAAGAAGCAAAATTACGGTTTTGCTAAAGGAGGCATGAGTAGGGATGGGTATTGTTTTCTGTTTTTCCGATACCGGTGCTAAAACAATATTTTTAAAACGATACCATATCAGCACTGGGTTTCAGTACTCAACCCTAGACGTGAGGCTTGTTTAAAAACATGTATTGAACAACATTTTAGTTTTTTTTTCTTCTATTTTTGCATGACGTTTCTGAGAAATTGCAAGTGTCACTGAGAGCAGTTTAACAGAAATCTATCATCAGAAGTACATACTATCAGAAACTATCTGATTATGTAACACGATATCTCAAGTATTAAAAGATACATGTCTAAATCAAGTTCAAGAGAAAAGCAGACCTTTAACACGAAAAATAAAATATGTTATTTAAGTGTTGCGGATGAGCAGTTGCACCTTGCACTCAATCTCAGCTTGTCTCCGCTTGATCTCTTGCAGTTGCCCATGCAGGTCTTTATTTTGCACTGTCAGCGTTTGCACACACTCCTGGAGACAGCGACTCTCCTGCTCGGCCCGTCGCAGCTGGTTACTGTGAATCTGATTCTGTGGGAGCACAGGTTGTACATAAAACAATATTAAATATAGAATATTGTTACGTTCATAAACAATCAAATAAAGAGATATCTGAGATACAAAAGTAAATAATTGCTTGGATCACAGATGACTGCTGCCCCCTGAAGGAGACTGTGATAAAATACAGGTAGAGAAATAATTTCATTTACTGTTGATTCGAGAAGCTTTAGCTCCAGCTCATATACTTAACCATTCATGCTACAGCACACCTTTTAATTTCCTGTGGTTATTTGCATCATTTGCATGTGAAAAAGCAGGACAAAACGGTGCTCAAAAGCACGATTGAGCTTTATCGGGTTCATGTGGTTGAAGCCGGCGTGACCTCTGACCTGCGTCTCCAGCTCCAGCATCCTCTGCCGTGTCTCCCGCAGCTCTGCCTGGGCCTCGGCCTCACGCAGCCTCACGCTCATCAGCTCGTCCTGCAGCTCGCTCAAGGTGTTCTTCCTGGCGCTGTCCTTCCAGCGACCAGCGGTGCGTGCCAAGTGGCGCTGAGGAGAAGCGTTACGGTCCGTCACATTTTCCATTACTTATTAAACAGATACACTTTCCTTTTCCATTTCACTGACATGGACATTCTGCTCTTTAAAAAAAAAAAAAATGGCGGACAGAGATAAAGTATGCAAATTCGAGGCACCAAACTTTTCAGAGTTTTGTACGTAGATGTTCTCCATGTTTGAAAAACCTTTGTGTTTTGATCAAACTGTTTCTACATAACTAGTCAGGTCGTTATATGCTCCTCCCACATGTGTAGATGTGGATGAGACTCTCCTGATGACACTCCTATCCCTGTCTTAATGCCAATCGAACGGTTTCTGTCCCTCCAAACCCTGAAAAGGACTGTCATGTCCAGATTTTGTTGAATCATTAAATAATTTCTTTCATCTTGGCTTTGAGATTTCTTTTGTACTTTCGGTACTAATGTATCGACACTGCTCACCTGCCAGTGCTCTTCCAGGTCTCTGACTTGCTGCCTCAGCTCCTTTAGGCCGGTCAGAGCCTCCGCCTCTCTCAGCTTCACCCCGATTAGCTCCTCTTGAAGACGCGCCACATTAGTGTCATCCGGGAGCGACGTGTTCCTCTAAACAAGGTGCGGAACAAGGACACGTTGCAAAAGTGTGGCAGCGGGTGTACAGTGGTACGGCCGGGTCGCGTGATGCAATACCATTGTATGTTTGCGAACTATATATGCAGTTCATTGCGTATGGGAGCAACACACCTTTTCAATATCCAGGATCTTGTCCTGCATCTCCTTGAGAGCGCACTGAGACTCCGCCTCCTTCAGCCGGGCCTGCACCAGCTCTCGCTCCAGCTGCAGCACGGACTCCTCAGAGTACCGAGGGGCTCCCTTCTATAACAGGACATGTGCGTGAGCACGGACAGCAAGGCAGAGCTACCAATGTTGATGCCAAAGTGTCCCCCAATATTGGCATTTAATAAAGAGCTAAATATTCAACATCTAGTAAACCAGGGTTCCAAAATAAGTCCAGTTTGTGAGATATGTTCAGCTGATAATATATAAATTCTAGCACTGGACAATCATTTTTTATGACCATTTACAGATTTCCCGTGGTATTGTGATGTGATTAAATCATATAGCGTGATACACAATTAGTCTAGTATTTAATTCCCCACAGGATTGTGCAAAAAAAGACTTTAACATCGAGATACTTCACAAACTACTTTTTGGCCGTATCACCCAGCCCTTCTATACTCTTCTGGAAGAAAACACAACTTCACTCTCCATTGCAAAGAATTGTACCGTAACTGCACAGGACACCAAGCATTTTCCCTTTCACATACATAATTCATGACTGCTCATTGAGGAGCTACATGGAAAATTATGTAAAACATTGTAACGCTTTGCACATTATCGTCCAGAATACAGCCATCAATAATTAAGAGTGCTCGGTCGATGGATATGCAACGAGAGGATTCTGTGAGCAGGATGCCACGTGTGAAATCTACCAGCCGGTGAGACAACTGCTTACATATTCATGACTGCATTTATGAGAATGCAGTCAGACAGTAAGGTGTCTGAACTGTGTCGTACTCCGTGTCACAATTTGAATTCATGCATGCCAAAACAGATCATTACCCAGAGCCCATGTGCAAACGTGAGAAAAGCCCTGCTCTGCCACGGCTACGGATTTTGTTGCTCGGCATTACGCGGCAACAGGGCGGGCAACCGTGACACATCTGAACTGTGGTGAAACCCTTGTTAGTGACATTTTTTTCTTCTTCTTTTACAGACCCCGGTGTCGAGCACAACACACCATCTTGAAATGGTAGGCCTGACCTTTCGGCACACAACTCAAACTGATCTAGCGTAACGACTAGTCACAGACCTGGCGGGTCCCGAGCCAGTGCAACCTGCCAGCTGGGGACGCGGTAGCCCTCCTTACCACTTGCAGCTGGAGCTGCCTGCCGGTTGTCTTGGCCGGCTCCAGCAGAGCACCGGCCTCTTCGCTCTGCTGTTTGACTGTGGCCAGCTCCCGCTTGACCAGGTACAGCTCCTCTGCCTCCTGAGCGCGAGTCACTTGTCCCTTAACATAACCAACCGAGGAGGAGTGGCGTGAGCACGACAAGAAGTGGGAAAACGAGCGGGCGGAATGGATGGGCGAATCAGAGGAGAAGATGAGGGATTGGATTTCCTAAAGGACATGCTTATTCTAGCAACGTGTGATTTATAAATACCAACATTTTCTGACATTCCACAATGTGCTATTTCATGCACTTATTCAACAATCTGCTTCAATTCTTAACTCAGAGAATCATTAGCGTTCATTCGTTTCTGCATTATCACTGCGTCCTTTATTGTACTAATCATGAGCATGCAATGCTAACAGATAGATAGAGAGAGAGAGAGAGAGAAGGAAGAAGGAAGTTGCAACATGACTAATGGAGAAAAGAGAAAACGAGGAATATACCTGGATCAATCTATCTGCCAAGGAAGCACTTTCCTACAAAACAGAAATATCAGCAAGAGACAGAAAGAGGGAGACAATCCAGAGGACAGTTTAAAGCACACAACATCAAAAGAACAATTAATTGTTTAAGAGAAGAAACACAATGTTCATTTCCCATCCAGAAATATATCTGTTTACAGACTGGAGAACCCTTGTTTACAATCGGGGATAGAAAAGGAACATTGCGTGCAGGTGTGTTGAAAAAGGTGCAAATAAGTGAAGGCAGTGCAGATAACAGTGACAAGTTTTCAGACAGGAAGAAGGTAATAGTGACTAGAGAGTGAAGTCGGTGCAACACAGCAGCACAATAACAGTGTTAAGGAGCTACGTGTTGTAAGCTGTGAACTTCGATGTGGTCCATCTAAACGTTTGAGCAGCTGCGTTAGTAAAGAGTTGTTTTTTAAAAAAAAGGGCCCTGGGAGTTACTTGACAGAGATGCGTCAGAGAGCAGCAGCCCTGAGCTGACTGTAAGTAACAGACTCATTTGGACCGCATTGTTCCTCCCCGCAGGCAAACATGGCGTCACCCCTCCCTATCCATGGCAGGCCTCATGCATGCTGCCTTCACCAGCAGTAGCGCTCAAGAGACACAAAATAAAGTTGCGGAGCGATACTAAACAGCGCAACTCGGGCATGCAGTGCTTTGCGACGACTTGGACAGCATCAAGCCGCGGCCACATCCACGGTCCGAACGGGCTCGTTAAAAAAGCATCTGCCTCAGTTAGTGTCTGTTATTCCAGCCACAGAGACGGTCACCGAGACGCCAGGGCCGCGTCTGATTTCTGATTTATCTGCAAATCGGAAAATGCAGCATGCTGCACCAGCCAACCGGTGACGGTTTATCATGTAAATGGACTTTCGACTAACAGAGAGTCCAGTTAGTGAAAGACGAGACCACTTCATTAAGAAGAGAGATGCATGATGCAGGAGCCGACACAGCTTGATGGGGTTAATGTCGTGCGGACGAGCATCGTTATTCTGGTGACGGAGCACCTGTGACAGACACTGATGCACTCACCTTCTCCAGTGTGTCTATCCTCTGTTTCAGGAGCCGGTTCTCTGTCCGCAACCTCTGCAAAACCAGACATTGCAAAAGAATCACATGAAATAAAAAACAGTAGAGCCTTTAGAGCACTTCTTTTTAACAATCGATAACGTCCACGCACCTTTATTTCCACCTGCTCCTCCATTTCCTTAGTTTTGATTGTAGTGTATTCTTTCTCTAACCTGAAAAAATGTCACAGACGACAAGAAAATTAGCCATGGTCTTGTATAAAAATAAGTGCATGAGCAGACGGAGAGGTTGGTCGCTTACTTTTTCATCTTCTTGGCGTTGTATTTAACCTGATAAGCAGCCAGGATGACCTTATCCGGTCCGCTGTCCAGCTGGTGTGGGATGACCCGCTGGAAGTGCTAGAGCACAAGAAGGAAACAGGATAAGTGCCTCACACTTACATGGACACACTCACACACAAGCTACTTTTCAAACAACTAAGCAGCCTGATGTCTTAGCCAGACACCAAAGCACAACGGAAGTCAACATGTACACAGCAGGTACGGGTTGGGAAACCCGCAGCTATCGATTATCTGGGTGGGGTGGCAGTTCCTAGACCAGAAATCTGAGCTGGTTGAATCATGAGTTACATGGAGGTCACGGCTGATATACCTGTAACATTCCCTCCATGTCGAGCTGGATGAGTTCGGTCTGGTTCATCTGAAGGATGGCCAGTCCCACACGGAAAACTATCTCCAGACCCTGAAGAGAGAGAGATCAACAGTAATCACTAAGGAGTCATCTTTTTGAAGAAAAAAAAAAAAAAAACAATGTTCAATGTGAACCCTCTTTTAAAATGGGTTGAGGATTTAAATGTATTGCAACAGGTCTCGAGGGAGTAATGAAACAACTCACTGCGACCATAAAATGTGGAATGTAGTTTCAATTTTCTCCAACAGGTGGTGCTAACGCATAATCTTTCCATGACATTAGACTTCACGTAAACCAAAAATGTAGATAATGGAAGACATAGAAAGGTTAACCTTTCTAAGTGGAAACATTAGTCTTTAGTGCAAGGGTTTACAGTCACTTTTTTTAATTTCAAATCTGCATTTTAAAAACATTTTGTCTGAGGCTGTCAGCACTACAGCAGGATACCGTTCAACCGTTACGTCACCAGAGTACAATGTAAGCTAATTGAACAAAACAACAAAACATAGAAAGATAATGACTCCTTCTGGAACGATATATGCAAGCAGACAACAGGATATAGGTCAAACGGGTGATTGCTACTAAACCAGCCACAGCTCCTTTAATCTGACCTCACACATGAAGATGTCAAAGATCCTTGTGGCGACAGGCAGAGGGAAGGAGGTGAGGAAGATGGTGAGGAACCAGGAGGAGGCATACATGGACGTGTGAAAGCTCTGAGCCTGGAAATGCATGTGCAGCTCCGGGAGTTGTTCCTGCGAGGCAAAACAAAATATGAATATTAATTATAGGTAAATATTTTAGGTCATCTGCCCCTGTGGCATATAGATTTCCTTATTTTAGGAATTGCTAATTGCTTTAAAAAAATATATAATTCTTAAATTGTGGTAACGTGATGTATTACATATGTCTACTGACAGGGTTTATAATTCTAAAGCATTCAACATAGATTTTCAGAAGTGGCAGACAAAAACCTTAAGTGGCCATTAGAAATGAGTGACCTGCCACCGTGGCACTGAGCACTAAACAAAACTACTGTCATCATGACCGAGTACGAGGCGTCTACCTGGATCATGTACTCAAACTGGTACATGCAGAGTCCCAGCTCAGCCATGGTGGGTTTGAAGAGCTCTCGTAATCTGTAGTCTTGCATCAACTTCACAAACACGCAGAAAGCCTCTTCTTCTGGCATCTAGAAAGAAAAAATATGAGTGATAATGAAAACAACAGGATACGATCAAACCTCAGATTGGTCTGTTACTCACTGAAACATGGCAAACCGTTTGCTGGGAGCTGATGAATCAGTGTGTTTGTTTGTGTGCGTGTGGTGAAGACGGGGTCATTACCTGCATGAGCAGTAGTCCTACAATGAATGCACTCCCTTGACAATAGCCAACCTCACGGTCCACCAGAGAATATGCCTGAGGTAACAGATTAGCTTTGGATGAGTCTCAGTGATGCTGTACACACTTCATTATACTGTTCTCAGTTAAAACAAATACAAAATGGTTTTAACGTTAATATGACTTGCTGTTAAATACCTTCATTTGTAATCTCTGCACATGCTCATCAGTTTATCTGCATACAATCAGGTTCTTAAAAACACAAACAGTGACCTGCCTTCATGACGTTGAAGAGCACCTCCTGGCCCGAGCTGTCTTTCTCCTTGAAGAAGTCGTGTTCAGGGTAGGTGCGCGCGATGTCCCTGCGAATCAGCTTCTCGCAGGGCGACGTCATCTTCAGGAGTTCGGAGTACTGATCCTTGATGGGCATGTTCTGGGCGTTGCACAACAACTGCCACACTATCGCCCGAAAGTGGTGAGGAATCCCTCTTCTGACGAGATCCTGAAGAAATGGGAGGGGGGGGGGGGGGAGCACTTTGTGAAATCGACAATAATTGAGCAATTTTTTGGTTTAAAAGGCATTTACGAGGAATGTAAAAAGCATATTTTGGGGGGTTTGTTTTGTTCTTTTTTTTAACAGTGTGAGGGAGTAAGAAAAACACATCAGCTTCATGTGGGAAAAACAAACAGACACTTTCTGACAACAGGATACAGCCATGGGCATTTCAGCACAGTGTGCATCTCATAACAATACCATTTCCACCAGCAAATGCAATCTCGTCTGTTAGGCACTTTGTCGAGCAATCTGTTTCCATGTATTACTGCTGATACAATTTGATTAAGCAATTTCCTGTGCTGACAGGGAACACTGGTCTTTCCTGCTCGTGTGCGAGTGCGTGTGTGTGTGTGTGTGTGTGTGTGTGTGTGTGTGTGTGTGTGTGTGTGTGTGTGTGTGTGTGTGTGCGCGCGCGCGCGCATCTGGTCAGTCCAGGGTGCATCTGGAGCAGAGGTCCACCCACACGAGCTTTCAGCAGGGGATCCCTCTCGCCTCTCTGAGGCCAAACAAGACAAGCCAGGCTTTGTGCCGGAACAATGCAGCTTCTCATGTCTTCACTGTGTCGGACTAAAAGCTACTTTCTGACGCTCTCCACTACGTTAACCACCCCTTTGAATGTTCTCATCAATGCTCTTTGACAGGCTACATCTTCAATGATTTCAATGTTTCATGTTTTCCCACAACTCATATAGTGTATATGTAACGGAAATCACATCACAAACATCCCATTTCATTCACCGAATGAAAAACATTTCTCTTCAGCTGCCGTGGGTTTTGAAAACATGAACACATCAGGGTTTGTTTTTTTTGCTGACGAGTGCAGAAAAGCATTTTGCGCAACAGAGTCCGTCCATCTCTCTCTTTAAACCGAGGGGAAGAAAACATACATTTTGTGGAAGCCTCAGCACTTATGATTAACGCCCCAGTTAAGATGCAACCATCTGGTCATTACTACTTCTGTTAAATCACATAATAACACCCGTGCATGCTCACAGGTCCTGCCCAACACTTCCCCATTTACGCACGCAGTGCCTGGCAAGAAAAACAGAAACCCTGCCCATGCAGATGTTCCATCTCATTTGCATACGAGTAGTTTCATCAACAGGTTCATGCAACATCAACTCCAGGTCAACACTTTTTGTTTTTACACACAAACGGATTACAGAAAATGTGCTTTAATTTAGTCCGGCTATGAGAAAGGCACAATCATCGGTGATGATGACACAGTTTTAAGTGTCACCATGACTGCTGAGTTGTTGGGGTGTAATTCAAAGCTGGGCAATGAATGGACTAAAAGCCTGTTTCCCGTAAGGGCTTTATCCAGGAACGGTTTGCCGTGACCTTAATGACCTGGTCGCCGTTGCACTGAGCAGCTGTAAGTCAGAAAACTACAAGCTCCTTGCTGAGTCCCGGCCATAACATCTATTTGTTATCAGAATGTTGTCCAGCAAAGCACTGAACAGGGTTGTCGATTTTATTGCTCCATTGTTCTGCATGTGCAGTTTAAATCCAAAACTGCCATCAACAGCGAACGGGCATGGGTTTATCACAAGACCACAAGAGAGTAACCGTAGGAACAAGCGACCTAATATTAGCTGCAAATGTCAAGAACCAAAATAACAACTTCAAGCACAACACTACAGTGTCAAAGAGAACAAAGATAGCCTCGGGAATTATTTCTGAACCGAGTAAACACTTACAAAGATATGAACATTGTGGTATTCAGAGCCCGATACGAATGCCTGTGAAACATGTGTATCACAAGAGTGGCTAGAAAGTGTATCATGCAGCACAAGATAACATGCAAACAAAGGTTTCGATATTAAAAGTGCAAAACCGTAGCTTGATATGTGCTATCAAGATGTGCTACTTGCAGTTCTGCAAAAAAGTATGTTCCCCATATTTTTTACAGTATGAAGAGAGTAGTGGTGTAAAATACAATGTTTCTGTAGTGGGAACAATATTCCTTCATTGGATATTGGTCTATAGAAATACGTCACCCCTGAAATCTTAAATGAAGGTATTATAACAGAGAATCAAAATATGCTTCCCATATTCTTACAGATCTCTGATCCCTGTTTGCGATCAAAATTGATAAGAGTATACTATTGATTGTGGGATCAAGGAGGGATAAATTGTCAGACCATGCAATGCCGGTGCGTTGGCCTCAACATACGCTCAGCCTTTTGACGGGTGACATGCAAAGATGGGGGTGATTTAGCAGCTATGGATACATACAAATATTTATGTTGAAGCATTTTTATGCTGTCATGATCGAGTATGCCGACAAGTCGCCTCAGCCCTAATCTGCATCCAGGATATCAATGGAAAAATGTATTTGAGTCGACAGGTCAAATGTGTCTCAGTAAGCTCCTAAAGCAGTCGGGCGTCGGTAAGCTCTTAAGCAGGGCTGCGCTGTGACTCGTCTGTCGCCTCGCAGGCGGCCCTGAGCACCGGTCTCACCTTGAGCTGCTTCTCTTTCTTCTTGCGCACCTCCTCCCACTCGTTGACGATTCGCCCCCACAGGATCCACGAGTCCTCCTCCAGGTGCGAGAGGTTGGAGGAGGCAGAGGAGCTGGACACCAGGGAGGAGCCGCTGTTTCGCCTGGAGTCGTTCATGGAGCGCAGCGACTTGCTGTCCGTCTCCAGCAGCCTGTGGGGAAGGTGAGAGGCAGGACGGGCCGTTAGCGATGCGCACGGACGGAGCATGGATGTTTAATCAACAAGAAATGCTGGTTTTGCTTGTCTTGATGAACCAGTGTTTAAAATCAAAGTCGCCCACATTTCTAGGGCTAGTGCTAAAAATAAGAGACCTTATTTAAAAAGCCACTTAACCCTGATGCATTACGGCGTTGTGACACCGTCACTTGTAGAACTTTGAAACAGCAATCAACACTTTACGTACTTTTCTGAAGCCCTGTAAATCCTCTTATTCAGAATGTCACAAGAACTAGCAGTTTAATACTAACCTTAAAAACAACAAACACACATTGACCGCACAAAAATGGATAGTAAGCGCTTGTTGGTACTCGTTCAAATTCTACTTGTAACTGATTTAAGTGGCTTAAAAAAAAAAACTACAACAGGTTTGTTATGAAGGCAAGCAATAAATATTGGAGGTCAGTAAAATATTAATTTCAATCATGACAAACTCAAGCAATGTGTTTCTCAGCAGGATAATCTTGGACTGCATTACTCTTATCAGTTCAGTCTGAGTTACTGACAAGAGTGACCGAGTCAAGGATCAGTGTGCGGGGAAAAGAAGCTGGGTCGGCCAACCTGGACGCCGTAGGAATTTGTGACAGACACACAAAGGTTCAGACATCTGATCTCGGAAAAAAAAGAAGAAGCCTGGGCCTCCTGTGACGTCACTGATGGTGCTTCCAGAACGGCTATAGGGTTACAGCCCAATGTGGGTCGCGCAAAGTGGACAGCCAGAAAAGACCAGCGTTGTGTTCGTCTCTGACGGAGAGCTAAAAAGGTGAATAGAAAGAAACACCTTGCAGCCAGAATGTGGCAGGAATTTCCAGCCGTTTCAGTCCAGTCCGTCACAAACGCTCGTTACACCATGAACCTAAACAAACTTGCACCTCTGCTAATAATTCACCAGTAGTCAAACACAAGTCTGAAGCTTTACGAATACGAAATAGCAAAAACACCGCAGCAAATTAGTTGTCGAGCAATACTTTGCCGTGTTTAAAAATAAAGTTTTGAGAAAAACTTTGAGCTTGGGCGAAATGCCAAACATTCTTTTCCAGCATGTCGCCGTTACAATATCATGACTTTGATTTGCAGTTTATTACAGCAGGAGAACAAGCCTCCAAATAGTATTAGCCTTACCAAGATAAATTCATGGCGCACTCTTCATGCCTCTGTGGTTTCTAGGAATTTTGTAGTCTGAATTTTGTCGTCTGAGTCACAGATCGGAGCGGTCATCGATGGGACTTCCTCAACTGTGTGACGCCACTGATCGAACGCTCTGGGCCTTTTATCTGCTCTGCAGGGTACAAAGGCCTCGTCAAGCACACAAACACCCGGTAAGCCAGTGCAGGATGCACAGCAGTATCTGGAACATGCATATGAATACCAAAGTCCTCCCTCGTCTCGTCAACGCCACACAAGATTATAAGATCTAGCTCGTTTGTCAGGAGTCAGTGACAGACGATGCCGCGAGATCAATCGGAAGCGAAGCAGCAGCACAATGTGTCTTGTTGAAGGACCCCCCGCTGTGTGTTGGGATGTGTGTCAAAGGGCAGATGAACTACGAGCCCCAATCAACAACACAACTTCTATTTCCTAGATGGGATCTGTTTATGAGGGGAATTTAGGAGAAAATTAAACCAAAAAAACTCGTTGGTTTTGATCCCCCGTTATGAGGGGGCGGGGGCTTCCCAAAGTGTCTGTTGGCATTCTGGAGCGGTAGCTGCGGTGGGAGTACCGATGAGTCACCGACCTCTGCATTCAAACAAGAGCGCTGCTGTCTTCTTCGCTGGAGTTGACTGTGACCCAATCCCGAACTCTGGGCCGCGCGCTTGGTTTCCATGCTGACACGGGGTGCACCAGCCATGGGCGAGAGTGCCGGCGGAGGAAGAATTCACAAAGCTGCCAATGGAGGGGCGTTGCGTCACCCCCTCAACAGCACAATGAGCACGTCAGGGACGGCACCGAGGATACATCTTAACTTACAAAAGATTTTTACAGTTTAATGTGCGGCCATTGTTAACTATTACTGCAAATAATCAGATGTGTGCCCTTATATCTGTGGTAAGATACAGGTCAGAGTTTCACACACTATCAACAGGTTCTGCCTCTTGTTCTCAGAGGCAGCTTCTCTGACCTATCTGGTCAACTTGCAGCAGGAAAACGCAGGCAACAAGTAAAGCCTCTTTTTGTGACTAGGGGCACATGGAAAAAAAGTTGGGAAAACCCTGCCATGGATGACCAAGAAACATTGTGAATAAAGCAAACACGCGAGCACATCTGGCTCAGCATTACGCAGAGTTTAAATGCCAAGTAAGAAGAAAGGAAGCAGCAAAACGACCTCACTTCTTACAAATTTTTGTATGAGAATACAAATATCAAACCATGCTGCATACAATAGTCCAGAATACCCACAAGTAAATGAACTCAAATGTCCAAACCGATTTTCACCTCACTCTAACCTGCAAGTTGTGCATTCTACCACCTATATCTTACCTTTTATACATATTGTTGCAGGTACAGTTGAGAGACACACACGCTTGCGCACACAGACACACACACACACACACACACACACACACACACACACACACACACACACACACACACACACACACACGCACAAAGCTACACTCCGGTCCAGGTGAAACTGGGTGAAACACCTGGAAACCAGCAAATAACTCACGGCCAAAGTAATTCCAAAACAGACCCACGACTTTGCCTTTATGTGCGAGGAGCACACAATGGCGTAAGATTCCACCCAGGAAGACAAACTCCAAACTTTCTCAACAGACTATAAAGCTAAACACCCCAAAAAACTAATTCCGCCAGAACTTTACAAACTTAAGTTTTTTCTTTTTCTTTCTTCCAAACATATTTTACTCTCAAGTCAGCTAATTGGCAAGTCCCAACCTGCTCCGTCACTCTCCTGTAGGTACGTGTGCAGATATGATCAGGAGGGGGATGGTGGGCCGAATCATTCTACGACAGAGTTGTGCTTATATGCGTGTGTAAATGTATTTCTACAAAAAAAATTTAAAAACAAAGGTTCAAATACTGGCTTAAAAATGTGAATAAAAATGTAATGAAACATAAAAATATTTTTGTTTTAGGTCAAATATTTTATTTTCATGTCATAAAAATCCAAAATGTTATGTCCTGTGCCATCGGCTCGTTAAATTCTCACTCATTAGATGATGGCTGCCGCACAGAAGACACAATTCAACTTAACATTGCTAACGTTATAATTCACCCACGCCCAGCACTCATTGTCACAGAACAGAGCCTGAATGCATCATGATGTAACGTTCAGGAACCTTCGTTCAATTTTAACACCAGCTGGTTGTTTACAATGTATCATTATCAGGGATCGATGCACAGAAAGCATGAATGCTAATGTCCTGATCACATATTTTACTGGATAACTGTGAAACAACAATGCATTACACCTCTATTAAATATATATTTTAAGTTTGTAATTCATTATTTTGACTGGAAGCCCTTTATGTACATTACATTCATCGTCTGTCAAAAAATATGTTTCCCTTCACAATTAAGTTCAATATCTCGTCTAAACAACAAGAAATAAATCCACCACTTTTTATACATTAAGTGGAAATGGGCTTCCTGTACATTTGTAACAGAGATGCACCGATACCAATACTGACGACGAGTACTGACTTCATGTCCACACTACTACGTTTCCATTTTAAAACACATCTTTTGCTACGTTCACACTAAGCGTCCTCACTACTCTGGAGTTTTAGAGCACCGAAAACGGAGGAGTTCGGAAACACCTCAGAAGACGGATCCTTTTGAAAACTCCAGGGTTACGGTACGTTGACGGGAGTAAGCGGATAAGTTTGTAAACGATGACGTTAACACACGCGTTCGCTACTCGATGGGGTCTTAGCAGCCACGACGTGTCCTTCCCTGATTCGTCAACACTCCTATCACATGACCCTTTCCATGGAAGAAAACAAACATTCAGCGATTCATTTCAACAAAGTTCAAGAACTTCAAGCGGTACTTGCTTTGTCGTCTATACTAGCAGCTGCTTCCTGTGTACACACGCATGCCCAGTGTACGTGAATGGTCATGTGGTATGCGTTTTCAAAAGGTGTGGATGTAGCCTTAAAGCTAGTATCGGATAATAATAACAATTGAGTACATTCGTATTTGTTACATTTTAATTTGTAAAGTTGAGAATGCCATGTTGCAGTCTGAATCCCAGTCTATTTCACACCATGGGACATACAGACTCTTAAATAAATATGGGTGCGTGATTGGTACTCGGTATTGGTGACGAGGCTCAAAAACTTGGATCATTGCGTCCCTAATATGTATCATTTTAAACAACCCCAAAATACAGCTTGAATGATTGTCTGCCAATCAGCCAGCCAGTCTTCTCCATCTCTGTGGAACTAGTGACGCGGTATGAAACCCGTGGAGAGCTGTGCTCTGCCACGCAACCACAGCTCACAAACTGTTAGCTTGACGGGCCGGAGAAGCGTAAGAGAAGGACTGCTCACCTGTTCTGCTCCTCGAGCTTGGCGAGCAGCTGCACATCGTCCGGACTGAGCAGAGCCGGTGAGGCCGACGAGGCCGGCGAGAGGGCGGGCGAGGTCAGAGACGTAGAGGAGGTGGTGGCGGCGGTCTGCAGGGACGTGGGCGTGGCCACCTGGCTAGCCATCTGACTGACCGTGTGGGACACCGAGTTCTTCACCCATGAGAGAGTAGAACTCAGCTTACCAGCAACCTTGTCTGTCGCCACCTGCAGGGGATGGAGAGAAATTCAGAAATGACACCTCAGCAATAAAACTGTGGCTGTATTATTATTTTTTTTTAGGTGGTGGTGGGGTATTTTTGAATTTTACACCCGCTTCACAGGGCGGTCCAACCTAATTAAGACGTCTTAACTTCTCTCCGCGTCAGCTGGGTTTTGCTTACAATCAAACCAAATTGAAACATGTATTTAAACATAATATCTGACAGAACCATGAAAGAAAAGGTCCCACCATTCTTATCTTGCAGCTACTGAACATCACATCAGACACCTTTTCAGTGCTTCATTATTACTTTCGTTGGCGATGCACTGGTACAGATCCAGCAGTCTTGATTGTCTTGTTCCATTAAAACTGCTTAGCTTTCAACTTAGCGTTAGCAAAGTAACAGGTCACATCACCACCATATACAGGCCTGAAAGCATTTGGCCACGATGTTACAAGCCTACAGCCACAGTAATGACAAAAAGCACGACAAATTGTTGACAAATACAAGGATCGGCCCTCTGCAATCTCCTGTCCACATGAACAGAGACTACGGAAAGGATGTGAGTACATGATGCACAATAGTGACAGCTGAATGCAGGGAATCCTCTAGACATACCTGCTATCCAAAATCATTGGCGTTCAGCTGCTTACATACTCCATATTAAGAGAAAACCACGCATAGAAATAAAGAAAAACTCAATTAATTTGAAACGTCAGTCATAAGTTGCACCCAGGCGAAAATACACTGCTCAGACCTTCGGCCGGTCTAATGACGCCCTGCTCCGCAAGTCATATGCTGATCACACCGTCAGGAAGGGTCAAAGTGCTCCTTTAAAGATTATAGGACTTCCTTCAGTCTCCTGATTAAATCTTTGTACAATAGGAAGTGGACCTGTGTCAAGCAAAGAAGAAGAAAAAAGTTTTTTAAAAAAAGAAAAAGAAACTTTATCTGAAATTCCCCTCATACCTGATACATTTATAAAAAAAATTTAAAGCCTTTGGTTTTAACCCAACAGGAAGTCTGGATACTGCCACCAGGCTAAACATTTCATGCCTCTTACTCTGTATGAAATGAGTAATTTTCCTGTGAGTATTGGGCCTACAGAGGGCTGAAGACACAGCGGAGAAGAAGAGAGAAACAAAGGCGGGGGAGGAAAGGATTGTGGTAAATGTGGTGATAGAAGAGTGTTATAGTACAGACTGAGATTATCTTAGCTAAGGTTGTTTTTTTACCCTCCTGTACACAAACAGTGAGTGATTTTACTGTTACCACACAGAGAAGGACGTTTATTTAACAGCTGGTTATTGTTGTAGATGTAAATATAGAGTACTGTAGATCTGATTTTAACAGAACTATTTTTGGACGATGATGAAATTTGATAGACTGATAAGTGTGTGCAGGAATGAGCAACAGGACAAATTACTATACATTATTTCTTAAACCAAACAAGCTGCAGTTGACATGGTGTCCTTGTGACTCAATGGTGATGACACATAAGATAAACTTAGTGGAGTCCTCTCCTCACATATCTTGTCTGCAGCATCGTTGTGACCTATGGACTGCAATAAAGGTAAAAATGTCACAAGGAAAACCAGAGGAAATTTGAATAGCCTGTAGTGCAAATCCAAAGTTTAAAACATTGTAAATGATGCATCATAAAAGCTACTGTACATTACACATTCTAGGTGTTACCCATTCGGTGCCAAGTCCATTCAGAAACGGAGAGAAACAGGAAGCTGGTCCCCCAAACCTGAAGTGTTTTCATAACTACACCCTGTTCCTGAGCTTTCACTGTGGGTGGGGTTAGGGTATATTTACTGACCTTCATCGACACTATGTCATGACAGGCAGCTAAACTAACAGATCCACATCCTGGAGATCAAACAGGCTGGCTGCATTAAAGGAGCCTGGACAGATGATACCATGACGACAACTAGACCAGAGAAGGCAACACTCGCTTTGACTGAGGATATTAAGAGCAACAAAGATTTGTGGATTATGCATGTAGATTAATTTTATTACAAAAGAAAACTTCTTAATACATTGATTTCTTAATTTTATATCAATAATCAGTGGAAGACAAGGCCCTGAGTAGTGTTACCAATAAGTCATTGTATTGTATATTTTGTTGATAGAAAAATACGGAGCAAGCCAAGTTTCTCCCAATTTGATTTCTGAAAATGTTCCGTTCCAGTTTGACTAAGAAATCACATGATCTTGATCATTGTCTTACACATCAACTAGTACTATAATCAGACTAGTACTATAATCAGAGTAGTACTATAATTAGACTATTCAAATTGTGATTTATCCATACGACATCTGTCTAAGTCACTGTTCTAGCGACGGCTTTCAGGGTGTTTTTTTTGTCCATACAACCCAGTACATTGCTCCAACAAACAATAAACCAGCAATTCTGAAAACGCAGGTTGCATTTACTCGCTCAGACTGCCCTTAACAAAATGACAGAGCCAGAATACGTCATGGGTGTGTGCCGTGCTCTCTGACTCAGATGCCGATCAGCACATATTTCCATCTCAACAGCAAAACAATTACGGTACTTAAATGAATTAATGCATTGAGATTACAAAGAAACACTAGGTCTAAATTCACCTGCACAGCACAATGATTACAAGACATTAACTTTAAGAATATCCAAAAATGAATTACATTCTTTGTGTGAAAAGAATCAACAATGTTGGTATAATGGAACATTAATAAAAAAAAACGTGTTTCTGTTCACCCTATACCAATTCTATTTATTTATTTTGCCTCACTAAGCCAGGTTAGCACTGTGTCTGTAATCTCTCTCTTTGAAAGCAAAAACGAAAATGTAAGGACATGAGGTTTCTACACGAACTGATTCACAACTAACTGTGGAGAGAAAAGATGAGCGATGCGGAGGTAAGACATGGACCGTGCCTAGTTTATGTGTGCTCTCATTAGGTCTGATTAACGATGTACCTCATGAATGAACCATATTAATTGATTTCCTTATTCATGAAACCTTAGGGGGATGGGAAAAAATCCTTATTGTATTTTTTTTTTACTTTAAAGCAGAATAAAAATGAACAGAAAACTGAATTCAGGGACCACAATTTGAGCAGCCCAAACATCTATTTAGCCAGGAGGACGGGGGAGGCCGTGCTTTGAGAGACTTCCAGGTGGCAACACATTCTTTCTAGCAAGCCCAGCAAACTGAAGCAAGGCTTCCCTATAAATCCTGGATACAGGAGATTGTTCCTGCTTTTGTTGGCCAAAGAACTCAAAAGGGCTGTCGAGACGCAGCGCGCATAGCTAATGAAACGCACAGCAAGGCCGGAAGAAAACCTCGGCGAGAACAACTTCAAGACGATTGGGGAACTGAGAAAGACCAACAGCAGAACAGAGAAGCGTTTCCTTTTGCCCAATTCAAAATGCACGGCACCCGACAGTCAGCTCCCAGCCTGTGAGAACCAAGGCTAAAAGGGACTGTTGCAAACTCTTTCGCCACGAAAAATGTAAACGTCTATTCACTGGGGGTTTTTTTATGTCGTCATCTGAGGGGCCTTTTCTCACGTTTACTTCTCTTTCATCGCTTGCCACTTCTAGGCAGGGAAGAGGAACAAAAATTGTCTGGCCCAGCAGGAGAGAGCAGGGCTGTCTTCAAGGCAACATTTTGTCCATGTGCTGCGAGGGTAATAAAACACACAGGCAGCCATGGAGAAAGGCTATTCTTCATGAGGCTATTCTTCATGATGCAGCCACATAATGGGAGCGACAACCACCGGCTATTATTTTACACTTGGCCGGCAAAAGCAGCACTGCAAAAAGTAGTCTTATAGTAGTGCGAGCAGGGGAGTGATTTTTGATAAATAACACCCACATAATATCTAGTTTTGGCTAGTTTATTCTGTGGGAGTGACTGCTCGAGTCAATCTCACAACAGACTACTCCGCTGTTACATCAGTGACTGGCATTCGGTCTTCCACAGATGTGTGTGTTTATGTGTGGCATTACTTGAAAAACTCACTTCTTTCACTTTGCACTCACTTTGACAGATGCCACGTCTCCCAAAAGTCCCAAAATAACACAAATAAAATGTAGATACAAAGCAAACGACATACAGGCTTACGTGCACATCTTCTGCTCCATTCTTTGCCCCAAAAAGATGTACTAGAACTTCCTGGTGTAAAGCTTGTGGAGTTTTCTGCCGCAGCTACATGGACATCTCTTGACTTACAGGCACGACCAAAACAAGTGAGTGGGAGGTGTTAGTTACAGAAATGTTTGACTGTGACCTCCCAGGAAACTCAATTTACACCAATAGAAGTGTCACTATACATGATAAGCTCATTCCCTATGAGGGAATCCTGATAACAGAAGTACATTTAAAGGAAATACCCAAGGTTTTATTAGAAGGTTATCCTTTTGGCAAGAATACTTAAATTACCAGTGAACTGTTCTACTCCATCTCTTCTACCAGTTAGCTCTAGTCATAGATGGTGGAGCACAATGTGGTTTCACGCCTCTGAGCTTTTGAAAAAAGATGAGGTTTTAGGTGAGGAATCTAAAGTCAGTAAAACATTATTTATAATGAATGGAGGGTTGTGGTTGGACTTGCTCTACATATCAATAGCCCACATCCAATGTCCCCAGTTCGCAGATCAACATGCAGTGAGATGTACTGCAGTGTGAGAGATACACAATGTTCAAGTCATGCGCATCAAAAGACTTTTTCCTCAACAGCATCAGCGGGGACGTTTCCTTTACCACAACCTCATACTCGCATATATTTAAACCAGTAAAAAGTACTTTTTGTCGTTTTTAAAAAAGGTGTTAAACTAAATATCTGGCCACACAGCCGCGTTGTTGTTGTTATTATAACTTGCAAGTCACTTCTCTGCAGTCTGATTTAAAAATAACCTCTGCTGGGCATTTTTAAATCATGTTGCTTGAGCTACACACGATGCCCTTGCCCCCCCGCCCCTTCCCCTCCAAAAAAAATCCCCAACAACATTTGGTTTACAGGCAGTTTTAACAGAGGACACAGAGGAGAAGTCTGCTCCTTTTAAGGCTCGCTGGTGTTAGTGAGCTGAAATGGAGATCTGGCATCAAATGCAACAGTATGCGGTGTCTTTTCCTTACAGGAGGCTCCAACGTTGGCGAGCTCGTCGATGGTTACAGTAGTTTACAGTAGGTTTCTAGTACTTTACAGGAAGTTTACAGTAGTTTTACATCGGTATGTTAACGTGACCTTGCCGTACAGCGGTAGAGAAAAAAAAACTCATCCAACCGTAAATGATGGTTTATTTCCAGGCGATAGCTGGAGCCCTTCGCGAGCCAATTAATTAGCTAGTTTTGTTCCCCAAACTCGAACGCTCACAGTGGCGTGACTGGAAAACAGCGACAAAAGCTAATATTGCGACGAACATACAGCAAGAGTTGAGTCTTGACACAGTCTACTTTCTGGATGTAATGTCACACCGTTCACTTGGAGTTATACGGGGTAACTTCAAAGTCGTTTTACAAGTTAGTGTTCACTCCAGTACTTAGTCGGAGCCCGGAATGGAAAAAAGCAACAATAACCAAATTTTACCTTGACGCGTTTTCAACCAGCCGCAGCAAACGTCGTCTGCTTCCCATGCACCAAAGTATGATCCCACTGTTACGAGAAAAATACAGCTTTCCGACCACTTTACCAGGATGCATCAGCTATTTCTCCCACGTTAGCATCGCTAAGTTTCCACTTAAAAGCTAGCCTGTGTTGAGCGAGCTCGCTAGTTTCCATTGACTCTCCGGTCCAGCCCATGCAGCCGTATCATACGTGTACACAAACGTCTGCAGAGCTCGGACAGGCGGCGGCGGCCTACCAAATGTTTACATCGCACAGAGCATGCGCCCTGCACGCGAAACCGACACAGCACCGCCACCTAGTGTTTACGATGAGACACTGCACACCAGAGACCTTTAACTGGGCTGTTTATGTTCAGTCATTCAGAAAGAGGAAATGTTGGATTTACACATATTTGTTTGTGGGTGGAAGGAGAAGTAAAGGTGCAGTAATGTTGCTCAAATTACTGTTGATGCAAGCAAACTTCTGACTATGTCACACAAAGTATCATGTGTTGGACAGTAAACAATTTAAAGTGGGGTCAAGCAGGTCATCCTGGTTAGACTGTAACAGCATCACCGTATGCTACTCTATAATATTTACATTACAACAACCAGTTAAGTGCCACACTATGTTGTTAGGGTTGTCCAGAGGCCATGCCAGCACTCCTGACATTCATTTCAGTTATGACCACAGCACCACCTGGAGGGTAGAGCTCCTTTGTTTGACTTAACATTACACACGTTTTTGGTTGAGAAGTGCATTTCTTGTTCAGCGTCGACGGGTGTTTCTCGATTTTATCACAGTTTTAGAGCCACAGCCCGGACTGTGACACTATTCAGACGTTTTACATTGCATTTTGTAGACTGTACAAGTCTAGTGATGTGGACTACCAAACCAGCAGAAGTTAAACATTGTCACTTATATCCAAATATGGATAAAGCATTTTCTATTTGTCAGCAGTCAGAATAAGACAATGTGTTTAAGAAACTGTAGCCAAAGAAAGGGAGCATCTTAGACTCAAATCACTGTTATTCTTTCACCAAGATACATTTCACCTCACCTTTAGATGTATCCCAGTAACAGTAAAGTTTCAGCTCAACACATTAGGTCTCAGTCTTCCGAATCAGTATCTCACCTACGATCACTTACCTGAAGTTCATTGTTGAGAGAAAAGATACTTTTGTTCGAGTAAAGTGAAGGTTTAAACGCTGTTACGTCAGTGGTCATTCAATTAAGGCACGCTGTCTTCATAGTTCAATCAAAAAAAAATAACATTCATCAATTTTTGAAAATCCCACTTCGTACTCAGGTTAGTCCACAAAAAAATAAAACCTTGATCCTAAATTCTAATAAAATGATGTAAAATGAACTATAAACTGATGAGGAGCTCCCTCTCTACGTTTGTAGTTTCGCTTGGCTTTCACTGAGCGATGACTGTCAGTAGAAACTCATGAGGTAACCACATCCCGGCTTTAGTGATAATATGAGAAAGCCAACGTCCTCGACACGCATACCGAACAGTCCTGCAGCCTACTTTTCAGGTTTTACATGGGAGCAGTGACGCATGTCTTTTGTCGGTTGTTGGACACTCCTCTGCTCATTGAAGGAGCTGAAAAGCAGCTGACGTTGCAGGACCCACTTGGCAACACCATGGCGACAGTAGGCCATGGCACCTGATACACCGTCACAACAATCACATCTCAGTCTGTCAGGCATAAATAATTAGACAGCTTTGGAGACAGGATGACGTAGTAATTCTCAGTAATGAGGTTCAAATCGTCACTAAGACCCTAAAATAATTCAAATGGAATAAAAAATAAATGCTGAAAAACATTATGGTGTCGGGTGAGTTAGCAAATGTCAAAATCATTACATGGCATTAGGTTTTAAATGGACTTATTACTCAGTTAACTGTGACTAGTATTGTTTGCAGTCACACCCATAGCCCCAGATGCACTCTATTATGCACTGGGCTGAATTAAAAACCCAGATTTATGCTACTGTAATGGGTAGCACTTGTTTTAAAGCACCAATGAAACTATGAGCCAGATTCCACTGTTAGTAGCCGGTTAAATCTGTTTCTGAGTGAACCGAACAGACTCTTTACAGAACAACACAATGTTTCATTTCTAGGGACCTCAAACCAAAAAAAAAAAAAAAGCTTCATATTGAATGTTTAACTCAAGAAGGAGTTTTAGTTCAGCTTTCATTTCCAAAGTTTAACAACAACTTGCACTGTAACATACTGACAAGAATGAATCTGCAAACGCGGGGCAGGGATTGACACATAAAATGTTTTTACCATTTCAAATTAAGGGGTTGATCTGAGAGACACCTAAGTATGTATCTATAATCATTCCTATAGAGGGCATTTTTTACAGAAAGTTTCTTGTGAATGCTACAAACGCAGGAGCAGCAGAAAGACTGTGGACACTCGATGGAGTATGAGTGTTACGCTTTGTTTAAGAGAAAACAAAAGAAAGGAACGGCGAAACAAGTGAAGGCCACATAGAACAGGGGGTAGGGTGATGTACAAATGCATATTGTAACAGTGTAAATGTGTCAACCGTCATTTACACCATGGTGTCCCTTGAATAGCTCTGTGTGTATTCAGCTAAATGTAGAAAATATTGCTAAGGACCAGGATTGATTCTTGGCAACCTTTTATTTGAATATTATTTTTGTCACAGTGTCAGATAATACTTTGCTGTACCTCTTATTTGCTTTTCAAACAATAGCAAGACATACACTGTGTATTGATATCACAATATAAAACGACACATGGTTCGACAATGATGGAGGATTGTATCCGTATCACTTCCTTGTATCACATTGTCGACATATTTTTACAGTTGATAATGTGACACTGAAATGTAAAAAACAACAAGAATTCCCATTATCACTGTTCTCACAACTACAACTGCTTGAATGCCACACACGTTGTGTCCCATGTTGTAAATACATCATGACTAATATATAATTTTCAGTGCAATACATAATAAACAAAGCCCACTTTAACCCATGTTTAAACTAAGTTTAGAATTCGTATACGTGGCTGATTACTCCCCACAATCTGCCCCCATTTTTTCTTTCAATCATTTTATTTCAAGTATTTACAAGATACACATCACCTCACATTACTAGACACCAAAAAACAACAACAAATACATACAATAAAAAATACATAACAGCAGGACAGAAAAACTTGGGCATAAATCGAACATAAATCATCATCCTCAAAATTGAACCTACTATAACAATTGTATTCTTTCTATACAAAAACAATGTGAAGGAATTAAAAAAAAAACATGTGCTAAAAGAGCTGAATATGTTATGGTATAAGTGAATGCCAAAAAAACACACTAGAAGAACTTAAAAATGGTATAACAGCAAAGAGACACCGTGGCCACCCCGGCTCGCTAGGGGGCAGAGTGGCGAGCCCTCTGCAGCATGGCGCCTCGGCGGCTCATCCTGTGACACGCTATTTACGGAGCATGCGCATAGCGATGCTTCCTTTTTCCAGTGCAGCGGAGTCAAGCCACAGTCTTTGGCTCCGGGCTCCTTCATAAGGAGACAGAAAGACTGCAAAAATGGTTTGTAATTCGTCCCAATATCTGTCTCCATGCTCGGCTAACATATCCCTTGTGCGCTGCGCGCTGTCGGACATTTACAAACATGCCGCTGTTGCTCAGATGAAGATAGATTGAGTCCCGCTAGCGCTCACCCGGTCCGCTTAAACGTGGCCTAAACGGCTGCCCTCACAAACTCCATGTTCCCGTTTACCTAACTGTGATGTGTTTCTTTCGCGTGTGATCAGTGGGAACATACACTCACGTCCCCCAAAATTTACAATTCATACACCTCACTATTGGCTCTTTTTCTGTTTGCTGCTAACTTCCTTGTTCATTTCCACTGGTCGTGCTGGCTAACGCCAGACAGCTAACGTTAGCTTAGACCAACGTTAGCTCTGTGAGTGTGACAGCCCGACTACTGTGGACAAAGTGAGCTAATGCTTGTGCGGCTGTCTGTGTTGTCCTGACACTAAGTTCACGCGTGTCTGTCTCCCTCCTCCATGCAGGGTTTTGTCAAAGTAGTGAAGAACAAGTCTTACTTCAAGAGGTATCAGGTGAAATTCAGGAGGAGGAGAGGTAAAACACCTTGAGTCATGCCAGAGCTTAGTGAAATGTCGAAACAAAGCTCAGTATCATCTTTAAATGCCACTTGTGTTTCCCTTCCAGAGGGAAAGACTGACTTCTTTGCCCGCAAGCGCCTGGTCGTACAGGATAAGAACAAGTACAACACACCCAAGTACCGAATGATCGTCCGGTTCTCCAACCGGGACATCTGCTGCCAGGTGAGCACACGCAGAACTTTGACCTGTTGACTACATCATTGAACGGATGTGCGTTTGTGGCTGTACAACACTGCAATGATGGAGAATCATAGGAAAGAAAATTGTAAATGGCAGATACTGACTAACTGGATTGTAGTCCAGATAACCATGGTAAAATCCCTATTGTCGAGTTTTCCCTAATTGTTTCTGGTCATGTGATTGAACGCTGCAACGGCATTCGTAAATAGAAGTGCTTGTCGGTGGTCAAGGCCGTTGCGGTCCAGATACGTGTGTTTTTTTTTAATTGATTGCGTCTGATTGCGCTGCAGATCGCCTATGCCAAGATTGAGGGCGACATGATCGTGTGTGCGGCCTACTCACACGAGCTGCCGAAGTACGGGATCACCGTGGGCTTGACGAACTACGCTGCAGCCTACAGCACTGGGCTGCTGCTGGCCCGCAGAGTACGTACAACCTTCTCTTTACATTCTTGTATCACGTTCAGCCCAAATTTAAGAGCAAAATACTGCTGTACCAGGTGTTCTTGAGTGACTTATTTTTTTTCCTCTTTTTTTGCTTTGTCCTCAGCTGCTGAACAAGTTTGGTCTGGATAAGGTGTATGAAGGCCAGGTGGAGGTGACAGGTGATGAGTTCAACGTGGAGAGCATCGACGGTCAGCCAGGCGCATTCACCTGCTACCTGGATGCTGGTCTTGCCAGAACCACCACAGGCAACAAGGTCTTCGGCGCCCTGAAGGGGGCCGTGGACGGAGGCCTGTCCATCCCACACAGGTAACCTGTCCCACCTCATGGCACGTCAGGCTGGAGCTGTGAGAAAAATAAGCTATCATTCCAGAATGTGATTTGGTTTAAAAGATGCATTTGTTTTTGACCCCTTGAATCAATGTGTGGAAATCCTAAAATGTCTAATACGTAATAATAATGCTTGTCTTTATATTATATACATCTTTAATGTTGAGTTGGTCTTAACTCGTCTGTCAAGGTGCTGCGGCTGTAATTTAAGGCATGTTTATACGACTGATGCTGATTTGACAGATACTAACCTCTGGTTGGTTTAATCGCGTGCCATCTGCTTGGTTTGTTTTTAAATTAAATATCTAAATCTCCGCTTTTAGGAAATCGGTGTAAACTTTTGAGTTGGAAGGAGGTTATATGAAGGGCTACAGCACAGGTTGAAAGCTTTAAAAGTTGATTGTCGAGTTGATTGTCACGTGACGAGGTCTGCTAGTTCTTTAGTCATCTGCTCTTACCCAGCTCTCATCCTTCCAGAGGCAATTGGGACACTTCCCGAGTTTACATGTTACGTCAACTGTGCAGTTGACGTTGAATGAAACATCTGGTGTCATTTAAATTGGAACCAATGTGGAATCTGATTTGTGTTGCTCGTAATTAGAGTTGCTTCAAAGACACAGTTTAGTCTTGATACTAAAGCATGCATTTCGTCAGTTATGAAACTGGTCATCTGGTTACAAATGGATCCATAGGTGCTGTTTTCAGCAGTCCTAACGTCCCGTTTCTACCCAACACTTGGAAGCAGCCTGTTGCTGCTGTTTTAGGGTCAGTGTAGTGGACTTCTTGGCCACATGTGGAGAAAGTCTGGCTCGTGTGACAATAAGTTTAAATGCAGCCTGGACAGTTTGCTTGTCTGTGGGTAAACAACAGCAAGGTTTTGAAGCAGGAGACGTGATGGGACGTCATTACGGCCATATGCCCGTATGGGATTTAATGCAAAGCTGTTTTGACATTTCACACGAGTTGTGCACACTGTAACGCAGCTCTGTGTTTATTGTGCAGTCACCTAATGTAACACAGTTATTTTTAATGTGATGTAAATGGTTACTGAAGCTCCTGGCATTCACATATTTTGTATGTTCTCCCCACAGCACCAAACGCTTCCCTGGCTACGACCCAGAGAGCAAGGAGTTCAACGCTGAGGTTCACCGCAAGCACATCATGGGAGTTAACGTGTCAGAGTACATGAGCTACCTGATGGAGGAGGACGAGGACGCTTACAAGAAGCAGTTCTCCCGCTTCATCAAGAACGGAGTCGCCCCCGATACGGCAAGTTGTTGTCGCAGTGTGATGTGAAGTTGTGCACACTGAGCTACATCGGGATAGTAGATGTGAGTGTCGAAGAGCTTCTGTCCATCGACTGGTCTCATTGGTGGCAGGTTTCACCTGTTAGTGATTCATCATGAGGGCAATTGCAAGTCATGGCACAGTGATCACGGCCTTTCCCTCCTGATTAACAACCAAATCATGCTTGTGAGGGAGGATGCAGCTTGCGTCGTTCTTAAAACTTGAAATCTTGGATATAAAAACATGAACATTATAAAACCATTGACGGAATGAGCTTCCGGCACAAGAGAGAAGCGAGATTTAGCTATCGTAGAACATGCTGGGTTCAAGTTTTTGAAATGACATCTCTTGACTGCTTTTTGAAAAATACGTCATGTTTGGACTTGATAATTGGAAATGACTAAACTGTAAGAACCCCGAAAGGAGAACAATCTTAAAGTCTGTTAAAATCGTCATTTTAAATTTTTTTGATATAAAACTATTTGGATTGTTAGAATTCATCTGCCAAACGTGTTTTTTTCCTTCCGCACGGTCATTGTGAGTGGAGAACGAATTGCACCCATGAAATCGGATGTTGACTCATCTTGTCTTTTCTTCAGATGGAAGAAATGTACAAAAAGGCCCACGCAAGCATTCGTGAAAATCCAGTCCATGAAAAGAAGCCTCCCAAGGAAATCAAGAAGAAGAGGTGAGCAATGCTGACTTGATTAAAAAAATTGTTTAGGTTTATTTTAGGGTCTCAAACCAGTTTGTATAAAAAATGTGATTGATATTGCGATAGTATAGTACCATTTGGAATGAAGTTCGGCCTTTGGTCACCACGAAAGTACAAAAAGACTTGCAGCAATAAAAGTTTTTAAAAACAATTGCAAATGCTAATTGTGCTTTTTTTTGTGTGTGTGTGTGACCAAGGTGGAACCGTGCCAAGCTGTCTCTGGCCCAGAGGAAGGACCGCGTCGCCCAGAAGAAGGCCAGCTTCCTCCGGGCTCAGGAAAAGGAGGATGCGGATTGAGGCGTCAGTCTAATCCATTCCTCACTCGGAAATTTGTTCTAATAAATCTATTGAAAAAGAGCCATGTCTCTTGTGCTAATTTTGACATGTCCGTTATTAGCAGCGTCGAGGGTTTCTTGATCCCCTTTTTTTTAAATTTATAGGAAAATGTTGTGTAATTGAACTGCTCGATGGCATATAGACTGATTTGCATGTCATAAATAATATTTACATTCATTTACATGATTTCAGCAAAGTGACTTACATTCTTTACTGAAAAGTTTTCTATCGAGCTCGACTCAAAGGTTAAATCCAGAAGATAAGGGCTGACTGCCTACTAAACGATGCACTGCAAAAAGTTAAGCAAGCACTTACTATTCAGACTTGAACAGTTAATGAAATGAAATTTATTGATACTCAAGATTTCAGAAAAATTGCACGTTTTCATTTTGATCCAGTATATTAAAGTCAACCTAGGATATAATATGAGAGTTAACCACCAGATAAAACGTCAGTTACACATTCAAGATAACCGAACCGGGGGAATCCCGTGCTGCTTTCCAGTGGGAAACATTCAAACATATTTTAAAAACTAAAAGTGATCTGTCTCTGAACCCATTGCTCGTTTTTATTAGGAGTCTTTTGTGTGGGAGATTTTCTTCCACAGTAAAGTCTTTAGATTGTTCAGAATCAACGAGTGCTCAATTTCCATCTGTTCGGCCGAACCCTTCAGTGCGACGCAGGCGTACAGCTGCTTCTCGAGCTCCTCCCTGACGTCGGACGGTGCCCCTCTCAGAACGTAGTCCTTCAGAGCCTCGCAGGCCTTGGCCAGGTTGGGCCTGGTGACCTCTGGTGTGCAGCGGTGTTTGGTGAGGTCGCAGGAAGTGAAGCAGTCTGCCCCGTACAGGCAATCCTCATCCTCGTCGCAGTGCTGCTGCCTGATGTCTTCCTGGAAGATGGCCTCGGGGACGATGTACCGCGCGTCCATGACTTTGAGGTCGTGCCGGTCGTTGTAGCCGAAGCTGGCAGCGCTCACGTCGCACATGAGGAAGCTGCCGAAGGTGCCGTGGAACACGTCCTCTACCAGCTCCAGTAGCCCGATGGAGATCTTGGCCTTGTGCGGCCAGGAGGGAGTGAACCACTGGTCCACGCTGCGGCGCAGACCCGCGGGCATCCACACCTCGACGATCCAGGGCAGGCTGACTCCGTACAGGGGCGAGTGCGGCACCTTCTCCATCACGTACAGGTCTCCGCAGAAGCCCAGCAACTTGGGCGTGTGCTCTCTGTCCTGCAGGACCAACGCCAACAGGAATTCGTTGAGCTGCAGCAGAGCCCACGTGGAGCGAGCCTCGGGCAGCGAGATGTGGCCGTCTTTGTTGGCGTCTGTTATGGACAATACTTGGGTCGCCAGGTCGGCGAGGTTAGCCTGATCCCCAACTTTAGCCTGTGAGATAAAGAGAAAAAGCTGGCTCAAACTCAATGCTGGATTGTATTTGATCTTGTTTAAAGCTACAGCTCGTAATCTTTCTAAAAAAAAATATTTTTACTGTATTTGTTCAAACAGTTACTATATCCTGACAGTAGTACATGAGAATGAAGCAAATCAGGTTCCCCTGTCTCCTTTTAATGCTCCTAATGGCACTTGAAAGATTATACAAGCCCCCCAGGAAAAAGAGCAACCAATCGAAGCCAAGGAGTCTCCAACGCAGCTGTCAATCAATGCTCATGAACGCAGCAGCCCTCATCAATCACTGTCACAATTCTATTAACTGTGTATCTATTTCTCGCCTCAAATGTTCAAAAATGGCGATAAAAAAACCGTGAGTACACATTAGTGTGCTCACGTTACAGATGAACAAAGCACTGAAATAGGTTTATGTTTACATTCGAGGCAAGAAAAAGGTTGCTTCAGAATCTTGATTTGTAACTGCAGGGTTTCACAGCGCTTCATGAGCAGTGATTGGCTGCTACCTCAGAGACTCCTCGGCTCTGATTTGTGGTTTTTCTTTGATTGCGGTGGAATCTCGGAAATACCATTAGGAGCTCGAATGCAGAGATTTCTGTCAGGATGTAGTGACAATTTGAGTAAACCTGACATTAAGTGGTTTTTATTTAAGTTACCAGCAGCAGCTTTAATGAAAGGCCTCCTGACCTTTAGGTGGTGGAGGATCATCTCTCTGAACCTTTCCACAGATGTCCCCTTGGTGGGCTTGTTGAAGGCTGCAGCCTCCTTCCTCGGCTCCATCTCACTCCCCAAATCATAATGAGGAGCCGCTTCCATCTGGCACTTAATGACTCCCTCCAGGTCTCCCCAGCTCCCCGAGTACACCTAAAAATAAACAGGGTAGGCCTGAGGTGCAGTTGGATTCGATACAAGAAGACTGGAAAGAAATGTTTGATAAAGAAATAGTCAAATAAAAGTCTGACCTGGCTTTTGGGCTTGGCGGTGAAGCACTTCCCCAGGTAAAGCGTGCCTTTCTCGCAAAGGCTGCTGCAGGCCGAGCCGTCAATGACTCCTTTCTTGTATTTATCACACTAGAAAATACAATCGAAATGTTGGTAAGCTGCACAAAGGGAACTGGGGGAGTAACACAATATTATCAAGAGGCGGGAATATAGGCCATACAGTATGTAGGACATGGTGTGGGTGGGTCGACGAGGCATTTGCATACTCACTATTGAATTTTTGCAGTCGTGCCCGCGACACAGCTCCGTGTAGGACGAGTACTCGACATACACTATCCAGCTCCCCACAAACACTGCCAGCCAGGAAAAGAAGAGGTACTTCATATGCAGGTAGGAGAATTTGGCCTGTTGGAAACAGACGTCAAAGGTTCCTGTCACTTGGTGAGGTCATGTGTAAAGGTTCGGTGGTATATCGGTGTTTTTAAATAAAATAATCCCTCCTGATTCTTGCTCATTAAATTATCTACGCTGGTTGCGGTGATCTGAGGCCAGACGGATAAAATGGATTTTTTTTTCAGATGACATCCATCAAAATGGAGATTAATGATGGGATGAGAGTCACGCTCGTTGTTAAAGGGCTGTTCACTAGTCCCTCCATTTAAGTGCAGAGCACAGTGAGCCCGAGATTTTTTTTCCAGAAAGAACAAAAAAATCATTGTATTGACATCAATATAGATGTAAATATACCTGACTGGCAACTTTACAAACTGGGATGTGGGTCTCCTCCTCTTCCTCCCCCTCAGGCTGTCAGACTCCTCACTTTGGTTTGTGTGCGGCAGAGAGGGACAACAGCTTGCATTTCATTGCACATCATGACGTGGGAACATACTAAGTGCTCTGTTCCGTCAACCTGACGAAAACATATCAAAACTTTTAAAGATTGCAATGGACGAGCCAACACAGCAATCTTCTAATTGATATTTATAATAATGTAATTTGGCCCATGAGTGGCGTGGGGACAGGACAGGCCGGTTAGTGGAATACAAATGAGCTCCTAAGTGAGTTGTGTCACAGAATACATCATTAGTGCGTTTGCCTCTAAATAGGTGCTCAGTAATTAACAGTAAATGGTGTTTGCGGTCTGGCACAGCAACAGTGAAACATTTAGAGCGACTCCAGCCTCATTACCTTGTCTTTTGATTTTCTTTCTAATTCCCCAGCTGATGAATACAGTCTGCTTAGATCAATAATGGCAGCGTTCCAATTGGAGAACAGCAGTTTTTAACAGTACTTCCATTATGGATTATTGCACTTGACAGTGATGGACTTCCCCTGCTTCCACTGTCTGCCCCTTTCAGTTCCAATTGTATTTATTGGGATAGGCATCTCTATCCCCCCCACCCCTCTAACACACACACACACACACACACACACACACACACACACACACACACACACACACACACAAACAAACACACAAACACACACACACACACATACACTTTCTGTAACACTGTGTTAAATGTAAGCTCGTTAGTCACTCTTTTTCTTAGAAGCACAGGATGTGAGATGTCTTTTCAGTATTGACGAAGAGATTACATTCGTATCTGTCTCTAAATGGATCTCCCATCCATTTTGTGCCTTTGACACCACAGATAATACAGAAATAGAGCTTTCAGACAGCCTCTATATGTCACTCTGTAATCTAATTTATCTCCAAGCACTGGTCCTTAATCTCATGTTACTCTACTGTTTTTAGGAGAAAGCATGCCAGTATATCGTTATGCCATCGCTGCCATGGCAGTGCTACACTACCAATAAGGATCATTTTAAGACAAAATATCTTAAAACCTGCATTTTTAAAAAAAAAATTTGGCCACTTGGCTGTAAAACACAACATTGACACATCATAACTAAGTTTAAGATCCACTCTCCCGTAGGCGCTATAGTCTTTAGTAAGTATATGTGTCCTTAACTGCTAAATGCATTGCTTTGTTCGCCAGATAACTGCCAACCTTGTCTGTCTGCCGTTTGGTGCTAAGCAAGAAGTGTACACGTGTGTTTATCTAAAAACAGACGCCTGTGGGTCACAAAACAAAAACAATGATCTAGAAGAAGCTAAAATAATCCGCGGAGCCAAAAGAAACTATGTTGTGTGCTAATGCTTTGTGGGTTAAATGCTATGAGCGACTCCTTTCACATTTCACATAGTGATTTAGTCAATTGTTGGTGTAGAAATATTGATTACTGCAGCTTTAAGTTGCACTGTTTTTGAGCAATACAATAGAATATGTATTAATTATAATGAAGGGATTTTTTATTTCTCCATTGTATATTCTGGCAATGTGAAGAAGCCTTTAAAACACCATTTAAAGTGGGGGATACAATACAAATCATCTCACATACAGCCCTCAGAAATCATACAATAAACAATGACCAGGCTATTTAACTCATGCTATTTAAACATGGTTTCTGCTGTTTTTTTTATTGACTGGTTTACTTACAAATCTGACCGTGCTGGCCCACAGAAGATGGAAAAGCAGTGACCACACTAGTGCTGGCAGTACCTCCCTATCGATTTTTCCGGAGGTGAAATGCATCAACAACAAAAGCATTATGGAAATAACACCCTGCGGGGAAAGAAATGGACGCTCGGCCCCTTTTCTAATCGATGCAGTTTGTGGCTTTCATTTCAACTCTGGCCGATGCATTTCTATCTCTGGGATTATATGTATTGACCCTTTGTGAGGGGAGAGAATTACACAAACATGGCTAATGAGGTGATATTGATGGCTGCGGTGACAGCTATTAATTAGAGAGTGACTGGGAGCTGTGGCCGTTTCCTGAGGTGTGGAGGGTTGGGGGGGGGGGGGGGTGTCGGTGCCGATCTGGTTGAACTCCCTTCTCATGTCTCCACCCGCCCCATGGCCCTGTTGGGGGAAGCCTTTGTGTTCAAACCACCTCAACCCTGAAGGTTCAGTCGTATACAGATGTTCATCCAAAGACTCGCGCGCTCACGGCGGGGCGAGCTGATGTTGTGCTTGCTGATGTTGCGTTGCTGAGGCAGAGCGGAGATGAAAGCTGATCAAGAGCAGCGCATCACAGTTCTGACACTTGGCTTGTGCAGCCTGCACACCATTCATCCATTATTTATGATTATGAAGCTATTCCTCCGAGGTTGCCAGTTAATGGGCCGCCGTGCAGAGCCGAGAAAGACATTGACAACGGAGAAACAGAAGATGGACGGGGCTGCATGCTGCTTGTGTGTGCAATGTTGAAGGCGGCCTTCTTCTGAGTTACGCGACAGAGCCTCTCTACTTGTCACAGACTCTCTGGAGGGGAAAAAAAGGATGCCATTCCTGCACAGACACTACAAAGATCTGACTCATCACAGTCCAGACAGATACACACACACACACACACACACACACACACACACATGCACGCGCGCACACACTCACACACACTCAAAGCACATATTTCCATGCTGACTCAATACTGCGACAATAACACATGTTAACGCACTTTATCAGCATTCACTTCTGTCTGGTGCTGCATATCATCTCACATCAGGACCATAGCGTTCACACACAATCGATGCAGGCGAGGACTGCAGCTTCCTGTAAGGCGGGAAGCCCCCTCCCATATCTGAACCAACAAGTGCTGTGCAAAATAGCCCAATGAGGCTGCGAACGACTTGTCTCCGATACACACATCTGGTCTGATTCAACCTCAACTCAGGTTCTGAGTCGTATTTAGCTATATATTGTGATCTGGTAATAAAAACAAGCAGTCTATTTAAATTAGAGGAAGTAACAGTTCATTTGCATGTTGCGTGAAAAAAAAAAAGACTGAGGAGATGTGTGTCTGCTGCATCTGTGTCCATCTCTGACAAAAGAGCACCCTTCTCCACCCATTAATGTTGACAAGGCTTGTTGAAATATATTGACTTGCATTCAAAAAGGTACTTTTCCAGAGCCGTCACAGCTCTTAACGTCATGAAAACGGTCTCAATAGATGTCACAGAGCCAGATGACTCATGGACTCTCAGGCTTTCAATAGGCTCTACATGTTTTTACGCACTTCGCTATCAAAGTCTCTGCAGGATTTGAAGACACAAGAGACCAAATAATCTCAGCATAGAAGACTTCTGTGTTTTTCTATCTGTGCTATATATAACAGAACAACCTGCATAAAACAAGACCAGCTTTTCCAGCTTTTTGTATTTCAGTAGAAATAGCTTTTCTCCAAGGATCCCAGATTGACACTTCTTAAGTTGTCACCGGAAGGCTGAGGTGGCCTAGAAAACTGAGCGATGCGGGCGGCTGTCCCTGGAGACTGGCTGTTTCTCCCTCTCATCACTGCACTTGACAGGTGTTTTTAATCTCTGAAGTGCATGGGGGCAGGCGGGCAGGAAGCACACACCAGCGGCTCAGATGAGCCATATGTGTTTCGACCAAAATCAGCCCCAACGTCTTAAAGATCAAACAGCAGAGAGAATCCAGTCGGGGATGGTCTGATGACGCAGCAGCAGGGAGGCACTCTGAAAGACTCCAGCCAGCCGGTGGATGTCAAGTGGACTTTCTAATAATGGTGTGGATCCTAAATCTGGATCCCTGAGACCTCCATGTGTCCTTGAGGGGCTTCCCCACAGCAGCAGAGTTTAATTTTACTTATGAGAAAAAGCCACAGTGGACTTCACTAATAGTACTCACATCAAACACGTTACATAATCATCTTCAATGTCTTTCTTGAAGAAGATAAGCAGGGCATCAGCACCGTGTCCGCAGGTCCATGGTTTCATTCAATCTAATTGATGGTGTAGCCTTCATTGTTCTGGTGTCGACAACCCTCTAGGAAGGGGAGGACACAGTGAATGACTCATGGTAACGTATAAGGCGACACTAAAGTTTTGCAGCCTCAGATACATTTTTTTTTTTCTGTGGCTATGGGCTACCAGCACGGTGTGTCACGGACCTGGTTGCTACAGCAACGAGGATCAGGAGGATGGCTGAGCCGTCGAGCATCAAGTGACTTTAGGATCTAGTCTGCAGATCGCCACCAAATCTAATGCAAAACGAAGGTCACATGATGATGAAGTAGAATACAAAAAAGCTGTGAAGTAATCAGTCGCGTCGCCGCTCATATCTCCATCTGACACCTGAGTGCACGAGGCGCGAGCATCAGCGGACACACACACACACACACACACACACACACACACACACACACACACACACACACACACACACACACACACACACACACACGCGCGCGCAGTCGGGTTCGATTCCCAGCTGGACGCGGGAGCGAGGTGGGGTGGGTGGGGGGGGGTTCCCAGAAGCTTACCTGGATGTACAGCGGCTTTCTGCAGAGCCCCCATGGAAGCAGACCTCTCGCCATGGCAAATGGAGAGCATCTCACACGAGCTGCCGAGGGGAGGAAATTGGGCGCACGCCTCGCGCGGTGTCAGGCAACGCCTGTGAGACTAACCCTGGACATTTTCCGAGCGGTGAGACATCAGTGATTCTGTCGGCGGCACCGCGGATGATGCGTTCCTTGGAGCCGCTCCGTCGACTGCAGCGAAGTGAGGCTCATGCTGCCGCGGCGCGCTCACTCCGGGGGGCGTTGTGGACCAATTACAGGAGGAGGATGGGGAGCAGGAAGCTTCTGTGCTTTTAATGTAGAAATATATAGAGGCTGACTGCAGGCGCGCTGGGGACTCCTCCAACACCAAGCTCGAGCCTTTAAGTGAATATGTTATGTTTTTATAGTGCATTTGTTTATATGTTTGGGTGGCAGACAATTTGGTTAGGTGTTTGTATTATAGTGTAAATCGCATAACTTCCACGAGTGTATTTATATGTGAAATATATCTATTTGTTTTCATGTGAGACAAACATGTCATGTGGTGTATTTAGACAAAAGTGCTTTGCGATAAACTTCTTCATACAGAAAATCACGTTTCATTAAACACTTGACAAAGCTGCACTAAGCTGCATATTTGATCAATGATGGATCCGGTAAATACTTGATTCTGATGGGCTGCAGGGTGTAGACTCATTCCTGATAATATAAAACACCCAGTTCCATGAACATCGTCTGTTCATAGTTCTAAATTAATCTGCTGCCTGTAAAATAAATCTGAATATTTGATATACAACACTGAGTGTAACAGCGGTGAAGTGCGGCTAACTGCAATAATTACACTTTTCTGTAAGCAGGAGGCGTGTCCATGCCTTTCAGGATAGAACAAGTTATTCGTATACACAATCGACATGTCACAGGAGTCACAGGACTCTGCTCATTGATCGGCTGAGGACACACTTTGCTGCTAAAGGTTAAACCCTCCCCAACTTTTAGTTTGGCCTCAGGATCAAAATGGCAGCAACTTGCTGGCATTTCCATTGGCAATGCTGAGCTCACAGTGAGCTGTACAAATATCCCCTGTGGTTCCTCTCAGCTCCACTGGGCTTTTTACTGTCTTTCAGCTTTCAGCATTGTCTTGCTTTTATTGTCCATGACGACCATTTTGGTTTAATCTCACAGCTCATATCGGTCCCAGTGAACATATAGTGGAGCATATAGCAGCTAAAGAGCAGATGTTATCCTAAAGAAGTGGTGGAGACCAAAGCAGAGCCAAAAGAAACAAGACTTCAAATGTATTTTACTGTACTAACATTCACCAACTCTGTCTGGTTAAATACAAGATGTCACAAGTGAAGTTATCAGTGTGAAATGGCTGAACACAGAGTTAGACCCACAAGCTAAAGAGAATTTAAACATTTTTACAATACATACTGTTGAAACACATTACAACTTTTAAAACAAATTTAACCTCAATTCCCATAGAAAAACTTGCCTCAGGAAAGAGATGTCACGCCTTGCTCGCTTGGATATAGAAAGAACACATAAAAACCAAAAATAATTCCAGATAGAATATCAGTGTCATTGGGAGAGGAGGCAGATGTCTCCAGGCTTTCTTCATGGTTAGCGCTCACAGCTCAGAGACGCTTGTGTCAGACCGAGGATGAAGAACACAAAGCTGTCGGTTCCATTACGTCGCGGGATCATGAATCCCGTCGTCTTTGTTTTTGATATATATTTTAATACTCAGTACATCTCATTGGGATTAGCCTGTGTTTAATGCATGTATGTTCTTCGGCTGTTGAACAGCGGGGAGCAGAGGGAACAGCTGCAGAGCATCCTCTTCTTTATGTGCTCAGATATAGATTTGCATTTTAATGTGACATGTGGAAAGCATAAATATCACATTATTGCATTGTCTATGCTTTTATATATATAGATATATAATCTATAATTTTGCACCTGGATTGCATTTGAATATATTTGATCTGTACTTGATTCTGCGTCTCTGGCTGTCATCATACAAATGAAGACATACAAGACTGTAGGAGTGCTCTGGAGGAAAGCACCAGCAAAATATAATGAGCGCTCAGTTGCACGGCACACTATCATGTGCAACATGATGCACATTGTGTTTCATCCACACACAAAAAAAACTGTCTGCGATAGCATTGCCAAGTGTGAAAGCACAAACGCAATATGTCTTTACAGTGAGAAATGAAAGAGATTTGATTTGCCCGAGACTGAGGAACTGGGATAGCCGCATTGCTAAATTCTTTATGGAGAGAACATTAGGGAAGACAGAAACTAAGCTGGCATCAGTGCCTGCAATATTGGAGCAGCTTAGAGATTTATATGAGTATGGATAGAAACTGGATACACAGAGGTTTCCTGTGATTATGTAATGCTGATTACCTTGAGGCACTTTGAGTGGGCAGAAATCTATTTCCATATAAGAACAAACAAACAACAACCTTGACGGAGAGAGGAAGGCAGAAGTGGCACCACTGCATGGAGCGCAGAGGAATACTGAGACAGATGGGCTTCAGAAATAGTCCTCTTTGGATGCCTGACAAGTATATAATCACACAATGTCTAATGTAATGAAGGCCTTCCACTCAAACATAACCTTTCAGATTAATCAACAGCGGAAAAAACATCCACAGAGATTCTCCAAGCCTGAATCCAGTTTACCTTTCATTAATCCCTGTTTAGTCTTGCCGCCCACACCTGCTCATTACCTCGCCGTCCCACCGACATCCATCACAGGTCAATACGTAGTCGTGGTAACGGATGGCACAACGTTTCCTGTTACACAGCCAACCGTGAATAATTTCTGGATTTGGAAACTATTTGTACCAGCGCTGCAAATTATCCTTCACAGAACTTGGGAAGATGTTAAAATGATTGACAAAAGAGGAATATTGCTTCATTAAAAGTGCTCTGTTGAGAGGGAGAGCAGACTCATGTGAAGTAACTGATGTTAGCCTTCCCCCTCATGGTGACTCTCCTGTATTACGATGTTACAGCCGTATCCAGCTCGGGTACAAATACATGAACATTCAGATTAGGGAGGCAGCGGGTTCATGAGCCGAGGAAGCAAGAAAGACTGTATTTCTTTTTTTTCTCTTCAGTGGCAACTCTTTTTCAGTGATTCCTGCCTCTCCCAACCAGAAGAGGTCCAGTGAGGAGCAAAGTGAGATGGCTCCTCCTTTAAGGAGTTAGTGTGGTGGCATTGTGTTCTTAGACAAGGGTTGTCAGCGTATCCGAAGCCTATAGAGTGCATGAATGAGCCACAACGTTGCACTGGCTGACTTACTGCTTTATTACACTGGAGTTCATTTGGGCCGGTAATATAATATTTATACCTGTGTTTCTGCATAATCACCAGAAACTATATGAAAGTGTTGTGTTTTCATTAGAATGAGCCCTACACATCTACATGGGAGCGGGTCCTTATTATAGAATAAACCATGTCGCATCGCCATCCATGTTTCTACAGTAGCCCAGAACGGACAAACCAAACAATGGCTCTAGAGAGGGCCTTTTGCATTTTTAGGTTACCTTTAATGCCGTCCAACTTTCAGAGCTCCATTATGGTAAGGATGGCCTCTGGGTGAGGCGAGCGGCGTTACAGCGGTTTTTGCTCTCGGCTGCTCATGTTACCAGAGTCTTGGAAAGGGAGGAGTGAGCAGAGGGGTATCCAGTTGGTCACAATCTGCAAACTCACCCCAAGATGCCACCGAATCCTACACACTGTCCTTTTAATACCACGTACCCTGTTCTGTTGCTGTAAATACTCACCAGCCCACCAAATATGTATTAATCTGCAGATTAAAATAGTCCACAAAAATGCACCTTATCTCTCTGTTTGTGTAATGTTGCAAGTAAACTACTATGTCCAGCTGTATTAGGATATTATTTAGACTTATTAAAAATGTATATGCATAGTCAATTTGTATTGATTTGCAACTTCAAATGGGCTTGGGGCAAAATTGACAATAAATAAAATGTTCAATTACCGCCCTTTCTTTCCAGCTGGGGTTGAGTTATGGTGGTATCTTCTTGGAAACCATCTAACTCCCATGAAGTACAACTCTTAAATTCTGTGAATAATATGTGGAAAGCACCTTCTTCGTGCTCACACAGAGGTCACCAGTAAATATGTAGAAAAACCTGAATTATTCAACGAAACCAGTTTCTGAAAACATGTTTCTAAAACTAGTATATACTTCCTCACAGATGGTTTAAGTTATTTCATGCACAAAGTAGATCAGATGATATAAAGGTTGAGAGGCTCCTCAAAATATTTCACCCACCACATATGGAAAGAAACATTTATTAACGAAACAGCCTTTCTGAAAATATGCTCCTCTTGCTTAAATTTACGTAACAGATGGAGTGTTTCACTTTGAGCATGTCTTATGCAAATGCGATGACTAATGTTTTCATAATAAGCCAGTGGAAGGAGACAGCAAAATTATATGACGAATGAGCCTTTTATCTCCCACTCTTTTCCTTCTAATGTGAGGGATTTTGGAGTCCATAATTTGGGACAAGTTGAACTGTTGATAGCATGTCTGAGCAGCCAATGATTAGGTTAACATTGACAATGAATCCTTTGAACTATACTCATGACCTATATTCTTAAAGTTCTATCATCTTTAACCACGACAACACATCATATATTAGAATGCATTTCGCACCAGCAAACGAGGAACAATGGCGGATGAGAAAACACAACTGAAAGTTAGTTGACATTCTCTGAATGCTGTTGCTAAGTCACACAATGTAATTTTAGGATGTTTTCAGGCGAGGAGTTAGTTGCTTAAGCATCAAATCTGTGGTCCGTTTTTCAAAAATCAACCAATGTAAAAAGCCAACAATTTTTGGTCCTGCTCGTGGGACCGAGAGTCCCGCCAGCACCGGGCCCTCAGAACTCCCACCGAGAGCAGCCTCATCCCGGCAGGACTTTTTGAAATCATCCGCTCGCTCCCATTTCTCCTTAGCGGTTAAACATGAGATATAATTCAGTTTAGTTTATTATTTATTAACAGTAACGTTACATCAGTTTGACTGAAAGGTTAAGATTTATAACTTCAAATTTTAATTTAACTTTTACTTTAAACTACAGAGGTCTCTTATTACTTTTGACCAAATTGTTTGCAATTATAGTATATATATATATACATATTTATGAAAACAATATACATGATATGTTTGTGTTTTGGTCTGCCATGTCTCATACTGAATCCCAAGTTTAACGCAAAAAAGCTTTTTATCGCCTACTTGCAACATTAGTCTAATGAGATACGATGGTGACTGGGTCCGCCCACCTACTATCAAAAAGAAAATAGAGAGCAGGCAACAGACACATAAGCACAGTTTAAAGCTTTGGGAGCAAGAAGGTTAAAATTTAGCGAGAGGGACTTCTGCTTGCGCGAGCGGGGATTTTGCTCGCAGAATGATGTAAAAGCACTCGTCAAAGTAAATTACGCAACGGTTTGATTTGCGCGCTTGCGTGCAGCTCATTCGCGCTCTTTATTTATGACATTATTTTGCCTTCAGGGTCAGTCTCCTCGCCCTGTATTCTCGTGGTGGAACCGTGTGGCAAGCGGGTGGTGGATGGGCTGTATGAACGCGCCGTATATTGAGTGTTTCGGTCTGTGACAGTAACTCCCGGGACATTTTTTCCCCCCCACTCGGCCCGTGATGTGGACTATATGGCACTCATTGAAGGCCGAGGTCTAGAACCCCACTGCAACAAATACAGGGTCAAAATACGTGATCAACAAAGCGTCATGCACTTTTTGGTCATGTGCATGTACAGAGAATTCTGGAACACAATCGCTTCATTGTGGAAAAGTGTATCAAATGTCTAACATTTGGCATGTAATGGGTCACATTACCCCGAAGAGACGACGTCTCGTTTCATAAACTTTCTGTTTAAAAAAAGACATTGCATTCTTGTTTGGACAAGAGCAAATGTGACCCCAAGAAAATGTTCATCAGGTTTACTGAGAACATTTTATTTATATAAAATGAATGTGATTTTGTTTCCACACGTGGCCAGCCCGGAGGAAGAAGTTGGAGGCGGAGGTCGCACCAGTCACGCTGCAGGAACAACCATAGACTGTATAGAAGAACACAAGAAGCCACAGGAAGCCTGGGAAAGGGACATGTGGCTGAGTATCAACAGCAGGGGAGAAGTTGAAAACTAGAAATAGAATGTAATTTGTCACGGATCGGCCTATATCTATGTCTAATCACTGCAATCATGAGCCACGGATTGGCTCCGGAGAAGTGCGCATATAAGGCATGAGAGGGAGCTGAAGGAAGAGTCAGCAGATGGGCCCCTGCAACACAGATCTCGTGTGCAGCATGTGCAGAGTGTGACGGCTCTCTGCTGTTGTTACGGCGAGCGCCGAAGTTGCAAGTGACACTTTGCTTCAGTGCCCACCAAGCCTAAAAATCTAAAAATGCACACAATAAATGAATACTCAACAGGTAAATGTAATTTGATACTCATGCCACTGTCAAATATCATTTTAGACTTTCTAAAATATACCTTCAACTTTGTGTCATTTCGCCCTCAGTCTCTCTAACTGGATTGGCAAATCAATGGAGCAAAAGTCCAATTGCTGCTGAGCTATAGCCATCTACGTCTACAATATAATTGTCATGGAGACTCTATGCTACTGCTACTACTACTATGTTAATCCCTTACGAAATCTTATAACATTCACATTTACTTGGCATTATTGGAGATTTGTAGACATTTGACCTGAAGAAAAACAAAATCCCCAAATGAACCACTGAATGAAAAACATTCATTCTTATTGGGAGAAGAAGGACTTCCCACAGTCTTGGAGGACGTCCTGGCCAACCTCAGCAGTCAGCTCGCTGAAAAGGGAGAAACGTCAGTTTGATCAAGCGCATTTCTGGAATATAGAAGCTTGCACTCTCTCTTCCTTCCTAAAGATAACATCCACCCTGTAACACCTCTACAGCACACGTGCCACTTATTCAGACACTACCATTATTGAATTTTCTGATCCCCACACTGTATAGTTTGTTTTGTGTTAGCTCCTTCCCCGGGATGCCGTTCCGTCAGATAAGGTATTATATAGACTTAGCGTGACAAAAGAAGGCTTAAGCGGTTACCTTCTAAAGCACCAGTAAACAAACCCGCACCGCCTCCCAAATGTACAGAAAAGGTGCCGGATTTTGAATGAATGCGGCCCAAGAGACGCTTTCATCCTGCTGTAGGCCTTCTGCTCTCTCTGTGCACACAGTCCGACATATAGCACCACGAAGAAGAGAGATTAAAACACACACACACACACACACACACACACACACACACAGCCATGTAACAAACTGTTCTCGGACGCTTTGAGTTAGACACTAAACAGTGCCACTTTGAGCCTCTATACACTGAGGGGCCTGACTAAGCGGCCATGTTTGACCTGGTAATGAAAGCGAGCTGCACAGTCTGCTTATTAGTTGGGTCTTACACCCCCTGTATGGGGTCCAAAAGCTCTTTGCTGATGCCCGGAAACACCCTGAAGACAAGTACAAAGAATACAGGCAAACTCCAGCACACACTTTTAATGAAGATCACTCACTGCCTGCCTGACTCCTTTAACATATAGTGGTAACACAATTAGTTGTAACACACTGCTCTAAAGCTGCCAATTATATGTTTTATGAAACATGAACAAACACAGAGGATGCATGTCTACTCAGTGGGTTTTGTTTACTTTGAAAGACGTTTTCTCTCTTTCTACTTTGCATTTGATATTTTTTATTTTGTATAGCACAGACCTGTCCTGTGATGGCCTTAAATATCTATGGTTTAGATGCTAAATATATCCCCAGTATGCTGTTGAGATTAGCCCACAAGCGTCCCACTGTCCTGCTTATGTTTTCCACTTGTTTTAGACCTCATTTCTCCTCCTTTCAGTTGTTTGAAATCCTCCAAAGGGAAGCTTTGTCACCAGTGAGTATGTGTACGAAATGATCCCTTTTGCTTGGAGCAAGTCTTATGACTTGCCAATTGTAATGGTGTGTACTGAGAACCGGCTGTTTCCAGATGACTTCCAGACATGTGCTGGGGATACAAAAATGCTATAAAAAGCAAAATATCAGCAGCAGTGCAGTTCATTTGCAAACAAAACCAGTGCTCCATGAGCTGTAACAGCAAGAGGAGAAGCCTATGCCCCAGAACATGATTGGATGTTGAAAATCAGGTTTAGAGGCATCACACTTGTGTCTTCTGCTCACTGAGGTTGCCGGCTGTTGTATCGCAGGTCACGCAGAGTCGTGGTGTCCAGTTGCAGGTCGTGCCGTTTAGATTTTTAAAACTCAACATGAGCAGGTTTCACGGCGAGCTCACTCAGAGGGAGCAGCAGTTACTGAAAATCCGTCGCGACAGCGACACCAAGGCTGGTGAACTTGTCAAGATGGAGAAGATGCTGCAGCAGACCAAGAACCTGTTGGACAAGAAGACAGAGTCCGGTTCAGAGAGCATGGACTACCAGGAGAACATGGGTCTGTATCGCATACAAACACTCCCACCCTCGTATTATCTCTTGCTGGTGGTTGTGATGAGTGACTTGTTTGTTTTCCGGCCACTTGTTGCAGTGGAGGACCTGGAGGAAAGAGTGCGCTCCAGCAGACGACAGAGGAGGAACTCCCTCCATCACACACAGATGCTGGAGAGCCAGATGAAGACAGTGAAGGTCGAGCTGGTGGGCACGCTGGACCATCTCCAGGAACTCAGGAACGTCTTGCGCCGTTCGCAGCAGAAGGCCGAAGAGCGCAAAGTCGCCATGGAGAAGCTGGCGGCGGGGCTCAGATGAGGCTTTTGAGGTCCAGGCGAAGCGTTGGCCTTTTTCAAGCTTCAACGCACCGACTGAACGTCTGACCTGATGCCCACACACTCCTGCACAGAGATTACGTCAAACCCTTATACGCTACTGGAATAGGAGGAAGAGACTGGAGCTCGTTCGTACTATATCACAACCTTTTAAATTGGCTTCTTTATCCTTTTTTTTTTGCCTGCTCTTATTAATCCCATGTTCTGGGCGCTTTATGTAGATGTTTATGCGATGATTCTAAATCACTTCCGCTCATATCATCGGGGAGAGGCCAAACACTGTAAAAAAGAGAATTAAATTAGACCTTCTTTACTTGGTTAAATCATACGGAGATTGCACTCATGAAATTGTTCATCTTAGAAGCAACAAATATCCTGAGCCGCTCACATCAATGTTTTTTTCTTCTTTTCTTTCTGGGTTGCTGTATGGTCATCCATTTATGAAAAGAAAACATCTCCATTATTGACGACAGAGATAACATTCTCCGTCTGCAGCCCCGGAGATCACCTCTCTGTTATTGCTTCATGAACCCCATTTAAATGAACTTCTCCCTGCCAAAAATTACATGTAAGTTGTCTTTTGTAAAGTAAATCTGTAACCATCTTAGTAAATGTCATTCTTGGGAAGAGATTAGTTCTTAGTTTTGTTTTCTTGGACAATGACAGTCAGGTGTGTCTTTTTAAGTCTTTTTATATGAACTGTCGAAGAATGAATTGTCAGAAATACACAAATAAACTGAGATGTGAAGATGAGGCGAAGAAAATCAGTATTACGCAAACGGGAAAAAAAAGTGTGTTTTTAACCGGCTCTAGGATCAATAGCTTTTTGTTTGCTTCGTGCGGAGAGTCAGCTGGAAGCAGTGTTTGTTCCTTCCCTGTGGCTGGGATGTGATCACACACGTCTAATTTATCACATCTTCTCTCACACAGTCTCACACCATGTGACTCATTTGTTCACTGACCCTGGCATCTTCAGCTGTAATTATAAAACCATCACAGGGTGAAGACTGCTCATTATGTACCGCCATGGCTGTAAAAATAGACACCCTTACTTACAAGTCTCTGACAAGGGATTTATATTGCTCACTCAGGAGGACATTGTGTTCACTTGAATTTTGTGTGTATAATCTCTTGGAAATACAAACCCATCTCTTTCATGTTTTCTTTGTTGTTGCCTATTCTACATACTCTATAAATAAACAAAAAACACTGCATGGCCTCTTATTTATTTGTTAAATCTTCTTATTGATTTGGGACAATGGCATGGCTGGTTAGCTAGCTAGTCTTGTTGTCAAACAAACTTTCAAATTATATTCACTGTTCCTCAATCGTACCAAATTATTGACTAGCTAATCTGGTTAGCATAACATTAGCATTGTACTGACGCCATGGGGTAACTCTTTGCATAGTTTGAAGCTTAGGAGCATTGTTCAAGCATTAACAGTTGGCAAGTTGACCTTGAGAATGTGTCGTAAACTAGTTAGTGTCCCAACTTTTGAGGAGGAGCACAACCCAGAACTGTTACGCACAAACATTACGCACGACATGCTCTTTGTTTACCTTCATTAAACCGCCTGAAAACGACACCAGGCCTTTACTGGTAGCTATAACGTCACATTCTGCCTCTCCGCAATACCAGCTCATCGCTGCCTCCTCTACGACTTTCTTTGTAGCAAAAAGTGGCGTGTTGAAACGCTTTGAAACACATTTCAGCGTGCTGTAGTGTAACAACTGAACCTTGGGATCAACCTTGGGATCAAGTAGGGGATGACAATATATATATCTGTCGTTAGTAACTGCTGAATGGTATCTGTCTTTGGCGCATATTTGTGGCGTTTGCTGAGCTGCAGTCATCATCTCATTTAACTGTAATTAGCACAGCTGTGTCAGAGCTAGGAGACCAGTGATGTGATTGGCTGAGAGAGTATTTAGTAATAATCATCACATCTGCTGATTGATATTCTCATTTAACCAGCAGTTTGGCACATTGCGCTTCTGCACATGAACCAAAATTGAAGATGAACATACCACCTTGATGTTTAATATACAATTTCAGCTGAGAGAGTGTGAATTGCTTTTACGCGTGTGTGCACTAGATTTAGTGTTCTCATGACAGTGATTGTACTTGCATGACTTTAAACAAGGTCTCTGTAAATATGATCCTGTCCACCACTGACTGTCTGAACTTATTCAAGAAGAAGAAGTGATAAAAGGTGATTTTGTTATCATTCTAAACTTAATCAAAACATATTTCACCTCAAAGAATTGTTGAATAAAGAAAATAAACTCTGGTTCAGAAGTATGATCAGTACAACAATTCAAAAGAATAACTTATTTCAAAGTTTTATATCTTATTTTATATTAATAGATTATTACTACTGATTCCTCAACATGTAAGCTGTAATTAAATATAGCATGCTGTGCAGGTAAAAGTAATTAAACACTGCATGTATTGTTGCGTAACTTTGAAAATGTTTATGTTTCATAAAAATAACGCGTTAAATATGTTGTGTAAAATGTTTCTCTGCAAAGTAAGTAGGAACTGTAGCTGTCAAATAAGTGGAGTGAAGTAAAGTGTACGGTATTTTCCTTTGAACTGTAGAAGTAGAAAAAACATAATTATATTTTACAGTACTTTCCCTCCAGACAGACTGATGGTATTATTCTGTAGGCTTGGCATTGTGTAGCTGATGTTTAGCAAACATTATTGCATTGAGCCCATTGCCCATCAAAAAGAGGCATCCATTGCTTTGTTTAGACGCGTGCAATAAATGACTAAATGTACAGTTTCCAAAATAAAGGCCATTTATTTCTCACAATCACAGTGATTCCAAAACAAACAAATCACAGACACTTTTTCTGTTGTATGTCTATTTCCATAACTCAGAGACAAAAGACATCATAAAGATTATTACCACACAGTCAAGAACAGTTTGCTTCTGCCCAGAGAGCGACACCTGTATCAAGTAATCCTCCTGATTATATGAACCTCTCGCCTGTTTGACAGCTACACTACGCCCCCAAGTGGTGGGAGATGAAAGTTGTTTCGCTCTTCATCCTCTGGGGGTCACCGAAGACAGAGACAGACAGACAGAAAGATGTCAATAAAGAGCTGAAATATTATTGTCGTGGTGGTCATAACACCACGTATTTGGCATCAATTGATTTTATTTCCGATTTAAAAGCAGGTCTGTATTATTTGGAGCTGCTGAAGCCTTTTTCATTCATATTTTTTTAGACCTTTTTTTACAATGAGAAAGTCATAGAAGAAAAAGAAAAAACAGCAGAAAAGAGCATAAAAATTAAATGTATATGTTCGAAAAGGCCATAGTCATAAGTCATCCATTTCTTCTATTTGCTAAGAAATGCTCTTACTCAAAGCTGATAGATCATTTTTTTCCATCATATAAATGTATTTTAGAATTTCTAACCATTATTCTCTCAATATATATTTCCTTCCTTCCTTCTTACTTCTTACAATGACATAATCATGTTTATTTCCAGGATACATAACTGCATAATTGTATATCCCAGAATACCAACAAATGTAACATGCACATTTTCCCAAAATAAGTGTAATTTATGACTCACCAATGCCTCTCAATTATGACATATCTTTCAGCAGGATAGTTGCCAGTCAGATCGTGTCCTCTATAACTTTGGTGTAATGACTTCATTGACTTTCCCCTCCATGTCCTTGAGTTTCACATATTTCTCAAGTTGAAATGAATGAATGAAAGTACTTTATTAATCTCCAAGGAGAAGTTTTTAATCAAGGAAGTTAATCAAGGAAACACCACCCAAGTCAAAGGGCCTTAATAAATCATATCCATTTATGTCCCAGTATTTCCAGTATTTCCAATCTTTCCAGTAGTTTGTGTCTTAGCAGTAAAGGGGTTGCGCCCATTGATGTTAAACCAATTTTTTTCATCAGAGGAATTATTGTTATTGTCTCTCACCAATTGTCCTTGCTCTGGAGCACACCTAAATGAAAAGTTTTATATGTGTGGATTTTTTTTTACCATTTGCTTTTTTCACAGAGAGTTACGAAGAGATCAGGACCACTTTAATGTCAAAAGACTTCATGAAGCTGGGAGATGTAAGCTTAGCTTGGAAATCAGACTGTAAGTAGCTGTTCAGACTAAAGTAACACAATATGGGTGTTACTACATGCAGGACTATTCCTTGACTGAAAATACAAAAGAGGGAAGGGTCATTATGTCACAATGACACCATGATACCACCGGTATGAAGGTCCAGATTTACACATGGATATCACATTTGGTGATTAACAACACACCCTGACGATAAAAGGAAATATTATCGCTAAGATAAGCGAATATATATTCTGCGCAAGTAAAAGACAGTATTTCCCCAAATGACTTTAACAGATATTTAATATACATTTTCTTAGCTGGACTTGGACTTCTGTCTTTTTTGTATTTACACTGAAATTAATATTTTTTTTAAATGAACCCTGCAGTGTCCACCTTTCACATTCAGCTTTGTGCAGCTGGTGTTCATGAGGTTAATTTCTAAGTACCTGTGAGTCTACCATAGCTTAATTAAAGGCAGACATCCAACTTAAATTGCAAGGAGGAGGGAGAAAAACAGGTTTGTCTGCCTGCCTCATTGTGACACCACCTGCACATGAGCCACTCAGCGGCATCCTCCCCAAAGCCTAACTGCCATATTATTTAATGAGGTGTTTGCATGTGTTGCACAATTAACCCATTGTAAAAAATATGTCAGCCCTTACAACTCAACTCCAGCAGATTTAATAAAAGGTTTTGAATTGTTTGTGTGGGCTGGTGCTCACTATACTACACAGAAATATCAATATATTGACTAACATTCAACACACATTTTTCTAACATTCACTGAAAGCCCAGAAACAGGCCTCATAATAATGAATATGGGGATCACCGCCTTGTTGCCACAAAATTTGGAAGTACTTCAATATTCTCCAGTGCAGTAAGTAAGCTGACACGAGGACAAAGCCCCTGCGGCGTGTTTTGCTCTGTCTCTGAAACATCTGCTGCCTCCTTCCCACAAGGAAGGTTCCATTAGCGGCGCACACAGCACGATTTATATTTGCTAAATTCATTTGTATGTTCTTCTAGAATTTCTAGAATTTGTGTTTTTCCATAATCCACAGAACACACTGTCAACAGTTTTTATCAGCAGAACTTCTTTGGTAGAACTATTTCTTCTGAAAAGAGTTCACAATGAGGTCCCTCCACAGCAGCTGGGACTTTATGTTTGCAAACGGTTGTTGAATTTTAAACATTTCGCATCGCATGACATACATGCATCATACAGATGGTAATGAAGTATTATAAGTTGGTTAACTCGTCTGGCAATACAGCTTATTAATGGTGTAAATTGCCCTTTTGCCATGATTAGTCAATCTTCAGAAACTGGATACTACTTCTCACTTTCTTTCATCAGTCTCTCCCTGTATAGTACAAACCTCATCCCCATGGTTTGTTTGTCAAACAGAGATGACACCCTTATGAAAGCCTCAGGGATGATGTTTTTTTCAATGCCACAGAAAGTACACAGTGTACCCAGAACACACCCTATGAGAAATATGTGTTGAACAGTCAATCACTTCTCATGCAGTTGCAGACTTTTCAGATAAATCACTGAAGTCCTTCATCATTTACAACAGCGGATACTTTAACATGTTATTTTAGGCACTTACTATCGCTGTACTGCATGTGCATGCCTCTATTTCCTTCTAGCTTGCTAAATGTCTTTGCCTTCAGTCAAGAACACTATATACTGTGCAACTCCACAGCAATATCCTGAGCCGGTCCGTCACACTAACCTGCACACTCATACATTTTCCCTTGCAACACAGTGCTCCAGTGAGGTTATTGCTTTTATTGTATTTGCCTTGTATCCTGCTTGAATCCCATATACATTAAAAAGTAAGCCTAGTTAAATAAAAGGCAAGGCCTTGTAAAGGGCTCTCTGGGGGATTGCAGTTAATCCAGGAATATTCATGTATACAAAAAAAAACACATGACCTTTTCTTGCTTAACTTGAAGTTAAAGTTGTATATAAGAAGTGGACAAAGTCAAAGTGACATCACCGATTGGTTTGTGGACTGCTGTTTTGCAACTTTGAGTTTGACTTTTGTTTGCCGCCATCTTGTTATTTTTAGGCAACCAGAAGTGAAAGGAAAGAAAGGAGCTAAATATAACCTAACTCTCAATAATACATTTTTAGGCAAAAAAAATGTTACTATTAACTTTAAAGAAATGAAAACACACTGTGTTAGGGGTTAAAGTTGTGCAACTAAAACACAGACAACCGCCAAACCAGATGTGCTGTGGTAGCAACCTGTCAATCACAAGGTAGCCACGCCCCAAAGCATACTCTGCTTTGAGGTTTATCTGACTCGAAATGGACTATAATTTACTAAATGATGTGTGATAGTGGTATCAATTTAACTTTTCACGAGTAGCCAAATTATCATATATTTTACAAAATGTCTTACCAGTGCCCATATGTGGAAGATCCAAGCCTTTCAAAGTCTAAATTAAACAGACCTCTGAAGGCTTTAAAACGTATCTTTTGTGAGCTTTTGAACAATTGCAGCTGCAGGAAATTAAAACTCATGATATGCATCTTCAGGTAGTTTTGACTCTGCAATTTACATATCGAAATGCATCTGGCTCAGTGAGGAAGAAGCACTTTTATTAGTAGGAAAATACTGCTGAAGGCCAAACGTCTTCATGATTTTTGCAGCCGATGCTGGTTATGATAGCAGCCAACAACCTCTGCCTATAACGTGCATTTTAGTCCCACTCAAGTTTGAACAAGTAGCTCGTAGTTGGCAGCCTCTGTCTTGGTTTGGTTGCAGTTAGAATTATCTGGAAGCACTTGTGTATGTGTTTGGTCTTGTGGAGGCACATTGGTATGTGCCAGACAGGGACTGTGTAGCTGTGTGTACCCACGCAACGAAGCAGAATGTGCTGATACAGCTCTGCCAGTAGGAGTGATGGACCCAGCCCTAACCTGAGGCGACTAGCAGGGCTCAGAGGAGAGATTTGTGCCAAAACTCTCTGTCAAGCTGTCACAAACTCCAGTAAAGCACCAGCCAATCACACTTCTTGAAACAGCAGCAATGTGATCGAGCAGTCCAGGGAGAATGCCTTTTAGTCGGCCAACTCTGAAGTTAGCATCGCACTGGTTCCCTCAACCCAAAAATACATTAGTGTTTTTTATTTGGATTTAGTTTTTGGGGACACAAACGTTTATGATTTTTTGTGCGACACACCTGAAGACGCTTTTGCGAATCTTATCAGGTGTGGGGGTATTTACTGCAGCACTTCAATGCCAGATTAACTATGCCACCAGCCAAGAAGAGTGTGGATCACAGTACGCACACTGCTGGGCCTAGATAATTCTGCAGATCTGGTTCCGGCTGTGCCTGCAATTAGTTTATGTTATCTTTAAGCAGAGGCGGGTTTAGTGTTGCTTCTTGTCACCATCATTAAGCTATCTGGCTGCAGCCATATATTCTCCATGTAAAGCATAGTGAGCTTCTCAGATATCTGCTATCAAAGAAAGTTCCTGCACCAGGCTGAAACATGACTGTAACGCGCTTGAGGACAAATCAGATCAAGTTACCTTCGTATTTAAGTTCATATCCCCTGTAAAAGTAACTCTATTTTCCCCCAAAATGGTGATTTGTCTTTTCCCCCACAGCACCACAAGTTGTATGCACAATGAAAAGGGTTGGGGATGCAAAGTAATGTAAAATGAAGTTACATAATGTGTGTGTGTGTGTGTGTGTGTGTGTGTGTGTGTGTGTGTGTGTGTGTGTGTGTGTGTGTATGTGTGTGTGTGTGTGTGTGTGTGTGTGTGTGTGTGTGTGTGTGTGTGTGTGTGTGTGTGTGTGTGTGTGTGTTTTTGCAGCTCTGGGCTGGGTCGGGATACGCCTGGACACGCCTCTCCGTCTCAACGCGGATGTGTCCCGGACTATTTAAGAGACCTGCAGGAGAGGTTCTGGGTGGATACCTGGACGTGCAGCAGTGTCTCCTTGTTTTCACCCAGCAGCTGCCTTTTCTGCCCTCACCAGGTAACGTCAACTTGTTAATTATCCGCAAGTTTTTGCAAAAATGCTTTAGAAGGCTGAATAAAAAAATATTCTGATTGAAGTAATAGACAGGTTGCTTGTTTTACTTTTTGAGAAATTCGACTCCACAAATGTTACACACGAACTCTTTCTGCATCAAAGGAAGCAAAACAGGTTTTAAGGGTACACAAATATTTTAAATGTGGAATGTCATATTTCCTCTGGTGCATGATTCATATAATTTGCGTTTATCAATTTTCTCCTAATGTTCCACCCAACAATTACGTACACGGTGGACGTCTTTTTGTCTCTGGCTGTGGGGAGTGGCTTTTTCCAGCCTCAAAGAAACACTAACACTGCTGTTGCAGTTTAACAGTCGGTGCAGGGCACACGCCCTTCCTGGTGCATCAGGTGACTTTTCGCCACTTTAGACCAACTCACAATTAATTGCGCCACACCTGTATTACAGGTTTAGGAGCAGCAAAGGATGCACAGTAAATACAGGATGGACCTTTTGTTCAGAGATGGAAGACGATTGAATGCTTTGTAATGTGCACAATTGATTTCCCTGGTGGTGAGGGTCAGGGGGCAAAAACAAGACTGCTAGGTACTGATGAAAGAATTCAATTACATTTAAAAAGTAGGAATGCTTGCATGATTTTTTTTTTTTTGAAGAGTTCATTCTTTTTTGTGTTGGTTTTTATTTTTATTTTTTTTTATTAATCTGAGGAGACCGGCTTCCTTTCTGTGCGAAGAGTCTGTGTGAAACTAGCTTTTTGTTTAAGGTTAGGTTAGTCACTGTCCCCGCTGTGGCCTAATGGGTTATTGGTTAATAAAGATGTGTCTTATCGCAGACCCAGCTCACTATGGCGTCCCACAAGGAGTTCGAGAAAGCAGGGAAGCAGCCCGGCCTGCAGGTGTGGCGGATTGAGAAATCGGACTTGGCACCAGTCCCTCCTGAACTCTATGGAGAATTCTACACTGGAGACGCCTACATAGTGCTCAACACCACCCGTGCTCCGTCTTACAACATACACTGCTGGATTGGTATTGAACTTCGATTGTCTGCCGACACCTCAAAACAATCTCTGGCTTAAATTAAAAATTTAAGCCAGAGATATTTTTTTCTATCTGTTAAACCACAGGTGACGATGCTTCCGTGATTGAGAAAGGGAGTGCTGCCATCCTTATGACCCAAATGGACACTTTCTTAAAAGGAGCCCCAATACAGTTCACTGAGTTTCAAAACGAAGAGTCCAGCACTTTTATTGGCTACTTCAAGACTGGCATCAGATACAAGGTGTATACAAGACATGCACACTTCTGTTGTTTTCATGGTCAATCATAAAACTAATGAAACCAATGGCAAGACCTCCTCAGATCTTTGATTAGGTTACTGACTCTCTTTATTCTTTCTGACTTTGCTTCTGTTATAGATGGGTGGTGTAGCCTCAGGGTTCAAGCACGTGCGGCCCAACGAAGACCATACCAAGCGACTGCTGCATGTTAAAGGCCGTCGTACAATCCGAGCTCTGGAGGTGAAAATATGCTGGGACAGCTTCAACAAAGGAGACTGCTTCATCATCGACCTGGGAAAGGTGAGCTAGAAAACGGTCTAAATGGCCAAATGAGTTCGACGGCAATAGTGCAGGCATCAGGTGGTGACTTTCTTCTCTTCTCAGACGATCTACCACTGGTCTGGCAGTGAGTGCAATAGGTATGAGCGCCTGAAGGCCACTGAGCTGGCCATTGCGATCCGCGACAATGAGCGAAAATCTCGTAGTAACTTAGAAATGATAGACGAAGGTTCCGAGCCGGAGGAAGTCATTGATGTAAGCTCTTTTTCTTTATTTTTTTCTTAAATTTGAACAGCTTAATTCTGTAATTTTTTTTCTCTGGCAGCAAGTGAGGATTTGAGTGCCTTGTTGCAATCTTTGTGCGTGTGTTTTTTATTTATAGCTGCTTGGACCCAAACCCGACCTCCCTGCAGGAGGCTCTGACACTGATCAACACACCGATAAGCGGAACACTACCGTGGCATCTCTCTATCTGGTAAATATGTGAAAATGTTACACTTTTTTTTTTTTTTTTTTTTATTTTTTTTTATTAAACTGATCAGTGTAGAGAGATGTTGCAGTATATTTAATATTCAGATGATGAATGTAGTTTCGATCATCTCTCTACTTTCTAGATTTCCGATGCTACCGGCTCCATGACGGCCACTAAGGTGGCGGAAAAAAACCCATTCAAGCAAGACATGCTCTCCGACAGTGAATGCTACATCTTGGACAATGGAGGAAACAACAAGATATTTGTCTGGAAAGGTATAATGCCATGATATGTCCATTTCTGCAACCTCTTGTTTGCATCCTTCTCTTTGTGTATTTATCAGTGCTTAATTTGCTCATAGCAACAAGTTATAAATTAGCATTCGCCCACTAGGAAAAATATGACTCACCCATATTTTTGACAAGAGTTTGATGTCTCTAACCACTGTACCACACTCCAAACTGTAGGCAGCGAGGCAAATAAAGATGAGCGCAGTGCAGCACTGACTGTCGCAAACAAGTTCATCAAGGACAATAATTACTCCGCGAAAACCCAGGTAATGTGGCAACAAACTAAAACTGTTACCAGTCATCCCTACTGGTCTTCCTGTTCATGAATATTCCTCCTCTGTCTGCTTCTGACACAACAGATCCAGATACTGCCAGCGGGGGGGGAGACCACCCTTTTCAAGCAGTTCTTCTTCAACTGGCTGGACAAGGATGAGACCACCGGCCCGAGCAAGGCCTACGTCATCGGTCAGATCGCCAACGTGGCGCAGATTCCCTTCGACGCCTCCAAACTCCACAGCGACAACAGCATGGCGGCCCAGCACGGCATGGTGGATGACGGCGCCGGGAAAGTCAAGGTGCGGTAACTCGCCTGACTATGCTGGTGCTCAATATTCATTGCTTTAGAGATTAACGTGGTGGATGTGACGATGGTCGCTGTTTGTAGATCTGGCGTGTTGAAGACGGGGATAAAGTACCTGTGGACCCTTCCACATATGGACAGTTCTACGGAGGCGACTGTTACCTGGTGCTGTACTCCTACAACACGGGAGGCAGAGAGAAGCACATCATCTACACCTGGTGAGTGCAAATGTTTCAGCATCGCCAGATCTACCTGTTGGAGGAGCCTGGGGCCTCACCTGGCCCCCCTTTATTTATTATGCCTCATGTGAGCACAATATTAACAGTTTAAGTAGATATTATGAATCGCAAATTCCTTCCTTTTTTTTTTTTTTAATTTTACACTGAACCACAGAAGCATTTGTGCATACAATTTGGAAAATATTTGAAAGAGAAGAAAAATGCAAATCCGACAAATGGTTCGAACCTCTGCCGCCTTGCCAGATATTAAATCATAAAAACTTCACATTTATTGATGAATACTGCATAAACAGTCTGTCTTTTATAAAACATTAATAAAGGCTTTAACTAAATTGATTTGCTGGGGCTGACTGTCTTGCTTTTAGCCTTAGACGTGAATTGTGTGCGTGTTAATTTCAGGTGGACTTAGTTATGAATTCACGATGTCTTTGCTCTTTTTAGGCAAGGAAATAAGTGCACTAAGGATGAACTGGCTGCTTCAGCCTTCCTCACTGTACAATTGGACGACTCCATGGGTGGAATAGCGACCCAGGTGAGGAATAGTTCTTGGTGAAATGTGCTAACGAGAGTTGATGAGAAGCTCAATACCACTCACATAAATGGGTTTTGAATCTGAAGTACGAGCTGGCAGACGGTTAGCTTAGCATAATGGGAGACAGCGAGCCTGATAAGTGAGCTTTACAAGTGCTGGTTCCTCCAGCCTTATGCTAAGCTAATCAACTGTACCTTCATATTCGATGGGCATAAGAGTGGTATCTATCTTCTCAGCTATACAGCAAAAAGGCAAACAATTCATTTTTTTAATGACCTAGTCAAGCAGATGGGGTGACTGACTTCTACAGGCCCTCATCGTACTTGTTTGGCTAAGCGACTACTGTGTCTCGGCAGATTCGTGTCACTCAGGGTCAAGAACCCCCTCATCTTGTGAGCGTGTTTAAAGCCAACCCTCTGCTGGTCCACCTGGGTGGAACATCCCGCACATCTGGCGAGAGCAAGCCCGGCAGCACGCGTCTCTTCCACATCCGCCGGAGCTCCACCAAAGCCTCGCGGGCTGTTGAGGTCAGCTTTGTTTATCACATTGCATGTGCCTCAGCTGATGCTTCTCAAGGACCGACTCACACTGTTCTTTCTTTCTCGCATTACGCAGGTGGAGCCCGCTGCCCCCTCTCTCAACACCAACGATGTGTTTGTGCTGAAGTCTCCCAGTTCCCTGTATGTGTGGAAGGGAAAGGGAGCGACGGTGGAGGAGGAGGCTGCAGCTAAGTATGTGGCCGGCGTGCTTGGAGGAAATGCCACCCAGGTGGAGGAGACCAGTGAGCCAGGTGAGCGAGTGCAAGGAACAAAAAGGGGTTGGGCTTTAAACATTGCAGTGTAAAATATTTCCTGTTTTTCTTGTCAGCTGATTTCTGGAAAGCGCTCGGCGGGAAGAAGGACTACCAGACCTCTTTGGCCCTGCAGAAGACAGTCAAGCCTCCAAGGCTGTTTGGCTGTTCAAACAAGACCGGCAGGCTGATTGTGAGTCTCAAGTTTTTGTCTATTTAAATTTAGTCGAGGGGAATTGGTTATTTACATTTTTCTTACACCCATTTATCTCAGTTTTTCATACGGACATTTCATAAGCTCACACTTCTCCACATTAGGCAGAGGAAGTGCCCGGCGACTTCACACAGCTGGATCTGGCATCCGATGACGTCATGATTTTGGACACCTGGAATCAGGTACACTGCCTTTCTCTTTGAACGTTTCATTTGTTTTAAATCAGTGGCAGCTCCCGCAGATTTTACATTTTTTTTAAATTTTTTTTTATTCATTACAGCCTTAAACATAAATGTCTTTGGTTATTTTTCCGGCCAGATCTTCGTTTGGGTTGGAAACGATGCAAATGAGACGGAGAAAAATGGTTCGACCGCGATTGGTAAGACAAGAGTTAATAAAGGTAAGCAGTGACATAAGAGGAATTTGTTGAATGACTTTATCCTTTTTTTTTTTTTTTCCCTTTTTAGCCGAACAATATGTGGAATCTGACCCTTCTGGGCGTAAAGGAGTCCCTATCAGCACCATTAAACAGGGAAACGAGCCATCCTCCTTCACCGGCTGGTTCCATGCCTGGGACCCCAAGATGTGGGACCAAGATCTTATGCAGTACATGCAACAACGTATTGCAAAGCATTAGTGGAGAACCACAATGCTGCAAGAAAAACCTGCCAAGGTTCATTGCTTATCGCATGTTAGACTTCAAACAATAATCAACACTTTGGTGGCATGTTCACTTTACATTTTTCTTACTCTGACGTATTCATCAGATAATCTTATAATCACACTTACACACCATCTCCAATAAATTATCAGTGAGTGGGTCTGGAATTTCTTTGCAGCTTTGTTTTTGTCTTGTGCATTAAAATGAAAAAAATATCCAGTGGAACACGATGCACTAGTTTTCCCCAAGTTCAGCAGATTGTTAAATGTATATTTTTACAAAACATGTCTCTTTTTCACAGCCGAGCTTGCAAAGACCAATGTCGATTGATGAATTTGAATAAAAAAACTGACTTTTTTGTTGTTGAAGGTTGTCTGTTTCTGATTTGGTATCTTTATTCAAACTGTCAACTCTTGAGTCCACTAACCCGCAGCAATAAACTTATTATCTTGAGCCTAAATCCTCACCGTGCACCAGCACTATGCGTAGGCTGGGCTTGGCGGTAATCCTCAACCTCAGTGTACAAGTCTTCTGCTGAATTGCAGACCTGTGGATTAAGGCTTGCGTTTTAAAAGTGCCCCCTCGTCGGCCATCACTTCTCTTTTGTTCTCGTTCATTCTTTGCTGCTGGACCAGGACAAAAATGACCCAGAAGGTGGTGCTCATCACAGGCTGCTCCTCTGGGATCGGCCTCTCCTTGGCTGCCCGCATCGCGAAGGACGAGAAGAAAAGGTTTATGGGTAAAATTGCCAAATTTTAAAAAAGAAAAATGCCTAATCTTGCCATAACTGACAACTTTATTTTTTAAAACTGTCACTAGTCTTTAAATATGTTGAGAAATAAAAGAATCAAAAGAAAAAGTTGATTTTTTTTTTTTAAGACGTCTGTACTGCACATGCGTCAGGTTTTAACGGCTGAAGAACATTTAGGATTATAGTCTAACAGCAAAGGCACGGAATGGAAATGAAGTGGTAAACAGTTCTCCAATGTAAATTATTCATATGCCCAATATGGTTTAACTGCCCCTGCTGAACCATGTTATATTATTTTAAAATATAGGAGTATTGTTTTCGACAAAGGGAGGATCAAATCTTTCTGCAATCCCTTATTAAAAGAGTTAGATGCGTAAAAATGGTAAATATCTAAGATATGCTGGTTAATGGATCACGTTGACGCAATTGAAGAAGCACTTTAAAAGAAGAGACCATTATCCTTTAAAAGATTACTTTCTATGAAAGAATTGGTCCCGACGTCTGCAGATAATCCAAAACTACTGGAACATTTTTTATGGAAAAGACATCTCAGTTGAGTATATCAACTGCCACATTGTCGAATGCGTTCAACATCATGAAGAATCTCCTTAGTAATGGTTTCTCAGCAGACCATCAAAGACAAAAAAACAAGAAAATACTCATTTAAATGATGTGTTATGCCACTTAAAGGGAAAATAATTCTGCATCAAAGTGTAAACTAATTTTGCTTGTCCCAGTCTATGCTACCATGAGGAACTTGAATAAGGGCGAGGCTCTGGTCGAGGCGGCCGGTCGGACCCTGGGCAGGACTCTGGACATCAGACAGTTGGACGTATGTGACGAGGACTCCATCAAAGCCTGTGTGGACAGCCTGCCAGAGCGCAGAGTGGACATCCTAAGTAAGCTCACACCATTTGGCTCAATTTAGTTAACAGAAACTAGAGCTACCACTTCTCGCGAGTTCGGGTTCTGCCACTAGTTTTTTAAATCTTCTGTCCGTCCCACACACTCGCTTTAAGACCCGTGGTGACTGAGCTTTTAAGGCAGTAGCTCCTAAGCTTTTGAACACTTTATCTGTACCAATTCGGTTTGCTGATTCGGTGATGTCTTTTAAAAAACAACTCAAGACTTAACTGTTCATGCTGGCGTTTGTTTAAATACATACGACCTGCTTTTATCTGCTTTTATCCGTTTTAATGTTTTTTGCTGCTCCAGTTTTTAATGTGTTTTTTTTACTGTTTTTTAATCTGTACAGCACTTTGTGACCTCATTGTCTGTGAAATGTACTCTATAAATACAAATATTATTATTATTATATTTTCCAATAAGTACATTGTACACGCACATGCTTTGAAAACATTTCTTCCCTAAGCTGATTTCATCCCACAGTAAGCAATGCTGGGATGGGCCTGATTGGGCCCATCGAGTGTCAGTCCATCGACGAGATGAAGACCGTCATGGACACCAACTTCTTTGGGCTTGTGCGCCTGCTGAAGGAAATCCTCCCTGACATGAAGAGGAGGCAAAAAGGCCACATCGTAGTCATGAGCAGCGTCATGGGCATCCAGGGTGGGTCACCTCGGCTCAACCTGAGGTGGTTTGGGGGGGGGGGGGTGACAAATCACCGTTCTAACAGTATCTGATTCTGTTCTCAAGGGATTTTATTCAACGACGTCTACGCAGCATCCAAGTTTGCAGTGGAGGGCTTTTGCGAAAGCTTAGCCGTGCAAGCCCTGAGATTTAATCTCAGGTAAGATCATTCTTGCGAGGCATGATTTACTCTTTTTATCCCGTGCTGCTTTCTCAGTGAGTTTCAAATTGTGTTCACGGTGTGAGGAAAAAGTCATTCCTGTAAATGCCGGTGAACCGACACGTCTGTGTTGAAACATCTGCACACATATTGCACAACTGGGACCACCTTTAAAAGGAACATGTGGCAGGCAAAGTATGTCATGGCAAAATAAAAATCACATAGAAAGACACCCTAGTCTGGGGCAAGTGCTAACACAGCATCATTCAGGAACTGCATGCCAAAGGAGAGACAGCCAGCGTGATTACTGGCAGCGGTGAGTCCATGGCAAGCGTGTGGCAGGCGTCAGCCAGGTGTCAGGAGAGCGTTGGCACCTCCCTGACTACTGGCTCCCTAGTTGCGGCACCTCCCTGACTACTGGCTCCCTAATGGTGGCCAATGTCTGACTACTTGTGGCAATTATCTGACGAGTCGAGGCACTTCTCTGACAGCTACTTGCACTGGCAGTTCGTAACACCTAAGGAGAGGACAAGTGGAGATTTAACAAATTACCTAAATTAGTTTCCTCTGTAGGGTGGCTAGTCTTCTGTTTATATTCAAGGGTTCAAGATCTACGTGTATAAAAATGTGAACCCCCAGTTAATTATAATCTATATGGTTATGCAGTTATAATAGCTGCCACACTCGACAGAGGTGTGCATTTTCAGGTTTCCCTGGTGGAACAATTGTTCCTGTCGCACGCTTGCCACACTGAGTGCCACAAGGAGGAGCTTGGCCTTGCAAGATCAAAGGAAATAGCGCTGCAGGGTGGTTTCCCGTGCATACGTATATTAAAAGTATCTCTGCAGTATCTCTGCAGCTTTTAGTTACTTTTTAACTTAGCATGCTGCTCTTCAGCCTTTCATGGTGTGAGATGTGATGATGTTTGTATTATCTATTCTATCCTTAGCATCAGCCTGATAGAGCCAGGTCCGGTGCTAACAGAGTTTGAGCGTAAAGTCTTTGATGAGGGCATGAAGACTGATCTCAGCAAAGCTGACAAGGTGACTGCCGACATGTTCATCAACATCTACTTGAAGAACTACAATCAGATCTTTGAAACCTTCGGGCAGACTGCTGAAGATGTAGCAGAGGTATAGCATCTTTTGTCCTCACACATTCTTTACCTCAACGTTTTTAACGCAACCTTTACAATGGTTTATGTCTACTCTGTGTTTTTTCCTCCCTATAGCATACTTTCAAGATTATTACCATGGATGACCCTCCTTTCCGTCATCAGACAAACACTCTTTACACCCCTATGACCACCCTTAAATATGCTGACCCCAACGGCGACCTCCCAATTGACACGTTTTACAAAATGGTGTTCGAACACGACAAGGTCTTCAACGCCAGTCTGAACTTCATCAAACTTCTGCGCTGGAAAAGCCGAAAGAGCTTCACTTTGGAAAAGGACAAGAGCAACTAGAGTGTCATGTTGTCTTAAGCAAGATATATTCACCCAAATGTTAGTTTATTGTTTACTTTCCCTTTATTTCATTAGAATTCTTAGTGTTAGCTATCTGAAATGCTGAATCAGCAATTGATGTAAACAAATACAAATTTGAAAGCTAAAAAGAATTGTGACAATGCATTTTTCTTTTTTTATTACACATTCCTGTGAGCTCCTGTTGCAGGTTTTAAACCACACCCTGGCACATTTAACCAACGAGCATATCTCAACTTGTTAAGCCTCCAAGCCCTTTATTACACAACATGTAAGTAGTAAGCAAAACTTTGCAGGGCAGCGATAAAGTCAGTGCCTCAGATAAAGCGTAGATGGTTATACTGCCCGAGAGCCGCTATTTTCATTTTGAGATGTTCTAAACATCCAGAGTACATCTTTCAAAGACATGCATCACTTTGTGAATCAATTGTCTTCGTGGCATATTGTGAAAAAAAAAAGTGTTTACGTGTGACCTAATCTGGGATTCATCAGTGAAAACAAAACGTGTCGCGTTAATTCTCCACAAGAACAAAAGATGGCGCTAAACACTTGCTGGGCGACTTCCAACACCTTTTAATTACACCGTTGCAGAGTGAATGCTATAGTTATAGGGAACGTGAGTATAAAGACAGTTAAGAGTGTTTAGATCTAACGTTAGTCTAAAGACTAGTAAGATGATATCTGACTAAATTTACACACAAACATGATGACACAACTACGGAAAATAGGGCTGGAAGAGGACAACGTTAAAACATATTTAAGAGTGTGGAGACAGTGCTCACGGGAGGAATTTATTTGTATTTTCATAGCACGACTGGACTTTAAAAACGGCTTTAAAAATGGACACTGAGGGAGCATAAAACCCGAGGGTGGAAGTTATGGATGCCAACCACCGTAAAACCTCATAGTAGAAGAAGAAGCCCGTTTCCGGCTCTTTGTTGGACGTCATTTCCGGATAAATTTAAGCTAATGCTAGCCAGGATACAAAATAGTAAATTAACCGTTGATAGCTTTGAGGTCGTTCGACATGTTTGGCTCACTTAGCCGATGCGAGGACGAGTAGCTCGCAGTGTTGTGGCGGCTTCACTGCGCGTGTCGGCGCTACCAGGACACCTGTCCGCTCACACATGCCTGGTGCCGCTCATTGTTCCGTTGTAGCCATGCGCTCAGACTCCGCTCTCACTTGTCTTCTGGGTTGCTGGTTTGCTTGCGACAGGGACCACAGCTACTAGCTAGCTTGGTAGCTAGCTAGCTACGCATACGTTTCGTTCCCCCCCAAGTATTATTGATTCTGTGGTCTTATTTGGTCGTTTCTTGGACCTTTTTATTGTCTGTCGCAGTCCGCGCCACAGCGGCTGTCTACAGAGAAACCGCACCCCGTTCGGTTTTAACACGTAAAATACGCCATTAGCTTACTTAGCAAGCTAGCCAACCGGCTTATTTTGAGGAAACGTCTTTTTTTCTTCTTATTGATGCCATTGCTTTGATCCAGTCAATAGACTCCATTAACAGACAACGCGCTGTCATCGCTAACGTTTCCTCACCCGACCAGGAGCCGGAGCTTTCATCTTTTGTTTTGTTTGTTTGCCTGCCACGATGGCTTCTTCCTCTGGAAACGACGACGACCTCACCATCCCCAGAGCAGCCATCAACAAGATGATTAAAGAAACTCTCCCCAACGTGCGAGTGGCCAATGACGCCAGGGAGCTCGTGGTTAACTGCTGCACGGAGTTCATACACCTCATCTCCTCTGAAGCCAATGAAATATGCAACAAGTCCGACAAGAAGACCATCTCTCCTGAGCATGTCATCAACGGTGAGTCCGGGCCCAAGGGGGCTCCCTCCGTCCTAATGTGTGGAGGACCACAGGAGGGTGTGTGTGTGTGCACCCTCTCCCAGGCCAAGAATGTGAAACCCTAGAGAGTCATTATTTCGCTTTTGTCTCTTGTTTTCACACCGCAGCTCTCGAGAGCCTGGGTTTCGCCTCCTACATCACGGAGGTAAAAGACGTCCTCCAGGAGTGTAAAACTGTAGCTCTGAAGAGGAGGAAGGCCAGCTCTCGACTGGAGAACCTGGGCATCCCAGAGGAAGAGCTTCTCAGGCAGCAACAGGAATTATTTGCCAAGGTATGATCTGGAAAATACTCACAAATCTGCAATTCTCTACGTAATCTACAATAACATTGGGATTGCAATACAGGTGTGGTATATTGTCTTGTTGCAATCCTTTTCTATGTGTGTTTTTAAAACACTTATTTTCCATGGTCAGCCCCAGATTCACGATTTGGAAAAAGTTATTAATATATTGGGTTACACGTTACAGTATTGTGCACAAAAGCCAACATGTAAGAAAAAGAGGTGTGTATTTAAAACAAGTATCAGTATTTTAACTGGAGTGTAGAATGTATACATGATTTGTAAGAAGTTTTCTGACATGAGACATTCTATCGCATTCATATTTATGTGATTCATCAGAATCAGAACTATTTATTTGCTACGTATGTTGCACATACGAAGAATTTGTCTTGGCAGGTGGTGCATACATTAGACTAACAACAACAATCAACACTGTGCAAGAGAAATGTTACATTCATTCATGGAGCAGCATAAAAACTTCTAAAGTTATTAAGCTGACTCTTCTTCTTCTTCTTCTTCTTCTTCTTCTTAGTGTATACCCTCTAGAGTAGTTCCTTCTATTTCACTGCAACTAACGAAATGTGCATCCCATGAGCTACATGAGAACTTAACATAGTACAAAGTACACAGACATAAAGTGTCGTTACGCCCCTGTGCGACTCACCGATTCTTCACATTTTGCCAAAAGGAAAGCAGCTCATTGCAGCCACTAATACTGATGCAACGTAATTGCTCACATATATCTGCACTTGTTTTGTTGCATCTTTAAAAACAAAAAAAACACGTTAATTGCAGCCACAATAGGCAGATTGTTTGTGGTGGTGGGGCATGAACATTTTTCTTCCAAGCGAGGCGCGACAAAAAACGTTTGAGAACCAATGCTCTAATCTAAGACATCTAATGCCGTTTTTTTCTTTCAGCCTCCAGTAATGGATTAAAAAAAACTTACTGGCATCCATTCTTCTAATGTCCTAATAGTTCTATTTTGCCTTCCCTCAAGTCTCTGTTTTGGTTTTGCCCGTTTTCCTGCAGGCGCGGCAGCAGCAGGCGGAGCTCGCCCAGCAAGAGTGGCTACAGATGCAGCAGGCCGCCCAACAGGCACAGATGGCAGCGGCATCTGCCAGCGCCGCCCAACAAGCCAGTTCCTCTCAGGACGAAGACGAGGAGGAAGACATGTGATTTCCAGGACTCCACTTCTTCCGGATCCCCTCCTGGGACGGCGCTGGCACACAACTCCCTCGGTGCTGTCATCGACAGAGACATGAAGCGGGTTTGACCGCCGTCATACATCAGTGTAACATGGATAATGCACATCGGAATGGACACTGAAGAAAAAGATGACTGCGGATTTCAAGACAGCCTCACGTTCAGACACCGGAACCTGAAAATGATTTGGATTGAGAGGCTGCAGAGATTTTGATCAGCCTCATCTCCCCGCTTTTTTTTTCCTCCCCCAGATGCTTCTGTTTAATTATGTCTTGATATTATGTTGTGAGTGATTTGTAGATTTCTGGATGTGTTGTGGACACTGCCTGGGATATGTCAGTGAATTTTGGTGATAATGCAACAAGTGTTCGGACCCGCGGGTACTGCACCAGATAGCTTCATCATGTTATCCGTTGTACTAGATGACTTTGGTGGTTTAGGAGAGCTGCTTTAGAATAATTTCAGAGCAGTCAATTTCTCCTTTCTTGTGGTTTGATGGTCACTTTAACAGAAAGGGTTTTCTCTATCCCCCTCTTTATAGATTGGTTCATCAGAGGAGTTGTGGATATAGGATGATTTTTTCTTTTTGTTAAGTAGAGAAATAAATGGTCATTTTGGTTAATTTTAGCTCATTCGGATGCTTTTTGTTGCATTTTCCTTTCTGCCTTGAACCACCTGCAGTATTGCTAATTAGCTACACGTTTAAGAAACTCTATATTTTTGTCTCATAGAACCAAAGATAGGGGAGAGAGTAACAGCCCAGAGGTGGTGTGTGTTTTTTTTTTCTTTCTTTTTTTAAAGGTGTAGGTGCTGAGGTGATTCTTGCTGCTGACTCGGGGTCAGTCTCAACCATGTTAAGGATTATTGACCTTCAATTTTGTAAGACGCTTTGATATCCAGGCTGAATTTGTTATTCCCCCTCTCTTTGGGTGCAGTATCAAACATTTGCATTGTGACTGTGGTCAATCCTCAGCGTAAAGACAAGTAACCTAGTTGTGATACACATTCACTCGCCTATGCTACGAAGTTGTATTCTTTCAGCAATAAAGGAATCATATTTTATAGACAACTGTTACATCTTTTTGTTATGTCTTTTTAGAAAACCAAATTAGACTTTTATTGTCCTGTATCTAGACGAAACAAACTACCGCCCGTGTCCCCTTCCCTCCCCCGTCTGCACTCGCTCAAAGATGATTTGTGTCTCCTGGGAGAGGCAGATGTGTGTGAGCAGGCAGACGAGCAGCAGTGGAGCACTTAGCCTCTTGGGAACACGGCTCGGCACGTCACTTTTCCAAATCCTCTCGGAAATGTCAGGCGCAATCATAGAGAACATGAGCACTAAGAAATTGTTTTTTGTGGGGTTTTTTATTATGGTTTTGCAAGTTCTTTCCATCATGGTTGGAGCACTAATCGGTAAGTAGTGAAATTTGTTTATGTTACTGGAAAGTAATCTTCATGTGTTTTTGTTTGAACTGTCTTCTTCCAAATTTGCTGAACGAATAAGACTCATCTTTATTCTGTCTGTACTCAATGAGACATAACTCAAACCACATGTCTCTGACAGAGTATCCCCCCTTTGCCATAGCTCCCAGTCCCACCAGTGCTGTTCACTACTTGGCTACCAAATGCATTAATCGCCACCGGGCGCGCGGCTGGCTGGCGCCGTGGGGATCAAACCGGTGCCAGCAGATACACAGTTTTGACGAGCCTCTGGCAAAAACGCTGGACGCAAACGACATTGTTTTCGCCGTGCACGTGCCTCCTCGTGACGCGCAGATGAGTCCCTGGTTCCAGTACATGCTGGCTGTGCTGCAGTTTGACATTGCGTTCAAGATGATCAATCAGATTGGTAAGACGAGCGCATCCGTTGTACCTTTTTTATAAATGATACAGGCCCATGTTGTGGATATACCTAATGAAAGTGAATATTGTCTTCAGAAGACGACGATGTCCTCGTCACGATCGACGCCGGCTTGGCATACAGGGACGATCTGACGTCCGAGTGGACCACGAAGTCTCACTCGGTGGAGCGGAGGCCGCTCAGGTGCAAATTTGCGGTCCCTAAGGTAAACCTGCGTGGCCACGTTCCAACACGTTCCCAAATGAATTCTACCGTCTCCGCTTGGTAACCTGCAGCAGCCCGTGCTTTTTGCAGACTTATGAAAACGAAGGTCGCTTTTACCACTGTGACCCCATACCGTTCATGGAACTGGGAAGTGTGGCCCACAAATATTTTTTGATCAACCTCCGCCTACCAGTGAACGACACGGTGAACGTTGGAATCGGAGAAATCAAAGACATCCACGTAGTGGTGAGTTTGATTCTTATAGTTGAAGCTCCATCAACAGTTTTAACTAATTTTTCATATCTCAAAAGCGCACATTCAACCAGATATTTGATGCCCCTTCTTGTCTCAGGGCATCCACCAGAATGGAGGCTTCACTAAAGTGTGGATCAGCATGAAGACTGTGTTCAGTCCCTGGATCTTTGTGGCAACCGTTTGGTACTGGCACAGGATCCGCTTCACGGCCAGACCTCCAGTCCTTCTGGAAAAGTATGAGCCAATGAGAGGGAACAGATTTGTATTCATCAAACCAACTGCTGTGGCTTTGTACGCGAGTAACGTTTAGCCCCGTCAGGAGTCGTGTTCAATTTGAGCACAACAAAGACAAACAAATGGAGCCCTGAAGTGTTCTGTGTTTGATTTGACAAAAAAAACAAACTCCAAATGTCCTTTTAAAAATAAAATAAAGTCCTCATTTTACATGAGGTCACAGAACATACTTAACTAATGAGTGTTAACAACCTAAATCGAATCATGAATTGCAGTAATAAAACATGTTTATAAAGCACATGTTAACATAATCCCTAACCAGTTGTCCATATCTAAATCAATATGTATAAATGACATTTAATACATTTGTATCATTTACTAACACTTTCTAAATTATCTTATTAATCATCTAAGTCATTTATACTTAATTTACAAATGGGGAATCCATCATTTATGAAGTATGAAAACCCGATCATAAAACTCATATTAGTCAAGCTCATGTATAAAGAATTAAACATTTATAACTGCAGTTAATAGTGTTCATGTTGGAACAGTGCTTTGTAAATGATGAATTAAGTGTTTAATCATGCTTAACTAATGCTAAATAGCATTTAGTTATTATAAAGTGCTACCAAAAAAAAGTATTTTGTTATTTTATGTCAAACTTTGGTAGTTATTTGCTAGCTGGCATTGGGAAACATGATTACATTTTTTTTATTTAAAAAAATTTGAACTCCAATAAAATGTGATTCCACCATTCATTTGTTTTACATTTATAATTATTTCATAAAGAATAATCATTTAATGTGACACTTTAGGACTTCGTACCAACTTCAGATTTTTTTTTAAAGTAACGTGATGTTATAACCACAGCTCTTGAGCTCTTAAGTTAAAACATCTCAGTGCCCTTGAGTCACTCAGTGCAGACTTAAAACAAAATGTTCAAGAGGTTTTTCAGCGCTTCGGGGAGGGTAAATGTAAAGTGCTCCATCTTAAGTGCACGTCGGGCCCGGTAAACCCGGGTCAGTACCCGGCCTGCAGCAGAATGCGCGCCATCGTAGCGAACGTCTGTCTTGTTCCTCGTGCAGGGTGATTTTTGCTCTGGGCATCTCCACGACGATCCTGAACGTGCCGGCGGAGGGCCTCTCCTTGGGCTTCGAGTGGACGTGGCTGCTGCTGTTGGAGGACGCTCAACAGGGCGTCTTCTACTCCACGCTCTTCTGTTTCTGGGTCATCTTCTGCGGCGAGCACCTCATGGTTAGCGCCTTCTGCTTTCCCCCTCCGCCGTACTGGTTCTCCACACTTTTTGTGCCGGTTGTTTCAGATTTCTCTTTCTACGGCAAATCCTCCAGGACCAAAGTCGGAGGAATCGCCTCTCGGCGTACTGGTGGCAGGTCGGGCTGGTGGTGTTCGGCTCGTCCCTTCTGCTCGCGTTTGACCTGAGCAACAGGTAGTGACACGGCTGCCTTTGGTGAAGTCTATTGTGTTGTAACTTTCTTCAAACAATCAGACGATGTGCTTTTATTTCACACAAAGGGGGGTTCATTTGACCAACCCTTTCTACAGCGTCTGGGCATCAGAAGTTGGGATGAAGCTGGCCGTATCCTTCAGATACTAGTGCTGCGTCAGAAGTCTGTCTCAAGACAACCAGCTTTTAAACTTCCTGGTTTTTTTCCTTTGACTGTTGGCACAGATGACCTTCATTGTGGTGGCGGGGGTTTCTGTGTGTCTGTACTTCCTCTCCCTGTGTGGCATGGTGCGTTGTGTGTTCAGGAACATTGGTGGGAAAATACAGCAACTTCCTGCAATGCCAGAGGCTAGGAGACTACGTTATAAGGTTTGATTTTAGTTTTTTACATTTCATATCCTAATCACAATAGACCAAACAATATTCAGGAAGTTTTACTTTAAATGTGTTACCACTCTTGCCGGTTCTGCCAGGGTATAATCTTCAGGTTCAAGTTTTTGATGCTGGTAACTCTAGCGTGTGCCGCCATGACTGTCGTCTTCTTCATATTAAATCAAGTTAGTGTTACTCTCTAATGATCAACATGGAGGCCTGTAACTGCGTTATTTCCTGCTGTGAGCGGTCATTCCACGTGTTGGGCATGTGTCACCAGGTCAGCGAGGGTCACTGGCACTGGGGAGACTACACTTTCCAAGTCCACAGTGCTTTCCTCACAGGGGTCTATGGCATGTGGAACCTGTATGTTTTCACCATCGTCTTCCTCTATGCGCCCTCCCACAAGCAAGGCAGAAACAAGTCTGGCCAACAAACAGGTGTGTAACATTTTAACTTCTTACTGAGAGGAAAGTGTGGCAGGGGAAAATAAATCTGGGGATAACGTTTTTTTTAAAGTTTGATCTAAATAGTTTTCTCTTGTGTGTTTATGGCTTCATAACCGGATAATTTCTCTGGTTGTGTGTATAGTTTAAATACAAATTTTGGTGACATGAGACTGAAGTGCACCACTACTCCATGTTATAATTGGACTAAAATTTGACTAAAATTTCCCTGACAACAAACTAGTGTCAAAATAAGTCTGCCAAGAGATAATAAGAACATTGTGTTTAAAGTGCGCAGAGAGATTAAAAACTCAGCTGGTAGAAAACATGAAAGCTTTTATATATAATATTTTAAAACATTGGATTGTTGTGAACTTAAGCCTCATGTGGTTTATATGAGTATTACAACAACACACACAAAGTTATCCTGGCAAAACCCTTTTCCCCACCTGTTTCTCACACACACACACACACACACACACACACACACCCATGCACTCATATCGAGAGAGAAAAGTAATTAATGCATATAAGAACACTATTTAGACTAGACTTAAAAACTGGATCACCATATTTTTCTTTCTACTAGCATTTTTTTTTCCAGTCGCATCCAGTTCTCAAATACAAAAAAAGAAGGGTGAAACAAGACATTTACTTGGTAAACATACCAGATGTTCACATGTTAAGAACAGATGCACTATTGACAGATGTGCTGGAGAAGCCAGAGAGCCAGGAGACCCAGCAGACGTGTGGAGAGCAGGGGCCGACGGAGACGTACAGGATCACCGGGAAGCTGGCGGAGGAATGACGTCCAGAAAACCTCCTTCGTTTAGCTATTTCCATCTACTGTTGAAGCTTCGAAAACATTCATAACTACGTTATAAACATTGTGGCCCGTAAAACGCAGACCGTCTACAATAATCTCACTTTCAAGTATACCAGTGAAATGTGTGTGTGTATATTTATATATATCTTAAAACATAGTTTAAAGTGAAAATGAAGCTTATAGCAAGATGCAGTATGAGTTGAAGCCCAACATTCACAAGGAAGCAGATGAACTGTGTTAATAATTACTAGTTTTTTTACAGAGTTCATAGGGCCACCAACTAAATGCTAATCAATGTTCTAAAGTGCATGAGATATTACTGCAGTTACTACATTAAATATCACGTAGATGCATTAGTATCAACTAATGTCACTCACATGGGACGTACTGCACAACCACTACTGTTACCGCTGTTACTTAAACTACACAAAGCTGCTACTACTCCTGTACTTGTACCTCAGTAGGATTTGATTGCATGACTTTTTTCTTTGTATCTTAATAATGTCATTGTTTTGCTACTTGTACTGTAAGTAAGTGGCCTGGCCTCATCCACAACTGCAATGAATTGAGAAAATCAACAACTGAAACTAAACAAAACCTTTTAGTTGTGTCGAGGTGAGCACTGTATGTGTGTACAATAAAACATTTTCAGCAAGATATTTTGTGTTATTTAAGCATCATGTGTAATCCAGATATACTCCCGTTTCTGTCAAATGAATAAAATGACATGTTGGTGTGCCGGCGTACAGTGAGAGCTAGCGGCCTGAAGAGGGCGCTGTTGTCTCTTCCGGACAGGAGGACCGAGAGAGTCCCAGCCCGGCAGCTCGTCAGCAGCAGATGACTCCGCGTCTCCTGCCACCAACAGGGCTCAATGTTTATCTTCTGCATCGTTCAAACTTTTCAATAGGCACAGCTATTTCTATATTTATTTATTAATTAAAGCATCTCCACTCGTGTCATCGCTCGCTATTTCATGGCTCGACTTTGAAAACAACAAAAAACAACCCCAAAAAAAAGGAAACCACTGGGATCCGAGAGGCCAGGTGAGTATCAGCCCGCAGATAACGCGACGGTGTCATGACTGTGGTTAAATAACACCGGGAGGTAAACTCACCTCCAGTCGAAGACCAGAAAGAAAGAAGAAAAAAACAGATACACACAAGGAGCGAGTAGATTTTTTTAATGTAATATGCCAAGGAATATTTCAGGAGTTTTTCAGATTTAAATGGTTGGCATGCTCTTAATCTGGTTGGTAAACTGGTGTTTAATGCCGGAGCAGTGGCAGGTGGGCATAGGAAAGAGGAGGGAACTTGCTTTATTGGACATTAAAAAATGCAACTGGTTTAGTCTCCTAAATGATGACGTATCCATGGAAAACACACCTGATGTTATGTTGCTTTACAATATTTCAAAGTCCCAATATTATATCGGGAGGGAATCAAGCGTTTAGGTCATACATGGAAACACCTCAATCCTTCTAATCTGAAAGCCAACAGAGCATTTGGGGGTTTTTATTCTTACGATATAAAGTTTACACCATAGACTTTATAGAGAATGGCATTTCCCCCAAAATTGAAGCCAAAACGTCAACATCGCCCCCTCGTGTCTGGCTGCAGCACAGGACATAAACCCCATTGGTCGAATTCAAATATATTAAGTCTAAAATGAGCTTGAGCTTAGCTGCCATAAATCCTTAAATGTGCCACTGTTAACTGCTTACGACCGCCTCGTTGGGCCTTTGACACCAGAGACCCGGGTTTGACCCCCAGGTAGGTGTGTAAGAGGCACATGAGAGGTGGGTTCTCCACGCTCTCATCGGGTTTCCCCCACATTAGGGACTTCTAAGTCATCTCAATTGGTCTTCAAAAATAATTATCAAAGAAATTGCCTTGGTGAAATGTGCTATACAAATAAACTTGTTTAAACTTTGGATGGGTGGATGGTTAGACGATGGATGACATCAATCCACACCCTCATCCCGCTCTACAGGGTAAATGGCGACCCCTGTGAACAAATCCACCACCCTCCATCTGTGACTGTGCTTTTCAAGAGCCTCCCACTGCTCACGTGTTGTAGAGGAGACAATGAGAGGATTCACTGACTGAATCAGGGTTTTATTCCATCAGGAAGTCTGAGGAGAAAACAAAAGATAGGAAACAAATACTGTGAGGTTTTTTTTCCTGAGAGAGGCAAACCTGGAATCCTCTGTTTTTCCTGTGCCGTTGTGAGCGATGTGTACAAGTTGTCAAGCCTTCTGAGGCAAATTTGGAATTATGGGTGATACAAAATGAACCAAATTGAATTGTTTGTTTGTGTGGAAGTCAATAGAGGAAACAGGAGCACTGGGGCTGTGCGGTATAGCCAGAATCCTCTATCACGATATACGTTGTCTCATTACTCTAAAGTGAATTAAAGTATTTTCTCATAAGATGATGAACTCTCCATTATCCCAAGTTATGGTTTCTCTCGTTATGTAGTTCTTATTAGACAGATGTATGTTCAAAGGGTGTTTTTTTCCTGAGAAGGAAGGTTTTAGTTAGTTATTTGATGTTGTGAAAAAGAGGATTGACATCATGATTGACGGCTGTGATTGACAGTGAATTATATGACTCATGAGAGAACCTCAACCTCGATACCGCGGCTCCAGCTTCCCTCGATCTCTTTCTGCGCTGCACTCCGGCCCCTAATGTGGTCAAAATCCCAAGATGGCGGGCCCCGTATGCGTAATAGTTTGTCCTCACGTTTGTGAGCATCCATTTAAAGCGCATGAATGAACCAGACGAAAAGTTTTCGGATACCTTCCACGATGAGGCTGTCTTCATGCCGACATTAGTTCCTCTTTATCTTTACACAGCAAAGAAGGTAGACGCATATAGCCATCTTTTCAGGTGTCAAGATGTTGAAAGCTCTTGAAAAATTAGCCTGCAGTTCAGTATTTTTGTACTACTACTACTAACGGAAACTACAATAGCAAGATCCACAACGAGAGCAACAAGTAGGAGCTTTACAGTTCCAATCTTTTCTCTTTTTTTTGGAAAAGGCTCACAGGCATTATGTGCTAACATGAATACACTTACACACACTTTTGCACTTATGTCTTCATGCACATAACTGGTTGGATTGTTAACATCTTGAATCTGTTTAATGTGTTTTGTTTAGTTATTTCCCCCTTAATTTAAAAGCCTTTCACAAACCTGAGGGCTGCTAATACTCGACTACTCTACACACCCTTTCATGTATTACACCTGCTGCGTTCACATGTTGCAGTTGTAGTTGTTTGAAGTCTGTGCTGGTAAATATATTACAGACTATTACTATTTCCCCGCTCCAGTTTTTTTGGTAGATTTGTCTTCTCGGTGACACGCGGCTTCTGGTAGTTGAGTGTGACTCCACCTCAATGAGGCTTTTGATGCTGACGTGGGGCTTCAGGGCTTTGTTGCCTGGTTACACTACAGTCACCGGTGCAGACCCTAGCAGCGGTGTAATCTCATTAAAATGCCCCCCCCCCCACCACACACACACACACACACTTCTGTCGCTCGACTCAAATTCCACGCTCGGCCTCCGGGGAGCTTGTACGTGCGTCACCGCTCTGGTCACAGAGACCTTCACAGAAAGCATCTCGCCAACAGAGTGGGGCCGCTGCCGTCAGGCCTCCAGCCTGTTAAATCCACAGCAATATGTGAAATATGCTGCGCCGCCCTGACACACGTCAGAGCCGCCGCCGCCGCAGCCGCCGCGTCCTCACTGGAGCCTTTCACAGTGATGAGGACGGTACGGTGGACATGGACACAAAGCCTTAACTGCTTGTAGCCCGCTTATCAACATGAAGGTTTTCACCAGGAACTCTATGAGCTTTTCCCACTTTTTTTCCCACTTATTCTAATCTGTTTATATGTTTGCAAGAATCACCAGTTAAGACCTTAATCAAGCCACAGCTCCTTTTGTGAAAATATATTTGATCAATTTGATTTGCGACAGTGGTTCTTCAGCCCATCAAACCAGGACTAACCATCCTTGAGTCATTACTGAATGTACAACAACCATTTTGATAGTTTTAAGTCAGTGATTCTTAACCTGGGAACTTGGGACGCTCAGGGGTTTTTAAGTGGAATAGTTGGTTTTTAATTCACAATAGAAGTGAGCCCAATGTGAGTAAGTCATAACTTCCTCGCTGGTTCTCTCTCAATGTCATTGACAACTAAAGCGTTCTGTGTCTGTGAGCCAGAACCTTTTTTTTTTCAGATTGAGGTCCCTGAAACTAAATCTGATCAAATCAAAATTGAGGTCCTTTTTTAGATCACAAATGAACATATTTGGGCTTTGAACACAACTTACCACGTCACTTTTGGGTTTGGGGACTTCCAGAATTTCTTTCAGCAAAAATAAATTGACAGACTAATCAATACTGAAACCAGCATCCTGCAACCTGTAGTGCAGACTGAAATATGTTTGCATTTAGATCATTCCTTCGTCTCAAAGTATATTAAGCAGCCAAGTCTAATACTTTTTGCCCCGTCAACCAAGTTGAGTTTGTTTTTAAAGTCAATCATGTATCTCTCCAAACAGACGACAATGTAAAATCTGCTAAAGGATAATGAAATATGGTTTCTTAAGAAAAGCATATTGTGTTGCGTCTGCTCTGAAAACCCTGAGCTGTTGGGCCATTTATTTAAAACACAGAATCTTAGCTTATCAGACATCATCTTGTTTAATCTAGCTTCATTAGTTTGCTTCTACTACCACTGGATCTACAGCTTGATGCTGTGTTCCAGCTGTCTGTACCTTTTCGTTGGGCCATTTGCATAGAAGGCAGGTATAAGCCCCAGGTGCTAAAGGGGTTTGGCGAATGATTTAATGACGGTATCGTTGATCTCAGAATCATTGCTGTCTGAATAAAGAGAGCATTGCAGGGTGTTCTTCGGTGGCTCGTGGATTCTAAAGGGAAGAACTCAATTTGATGAAGAACCGTCCCCGACAAGACCCACTTGTCGAGTCGCAAGAGCTGTCGCTCCTCCTGTCCAGCTCCCGGGTCATTGGCCGGTGTGTGTGTGTGTGTGTGTGTATGTGTGTGTGTGTGTGTCTCACTGACACTGTGGGAATTGTCACGTTATTGCTGCCGTGGGATATTTATAGACGCGTGCCTTGTGCAGGTCCCACATGACATGCAACTCAAACTGACACAATTACACAAAGCCTCTCCAGGTCTCCGTGGTGCATCTGCGCCGCATCGGGGGGGGGGGGGGGGGGGATGAGTCTAATAATAAAGCCACTGTCATTAGATTAAATGAGCCTCTCCTCCCCAGCCAACTGGTTCCCGTGGGTGAGCCATGCGCTGATGTTTAATTGGTTGACGGCAAAAATCACACATTTCAATATTTATTTGGAATGAGAAGCACGATAATGTGCCTTAAAATAATTCCCTCTTTGTGCCACATTGTTGTTTTATATTGGATATTATTAGTAAGACAAGTGTCTCAGCTCTGGGTGCTCAAGTATGTTTTTCGCCCTGATGTTAAACATATAAAATTCCCTTTAAACAAATAGATGGACGAATGGATGAATGAATCCATTGCCTTCATGATGAAATCCCAGCGTGTGTCGTTCAGCACAATTTATAAATACTTGCTCTGCAAAGCTTTTATATGATATCTCCACCCCTCTGCACTGAAACTGGAGAGCAAATCATAAACTAGACAAGGAAGCAAGAGGTTGCTTAGTAACTGGTAACAAAGCGGGTCATAAAACATCCTCGGTGTCGGCGGTGAACAATAACAGACCGCTGAGTGTTGGTTTAACGGATCAACAGTTTGTTCTGGTTCTATAATTCTGTGTTTTTTATATTTTTACTCTTGATTGATTGAAATAATTCAAACAGCTTTTATTTACAGTAATGATGTAACTGGGGCTTTTCTCTGTCCTTGTAACAGTCCTTGACACTAAATGGTATATATATATATATATATATATATATATATATATATATATATATATATATATATATATATATATACTGTTTGACTTTTGAATGCTTTGTAATGTGCACAATTTATTTCCCTGGAGGGGGGCATTTAATGTTCAGGTATATTCAGTCAGCCGCAAAATCAGACTCCCTGGTATTGAAATCTTTCTCTGTTGTTGTCTCTTTTGGTTTTCTGTCATGGTTGTTTAGTCATTTTTTACATTTTCTTCTCTTCCTATAGATTAGTGCCGGTACCACAGACTGGGACCTCGTTACATGCTGCCGGAGATCTTTTCCCACACAGGTCAGTGTCTCCATCAGAGTCGGCGGTTGCCACCTGCCTCTCCTGTAATTGAGAGAGGCATCAGGTGACATCGTTGCACCCCCCCCCCCCTCCATTATTAATCAGGCCCACAGCCTGCTCACGTCTTTCATATCTCCAGTCAGACGGCGTTCACTGCCTGCAAGGTGCCGCCCTCTGGTGATTAACAGAGCTTACATTCACGTTGGGAAGAAAACAGGCGTTTTAGATTTGAGACATTGCACGTTTTCTAAGTCACACTGGCCATTTCTTCTCTTGTTTTGATAGAGAAATGTGTTGCATCAGAAGAATATGGCTGTTTTTCAACCATTTCTGTAAACATATTCATATCCCAATATCACACATTGCCCTCGAGGGGCTTTACAATATGTACAGCATTCAACACCATCTGTCCTTCGACTCCTCGATTTGGATAACAAAGAAAAAACATTTAATGTGTTGAAAGAAAATGCAATAAACCTGCGAAAGAGCCAGAAAGAAGGGATTCCTCTCGGACCGACGTTGTGTGTTCAGAGTAGACCAACATAACAAAATGAACATGACAAAATGAAATGACAAGTGACAAAAAAATATCTGAAGATAATTGATCCGGGGGGGATGTCAAGCTGCTGTTGTATAACAGATAATGTATGCAAGTTGAGGTGAAAAGATGAAATTGAGTCCAGTGTCCACAGGGAGGTTTCTAATAGACATGAAAGAGCCCTCTGACCCAGGTGTTGAGTTTTAAAGGTGTGGACATTTATGAGGCAGCAGGCATCTTGCAAATAAATTCCATTGGTTGCATTGTGGGAACATGAGTGCAAAACTGAAGTGCTGCAGAGGCCTTTTATTATGAACTCGTGATAATGACTGTAGCTCGTAACGTTTCTGTTCATGTCTGTGAGCTGTTGTCATAGTTTTAATGCCGGAGTTGCAGCATGCAGTGGCTTTAGATAACATGGATACTTTAATACTGACCTTTTCCTTTTTATTATTTATTGTTAAGCAGTTATCAGATGAGTATGTGTATTTATTGTCTTCAAACGCAACCAAAGTCATAGGCTGGATGTTCAAGTAACTCCCTCTCTGGTGTTCTGTGATACAATGTTTGTCCACATGATGGCAGCATGAGGCAGTCTGTAGTCTATAAATAGTCAAAATCGCTAACTTTGATATACCTTTGACAAAAAAAACTATGTTCTTTGCTTATTTCTGGTTAAAGCATTGCAGATCCTTCAAGATGTTGCTTGAAACCTCATCACTCATCACTGCATTGTGTCTTAAACAACTGTACACGTGCTATGAGGGGGAGATTGGGTGGGGCAGTAGATCAATGAGGGCAAGAATAATCATATTAATATGCCATAGTTAGCAGTATAGGTCTGTCACATGACGATTGCTTGCATGAGCATCCCTTATGATTAAGCGTAAGTGTGGAAAACGTGACCCAGATGATGTGCATGTGTTCAACAAAGGCTCTTTTTTTTTGTTGCCAGAGTGCAGGTGTGTCGCTAATTGGCTGCCGGACGTCGGCCTGTTCTGCAAACAGAAACGGGATCTCTAGCTGCAGCTTACATTTGGCGGCCCCAGAGTTCATCTTGGTGACACCTGACTGTTTGCTCGCGATCGTTGCAATAACCGCTCCGGGTATCGGTTGTGTAGTGAAGTCACAGGGTGAATGAAAGTTTTGGAGCTCGGCGCGACCATTGAGTTTTTTGGGCGCATGTTCATACGAGCAGGAGGAGGTTTACACATCTCCTGCACCACTGTCGCACCCAAGGGAGATCCAAGGCCTCCTTGAGGCATGCACTCCATCCTGTTTCATAAGCGTCTGCTCATATATGGGCATCTTCCTTCCTTTTGCTCGGTTGCACTTCGTCCGCTTCCTGAACAGCTCCCCCCCCCTCTTCCTCCACAGGCATATACACACTCCTACTCATGTTGGTTAGCTAAGGGAAGAGGAGGGAGTGGCTCTTCCATGTGCAGGAAGCAATGTGGTGAATACTCATTTGATCAACCGACTCTGATGACTTGCATCCCTGACCAGCAGGCCAGCTGGTGCAGTTTGCACTGACGGATGGAAACAGCTCATAAGTCTGCACGTGAAACTGATTGTTTCCCTCATGCCACATATGTCCCGCTTCAATTCTTCCAGGGAAGCGGAAGAAAGAAAACGAAAAAAAACTCTTTGATCTGTGAGAAACAAAACCGAATACGTTCAAGACCTTCTTTTTTTTCTCCTTTCTCGTGTGCCGTCCCGGGCAGCTTTCTTCTGGTCTCAGGGTCTGCAGTGAACCTCTTTGTTGTTTGTAAAAATAAATCCAGAGATTTACGTTCTTAGTCTTATTTATGTACGGGCACCTCTAATTTTGAGGAATTCACGCCAGGATCAGTGTTGCACTGGGTGGCCTGGAAGTGCCCTGGATGCATGCAGATATCTCTTGAGATAGGCGGCCCTATCTGTGCGGCTGTAACGTGGACACATGTTGGCTTTGAAGTGGGACAAACAGCCTCGTCGTGTGTTTTGCCCGCGGGGCACAGAAAGTATCACCCGCGTGCAGCTGGAGCTCCATCGGCCACCGAATTAAACTCCTTCTCTTGTTCAGCTGGGAAAATATTTACAATGTAAAGCATATGCTTTAAATTAATGCTTAAAATTGCAGTATTATGTGGTTTATTAGCACACGAAACATTTCCCGTGTGAAGAAAACAGTGTCCACCCCCGGGCCAGCATTGTGCCTCCACAAAACCATTAGCGTGAATGAATTATTGCAGTAGTTTCAGATGTGTAATTACCATGCCCCCCTTCTATCCTCCACACACACCTCCTTGTTCCTCCTGTGACACATTATCAGCCCACTCAACTAGGTCACTGCAGATCCCGTTTCCATGGATAGGATTTTCACACAACTGCCTGCCCAACAGGTTCTCATACCAATGCGTATTTCTTTTCCAAATAAACTTCCGTCTACATGGGATGTTAGGTTATTTGAAGCATTGGAATTGGGAACTGGGTTGGCCCGCCAAGATGTTAGCATGCTACCACGCAAAACTAAAACGGTGAACATGGTCAGGCTGTGTTCATACACTGTTTTCGTAGCTATACCATACGAAATGCAAGGCAAATGCACTATAATTTGCATATAATACAAACCAACACAACCAATTTGTATGGAATCCTGAGCAAAGACAGGGGCTGTAGTGCAGAGAGCGACAAAAGGCGACAAAGGACGACAAAGTCCCCATCGGGCGGTATTCGTCTCAAACTTCCGTACTTCAGTAACTCCACTTCCAAGGTCATTTTAATCCAAACATTTGAATTATTTACTATGTATCTTCCGTTCTTAAGTAAGACAACTTCTATCGTCATTTAAAACCAAACCACAATCTTTTCCTAATCCGAACCAAGTTCAGGATTGGACCTATTGCCTGAACACTGCAGTGGCTAGTGCAGGCTGGTGTTGCTGGACCTCTGTGGGAAAACACACAAACAGTTTGAAAGATGTCACACAAACCATTGTAAGAGGACACGTTGACATTGTAAATATTATACCTGCTGAACATCAGCACGTTAGCTTGAAGTGCTGCAGGGATGAGCCCTAAAACCTGAAAATGAGTCAGCTCTTTCTTTGCACGTTCCAATTCTCTCGTCTCAAAGTCAATGTGTTTTTTTAAGTGGCTTCTGGTTAGACACTTAAAATAAGGTATGTGATTAACATAAGCGTGAGACACCTTTATGCTCTGTTCTAAGATACAAAATACCTCTCTAAATACCTCTCTTGACTTTTGAAGTTTGCGTCTTAAAAAAAAAAGGCAGTCGCAAACAGCTAAATGAGACAAAAGTATGCTAGCAATGCTGCATTAGCGGATACTCCAGAGCACAGCCTCACAGCGTCTCAATTATGACTATCTTGTCTCAGTGGCCTATAGTGTCATTATATATGCTGATGCATTGAAGGTCCTTGGGAGGAAAGTTCCTCCGCATAGCAACAGCGGGTCTTCTCTCTCTGCGCTCATGGCAGCAGGGTCGACTCTAGACAATAAACACTGCCGTTGTGTCCACTTTGAGACGCTCCTGTGCCACGGCCCACGTGTCTTCCAGACAAGAATTTCAGCCACCCTGATCTCTGCTGTGGGAGCCGTCCAGGGAATGTCGGCTTCCAGTTAACAAACATAAGGGTCTGGCAGTTAAGAGAGGAAGACCACGGTCCGGGATGTCACCCTGCCCAGAAAAAAATCTGCCCAGCCACTAGTTGCATGCCTGGAATTCTTTTCCACAAGCCGCTCCTTCCTGCTTTGATTTTTTTCTCTTTTTTTCTCTTGGAGACATTTTCCTCCACCAGACAGTGGCAAAGGAAATATTTTCCAGTTCCAGAAATAAGTTGCTTTTAATTGCAATGCCTTGAAAGTATACACTTGGACGTCTGTGCCGCTGTGAGAATGCGCCTCTGATTGATGTTCATTAGGGGCCGGAGCAGGGCGCCGCGCTGCTCGGCGTTGCAGCTCGCGTTCCATTGGAGTTACACTGTTCTGAAAACAAACCGCTGCAACCGGCACTCGCATACTTTCCCTGTGAGATCCTGGCCCGCTGCTTTGAATGAATACAGCATTATAAAGCTCCAAAACGCACGGCTGAAAAAGGCCCTGTCATCATTTGAACCCTCTGCACCGGACTCGGTCTGAACACGATACCGTGTGGGTCATTGTTGACTGAGCTAATGCAAACTTTGGTTTTGGAAGGCGTCATTTTGGCCAGCAAGCAGGTCAACATTCCTTTAAACTACCTCCCAACTCCCCGCCTTATTAAGGAGCAGACTAGTCCAGGTCTCTGTGACCTCATGGCGGCGTAAATGTTCTCTCTAACTCGTGCCCATTCAAAAGTCTCCCGTTTACTTTTCATTATCAAACCCTGCTCTGGCAGCTCTGACAAAGCAGGTCAGAAGACACTGAGAAGCAGTTTCCTGCATGAAATCCTGTGACTGGATTTCATGCAGGCCTTTATATATATTTATGTATATATATAAAATGCATGCATAACTTGCAGCGTTCCCTCTCTGCAAATGTAGAGAGGAATGTTCCTTTTTTCCCCGTCTTAACTGTCATGAGCATGTGTTAGGACTCATGGGCTGTTGAGACGTCCCTGCATACGTTAGCTAAACGCGCGCCTGTGTGCATGAGTGTCTGCACGAGAATGGACAAACACACTTAGCTTTTTGTACCACAATGCCACACCCGGTTAAAGATGGAATCAGTCTTTGCACGGTGGTCTGCACTGAACACGCACGCACAAGAGTCCCTCAGGAAAGCCAGATACTCCATCTAGTCCTTTTCCTTTGCAGAGCTTCCCAGTGATGCAGGAACTGAGGAACTCCATTGTCATGTAGATTGATGGGCTCTCTTCCCTTTGCCATCCAATGAAACATCTTTATGTTTCATTTCCTAAAAAAAGATGTACTGACCTTACCTTAAGCAGCTATAATCAATATTTGTTTTATAACAACTTATCAAGTTCGAAACAATGTTAATCACAAGGAAAACAATGTGACAATGATGTGATGAACCTACGAAGAATTACCAGCCAAATCTGCAGCCACCCTCGGCTTTACAGAGCTCTGCGGCGAGTTTGGCCGCAGCAGGCTAAAAGAGAGTGACTATTGGACTTTGCATTCGTCAGGCAGCCAGGAACACAATACCAGATGAATGATGATGTTGCTCCATAACGGTGTAATTGTGTAAATTATCAACTGAAGGGAATATGAACTTCAAAGGGGATGCTATGTCAGTGTTGTGTTTACAACTTGTTCAGTGGCCCAAGCATCTCTTAATGCAGATTTAAATAAAAGTCATTTACTGCATTACCTGCATTTATAATGCTCCTTCAGTAAAGTAAAAATATCTTGTAGAATACATTTAACTGTATATATATATATATATATATATATATATATATATATATATATATATATATATATATATATATATATATATATATATATATATATATATAATACTATGATTTTACTTTAAGGCATTTTTGCCCTTATTGGACATATGCCAGTATAGAGCCAGACAGGACACAAAGGGAGATGGAGAGGTGCATGACACAATTTATATAGACCCTTCATTGTCGACATCTTATATTTATTTATAGTTCTTGTTTGGTGCACAAACTTCCAGTGAAATATGATTGCAGCTGTTATTCAGACCAGTTCAATGTGCAATTTCCAGTAAATTGCAGAACAACTAAATCCCGGTTGTGATACCTCCCCCACAAAAAAAACAACAACTTCGTACCAATAGTTGTGTAATTCAGGCATTTTCCAAATACCTTCCTAAAAACTAAAGCTTGCATCTAGCAGAAGAACACATGGAACATTCTTACGCGCTCTCTCTAAAACATGTGAACCTTGTGCAGACCTGGGTGAGGTGGATGCCTGGGATTCCTTTTTGGTTACTAATACCGGTTTCATTTGCCTCTATCTCCCTGTATGCAAACTTTCTGGTAGTCACGTGTAGGTACAAAGGGCAGATTACTAATGCGTCAAGACTGCAGGCTCACAAACAGGTGGCCTCCTGCCAGGGAGATCATGGGCGACGAAACCTGCAGCCACTTGTGGAGACTCCCTAAAAGGACACTCTGGGCACGGCTTTCACCCCAGCGGCTGTAACGTCCAAAGCCCTCTCCTCCGCCTCCCTTACGACTGCTCATTATGTGCAGTGTATTGCTAACTCAGCTCTGGGGTGCTCCAAAGTTCACAGGAAGGAGAAGAGAGGGTGGGAGGTGGGAGACTCATTCCTGTTCCTGAGGTCAGGAGGCTGTGCTTTTCTTTTCCCAGCCCTCCCCTTATTTTGTTTCGCTCTCTGTCTTCTGCTGGTCACGATAAGCAGTCAGGTGGCAGCAGTGAAGAAGCCTGCGCTCACTCTCCGTAGCCATGTAGTCTGTCTCTTATTGTGTTGATTTTTTCCCCAAGTGCCTAGAAAGTTTATTCATTCTTTTATCCACAAGCCAATTGTGTGATGTTTTGTTTTAGAAATAAGGGTAAAAAAGAGAACAACTACTCAGTTTTAGGCAAACATCCTGCAAGATTACTTTAAGTGTGAAGCATTTAATCTACAGGTAAAATGCAATAGTTACAAGAAATGTGTTTACTCAGAGAATTACCATAACATATTTGAGCTGTCATCCCCACTGTCATCCCTGCATGAAAAGTCATATTTTACTCTATTACAGTAAACATGAAACAGTGTTGTAGGACTGGTGCAGGACACAACGAGAATGTTTGGGGGAACTTTACACCCAAGCAGTCAGTACCATGATGACTAAACCTTCCCTCGAGACATAATCCATAAAAGTGCAAACACAATGAAACCTTAGCATGCATGTAAAGAGATGCCTGTGTAGTGTTTGTCAGTTAGGCGTGTGAGGAAGTGGGGAAAAGGTGAAAGGGGCTCGGGGATGGTAACATAGCTCTGTGTGTAACTGTAAGGCTTCGGGACAGGGTGGGGGGTGGGGGGGAGCTGGTGTTTATGCTTGTGCAATTGGCCGTGACAAAAAAAAAAGAAAAAGCTCTCTCTTTGACTTCATTTAGTTCTCCATGCCCTTTCCAATGCATGGTTTGCATCCCATATTACGAGTTCTGAAACTTGACATGAAGCAAGCTGAACTTGATCAGCTTGTGTTGCAGATAAAGCCGGTTTCTGCACCCTTTTTCTTTTGCGTAACAAAAAAAAAGTGCTGAATGTCATGCACAGAATGCACTTTGTTTGGCAAAATGCACTAATTTTTGTTATTTTCATGAATGGCAGGGTGGTGCATTTAGTCGCAGTGTAAGTGCTGGGTTATTGTCACGATAAGGAGCTGTGGTTGTTTGGTGCCGTGTGAGAGCGGTGGGCTAAAGGTGGTGTGAGAATGAGGAGCTGTGGGTTTTACTGAATTCCTATCCGGTGAGCGGAGCATTGGTTTCTGTCTAGACAAAGCTCAGTTGTCGGGGAGACCCGTGCAGATCCAGGACTGCCGCGGGCTCCAGGAAGTATTGGTGGGAGAGTGTGGGCTCTTTTTTTCCCTCCTTCGGGGATTTCAGCGAAAGCGGGGCTGAGAGCGGGTTTTTTTTTTTGTGTGTGTTGTTGTTGTTGGTGGGAGTTTTTCTCCCATGATAGGGTGGAGACTGCTCGGTGCATTTGTGCAGATATAGCAACGACATAAAACATTCTCTCCCACTCAACAGGAAATAGCAGCCCGGCCCACCGTGCACACAAAAGATATCACGGCAGCACACACTGCAACACACAATCCCTCACTTGGTAGAGGACACAATGTAGGATCCATAAAGTTTGCGGCTTTTTAAAAAAATTTTTTTAAACCAAACCACAAAAGCATGTCTCGAGCTCTCTGTTCATGCAGCCACTCTGTGTGACTCTATTGTCTTGGAGAGACTGTGTACTGCAAGATAAGGCAAAGACAGGCGGCTCACACAGATCCGGATCAGTGAGCAGACAGGGCTGACGAAGGGTTCATTAACTGTTGCACTCAGCTGTGCCCTCAGGACTCTTTCTTGGAGCCAAGTGCGCCGTTCCACTGGAGCCGAGACAGTTTCTCTTTTTTTTTTGTCTTCAGAGGATTTATTGCGGTGACCGCAGAGATATTGGGTGTTTCCAATATCTAAGTGAAGATAACACAGTCTGGAAAAAGACAGAAAAAAACACGCTATTTAGACCGAGTGTCTAGAAAGAGCAGCATTGTTCACCCATACAGGATGCAGGACCTGATGCAAACCAGCATCCCTGTGAAATTAACCAAAGTTTAGTCTGGAACTGTTTTTAAACGTGTGCCTAATTCCCACTGCACGCTACGGCACGGCTCGACTCGCTTTCAACCGTTTGGTATAGCGTTGTCAAAAGTTGTGGCTAGTACCTGGCATGTGGTACTTTTGAACTTCCACCTCGGTTGAGGTTTCAAGTGAACAGAAACATCACACGTCCTGCACCCAACATTCTTTTGATAGTCATGCTATGATCGATAGTGGCCACAATTTTTGTACAGTGCTTTAACACTATCATCATTCACCCATTTATACACTGATGACAGGGTGCCACCGCCATGCCAGGTGCCACCTGCCCTTCAGGGCTCTTACTAACCATTCGTACCCATTCATGCACAGCCTGCGGGAGCAATTTTGAGTTAAGTGTCTTGCCCAAGGACACATTGGCATGAACTAGCGTAGCCGGGGATCGAACAGCTGATCCTCTGAAGGGTAACCCTGCGGTGGAATGTCATCATTGTGGTGGTACCTGCACAAATGCTTTGAGTAGAAAGAGTGTTCCTCCCTTAGATATTGTTTGAAGAGGATATCCTGCTTCACTTCCAAAAACTTGGATATAATCTTAATCCAACTTATTCTGTGTTTGTTTTGTTTTACAAAATACACACCGCACCATGCGTACGATGGTGAAGCGTGGCCTTTCATCCTCTCACTGCAGTCCTGAAGCAATGTGTTAAAGGAGTAGTCTCAAATTCGCAATCAAATACGGTTGCAAGACTTATCATCCTTTAGAAATATATTTTCTCAGTTATGATGTACAATGTACTTCAAATGCTAACATGAAAAGTGATACGTTTTTGCACATCCTATAGGAGGGGGTAACCCATCTAATATCCAGTATGCACGCAACAGGTTTGCATGTGAACCTTCACCCTCGTGCATCTGTTGGCCAGCACATCTTCATTAATAAAAGCAGATGCATGGTGGCACATTATGGTGCATCTGTCCTTCCAGATTTAGCTCCAGACATTGAGGGGCATTTTCTTTGTGTGTCAGCTTTTCATTTCTCCTCACGAACAGGTTGTTATTTTCATTCTGTATTTTTTGGAAAACAATCAAAGCCTAGCAGGTTAGAAACGCATGCATGCATGATGATGATGTGTAGAAGAAAAGAATAGCACCTGGATCAAGGCATTGTAGCTGCATGCTTGTCTTCCATTGACTTCCAAGCACATTAAAGAAAAACTTCAAAGAGAGCCCTAATCCATAGATGTTATTCACCATAGCTCTCTGCAGGGTGTGTGTGAAGATAGATGAAGCTATTTCTCAGGGAATCTGAGGCACATTACTCAAACCTTTGAACTTTTTAAACGACTGCAAGTGTCTGCAGGTTGTGCCACCAGTCAGACACAAACACACACACGCTCAAAGGAACCTGTTTCTCTGCACATGGTGGGAAGAAAAGATAGGGCGACTGAAACCGGAGTGAGAATCTGTTGTCCCGCAGCTGACCTCACCTTTGGGAAAGGTGTTGCATGCCGCAGCAGTGCTTAGGGTGAAGGTGTTCGCTCAGCGGAGCCCAGAGAGAAACTCGCAGCCTGTGACTCAACGGCTTGGAACCCTCGTCTCCTACTTTAGTCTACACCAACGCCTCCTGGGTGGCTTTTCAAGTCGGCCGTCTTCAGACAGTAGGCCTTTCAAAGCCTTTTGGACAGCACCCATGACGCCTCGATAATCGACAGTGTTCCCTGCAGATTGGAATGTTTCGCCGTTAGTCATGTAGTTTGTCTCCATCCAACTCCGAAGCGACGCTGCGTGTTTGTTTCTCTTTTGGGAGGCCTCTGTCTCTTTCCTCTGCACGCCTGACTGGACAGTCTGGCTCCCAGATAGCATCAGGCTGTCTGAGATTATAGCGCTCATGAGGGCGCAGTTAAACTTGTACAAGCTTTGGACCCCTGTCTCGGTGCCCGCGTTCCACACAAGGCCAAATGACCATCGTGTGTGTGGCACAACACTGATAGCCTGTCTGCATTGTCACCGCGCCTCTTAAATGTGCTTAAGCCTCAGAGCTTATTGCAGAGGCGGCCACAGATCCCAGCCCATGCGGGAGCAGGCTGTGGAGCCTGCCGGTGTCGTTGCCAGGCAGTTTAGCAGTGCAACAGACAGATAATGGGGCTGCTCAGTGTCCCATGGAGCAACATTTTTGGAACTGGACAGCTGATAACTAATCATTTAGGCCACAGCGCTCCCCCTGCCTTCTGTTTATCTGACAATAAATAACACCGCTGTAATCTGTGAGCTAAACACACCTACGTTTGTTTGTGTTCTCTTGTATTACACAGGAAATGAAATAAATGCCAGAAGCTATTAAAGAGTATGTTTCTATTGTTAAGGAGGTTAGGTGGAATACGGTTCAATGCATTTTTTTCTTAAGTTTTTTTCAAAACTGTCGTCAAACATTTCAATATTTTTTGCTTTATTTGTTCCTGGTCTGTCCTGGCCCTGTGCAAATTACATTAAATTGTTGAGCCAAAGCTAATATGAGGCTTCTGCAACCTTGGTGAACCAACTAAACTATATTTGGCTGAAGTTTAGTTTCCATTTTTGTCCCCCTTGTTGGCAACCTGAAAAGTGAAGCCTATGCGTAGGGGCCTCACACATGCATTATCTTCATTAGCCAGCAGGGGGCGACTCATCTGGTTGCGAAAAGAAGTCTCGTTATATAGACATCTTCACTTGATTTAGTCCATCAGTGAAAATTGTAAATATAAGTTCATGGTCTCAAGCTCTAGTTTCAAGTCTTCTTCAAAACAGCACAATGTTCATTTCGTAAATTACGTTCCCATTTATGCGCGCAAGTATCTTCCCATTTAATACACAAATACACATTTATTCTCGTTCTGCTGTTGGTTTTAATCTGGTGTGAGTAACTTCTGAGCATATTTGTTGGGGCAGCAGTTGCAACACATTCCCACTAACGGGGCAAAAGCTGCCGTCATAAACTCTGCACAACTTTCTGTTGGCACGGCGGGCGGCCACCTGTGTAAAGCCCCACAGCCACATCAAAGAGATCCCTCTGCTGTAAGACTTCAAATATGTCTCTATCAATGCTTTGAGTGTGCCACATGCTTACATTTACCACACATAAGTACACACGCTGGCTGCAGACGGGCACGCCACAGCTGACACATTGCAGACATTCTTTCGGATTTTTAAGGCTCGGCATACACAGATTTACAACTGGTTCAGGACTCCGTTCACTCATGCGTTTGTTTGGCTGAGGTCTTGATTCCAAAATAAATAAAAATGACGACGAGGTAATATTTTAAAACGTGTTCATATTTTAGCTTCAGCTTTTGCATGTAGATGTTCTGCTCCAAACTTACGAGTGTCCCCCGTCAAAAGAGTGTGTCACAATGTGTTGTAGTCTTGGTTTTTTTAATCATTAATTCAAATCTTGGAAAATACGCTATTTTGTTTTCATGCAAAGAGTCAGATGAGGAGATTGACTCCAACAGGTCAGTTGGCTTAGCTTTGCAGACTGTAAATGTGGCTAAACTAGCCTAAAGCTAGTCTAATTAGCTGGGGTAAGTAATATTTAACTTGTTAATTAGTGAGTGCTTGAGCTGCTGGAAGGCAGCTGTCTTTCTTTCAGCTTTGGACAGAGCCAGACTAGCTGTTTTCCCCTGCTTCCATTCATTATGCTAAGCTAAGCTAACTGACGGCTGGCTATCGGCCCTTAAATTTAGCCCACAGACACAACTGTGGTAGGAATTTCCTCGTCCTACTGTCAGCAAAGAGTTTCTTTGCAAAAGAACAGGCCCAGCCCCACCTCCACACTCCTGTGACGCAGCTCTCCCTTTTTCTGTGTATCTTCACGCCTTGCCGCTGCAGCTGAGAGCTTGAATGTCTACAGCTGTGTTGACGAGAGGGCCACGACATGGAGTGTTAAGTTCCCTGGAACAATGAGCGCACGGGTCAAGAAAGCAAAAACAATGGGAGCAGCTTGTATAGACTAAAAGTACAATTGAGATTCCAATGTGTCATGTGCTCTTTGGGAAAGCTTTAATGGTCCCTCAGCAGCCATGCTTTCTGTTTCCTTTGTTACCGGCCCCTTTGTGTAGCTTCTATTTTTAAAGCATCCTCCCCATATTTAATCATTTATACTTTAGAGGGTATCTGGCGATACCGCTTCCTGTGCAGGAAGCGGAAGGGAGTGGGTGGTGGGGGTTTGAGGGATGCATGGTCTTGTCTCCCCTCTGTAGTCCATGTTTCATCTGCCTCCTCTGTAAAGATCTGCACCAAAGCAAACAGTAACATTAACCACGCCACATTTCAAACATTGTGTTTGTCAGTCACACAATGTTTTATTTGTTCCAGGAACAAGTTATCATGGGTACACAGATAGTTTCTCATTTATTGCTGAACAATATTATGCACTGTGCTCTACCTCAAATTGAACACATGGTGTTCTTTTTATTTTCTAAGAAGCCGTTCCTCTGCAGTGATTTTGCAGAAAAGAAAAAAGAGGCTTTGGCTGCTTTCCCTTTATGCTCTGCAGCTAGTGCAAAGGGTAGAAGATTGCACAGACCAGCTTCCACTTCAAGTGGTTCAGGGAGTGACGTAATGAGCCAGTAAAAGCAAACCATTGTGTCCTGGAAGTGTGGATTGTGAAACAGGAGGACGTTAGGTTGAGCCACAGCTTTTACGCATATTGAGTCAATTCCAGATTAAGTCAACTGTCTGACACTTCTGGGAAGTTGCACAGCCAGAGACAATTTGTGCAGGACATTCTTAGTAACTACTCTACCTGTGATTTCTGCAACATTGTGCAACACTGCTCGGTCGTCAAACAAAGTGCTACAACCGATGAAGCAGCTGTGATCACTTTTAATGGCCAGGTCGGTCCAACATTTTGATTTAGACTAAAAAGAAATATGGTTCCCTGAGATTGAATTCTATTGACGCAAGTGATTCCCTTACTTTTCCTCAAGTATTGCCAGCTGGTCAAAGATTTCACTTACACTGTGAAATAAAAAGGCCCTTCACAGGATGACGTCATTTGATGATGCTCTGACTTTTCATCTAGCACCATCATTGCCAATTTTGTATCTGTCCAACCTTTTTTCCAATACCCATTAGTCACACTGCCAGCTGTACTTTGTCTTCAGTGATAATTAGCAAATAGTGTTAACAATGGTACACATTATCTGCTAAACATCACATGATATTATTGTCACTGTAGGCATGTTAGCCTGCTGATGTTAGCATTTAGCTCATTGTGTCAAAATGCCTCACAGAGCTGCTAACATGGAGGTATAGACTATTTGTCTTGTTGTAGTTTGAAGTTTGAAATGAACAGTGGCACTTTTCAATCTGTTTTCATGTATATTTCAAACTTCAAACTGATAGCAAAGGATGTTTGCGTAGATGAAGAGCTTGAATATTGGCAGCTTGCTGTTAAGACATCAACATGAGGATGTTGATGTCTTAACAGGTAGCTTCCAATATTCCAGCTCTCCTTCTTGGTAAAAATCCTTTGCTATCAGCTATGTGGTGGCACATGAGCCAATAACTGTTTACATTACACATCAATAACATTCATCTTCCAAATCAGTACTTTAAAATAAATGTTTATGCTGATGACACATTTGTGTGTCCCCTTGGTTTTACAACAACCTACATAGGCTCTTATTCAAGCTGATCACCGGGCGCTAAACTTTATCCCTGAGAACACATTTCACACTCACAAAGTTTGATGGATTTACAAATATTTGTAACTGCCATGCATGTTTCAATAATAACATAACCAGAGCTGTCCTATGCGTACCACTATCCACGAGCCAGAGCTGGTACGGTGCACATTTCAAATGAGATGAATTACAAACCACTTTTAAGCTTGTGTAAAAACATATCTTTATTTTTAAATAGAGTTATTCGTAACCAATAACCCACCAATGGGAAAATTGATTGTAAGTCAATTAACTTAGTTGCTAATAAGACTAATTTATTCAGTTCACTTTATAACCTCAGCAGCATGTTGCCAGGATTGTGGCTTTGCTGGTTTCCTTTGTGCAGAAACCAACTGCATCCCACCAGTGCCGCTGCTAGCCATTTTGGTGCCCTAAGCACAACTCCTTCATCATGCCCCCCCCCCCCCCCCCCCGCCCCCCCGCTCCCCTTTTGCTATTCTGTATGGATCAAGCATTTCAACCAGCTTTGGGAGACTCTATAGAGGCACACGTCTGCATTTCTTTGCTGCAAAATCATTAATTAGGTCATCGTATGAGCTTCTGAGCCACTTAGATGTTCCTGCCCCAATGTTAAACGCAGGTATGTTTTAATGAGCTTTAGTTTTGAACGTCGCTCAGCAGAGTGAACTGTAACAGGGAGAGTCAAGGCGCCAGGCTCCAGGGCACAGATTACACTTAACTATTATGTTTTTCTCTTTTCACGGATACAAATAAAAAAGGCTGTGATTGGAATACGGGACAGGACTGGAGCTGTCCGGCGTCATCCCAAGTGTTTATATTTTTGTGTGTGTTCTAAACCAGGTTCGAGCACAGCTGTCCAAAGGCTGCGATGTCATCAAAAATGCACAGTGCCAGTCGCATAGCTCAGGCCAGACGGACGGTGCAGCAGCTGAGGATAGAGGCCAGCATCGAGAGGATAAAGGTGCCTTTATAGTCACACAGTCACTCACACTGCTCTGAGTGTCCTGCTTCTACTTCTGTACATCAAGGTAGACGAGCATGTGGACTGACTTCTTTTTTTCTTTTCGTCCAGGTGTCCAAGGCTTCATCAGACCTGATGCGCTACTGTGGAGAACACGCCAAGAATGATCCGCTGCTCATGGGCATCGCCGCTTCAGAAAACCCTTTCAAGGACAAGAAGCCTTGCACTCTCTTGTAGGGGAACAACTAAACGTGTGTTGCTTTCCTTTTTGATTCTCATGTGGAAAGAAAAAGATGTAAGTAACACTGTTCACGACTTATCTTAAGGCCAGTGTAAACCCCGCCCCTTTTCACATGCAGCTCGAGGAATGTATTTTCTCTCTGCTTTGCCGTCAGGTCCCAGTTGCAAACCCAGTCAGCAGAAACATTTTTGGCGTTGTACGTTTCTGAAAACCACGGGATACAGACACAAATGTTGACGTTTTGGAACCAAAACATACGATTTGTAATTACGTTTCATATCGGTCTCGAATCACGCTTGCAGAAACGCACAATGCCACATGGTTGACATTGTGAAATAGTTGGTTTGCATTTAGACAACAACAAAAATTATTAAAATAATACCCATAACAAAACTACTCTAAATGAAAGACAACCATCCTTTGGCTGACTTTCTACAACTGGAACAATGTCCAACTAAATGCAAAACAATTCCACATTCAACGTATCCAGTGGTTTACGGAAATGCAAAATGCAACAATAGTCAAATCTGGCCAAAAATGCAGTGACACCAAAGAACCAGCAGAGGTTTGAAGCTGAAACCTGAGAGGAGCTGTGCCATGGACTCTCTGATTATCACAGCACACATAAACAAGCCCCCTCGACCACCGGTCCAATGAGATTCAGGCTTTAAGCTTTCACCTCTCACATCAGACCTGCTTCCGGAAACAGTTGTTGTAGGTTGTGTGTTCCTGATAATGAGCACCCGAGGTAATGATATCCTGTCGGGGGACGAGCAAACTGAGCCGTCCATCACAGGAAGAGAAAAGAGCAGAGGTCCACTGATGCTTTATTTTTGTCATCTAATCACAATCATAATAGTCTTTAAAAATTGTCCATTACTTTGTTCCCTCTTTTTTTTCTTCATTTGAGCACAGACAAACAATCAAAGGTGTAATTCCACTTTTTCCAGAGACAAACCTATCACTTAAAATGTTGATTGGATGTTTATTTTTGAGATATGGAGAATTGCTTTTGCCAGCGTTAGGAGACAGAGTTCACTGGCAGCGTAGCTCCAGAACTCAGTTGTTTGTTCGAGTTACTTTGAATTATTTTTACACAACATACTTTATTAATGCTCACACCAGTTGAATCCAATGCAAAGCTATTACATATGATGTTGTGACATCTGAATTGGTATTGTGGTTTTAATACCACAGGGAGAAATTGTCTCAACAAAACTTTATTTTTTTTTCCTTTTTTCTGCATTTGTTTTATAATGTACAACTCAATCCAACTATTTCTAAAAATGTAATATGTACAGATAAAAGTACCGGTACCATCTTTTCCGATCGCTGCAAGTTGTGCCTGACCTTTTCGGTATTACTTATTTAAATATTTCATGATGATTCCATCAATGCTGAAAATAAAGATTCAAGACCACTCAGTGCCATCTTATCAGATCTATTTAATGTCCCGTGCTCCGTCTGCAGAGCCGAGGCTGACAGCTGCACGATTCAGCCACTTAGAAAGCTGTTAACACCAGATGACTGTGATACTCATTGAGTTTCAAACATTCTTTGTTTACAACTGCTCTAAAATGTGCTCTTTGTTTTCAATTTTATAGCTGGGACATTATGTCTATTGTGTGTTGGTGCTCATGTTAAACATAAACTAACATTACCAGCCAGGGCCTTAATGATGAAGTGCTCATGCTTCAACCTTTCAACTACCTTTTAGTCACATAAGTGCTGTTGTCTTTAACTGTGAAAAAGAAAGGCTCATTGGTGAAGGGAGTATATCTTACTGGAGGCTCTTATTGTACGACGACATATTTTAAAATGTTCAATAACTGCATTGAAGGAGTGTGTAGCATTTAGGTGGATCTTTGGCAGAAAAGAAACATACTATTAATAAGTATATTTTCTTCAAGATTTATCTCATACGTCTGTATATATTATAGCGCAATAACCACAGTGTGTGCTTGCTTTAGCTGTTTAATCTACTTGATATAATTGTAGTGATTCAGTCAAACTTCAGTCTGGACTTTCTGTTATGCAACTTTATTTCACTTTTTAAAATTAAAACTGAATGTGTTGTTTTTGGCTAATGAGGCCTTTGGTTGGTTTTTACTCGTGAGTATGAATTTGTGTGTTTTTTTTTGTAGTATAAATACAATTAACATGTTTTTTTCACACCTGGTTTGTGTAGTTAACAGCTTACTGTATGTCTAGTTCTGCCTTCGCCTGTTTGTGGTAAAAGCAAATAAACACATGAAAAACACGTCTTTTAATATACTCATCATCTGTCTGGTGCACAGAAACACACAACTCCAATTGGCAATTCTTTGCTAACATGTTAAACAATGTTCTCGTCTCCTTCTGCTTTCAAATGAAACTCCAGCACTTGGTTCTGTTTAGAGATTAGCCTAAGTAGCTCACACGGGAAAAACTAGATACTAAACCTAAGTGTCTAGCAATTACACACAGCATGCTTTCTGCATGTGTGTATGACTTACAGTGAGCATTATGCAGGTGGTGACACGCCTCTGCCTAAAGTGAGAAGGAGATACCTATTTAGCTCATTTGCCCTCATTAGCACTATCAGTCGTTAGCAGGTCACGTGTTGTAACCAATAATCATTCCTTTGTTGAAGTCACAGGTCACCATGTTCAAACAAGAAGATGAGTGTCCCCAGTATTAGGTCAGGAGCGCATAAGCATTCTTGTTTGCTCTAATTTCCTCAGTCGCAGTTCTTTTTTGTGCCCCTGAGCCCTTTCCAGTATGTTATGCAACAACAGCTCCCGGCAGCCTTTTCTCTCCCTCCTCGGTCTCTCCTCTCAGGTGTGATGTGACACCCTCAATCAGGTCAGGTCATATTCGTTGGCCCACATTGATGTTACCCTCACTGGAGTCAGATGATGGATAGCGCTGGCTTTGTAGCATTGATCGTGTTACCTGTCGGTGCAGTGGAGGAGCTCCTGGATAAGCTGTCCAACTCAGTCTCCAGTATCTCACCTACTTTTAGAGGCCCTTCCCTGTACGGCAGGAAGGCTTCTGTCAAGGGCGGGGAGCGATTGTGTCTTTCAATGCTCAAATTGACTCATTTAACCTTGCTCGTCTCCGGTATTATGGTTCCACTTTTCAAGGAACAAACCAAATGCCACAGTTAAATTAGTTTCAGATCGGCTGATTGCCAACTTCCTCAACAAAAAGAAACTCAGTGTCATTGGTGTTCTGCCCACAGACTCTGGCGCTGGGACTCTATTATCAATTCAGCCATGTGCAGATCTACCGGTTTCTACCCTGTACGCATTTGATCACATTCAGAAACTGCAACCTTAGACAGTTGAACACAAACCCCCTCGGGCCACTCTGTCCCGCCACTCTCTCTTTCCTTCCAGTCAGTACTAGCGTTTTTTACCCACTTCTTGAATATCCCATGTGCTTCTCAGCACCTGATAGGACCGCCAGAGACAGTTGTTGTGCCCTTGGTATTCCCGCCTGACATCTCCACGGCAGGTCAGCCTCTCTGCGTGTACGTCGCCTGTTAATTACAAGTGCCTCTATTGTCAGCGTGTCAGTGGTCGGGGGGAAGGCCTCTATTCACGTGGGCTATTTTTGCCGTAAAGCTAAAGCACTGTACAGCTCTAGCAATGGAGACCTGAATAGCCCTGACTCATGCATGCATTGTCTTGTGAGCCCACTGTGTAGAAGGCTTTGTCCCTCCTCACTCTATGCACAAGCACCAAGAATTTCTGGTTTTCTCTTTTTGCACGTGTCAAATGGGTCTTTAATATGTTTTTTTTTTCTAATCCTCTCAGCAGTTCATTTGGCTCACACTGTGTAGTTGCAGAAGGCTGTGAGGAATGAGCCGTCACGTTGAGACCAATCCCACTCAGATTGCGACTACAATGGGAATTCTCCTTCTCTCAGTGTAACTACATCCTCAATATATGCTAGGGGTCAAATTTGAGCAGAGTTTTAATGCAGGAGCAAAGCTGACTTCAGGGAATCTCATGCCTGCAGCCAGTTGTGGAAACTGAGTACACTAACTCAATTACAATAATGAGGTACTTGTACTTTACTTGATACTTTACACCTCTACATCTCAGAGGCAAATACTGCACTTTCTACTCCACTATATTTTTTGACAACTTAAGTTACCTTGCATTTTCAGAGTCACGAGACAAAATTAACAAATAAAAATATGATGCCATATCACAGGTTCGAATGAAATTAGCCAGCAATTAACCAGCTAATTTACACAGTAAGCTAAATTAAAACGATCTGAGTACTTCTTCCACCCTTGAATGTTAAAGTGAAAGTTAAAGTTGTAAATTACATTGTGGACTCCATATTCCAGATTAAAGGCAGTAACTATTATAACACAACTACCAAAAATGACCAAAACGTTGTCTTGCTTTTAGTCCAAGTGATGCAAGCTGCAGAAGAGGGTAAGAAATGTGTGGAGTATAAACTTTGACCTGCTCAGTGGTGTAAAATTGCAGAGCAATAACCACTTTAGTTGGTCAGCATGTTGAGCTTTGTATGTGCAGACTGTGGGTGCAAAAAGCACACGCTGTTCTGCAGTACGTGGAAATCATGGAGTCATAATCACCCAGTAAACTGTTGGTTGCTTGTTTATTTTATTCAACGTAACAAAGCAGAATTCCAAGAACAATAAATATAAATTCATTAAATTAATAATGCGCAACATCAGTTAGTGGACAAGTTGAAACATTGCATTGCCCTTAAAATAACAATAGTAATCTGTGAAAAACTTTCCCTTTTGAGTTATCAAAGTGACATGTCTTAAATACAATTAAATAAAATGTGCTATTAATGAAATGCTTGGATTTGGTCAAATTTTCATGAGGAATTCTTCGAGCTGAGAGCTCCGATCGGTCCGCTCCAGTACGGTCCAGTTCTTGGGAGTCTTGTCAACGGAGACTCTGTATTTGCTCCCCCCCCCAGTCCTGTTTGTGCTCTCCACCACGTGCGCCTGTCTGCTCACAAGGATCAGTTTCCTGTAAAGGTGTCCTTTCTCGGCAGGGAAAGGCACAGTCATACGTTGGAAATCCTGGAACCCAGACTGCTGAGTCACTCTTCCTTGGCCCACAAGTTCACCCTGACTCGGTAAATTTGTTGGAACGTTTTTCTTCCTTGTGTTCTTTTTTTTCCCCTGCCCCTCCCGTCTCCTTCTCTCTCTCTTCAGGGCATTTCCAAAAGGAGTCCAACACAGACATTAACACAGGTCTTGTGCAGTTACTTTTCCCCCAATGCACACAATACATTATTAATCCAAGCCGCTTCATCGGTCGGGCAGGTTGATAACGGGCACCCACTGGTCCAAACAGCGGCTTTCCCTGCAGAATCTGGTCACTTTGCTCAGTGGCGGGTCCTTCCACAGTGACGACTGAGGATTCTGCAGAAGAGAGGGACAAAATGCATGTTAGCTTCAGCAAACAGATAGAAATTGTTCTGATTTGCAAAACCGCAATCAATGTCAATGCACATGATTGAAGGACACTTACGGTAACTAGAACGCAGTGCAGGTCCGTGGGCTCCCCTCCAGCTTTTACTCCTCCCAGGATTTCTGCCAGACGCTGCATGTTGCTCACCCGCAGGATGTTGATGTCATTCTCGCAGCAGAAAGCCTGGATCAAGGTGAAGTGGATCTGGAGAGCCACGTCCTCCTCGTCGTCCGTGGCCAGCAGACACAACACCACGTTGTCTGGGTCCCTGGAGGAAAAAGACGAGACAAGAAATAAGTCTCCTGTTTTTTTGTTGTTGTTTTTTTTTTTTTTAACTCAGACGAGTTCACTTAACTTTGAATTCAAACGCCACAGTTGTGGTCTTATTGTTAACTCACGCATTCAGGGACTTGGCTGCCTCGTAGACGCCCACGGTGGTGCAGCCCTGAGGCAACGCAGAGCTCAGGACCTCCTCCAGCGCGTTAGCCACCGATTCCATCCTGAGGGACAATACATGTATTATTTTAAACACTCACGAGCACTTAAACAACTCAGTAGGTGACGTGTCATTTTGACTAAACGTGTCATGAGTCATCCCATCACTATATCCACGTGTTGTACGTAAGGACTGAACAATATGAACGCGCTCTGCAACACATAATGCAGCGGTGACCCCGAAATAACGAGCGCTAGCTTGAACACCGTTTAGCGGAGTTAGCTGGTGGTTTGACCGACCGCAGCGCTTCGTGTCAACCAGCTATAACGTTAACGTAACGTTACTGTAACGTAACATATAAATGATAATTCGCAAAAATGACAACCAGAACGGTCAGTATGGATAAAAACATTACTTTACACAGTTAGTTAGACTAAACTGTCCTGGTGAAAGTATTTGCAACGGGTTTTAAAAGAAATAGTGCCGCTCGCGACGTTCACGCGAAAAACAAGTTCTCAAAAGCGAAAAAAAGATAAATGGATTAAAAAAAAGTGTAAAAAAAGCTCACCTTTCTGACGAATTATCTCCACTGGTTTCTTCAAAAGTCATATTGCACATCCGAGCGGCTGGGTGCTGTATAATATCCAGAGCAACAACACGGACAGTGTGTCTCCTCACTGAGTGTCTCTCGGTCTGCCCGGTGCCGGCGCGTCCAACGTTTCTAGTAGTAAACCCCACCGCCGTGCCCGCGGCTCATTTGCATAAACCGGTCCAGTTGGTCACGCGGAAAAGACGTGGTTCACTTGCCGCTTTGTCTTTGGGGATACAGCGACGCCCCGTGGCCGACTGAGGAATCGCAAAGTAAATAAATAGCTCGGAAATTGATTAAATGGGAATTATAGGAATTCTGGAGTGTCTCAAATGTACCAGCACACACACAGATAAGTAACCAGAAGTGAGCCATTGAATTGGGATTTTTTTGTTTGTTTGTTGTGCTTAACATTACTTATATTTTTAGAGATATTATGTAATATGCATTGATATGGATAGGAGGATAGGATAGGATACATACATTATTAATATCCCCAAGGGAAAATTTGGTTGTGGCCGCAACAATCATTGTCACATATAAGACATTTAAGTAAATTAAATAACAAAAGTGCATACATGCAAAGTATATGGAGTGTGTAAATACATTATATACAGTGTATATATGTAAATGTTGCATTAGTTTACTTGACCACACTTATCATAGACAAAAGTCAAAAGGCATGCGAAGAAACAGACTAATACAAGCTGTATAAGGCACATGGGATTGCAGGATAAAATGGAAATATCCACATTGTTAATGACAGTAAGAACATAAAGGTGAGTGACTGTACTGAAGTGTAAAGTAGCCCTGAGAGTGATGCACAGAGTATTGTGTTACAGTCCATCTTTTATCCGCACAAGTAGTACAATAGCTTTCACTCTATGCAACGAGGGACTTGAGCTGCAGCCTCAGTGAGTTCTCACACCTCACGTTGTGGTCAGAGCGCCTCTGCTGGCAGACGAGCGCAAACCTTCAGCGTCGGAGTGGTCGGCGCGGACTCAGAGTCAGTTTCACGACGCCTTCATTCCCGGAAACATCTCTAAAAACCGACCGGAGACCAGCTCAACCCCCAAACTCCAAATGACCGGCTTTGGCAGCGCGCTGCATCTTCTCTACCGGCAACGTGGCAACACTCAGTACTTTAAAGTTATACAGTACGTCCCCCCCCCCCCCTACCACACACACACTTACACACGCACACGCATGTGACCTACGATCTGAGGACACGGGTAGTCATGTGGACTTTACACCGAAAGGACTGAGTGACAGAACTTTCTTTTGCTGGAAGTAGCCTGGAGGTGGACGTGATTTCCTCTTTTCCTGCCCTGCGGGACTGCAGCTGTCAAACCTCTCAGGGCGTGCTCCACTGTTTACTCTCTGCTCACTGACCAGACTCTGGAGCTGGGACACACAATGCAAATAGAGCGCAGTTGAAGGATTATTGATACCCTGAATGGTATGATTTTGATTTTACAGCATCCATTGGTAAGTTTTCCTTTCCCCCTCTCCTCTCATTGGATCATCATGTTTAGCACCGCTTCCTGTGCAGCAACAACACAGTGATATATATGAGTGAACTTTATCCTCTTGTTATCATGCCGGCTCGTTTATCAGCTCCTGTTGTATGAGCTTCCCTGGAAATGATGTGGCAGTGCTGGGTGTACTTTGACTGCATCGGGCATGTGCTAGCAGCAAGAGACTAAACAACATTTCACTGTGAGTTTACTTTACTTCCCCCAGGTTTTGAGGGAGGCAGATCTCGTGTCAAGGGGTCATCATGGAACACAGGGGTCACCCGCGGCCCGACCCCGTCCACCACTCTTACAGAACTAAAGACAGAGACAGGTATCCTCAGCAGGACAGGGACCAGAGCTACCAACCGCCGAACCCCAGAGAGAGGGACAGGCACTGGGCTCAGATGGACGCCCGCTACAGGGCTCACTACAGCAGTCCTCCTGCCGGACCGGAGCAGTATCCTCACAACGCTCAGCAGTATCCTCATGGCTACGGCCATCCGGAAATCCAAAGACCCCAGTCCAGGTGTGTAGAGTAGAGCTACTGTGCATACAGCTCTCCAAAATTGGTTAAATTAAATGGGCATCATGTCATCTCACACTGATTTCGGTTATTACACGGATCGGGCCGCCATGACTGCAACTACATCAAAAGAAAATGTAGTTTGCAAGAGCAGGGTGGTGCAAAACCCTGGCTTAAGTGTGTGACCCATTTGGGTTGAGTGCATGTTTTTACTTCCTGCTGTTTAGTGCATGCTGGGATACTTACCTGTCACCATGATAAGGGTAAAAGAAAGTCAGAGGGGAGCTCTGTAGATCAGTGTTCGCAGTGTTCTGCTCTCTTTAGAGGGAAAATGAATGCGCTGATGAAACGAGAGGCCCTTTTATTTACAGGCATGGGTATGAGTATCCCCCCTACAGCCACTGGGACTACAGAGACCACTATGGTTACTATGACCAAGACTACTACAGGGGACAGCGGGGACGACAAGGTACAGTGATACAAGAGAGCTCTGTGCAACGGCAGAGCTCTCGTGAGCCGCGCTACGTTTTACATCTTGGTTGAACAAGCTTAAAAATGAGCTGGTGCTTGTTCCCATGAAGATGCCGGTCCGTGGGGGGCACAGGACTCCTCGAGAGCGGCCCCTCATCATGACGGACCCTACAGGCAGGCGCACTCAGGGAGCTCCTACACTGACGAGCACAGGTGAGCTGAAAGGTTACATCTCTTCTATTGATGGTAAAATATTGATGAATAAAATTCTTTATTTTTTTGAAACATTGTTTGTGATGTGCAATCTTTGCTGTGGTGTTTATGCGTAACATTTAATTTTGTTTTAACCATACAGTGCCATTTGTTCATTCATTTTTCCATAATGTAGTGTATACAAATCATAATACCTTTTATTTGACTAATGCTCTTCTTAACAATGTTAAAAGTTGGTCAGACATGAACGTCCGTATACAGCAGTGACTGAAGTCTTCCTCTTGACATGCCGACGCCGTTCATTAGGGCCGTTTTATCCTGTAAAGACAAATTGTTGCCTGCATCCTTTCAGGTATGACCAAGGCCGGGTCGACTCCCAGCAGTACCTCAACCACTACGAGGACAATCCCTCCAGAGACAACGAAGAGGTGTCCTCTTATTACCTGGGCACATTGGAAAGCTCCAAACACTCGGGGCTGTCCTCCAGCAGCTGTGAGCTGAGTCAGTACATCAATGGAGCGGAACACAGCGAGCCCGTCCACCAATCGGTCCACGCGTCTGACGCAGGTGAGCGTGCCGTTCGTTCTCTCTCGCCGCACGCAGGGTTTACCGTGACGCGCGTTGTGTCCTTCTGTGCTCCGCATCTCCTTCAGAGCACTTGCAGGAGCATCTAGTGTCAGCACCTCTGAAGTACTCCATCCCTCATGTGGTCGTGAGCTTCGGGCCAGCGGGCCAGCTGATACGGGTCACTCCAGGCTTGTCCACGCGGGAGAAATTCGGCCAGCTGGAAATCCACAGTCTGGAAGTAGGAGTGACACTAGTCCATTAGAATAAATATTATTAGATTGTCTTCGTCCTCACCACTAGGGTTGTATTCATGTCCTCATGCCTGCACAGGTCATCCTGGGTGAAACAAAGGAACAGCAGGAGATGAGAAACTTCCCAGGGCCCTTAACCAGGTATTGCCACTAAATGTCAAAAACCTAAAAATGCTATTGGTCTTGTGAGACTTAAAGGGGTCGTGTTTAAAGCTCTGTGTTGGACTATTGTATGTGCTTTGCTTTTCATGTTTCTGAAAATGTTTTTGAAGAGAAGATCTGCACAAAGTGGACGCTTTAGATTTCGCCCAGCAGAGGGCGACCGCCTGCATGAGCGCTGACGAGCTGCATGACAAGAGCTCTGCTGCCCTCCTGTGGAGTCTACTGATCCTGCTCTGCAGACAGAATGGAGTATGTGGATCATGTCTCCTAGTTCCATGCACACTCAGCATCCAACAACATATTTCAGTGACCATTGTGTTTTTTAAATTTAAAATTTAATATGATCAGGTGACAATTTTCTGTTGATATCCGTTGTTTCAGCAAATAGTTGGCTCGGATATCGCAGAGCTGCTGATGCAGGGCTCACATTCTGATGGAAGCTGGGAGTCGGAGGCGCCCACACTCATTGACTTCAGTGACGGTGCAACTGCTGAAGCATCACCACCCATGGGAGATGACCTGCTCACGGGAGACAGGAGCGGCTTCAGCTCTGAGACCTCCGAGAAGGCCCTGTACAGCTACACACAACTGCTGCTGGCTGGGAGAAAGAAGGTTGTCCACTTTTTTTTATTTTTTACTTTGTCTATCCATTATATGTTTATTATTTATTTAGTTTCTACACTGAAGTAAAAGTACCAAGACCACAATGTAATAATATTCCATTCCAACAAAAGTCCTGCATTTAAAATCCTAAAAGTAAAAAATTGAAGCGTTGCTAAATGTAGCGCAAGCATCAAAAGTACTTAAGTGGAGTAAAAGGTGCAGTGTTTCCTTCTCTGAAAGGTAGGGATTTGTAAAGTAGCATAAATAGGAAATAGTGAAGTTAGAAGCAGATACTGCAAAAGTCTCCTTCCAGACTTGTACTTGACTGAGGGTAATTACTGGTAATCTCAACTAAACTCCAAATACCATAATAATATCGACTTAATCTTCAGGGTGGGATTTAAATATAATTTATACTCAAATAATAATGTGCACACAATAAAGGTGCTTAATGCAAAATTCAGAGGATGCCTGCAAACGGCCCTCAACATGGTCGCTAAGGTACCGATGCTGACAGCTAACAGTGTTTACCTGCGGAACTGCAGAGGGAGCGCACAGCTTCCGTGAAAACATTTTTAAGTATGATTTGTCACATCTTTGTCACCATTAATCCACTATATCTTTACTTAGCAAAAAACTGTTCGTTGCTATATTTAATGCTGTAAATATCTAATAGAGAACCTTGAAATAGTTCATAAGGCACCTGTCAGGACGCACCCATTATCTGATTGGTCCAAAAGCACTGCGTTCCATCTTCATACTAGTGGCGTTGGATGTCATACTGTGGGATCTGAGCTTTTGTCCGCTCACACTTTACGTTGTGGTTTTCAGGAGGCCTTAGAGTCAGCTATGAGCAGCGGCCTGTGGGGGCATGCATTGTTTCTGGCCAGCAAAATGGATAACAGGTCCTACACCACTGTGCTGAACAGGTGAGAAAAGCCATTTGTACTCGACTCTCCACGCAAGCCTTGATTGGTGCAGAAATGCTCCCTCTGACAAGAAACTTGAAATGTGGACACCTTTTTGTCACTTGAATCAGGAGTACATTCTCAGTTTACTGTGTTTTTCTCACCAAGTCTACAGGCACAGCTAGTGTATGAGGCATTTTGACATATTTGTGTCACAGGGTATTGTAACTCCTTTGTTACTTCTTTGTTGTGCCATGATGCACACTTACCCAAAGAGCATTGTCCCCATACACAATGGAAAAGGAGCCTTTTCAGCATTCATGGCCCCCGTAGCGTGAATCCTCCGACTTTGGTGACTCCTTGACCTCTCCTGTATCCTGTAATCCTGTCCAAACTTTACACTACTATCGTCTGCAGTTGCACTTTGTGTTTAGCATACATTATACCGGCCAAATATCAGCATGTTGGCATCGTCATCGTGAGCATGTTAGCATGCTGACGTTAGTTATTACCACAAAGCTCCACTGTATGCTAAATGTAGCACTGGCTGTTAATTTGTGGAAGATAAAATTATCGTTCAATTTGTTTGTACAAAAATGTATTTTACTTTTTTATGAGTTAAGTCAATTACGTGAAGAAAAATGTGAAAAATCAACAGATGGCACTCGTACAGTGATTGCCTGCAATCAGAACTAAGAGAGGAAGACGCATGTAACACTTGTGACTTGTCAAGTCACGTGGCTTCCCACACCCCTGCGTCTAAAAATAATTCCCTTTATTTAGAACCTGTGGAAGGTAATTATAGTTGTGAGAACAAGAGGAGAGGAGCCCTCTGGAACACTTTAACTTGGCTTCCTGTTCGTGAACGTTAGATTTTTCTGTACGAGGAGACAGGTGTGATGGCGTTTTTTTCAGTGCTATTTCTAACATGTGTGTGTCAATCAGGCAAAAGTTAAATCTATTAATAAATCAGTAGTGATTGCTTATTTCACTTTGGTTATTTCTGTTTGCTCAGCGTGATGAATGACATTACATCATTACACGATAAAGCACTTAACTTAAGTTTCTGTAAACTATTCATCATGTAACCCAATCCAGTTTTAAAGACTATTTTGGATTCCACAGAATCTTTCCCAGCAGCACATGCCACTGAAGGAATGCCTGGGGGAGGGTAGATGGCCAGGCAGATTTTTTTTTTTCATTTGTGATTGACATCAGCATGACGTGTCACTTCTGTGCAGAGCAGTAGCAGCCATGACGCTCTCTTTCTCTAACTGATAAGTTATAAAGGTGCGCATTGAGACGAACAGCTCTTTTGGCAGGTTTACAGGCCAGCTAACGGCCACTGATCCCCTCCAGACCCTCTTCCACCTGCTAACTGGGAGAATCCCTGCTGTGTCCATGGTAAAACATTCAGCTCATAACCTCAGCGCACATATCCACACTTGCAGTCATGGCATTGTTAAGACATCGGTCTGTAATAAGAACCATGTGCTGCATGCTCTATGCTCTGTGCCCAGTGCTGCGGCAATAAAAAATGGGGCGACTGGAAGCCCCATCTGGCTGTTATGCTCTCCAACGAGACCGGAGATCCTGCCGTCCAACGGAAGGCCATCGTCACCATGGGGGACACCCTCGGTACGGGCTCACCGACTGACAGGTTGTCCAATGTTGTCTCTGCGCCGGTGCACGACCTGATTGTTTTTGCGTCGCTCTTCCACGCGCAGCCTCCAAAGGCCTTATACATGCCGCCCATGTGTGCTACCTGACGGCCAGCGTTCCCTTCGGGGGATTCAATCAGCAGGCAGAGAGACTGGTGCTTCTGGGAAGCAGCCACAGGTAAATGTCTTGCTCCTTGTTTGAACTCTTTGTTTTAGCTACTGAGTTTGCTGACATGCTCTTGCTTATGTTTGGTTTGCCGTGTCCTCCCCTCTCCTTCAGGCAATCCTTTGAATACTTTGCCACGAACCTCGCCATTCAGTGCACTGAATTATATGAATACTGCCAGACACTTGGGGGCAAAGGCCTTTCACTACCACCCTTTCAGGTAGCTCCCATTTACACCAGATTACTGCAAAGAAAGAAAGAAAGAAATAATATCATACACACAATTCTGTACACTCAAATCTGATGCCAACATTGCTGCGTTGTGGTCAGGTGTATAAGTTCCTGTATGCCAGTCGACTGCTGGACTGCGGCCTTGCATCGCAGGCTTTTCATTACTGCGAGGTGGTGGGACGGGCGATCCTCAGACAGAGGGAGCTTTTCTTTGTGCTGACTGGAGAGGTTATTAAGGTATTCACACATGCTCCTACACACACACACACACACACACACACACACACACACATTATGTCTGTTTCAATTGAGTACTGTAATCAAAGTGATTCAATGAGTATCAATTCAGGTCTACATAGACGTACTTGCACGTGTGTGTCCCTTCTCCTGCAGCTGTCCGACAGGCTGAGACACTCTGAGGGTGAGTTTAGTGAAGCAGGCGTTAGCGGAGCCGGGCAGGAACCCGACTGGCTGAGACAGCTGCGTGCTCGGCACAATGCTTTACAGGTGAGCTTCTTTATGGCTTTAATAAAATATGGTGGTAGCTATGTGGTTCGAGAGATTAGAGATGGTAATGTCTGTATTGGACCAATGAACAGTCTATCACTTTGGCCCAGTCTGAAATACTGGAATTGTAGCTTCAGTGAGCTTTACTGGAACCTTTCCATCTAGCGCCAGCATCAGGTTAAAGTGTAAATGGTTTATGACCAACTATCTGCAAATCTAACAGCATTCCCATCAGTCTTAGCTGTACTGTGGTGTTGAATGCTACTTAGCTAATGTTAGCAAACATGCTAATCTGAGTCTGTGAGCGGGGCCGACATTATACCCGCTAAGCATCAGCATGGAAGCATCGTCATTGTGAGCGCGTTAGAATGCTAGCGTCAGCATTTTGCTCACAGTATTGTTGCGGCTGACTCTTGTTTGTCTGGTTTACAGTGAGACTATATAAGTGTCTACATTTCTTATTTTTCTCAGACGGGGAGTTACGACTGTCCTGAAACATTCCAGTCACCTCCTGAGGGAAGCGCTCTGGCTCATGAGGATGACAAAGTGTCCTTAGGTCATTTTACTTCAAATGATGCAGCTGTATGGCCGGTTTCCCACTAGAGAGTAGTGTCTGTTGCGCTTGCTTTCTTGTATATCTGCAAGACAGAAAAACTCAAAAGAATTAAAAATGTTGAATAATGGTTATTCTACAGAATCGCACTCGGATGACCTAAACCGTGACATCCAGAGTCCAGAGCCAGAACTCCTTTATTACACAGGCATGGGGGAGCAAGCTAACCTTGAGCATCAAATTGAAGGACTCACTAAGGAATTGAACGCGTTGTCGTGGGACGATAACAGAGTTCAGGACGGGTACGAAATGGGCAGCAACATGCCTAATCCACGTCTGTCAGCGACGTAGAGGAAGCCATTATTTCTGATGTGATAGCCATTGCTAATAGACCATTATGTCACCGGCCTCTTCCTGCTGCTTGTCTAGGCCACGCGCCAATCCTCCGATGCCAGTACCGCTGGTTTATGCTCCCCTAGCGCCCACAGGGACAGCGAGCCGAGCCTTCTGTTATCATAACACAGATAGTGCTGAAGTCAGAGCTGCCTTGCCACATTGTCCATCAGCAGCAGAGGGTGAGAATCTAATGTGAGATCATTCCTTTCTCCATTCATGTTTGTACTATGGGGAGTCGGCTTGTGTGTGATGTTTTGGGGATTTCTTCTGCAGGGGCTGGGTCATCCTCTGGAGCAGGCCTGGTGAGTAACCTTTGAAGTGTTCTTACAGATAGAAAAGGACAGCACACTCCTGTTTTGATGTTTCGTACATGATCGTTTCCTGGATTGGATTGATTGGGTTTATCCTAGACTGTGTTTTCAAGATTTGAAACCCTTTTAAACGCACAGAATATTGTCAAATGTTCCAAAAAACGTTACCTGGGTGCGTGTCTGTTTTTCCTCTGAAGATGGGGGTTCAGATGCTTGACGTCAACGTCAGTCAGGAAGTGCAATACCAGCAGAGCGTCCAGCAAGGTTTCAAAGGCTCCGAGCAGACCAGCGAGCCCCCTAAACAGGTGGGTCACCAGTTCAAACCACAGGTGTCAGGGTGTCTTTTGTCGGACCTGGGTCTCATTCTCTCTGTGATTAATGCAGAGCACCAAAGCCGGATGGTTTAGCGGTTGGTTCAAGTCGAAGCCCAAAGATGTTCACGAGGAGAGTTCAGGGCAGAGAAGCCCGGCTCAGATGGTAAGTGTCAAATAAATCAAAATTATGCTGCTTCGGCTTTAATTTGCCGGTTTTAAATGTATGTCTTTGTCTGTTTTCTCAGGATCTACCGCCAACCACTGGCTTCTGTCCTCCTCCCCCGCCTGCCATGTTTCCATCTCAGCCTTCCTCTGCTGGCCTCAACCCCTTTTCAAGGAAAGCAGGTGAATTATAAACCTATTTTAACAATATTTCTGTTAAATTTCTGTTTATTTTTTCTAAGTTAAAAATATCTCTCCCAACCTCTACATTCTTCAAATGTCAATAGAGGATTTCTGAGGTCACTGAGCTGTGTTCCTGCTGTGTCGCGGCCATTAACACAGTTACTCATTCAGCAGCGTGTCCAATTTCATATTTGGGCAAAAACGCAGTCAGGATATGCGTGACATTTTACCTACATTAAGCTATGTAAATATATCTATGAATAGCTGTGTCTCCTTCCTCCTAGGCCAGCAGCTGGGGTAGAAGCCCTTTCCAGACCGCCAGCCTGTACCACAGGTAAATGCGGTTACTGCAAGAGAAATATATCTGCACCGAATTAAAGGGCTCACGTAGTTACTTTGAAACCTTTTGTGTTTGTAGGATGTGGGGGATATCAGACCACCTGTCAATCACAGTGCATTTATCTCTAAAGAGAGCCTCACCTGTGCTTGAATGAACACCAATAATATCTCCCCCCCAAATCACCCCTCCCCCCCCACACACACACACACATGTTTTTAAGGATGTCCTTTCAAACCCCCACAGCCGTGCTTCACCGTCATGTTGCATATTCGATACAGAAATACTCTGGGTGGACTGGCATAGTAACTCATATTGCAACAAGCACATGTGCTGTCTAGAAGCTGACAGCAGGGAAAAGACCAGCGGATGCAGGACATATTTGGGGTAAGGGATATCTATATTGACCCCAATAACCATTTATGTACAAGAGTTTTGATCAGGACGACCTGAACTGCCACGCCAGGTGCTGCAGGGGAATTAACTCAATTTAAGTTATGTTTAGAAGTGTAAATCCATGCATGAATCCCCTTTTTTATGATCCACACCACTTAAACACAATTGGCGAACAATTTAAAAAAAAAAGAACATTCAAGCACAAATAAGGTGCGAACTAAAATGTAATCCGATGTTGTGGTTTATTAGCCTCACAGAAGCGATCCAAGCAGTGAGCCTGACTTTGCAAAGCTGCTAAGTTATAGCAACAGTGTGAACATCATCTAATTATGTTAACCTTCTGTAAAGGGAATTGTACTGTATGTAAGACATTTGAGTTATGATGCTACCAAGACGGATGACACCGCGCGGAGCGATGGACGGACCTGTTCCAGACCAACATCCCCGACAGCCAGCGAGTATTCACTTATTGGATTAAACTGTTTATGCGCTGATAAACGCGACGCCTTCATTTGAGAACAAGCTTTATTAATAGCCTTATTATATAAATGTATGTGCCATGACAGAGCTAATGTAGGCTCCTTTGAATGTATATAAACACACAGTAATATATGCTATTATTACCGTCACTTTCTTTTTTTCACATGCCTTTGTGCTCGATGTATTCCAGTATTTGTCAATGCTTTATTTGTTTGATTTTTTGTATTTTGTTTTACTTCTGTCCCAGCACAGGGATTAATTACCAGTTTAGCAGAGCAATTTTGCCTGCCATATTAAATAAAAACATCTTGCCAAGAAAATATCTGGGATTCCGATGTAGAGCAAAGGGACAACACAGCAGGTGCAGCCGGCCTCCTTTTACGATTAGTCGGCAGTAGCCAAGTGTGGCTGCGACACCGCCTGCCAAGTAATGTGTCGGGGCATAAACACATTTAGGATGGATAGCTTTTTTGAAGGACCATTTCAAGTGGCATCCAAAAGAATCCCTTTCGACTGGAGGGATTCTGACTCGGGTTACAGGCCTATTCTACAAATGGCATGTCTCATTGAGTAATTCCCCCAATGAATGTTTTGAATGTTTTAACTGTCTCGTTGCACAAATGTGATGCATTGTTGTTTTAAATGACCCCTCCGAGAGCAAACAGTATTATTGGTTTGAAAGAACAAAAGCTGAAGACATTATTTTTTAAATGACCATTTGGTTAACAAAACGTTTATTAAGGTTAATCTTCAGACATAATCTAATAACAGTTGTTGTTTCTTTTGTATCCGTCAGAGGTAGAGCACCTGCATGCTCCTGTTTAAAGACTCTTGTACTAAACATGTTGTTTATGGCAATATGACAAAAAATGTCCCGAAATGTAGACACATTTAAAAGGTTCTCCTGCATGGAACAAGATGTACTCCGAAAACAAAATAATGAATACAAAGCACCGTGACGATAATTCAAGAAAGCAACAACACACTTATTGGCTAACGTCCCTGACCCATCAAAACTCATTAACGTGTCACAGCAATGTGCCTGGAGGGGTAGGGAGGGGGGGTTATGACTGGCTCATGGATGCGTTTGGGCATGTCTGTTGCAGCAACAGCTGCTAGTGTGGCCAAGAAACTTGCTAACAAAAAAACACCTGCACCTGGGAATAAGTCAATATTGACGAAGCTGTCATTTCCATGTGCACGGTGGGCTCTGATGGGCTGAGAACATTAAGCTGAGGCTGTATTCGGGCATATAAATCTCCATGTGGCCATGAAAATCGGCGCGAGGAAGTAACTGGTTTGTCCCATTACGAGGACAGAGTGTGCACAATAATCCTACATACGTACCATAACAGAAACAGACTGGTACCCTATGACTTTGAATGGATCCAATGTGGATGAGTACAATACCTGTCTTCAAACTGATTCAGACATTCGCGTCCCTGTGTGGTTCAGTACGTGCTGTGCGAGCTTTGCGGCACACTGGAAGGACTTGTCGCACTGCACGCACACAAAGATCCTCCCAGCACACGTTTGCTCCTGGTGAAGCTTCAGCGTGGCGAGGTGGCTGAAGTTCTTGCTGCAGCCCGGGCAGCGGTGGGGTTTCTCTCTGCTGTGGACGTACTGGTGACGCACGAGACGGGAGGCCATGGCAAACGCCACGCCGCACTCGCCGCACTTGTGAGGCCGCTCTCCGCTGTGGATGGCCTCGTGCTCGGTCAGGTTGGACGACTTGGTGAAACACTTGGAGCACACCGGGCAGACGTGCGGCCGAACGCCGGCATGGGTCTTCTGGTGCTCGACCATGCGGCTGGCTAGGGCGAAGGCTTTGCCGCAGTCGGGGCAGGAGAAGGGCCTCTCTCCCAGGTGCTTCCGCTCGTGGCGCTTCAGGGAGAGAGGCTTGTTGAAGGTCTTGCCGCAGTGCGCGCACGGGAAGGGCTTGTCGTTGGTGTGCATGTTCCGCTCGTGCTTCCGCAGGTCGGAGGAGCGAATGAAATCCTTCCCGCAGGCGTCGCACACGTAGGGCTTTTCGCCGGTGTGTGTGCGGATATGCTTGCGGTAATCCGAGGACCAGATGTAGGTCTTGACGCAGAAGGGGCAGTGGTATGGCCTCTCACCCGTGTGGAGACGCTTGTGCTGCTGCAGCGTGCCCTGGTGGGAGTACGCCTTGCCGCAAATGTCGCACACGTGCGGCTTGAGGCCCGTGTGCGTTTGCAGGTGACTCTGCAGGTTGCAGAGCTTCTTGAAGGCCCAGCTGCAGTGGGTGCATTTGAAGGGACGATGCTCTTTGTCCACTCCATTGCGTTTCTTCATTGCGACCAAAAGTCTGGGGATCTTGTCATCTTTGCACTTTTTAAGTAGTTTCGTCACAGAAGGACTGCTCACGTTCTTCTGTTGGGGTTTATTCCCGACTCCACCTGGAAAATATTCCTCGACATTTAGCTCTTTGAGCTTGGATGCCCTCTGTTTGTCCAAGGCATTATTTTGAATCTTACGGCTCCTGAGGCAGTTGCTTTCCTTTTTTAGCGCAGCGTCCAGGAGCACTACATGAGATCCACATACTTCAGTGTTCTCAGTACGCTTGGTGTATTGCAACAGTACCCGACTGCTGTCGTCCGGCTCGTCTCTGAATCCTGTTAATTCTCCAGGTGAAAGTTCAGCAAACTTCTCCACGAGAGACCAGTTTGGCGTCTGAGGATTCAGATAAAGGATCCCGGTGTCACAGCTCTCTGAAAGTGAGTTCACGCCACAAGTGCCACTAAATGCAGCGTCGGGCTTCGTACGCTGAGGGTCCGTTGGGAGTTGTTCATCTGAGAGAGACGAGGCGACAGAATGCCTTTCTTGGTGTTTCCTGTTACTTCTCTTTTCAATAACTGGCCTGTCGACCGTCCGTGGGGAGATTTCATCAGCCATTGGTCACTTGAGGTCATCTGCATCAAATAGTTTGCATGAAATCATCTGCATGCATTTGGGGAGTTGTGGACAATGAGCCGCCTTAAAAAGACCTGAAAAATATAATAAAATGCACAGAGCATGTAGTTACATCTTCATTTGATACCTATAGTGAGTCTTTATCATAACTTCTATTTCTCCAATAAACATTCATATCATATGAAAGCGCTTACGCGGATTTCATTTCTTCATAGTGCAAGTATTACCGTACAGGCCTGCATGCTATACTTACTTTGCGGCTGCATCCACCAACGACCTTGAGTATATCCTTCACATAGCATTGCATCTTACAGTCACGTGGCACATTAATTGCGAAACGTCCAATAAATGTTCCTCCATAGAGTGTCAATATATTACCATTAAAAAAAAGAGAAGAAAAAATGGAAAAGAAGTCAGGCTCATGAATGTTAACTTCCCACTGGCACCATTTCCCTGAGCTCCTTGCTCAGCGGGCTCCTTCCAGCAGGTCCAGGAGATGCCGCGCAGATACCCTAGCCCCGGGTCATAAGGGAGATGAGCTCTCGGTGGTGTTAACGGGCGGAGTTTTGGCAGCAGCCGTGTGCGGGTCTTGGTCAGCATCTATCCTGCTAGTCAGCAGTAGCAATGACATCTCCTCAGCACTGGCTCAGCTTACCTCTCACTGACTTAGCTCACCGCCTGTTTGCATTTAGCCTGTTGAGAAGGTCTCACGGAGACCGAGAACTTCAAGCCCCCCGTGTACAAACACACGAACTGTAACCTTTTGTTAGCTCGAAGCCTTCATGCTTCTATGAAGACGTTTTGGCTAACATTTGGGTTTCTCAACTGTTGCTGTTTAATTTAATTTATTCCTGGTTTCAACGTGTAGAAACATGGTTTATAAAAGACGACGTTTAAAAAGTTTAAACACAAATACGTCAACTCGTGTCCTTTCGCCGTACCGGGGTGGCAGCGCATTGATATTTTAATGAACTTAATAAGTTACAAGGTCTCGCGTGAGTTAATTAATTTAGCCAATTAAAGCAAATGTTCGAAATGGCATCTTATATGTAACCTGCATTGCGTTGCATCACTTTGCTAGTAACGTGTTTCACGACGTCAATTACATCGACACGGCCTACTTTCGGTGGAATTTAAAATTAATTATCTCAACGTGACGCCGGTACAGACCGCAGCCACAGTCTGAGGTTTCTCTACTATTTTAAGCACATGTGCAGTTACACACAGTGGCCTCAACGCGTCGCTGTTCACTCGCTGTTGTGAACACACAAGCCTCAGACTGTGGAAAATCACTGGCTTCATTCAAAAGAATAACAAATGCGTGGAAATCGCATTTTAGGACAGTCTTTATCTCTTTGTGGCCGAGTGTATTGTTTACGCAGAACAGAATGTTCTTACTTTATTGTTTCAAAAGGAGAGTAAAAAAGGTTTCTTTTAAACATGGAACCAGGAACTTTTTCTCTCTTTTCGTGGGAACAGAGTCTTTGTTTTGTATTTCCCTATTTTTAAGAATACTTGTATGTGCCTAGGTAAAAAAAAAAGAAAAGGTGGACTGGCTTTAATTTGATGTTACATTTTAACTCTAAAAATGTTTTTAAAAAGTTGCAATTGTAGTTTGTTTTTTGTCCGTGACCTTGTATCTCTTCCTTTTGATAGTTTGGGAACCATACAAAATAATGTTTCATTCAGGAGGATGTAGTTACTCAGGATACTCTTATCAATGTTAAGTACTACTATTTTCATTCTTAAATCTAGAAGTTTTTAGTTCATCACAGTTTCTTGTCTTCTGATTGAGACAGTGCCTTCTCTCTTATACAGAGACCTACAGGGCCTGAGCAGCATGTGTTATAAGTAATTGAGCAGTTCTTGTGAGACTCGTGTCGTGATTAAATGGACAGTGCTGGCACTCAGCGTGTTTTCCCAGGAGAGCAGACTGAAACTTGACTCTTACCAAATAACCTTCACAAAGCTGTGATGCACCTTCTTCGTAGACACACATCAAGTTTTAATCTCCGCGGACTTCCTCCTGCGTAGTTTCCCACAGAACGACCCCACACACAAAATTATATTCACTGAGCTTACAGAAATGTTGTACAATGCCACCTGTGTTAGTTTATGGCTGCATTCAGGAATATGCCATGCAAATATAGAATTCACATTAATAACAACAATAATGTCGGTTCGTGAATATGAAAATGAGCTGTAGAATACAGTAGAAAGACAAATAATTGTTGGCCAACACTATGACTTGCAATTCCTTACCTAACTATTGTGTGTGCAATATGAAGAATGCAAGAGTTTCCTTTCCGTTTGAAGTCATGACTCATGAAAAGTAACAATGTAAGTTGTTTCCAAAGGAGTACAAACAATTCCAGTTTGTAGCCTAAAAAACAAGTTACAAATAAGTGGAATAAAGTCAGGGAGTTGAAATGTTCATGACTCCTCTGTCTTTGTGTTCGTCAACTGGAAGCTGTCACAACAAAGCTGTGGTGGATGTTACGCAAGAGTCTTCTTTTCAGTGACGCAGTCAGTGAACCCGGATGCTGAAGCTGTACTAACAAGCAGGATAAGGAGCATCACCCAGGAACTCCCTGTTGGGATTATAAAGATTGTGGTTTGTTGGTTTACTGGGTGTTTGTGTGTCTTCTCTCCCGTCAGGACAGTGTTTTATCCTCATGATCGCGTCACAGACATGAAAGAAGTCAGAGCTTCAAACAGATGCTGTCCATGTATGTGAAAATGTTAGTTCACAACATTATAATATTTCTAGTCATCCTGGCTGTATTTGCAGGACACACATAATCTGTGAGGACCAGTTTGTCCCTGCTGCCTCTGGCCTTTTAAATAACTCAGTGTGGTCTTTATATTGTGTTCATTGTTCTTTGGTTTCTGTGGTTTCTTGGGAATAATGAAGATACTCTTGATCCAATCAAAGAGGTCTGTAATAGATAAATTTGCTCATGAAGTTGGACTTGGGTGAACGTATGTAACTCACTGGCACACTGCACAGAGACAAAAAAGTGCAGAGTCATTCTCGGGGAGGTGGGTTCTTGGATTTCACTTCGGAGTAAAGTAGATCGTCTTGATTGAGATCAAACCAGATTTGGAAATTTTCCACAGAACCCAAGTTCTCCAATCTGTGGAACTGGTTGGATTTGCTTACTCGGCATCCAGTTGCATTAGTCGTACCACACGACCCACGTCGACCCTTCTAATGCAGACTTGACAACTAGTTACACTATCCAGTACATTATTTCTCTTAGGATTTTACTTTTTGGGTCTTTTTTTGTTGAGGCTTTGTAGCCTAATTTTTTAATACAACGTGTTTTATTTGTTTTGTATTATTGCACAAATTAAATTTCTCAAGGAACTATTTCCTTTGTGTCTCAAGCAGCACCTTTGTGCCCAATAAAGACTTGTTCACTATGCCATATCACATCTAAGGAGAAACTGTTGTGCCAAAGCACTGCAAAATAACTTACTGGTAAAGAAAGCTATCAAATCAGTGAGGTTATATTTCCCTCTGATTTTTAAGGACACATGATGTCAAAATGCTGGGAGGGTTTTGGTGTTTTCTAACATGAAATGGGAGTTCATGGACATGTCTACCTCATCAAATTGCTATCTTTCTGCTTTCTATTGTCTCTCTCTTTTATGTGTAAAATTCCCCCAACTGTGGAGGTGAGTTAGACGAATAATAACATTCAGAGTCTATAAAGTCCTTTACACTGATCACAAGGAGAGCAATTGTCACTGTTTTTTCCCCATATACCCCTAATTTGCCCAATGTCTTTTTAAAAAGGCCATAAGACTGGTTGTACCTTTCACACCTGAAGAATTGAATTGTTTGCTCTATTGTGACCTTTTTTCTCAATTAAAATCTAAATCTTGGCCTATTACACTTAGCAAGGCATGACTGGACTTGCCTAAGTCTAATTCCGCTTTGTTTGTCACTTCGATCTGCCGTTGGAAATTGCATTGGACAATAATGTGATGGTCACTGAGGTAAAGCATTGCATATGGTATCAATAAATGTGTACAGGAAATTGCAAGAGCATTTATGACTAACACACTTAAAGGGGAATGGCGCCATGAACAAATTAGGAAGTGTAACTTTAAAGGAATACTTTTGGAAATACTCTTATTGTCTTTTATTTGGTGAGTCAGGTGACAAAATAACAACAGATATGAGAACTAGCGAGCTAGCTGTGTTGTAAGGTGGATTTTGATGCATTTGAACAGAGCCTGGGTAACTGTTCCACCCTCCTCCAGCCTCGATGCTAAGCTGTGCTAACTGTTTCCCGGTTGTAGGTTCATACTTTTAAAGTGAGCTGGAAATTTTAGGAAAGATACAAATGTGTTATCATTATATATCGCATTTTATAATTTAGATTTTGTATGGAGCCAGGTTAGGGGGAAACCCCCTTCTTTCCAGTCTTTATGCTAAGCAAAGCTAACCCCTGTTTGGAGCCTGAAGTGGTCACTCATGATGCATTCTAATGCCAGGTGTGAACTGATGTACTTAGCACTGTCCACCTGTGATTGGATCACCCAAAGGTCATTTTAATGCCAGATGTTAACAAGGCCTTTTACAATCTCTTTGTTTATTACTTTCACCAGTTGTCGTTTATTCTAATAGCTCCCCTACTTTTTGGAAAGTGCAAAACAAAAGGGAGGGAACTAGCATTACAAACAGGCAACACATTTACATGGACCACATCATTGCAAAAGTCTGCCGAATCAAAAGGAACCAATAAGTCACCATGCCTTCAGTTGATCTCAGGCTTTAAGGCCAAAATGAATCTCCTTTGTCCATTTCTCCTTGAGGCTTAATGCAGAATACATGACATGAATGTAACATAGTCAAGACTTTGATTGGGCACTGAATGCTAAAACCACATAGCATGTTGGACCCATCATATATTATAAACTATGATTTTTTTAAATTATTTTTATTCCGGGTACCCTTTCCCAGAAAATTGCTAAATTGACGTGCTTATATGTGAGCCAACTCACATCAGGCCCATGGCGGTGTCTACTTTTCGGCTCACCCTTTGCTTACTGGTGTGACCTTTGTAAAATTCCATTAGCTTTGTAGCTGCAGGATGGGGGTTGTGCTGCCTTTACGGTTCCTGAAGGCCGGGCAGCGGGGGAGGAGAACACACAACAAGAGCACCGGTGAGAGAAACAGTCCAGAATGAAAGTCCAAGTAGATCAATTATGAAAACAACTGGCTTGGTGTTACTTTTGCTTACAACTTATCAATTGTACACATTAGAATTGATTAATTGAAGAACACTAGTTATATGAGGAGTTTACTGCTGATTATTGGGTCCTGCAGGTCAAAGACTTGTTTGTTATGATGAAGTCACAACAAAAGCCTCCTTAAAACCAAGCAGGAAAAGAACAACATGCACTTGAGTAGCAGACAGATGTATACAAAAAAAAAGAGAGAACACTTTGTCCCAGCTGTGTGCTAGCAACCCGACACCAAAGAGCTCAGGAACTGGAGGAGAGGGAAAAAACGTTCAGGGTTTTCATAAATGTCTGGTCTTGCCAGCCATGGAGGCGAGAGCTTTGACTCGTGTTTACGACTCTTTCTACAACTTATTTTACTTGTGGTTCAGTGGAAAAGCAGGGTCGTCCTTCAATCAGAGGATTGGTGGTTCGGTCCCTTGCTCCGCTAGATCATGTCTGTGTGTCGTTGGGCAAGACACTTAACCCCAAATTGCTACTACAGGGTGTTCCTGCACTTTATGCATGGCTATGAATGGTTATGAATGATTAGTTAGGGCACGGATGAGCATGGTGGCCCCTGCCATCAGCGATGAATAGGTGTGAATGGGTGAATGAGTAGTGTTAAAGCACTTTGAGCTATCTTAAGACTACAAAAGTGCAATACAAATACAGATCATTTACCATGTCGCCAACACATATGATCACCCTATCGATGTTTATCACACTATCAGTTCTGTGCCAACACAAAACTCCTTGGGACATGGGGGACAAATCTAAAATTCCCAGTCGGGTCGTATTTGTCAGCAATAAGTGTTCCCGTCAACTCAGAAAAACACGAAAACACTTTGGATCAATCTCTCTGTGGGTGTAAAAGTGGGGAAATGTTCATGTTTTGCAGAGTGTGTAAGAGATTTCGAAAGTTTCCCAACTGACATTTTTGTAGAGACTGTCCATTTTTCACACACTTTGTCAAAAAGTAACTACAGACGTGTTGTGATTGTGATAATGGAAGCGAGGAAGAAAACATTACTCTGTCCAGAGGAAAGAAAATACTCTGAAGCTCACTAATTAACATTAGTAAAACGGGATAAATGTACACCCCATATTCTTGTAACCTCTCATAATAAGAGAAATAATGTACAGGATAGTGTAACCAGTCGTCAAGTCCTCTCATAACTTTTGTTACCTTTGGACAGAGCCAGGCAGCTGTTTGCCCTATCTCTATTCTTTTAGCAAAGCTAATTCGCTGTTAGCCGTATAGCTTTGTATTAAACAAAGGGAGAATCTCAAAATGTAAAACAAATTTATAAACTATGCCTTTAAATTCCCTCAAGTTTCAACTAAGAGCTAGTTAGCCTAGCATGCCGTCTGGACGCAAGGGGACATTCGCTAGCTTAGTTATTTCCAACAGCTAAAAGGAAATGCACTTGCTACCAGTCAGCTCAGCTAACTGTTTCTTGCTGTGGCTTCATATTTATCCCACAGACATGACGGTTGCATCGATCTTCTCATCTCACGCTCGGCGAGAGAGCAAACATGCGCGTTACCCAAAATGATGAAGTATTCTTTTAAAGACTTAGTTTTTCTGTCCCCAGGCCTCAAATATGTGTCGTGGGAATTGTAAGTCAAAGCAAAGCTTATCTTTGCTTTGGCCCTCGAATCCTGTGAATTCGGATGTGTGCCTTGCAGTGTGCATGTTAACATGCATTGGGCTTATTATTAGGCCGGTCACACACTCACATGTTTCTTATCACCGGGTCAGCTGTGGTGCATGCGCAGGACAGTCATAATAGGACACGCACACAAGGGCACAAGGAAGCTCCTTGTCCAAACATTATCAGCTGAATTTAAATGTCACTTGAACTAAACCCTGTTATGTCCCATTACCCAATACCTCTAGTAGCTATATTCAATGTAATAGCCATAGATACGATCTGAGGACAGCTCTGATCACACAACCGCTGTGTGCTACTTCGACATGTTGATGATGTTCGATGGTGGTCTGATCTTCATCCGTGCTCCTCCATCCAGGGTGCTCTAACCTCTCGGTCTCACTGTGTCGCTCTGCTTTCACAGCTGCTCAAGTTTCCGATCATCAGGCCAGGAAAAGCTGCGACAGTTTTCGTCGCATGTCCTGAAAGCCACCGCCTCAGCGGATACGGCTCCGTGGGGGGGGGATGAGGATGAACGGGGGGCGGGGTGGGGGTGGGGTATGGGCCTACAGGACCTCCCAAGCAGAGGAGACGCATAGATGGGATGACATTAGAGCTAATCTAATGGTGCTTCATTTGCTGTTTGTACTCGAGATACCGAATTAAGTCTCGAGGCTCGGATTGAATTGCAGTTCAGAAGACGCGATGTGTCATGTGATGAACACGGTAATGTGAGATTATGAGGCGTGTCTGTAAATGCGATACTGGCTTTTCAGAGTATGTCTTAAAGAGACACATAGTTTGTGTTCTTCTGTTCTTTGCACTATACATATTCTTGACCAGCCTGTTGTTATGTAACAGCCTAGTATGGAGCCCCACCCCCGCCTCGCTTCACCACACCAGATTGCCCGAGTTTAGACTCCAGCTGCCATGGAAACGAGGGACTAGGCATAATGGTTTTCTTCATGAGATGTCCTCTTTGTCCAAATCAGCCTGGGTTATCTTATCTGATATATCAATGTTCATCTGTACAGAGACAGTACACAATGGGGTCGGATAGCGCGGGAGAAACAGAGAAGGGGGTCCACTTCTAATGCAATGGGAACGTGCCCTACAGGTTGTGCAACAGTAAAATGCACCCATAAGAAAAGGCTTTCCAATAGAATGTCAGCTATCAGTATGTGCTGATAGACTCAGTCAATAGTTTGTTTCTAGTAAAAGTGACTCCCCTTCTTACTTTGTACTAAAAAAGAACGCTAAGCTGCTGACTGCTGTCCAATGTGTCTCTTTCCAAGTCTTCTGCAGTAACATTTTCTGAGCTGAACTTGTGGGCAGGATTTAAGGAAAGCCAATGCAATGCGATGTGTACATGTTCGTTTGGCACAAAATTCCGAGCCAAATTGAATTTGGTGTGTTGTCAGACCGCTGCCAGATACATTCCTGTGGGGAAATGGCACCACACACACATTAACTCCAGTTTAGTTTTGGGTATCCAGGCTAAGTCAAGAAGAAGAAAACATAGAGCTGAAAACAGAATAATAGCTAGAACTATTATATAGTACCTTAATGGAAATATTTTAATGTCATTCCCCATCATAAGTATGAAACAACATCTATCTATGATCTACTATACTCTAACCATAATCTCATCCCAGTCGAGACAGATTTTAGCTAAATGTGCTTTAGTGAAACCAAACTTGGGACACCAATTGTGTCCCTATGAGTCAAACCATCCATCCAGTACAGTCGTACAGTACAGTACATCGTACAGTACAAACACACCTACAGCTTCACTGAATGAAGTGATTATGTAACTACAGTACTTGCTATGCCCTAGTTGTTTACCTGGAGAAACTCAGAGTTTTTACATCAGTGGCTTTGAACAGATCAATGAGTAAAACTAAGCTTAAAATGTCTTCCCTTTGGGCTCTTCATACTTTTTGAATACAAAAATGCCCCAGAGAGGTAATAGCAGTTGTTTGATCAACTTAACGGCTCTATTTTCTGTTGCATACATAATTGTTTTATTTTGATGCGGTGAGGACTCATTTCTTACAACTGCTCTTACAACAAAACCGCCTTTTTAATAAATAAAGCAGACATGATGTTCTCTGTGATTAATTACCAAAGTCATGCAAGTTGGAAATCTTTGCAAATTGATTTTCATGGTCGAGAACCAAATTGAAACCAGCAGCTGTCAGGAAGGAAAAATACATCTCAAATGCCAGAGCACGGCTTGAGAAATGATGAAAAGAAATACTATTGAATTTCCAATAAATGAGTTGTAACATGCTGTTTTTATGGGTCCTTTTTAAAGTTAAGGATTTTTCTGTAGGTTATTAATCAGAAAGAAATCAGAATTCTTTATTTTGGAAATGAAAGGCACCATACGACACGTGGTATAACATAGATCAAGTGAAACTGGAGACAGTCAACACTTAAATCAGACAAGTTACAATAAAAACATCATGGTGAGGAGTTTCAAAGGAGTGTACAGCGCATGATGTGATGACTATCAATAGTCAACCTTACAAAAAGCTGCAAATACTCAGTTTTTATTGATTTAACTGTGTACTGAAATTTATATATTATATTAGTGTGTAACTAGCAGTAGTAGTTGATGTGATACGGTGAGTAACTCTAACTAGTTAAAAATGTTTTTGATGGGTTTTCAAGCAGATTTTGAAAGAAACGCTCCTGTCTTTACTTTCCTGGACTTCTTTAAGAATTGGAGTTCTTAGGTTATTGACACTTGTGTCAAAACAACATACCAGAAAGACAACTCACTCATTATATTATATTGACCTGAGTATTACAAGCGAGTCAGCGTGCATGTTGTCAACGCCTTCGCAGTTAATGACAATCGTGTCGAAGCTGTTTCGAAAAGGTTCAACGTCATGTTAACTTTCTACTGAAGCCAGCCTCTTGGTCTGTTTTGTATATGTGGGAAGATGTGAATGTTCCCGTGCTCTAACCATCCTCCATTTGTTTAACGTTACAGCACATTTTACCTCAAGGACAGTCACATTTTGAAATCAGAGAGATTCAAGCCAGCTGACAGTCTGCATGTGACCAACAGGCATGTCAGAATTTAATTTGAAGCAAAACAGGATACACGCGGGATAAAACTGGAGTTCAAAAACAGATCTTAAAACGTTAACAGTTTATCTATTTGACAATGACACGTGAAAAAACATATGAATTATTGAAACCATACAGCCATACAAATGTAGATTGGCTTACATATTACCTCATTCTATACACAACATGATATAACATTGTGACAGAGGCCAAGACTGCTAAAAAACATTCAAATGCCTGTGGTGTCCTTTTGGGTCAGAGTTACAAAATCTGCAGAAAAACCCTGCTGCAGTTGTAGACAGTTTTTCATTTGTGCACGTTAAACACAGGTATGTCATGCTATATGTCATCCACGACAAAACATGTTGGCAGAGTTTGTCAGTGTGTGTCAGAGGTTAAGACTGGCGGCATACAACTGAATGCGGTAAAGATCAATCCATAAAGTCTGAAAAAAAAAGGCTAAATACAGTACTGGTAATGACACGGGGTCTTAAGACTGTTCATTTGCTGTGATCTGTGGGCTCCTCTCCTTCTTCTTTGAGTAAACAAGTGCGCACCATCGCCTCTGTGACGATGTACGGGTCGCAATTGGCGGACGGACGGCGGTCCTCGAAGTAGCCCTTCTTGTCCTGCCCCACCAGGCGAGGGATGCGAATGCTGGCGCCTCGATTGGCCACGCCAGCCGAGAACGCGTCGATGCTCGAAGTTTCGTGGTGGCCAGTGAGGCGTCTGGCATTGTCGAGCCCACCTTTGGGGTCGTAGGCCCGGATGTGATACATGTGTCTCTTTGCCAGCCTGTCGATCGACTCCTCGATGACTCTGTGATGGAGAGCAGGAATTAGTAAGACAAAAAACACACACAAAAAAAATATTACAAACGTAACGTGAAACAAACGTAAACTCGTCCTTACTTCAGTCCGCCGTCCTCTCGCATCTCCTTGGTGCTGAAGTTGGTGTGGCAGCCGGCGCCGTTCCAGTTCCCCGTGATTGGTTTGGGGTCAAAGGAGACCACCACGCCAAAATCCTCACACACTCTGTGAAGGATGAAGCGAGCAACCCACAGATGGTCCCCCATGTTGATACCTTCACAAGGCCCAACCTGGAACTCCCACTGAAACACGACAGAGACTGCATTATTAACTGATCATTAAGCGGTGTTACACAATTTGACAACAGAAGTGAGACAACAGATACATAAAAAGACAAAAGGGGCAATACCTGAGCTGGCATGACTTCAGCGTTGGTGCCACAGATGTCAACCCCAGCGTACAGACAGGCTTTGTAATGCGCCTCCACTATGTCTCGTCCGTACGCCTTATCTGCTCCCACTCCACAGTAATAGGGCCCTGATCAGACGGAAAGAAGGAAAATGTTAAAACTCAGCTGGCCTTTAAGATCGTATTGTATTTCAATAAACAATGGGACAAGCTCGAGACCCCAAAACTCACCTTGTGGACCCGGGAAGCCGTTGGAGGGCCAGCCGAAGGGATGTCCATCTGTGCCCAGGAGAGTGTACTCCTGCTCCATGCCGAACCACGGGTGGTTGTTCTCCACCATGCCCATGATGCGTTTACAGGTGTGGCGCAGATTAGTCTCTGTTGGAAAGACAGTGGGGATGAGCGGAAATTCAAGGCGGCGTTTATGCGCATCTACTTTAAGGCTCGCTGGTGTCAGCTTTACCTGCAGGCTTGCGGTTGTACTTGAGCACCTCACAGAGAACCAGCTTGTTGGGGTCTTTTCTGAACGGGTCCCTGAACATGGCAGCGGGGATCAGGAACATGTCGCTGTTGGAGCCCTCAGACTGGAACGTGCTGGAGCCATCAAAGTTCCACTCAGGAAGATCTGATACAGAAACCACAACAACAACAACAACAGTGGAAATCAATCATCTACTCCAAAGTCTTAAAAATAAAGCATCATGTTTGACTGCACGCTGTGCATGTGGACGTGTGGATATTATCGGAGGTCACATCTCACCCTCGATGGTCTTGGGTTCACAATCCAAAGTTCTGGTCTTGCAGCGCAGTCCCTCTCCGGAACCGTCGATCCAGATGTACATGGCCTGCACCTTGTCCCCCTGAGGGAGGTCCATGTACTGCTGCTTAACAGCTTTGTTCAGCTTAGAACTTGTTGAGGTGGCCATTTTCTTGACCAAAACCTACAGAGATAAAGAGGACAGAGTGTGAGCCTCCCACGTCGTGACTGCATCTTCATGTGTGTGAAATGTGTTTAACCGGTGAGGAGCCCATAACCAAAGCACACGAGGCTGACAAAGAAAAGGTTCAACTCAATGCTACTGACAAGGAAAAAAGGGGAAACACTAATCATACAACAGCACCATCAGTGAACCAGCCCAAAGCCCTTAATTATCTGTTGCTCTATGATATAACTACTAGGCAACAACTAAAAATAAAATCAACATTGACATAAAATTACATTACATAAGATTGGAGTAAAGTCAACAACCAAACATGGACATGACAAGTGGGAACAAAGGGAAAGTTTCATCAGCAGGTAAGAAGAACACAATATATCCTTGTAGGAACAAATCCAGTGAGCAGATGCCCGAAAGCCCTTACCTTAAGTGTTAAGTATAGGAAAATATCAAAAGACTACAGGAGCCTCGAGAAGCGTGGTCTGTGTGAAGCTTTCTATTGTCTTTCATTCCTGCTTCTCCTCCGCTTCCACGTTTAATTTATAGAGCTGCTGCGCCGCTCCGCCGCCTCTGATTGGCCGAGCGCGTCACGTGATCGGTCCGAGACGCGGAGATGCGGGAGTCTCTCGATCACTGCGGTGAATAACAACTTGAGGACCCCTTCCCTCCCCCCAGCGGCAGGGCAGCTTATACATCTCGTAAGTTTGAGAAGAAAAAAAAGTTAAATCAACGTTATGTAAAGCATGAAACGATCTGATTTGATCAATGAGTCACGTGATACACAAAGAGACTGGTAGTTTTTACTGGTAGTGATCAACAGCAGACTGATCAACAAGTGGCGAGCCCTCAAGTGTCACAGCCGTCTGTAAGCACAACAATTGATCCAAAACCTAAAGTTACAGATTCTCCAGCAGACAGTTCAAACAGAGCGACACTAATGGGATCGCTTCAATTTAATATTTGGAATGTTAATCTAACTCTCAGATAACAATGTAACAGGTGACACGTGACCTAAAATCACAAGAAGAAATCCACATAACACACGTGTGTAATAAACAAGTTATAAGTATACAATTCTTCCACATATTTTGGTCAACTGGCAAACACACCATGACAAGTGTAAGTCAGTATCATACATCTCATTCAGATAAAAGTACCAATATTTTTGTTTTATTGGATGCATATCAAGTAGTTAATGAATGTAGGCAACCTTTTAATTTGGTATTGCTGTTAATTTTAGCTATTTCATTCACTGTTGGGTGGTTTAATCTACAGCCATGAGTCATGTTTCGTAAAATGATCATAATTTGGTACGTAACATCAGGATATGTTTGGTAACCATAACTGTCAAATAAATGGGCCTTTGAAGGGCAAGAGAATAATAAAATAGCAGAAAATGGAAATACTCAAGTGAAGTACAAGTACTTTAAAACTGTACTTAAGTACAGTGCATGAGTACGTTTCTACTATTGAGCAAATTTTCTTTTTTGTCAGCAAAATGTACTTTAAGCATTAAAGTAAAAGTTCCCATGATGCAGCAGAATGGCCCCTGCCAGTAATGTAGGTTTGTAATATGTAGTGTGTATGTAGTATCATTGGATAATTATTACTGCCAAATGTGTCAGTGCACCAACAACACATTTACATTTCAGAATTGGGTTGCTTGTAAGGCAAGCCTCTCTTCACTTCCACGAAAGGACATTCGTCAGTTTCTCTCTTTTTTTTTTGACTCCGGAATAAAATACAGCCAAAACATTTACGCAACACTTTGCAGTGGAAGAAAACATGCACAAACTCAAACGCATGTTGTCAGGACAGAAACCTCTGCATAAGAGCAAGACGGTGCTTTTCTTAAGAGGTTGTGTAAAGATACAGACAACTAGTCACGAAAGAAAAAGTGTGTTTTCCACTTTGGTTGTGGGAAGTTCTGCAGCGCATTACACCCGTGAGTTTATCAATGACACGAGCTGAACTCTTCATATATTCATAGATGTAAATGCATGTTCAGCACAACACAGAGCAGTTCTGCTTGCACGTGAATGTTTTCAATATAAAACATCTGCACAAGGCCTCTTTATGGTTTGCCTCCGGGGGAGTGTTGTTTGTGTGCCATGGCGCTTAGCTGAATTGCACAAGCTCACACAGAGAGAAGCTCAGGTCGAGTCCCACGGTGCTCCAACGACACCGAGACACTGAGCGTGCATGGAGGAACGGTGAGTGTACATGCTTTGTTCTGTCTAAGTGAAATATAGGAATGGAGTGACCTACAGAACAAGTGGTTTGAGGGGTTGAGACTCAACACACACCTGGATAACCCCCCCCCCCCCTCCCTCTTCTTGTCTGTTCCTTTCTGTCAGCCCTACCATTTTCCCCACAGCGAGAACACTTGTGGTGACACGCCGACTGACAGCTTGTCGTGTCGTGTCCTCTGCTTCTTTCTTCGCCGATCGGAGGCCTCGCTGCAGCTGCTGACCCTTTGGCTGGAGCTCCCGGAGCGTTTCAAGGACTACCTCGGAGGAGTCCATGTCGCAGACGTAGGCCCCTGCAGCGTTCTCCTAAAGTCACGGAAAGGAAAGGCCTTGGGATCAGTACACTACGGCCAGCGTTATTTCAGACCTAGAGCTTTGTGTCACATGCTGTTCACAAAGTGCTTTGAAGCAAAGCTGCATGCCCAGTCACATAATTAATCAAAAAACTATGAACGTCTATTTAGAACAGAAGATCACCTTGAAACAAGAGATCTGTGGTCAGACAGGGACATCTAGTGGCCAAAAGGCAGAAGAGCAGGACATTGCTCTTTTGCTTTGTGTGCTGCTGTGAATTCGTATTGTTCTGGTTTGTCAACCACGGGGGTATTCCAGAAAGCAGGTTATGTGGAAACTCAGAGTAAGTTAACCCTGACTTAAGAGAAACTCTGAGTTATCCGTTCCAGAAAGAGAGGTAACTGAAACTCTGATAACTCTGGTAACAGACTCTGTGAACATAACCTGCTCGCTGGCAGGTTTTCTACAAGAAACCCGCAGTTTCTACTTGTCTGCTCCCACATGGAGAAAGCTGGTAGACATGGATTGCCCATTCCTACAAGATCCGATTGACATCGAAGTATTAAAATGCTTTACGTCGCGAGAGAGTCTCCCGACCCAGATTAGACGTTTTATCATTTCCAGAGGAATATCTGTGAGAAGCTACCGCTGTTCCTCTAGATCTTCACTTACATCAGAGCAAAGTTTATGCAAAGTTTTTTTTTGTGCAAACGGTAGTTTTCTTTACAACATCGGGGATGCAGAGCACTTTGGAAAGGCAACAGTTTGGAGAGCTGTGAGGAAAAGTAACCTCAATACTTTAATTAGTATTTTAATGTGTGTTGTGTCGGCTAGAGCGTCACATGTTAAATGACTTCAATGGGTAAAAAATTAAAATGTGGAAATGTCTCCTATGTGGGGTATTCAGTGAGAAGACGTGTAAAAACAACATTTTGTTAGCGGATTAATTTACTATTTCAAGTAGCCACTGAATTAATATTTACTTTGTTTAATAGCCTCAGGTCAATTATTTTAAAAAAAAAGAATTAGAATTAAAGTCAGGCGCAGTCATAGCCTAGCAATATATGCATTACCTTTTTGAAGTATGTTTTTACATTTCATTTTTCGCTGCTGTGCTCATACTCACCGTGGGCCTGCAGAAGCAGCTCCAACTCCTTCACTGTGAAATATGTTGCGCTGTTATTTTCCGTCGTCATGGTGACTCGTGATATCGGGGCTCCATTGATGATGGCTTTTCATATCACTCATGCACGCGCTTAACTCAGGGTGAACATACTCAGAGTTGATTGAACGAACGCAGATCAGCTGTTCTGGAACCGGATACTCAGAGTTTCCCATCTCAGAGGAAGTCAACTCAGAGTTCAGGGATAGACTCAGAGTTTGTTGAACCTCCTTTCTGGAATACCCCCCACAGTCCTGCAGCCATACAGCAGGAAATTGTGGTCGCTGTTTCATTTGAAGACTTCTGTACATGGGTTTGAAAGAAGAATTGTTTCTCTAATGTTTAATCCGTATTGTATATATTCAGGCAACTGCATGCACTGGCATTTAAAAGGATTGAGTCACTTCTTGTATTGTGTTTTTCTCTTTTTTCTCCAATACTTTGAACTATTTTAACAGAAAACCAAAATGGTTTAATTCGCACCAAATGTATTATATGCATTTTCAATATTGTATTAAGAGATTAAACCTTACGTTTTGTCGACGTGCCCACAGTGTTACATGACATGGGAGAATACTTATGTTGGAATATTTAAATCTTTTTAAAAAAAGTCTCCTTGGGCACTCGGTCATCTCAGCGGTTAGCTGGAGGAGGTTTAAACTGTCAGTCCATAGTAAATTCAGCTGATACTCTATGAATGCCAATAGTGCAAACCCTCTACACTATTGTTCTATTGTAAAGTTTGAAGTGTTGATTAAACAATACACCTGTTGATATACAAGCTTGTTATAAGCTGCATTATTGTGCACAGAAACTTATTCCCGTTTAAATCTGCCCACCCTTTCATGCTGAGCTTCTAGTTTCTTTTACCAATGACTTTGTTGCCGAGAGGGATTTTCTGCCCACTCAGTCGTGAGACTGTTTGAATCATTGAACAACGTTTTGTTCTCCACCTACAAAACAAACCCGTCATACAGAATAGCATCTAGTTGTAAGGACGACTTTCTACAGGACTGTCTTTATCTGGTATACTGTGCCTGGAAGATAGATACCATGAAGACCCTGACGAAGATGTAGAATCCAGGGCTTTTTGTCTACACGCATGTGTGTAACAAAGGTCAACTGAAGAGATTGTGTTCCTCTTCCATGGAGTCAAACAACACGTGCATTCTCTGCTTGTTCTTACGTAGTCACTGATATAACTAATGTGTAGATACGACCCATTCTGACATGCCTGTGCTTCTTCTCTTTAGTGTTCAGTCTCTACATGTGGAGCAACATATTTCACTGCCGATTTCAATTCAAATTTTGCTGAATTGATTTTTGCTTTTGTCTGTGTGGTAAATAAACTATTGTGATGTTTATCTCAAAATCTATACCTAGGACATTTATTGTCTATTGGGAACAAAGTCATTGATCATATGTGTTGTTGCTGCTACGACCAGAGCAATAAAATGCAGTGTGACTACGGTCCGGTCAATAGAAAGGTGGGATACAACTACAACTCAAAAGTGATTCTTAAATATATAGTAACATATGCTTTAAGGGTATCTATTTCTCGATGATTTTTTATTATTGGTCTTGGTAAGGTTTCCTCCTTTACGTGGTGTATCGATTTGCACCACAGGGTGGTGCACTCCCTCCAACTGTAATCCATTCAATGTCATGAGTGATCATAAAATCCAATGAATAAGATCCTGGGTTGTATTCCCTTTATACAGAGAAACAAATGCTGCCCTCTGAAAAATCTTTTGTGAAGTTGTGTTTTACATAAATTCACATTTGAGGACAGATATATTGGCTTGGTAATTTGCTCTTTGGTTCTGTCTTTGGGCTTGGAATACTAAATATATAAGCCATTAAGTGGGCCACATAAAATAGAGCCGAGCACAGTGATGGTCATTTCACCCCTCAAACAGAAATGGTAATTGGCTAATTTCTGTTCTAACATGTGCCATAAAAGCCCCGCCAACCCTTTTAATTACGCCTCCATGAAAAGACTTGCTTTGCACAATAAAAAATGGTGTCAATTAGTATGCAGAACAATGTTTAACATATCAGAAAATTAATCTACACAGCACTTTGAATTAAAAGTTTCTTTCTGGAATAACTGGGGCAGGCCAGCAGAGAATGCTATTGTATGCGGTCTAAATTACTCCTTTGTTACCGCTGTTGAAAAGCAATTAAAACAGGGATTCAAGTGCGGTCGTGTTCTTTAGGAACCTGTCACTGGAATATTCTGGAAAAATATTTTAAAAAAGAAGAAAGAAAAAAGCTCCATGTCTACTATCCGCTCATTTATGTCGAGTCTTGACGTGAATTGGATTCTGAAAGGATAAAGTATGGAGGAGTTGTAAGCTATCACTGAAATTGCGGGGATGGTTCTTGCCAAAGGAAGTCCTGTTTACTCGCGTTATTGTTATAGAGGCGCTGAGCTTATCTGATACCTCGCTCTTAATAATGTCGAAGGACTGCAAGGCCGGAATTTAAAAGCGGCCTCAGGCCATGTTTTTCTGCAGCTGGACTCTTTCTCCTCCACACATCCTCCACTTGCTTCATGAGTATTTTAAAGTATTGTTTCATGTTGAACATGCGCTGTTATTCCTGCAAAAAACTTTCAGGCTGTTGTCATTCCCAAAGCATCAAATATTGATTTGCGTTGTCACACCCCTCAGTGTCTGTTACCAGGCACTTCAAGGTACTGGAGCGTCTTGGGAGTGTTCGTGTATCGTTGGAAAATCTGTAATTCATTTGCAATTGAAAGACAACAAAAATGGAAATGCAATGGTTTTTCCAATTTTATTTTTATTTGAACCAAAAAATTAAAAAGAGAGAGCTGTCTTTCCTTTTTTTTTCTTGTTACCAGAATATAAAAGGGAAAAAACAAACAAATTAAAAATGTGTCATTTGTCCTTTGAATTAAAGAATGAAAAATGGTAAACAAGTCACATATGAAGAAAATACAAATTAAGCTAACAATAGAAAATAAACAATATACATATTTAAATCAGAGTATATTATATAGAAACAAATATTAAAAAAAACTAAAAGCACAGTATCTTGTAAAATTAAAATTATTTACATAGTATAACATGAACAAAAATCTAAGTAAATTATTTTAACAAAAAACATAAAGTCATAAAATTGTCTATCAAATTAAGTCCATACTATCATAATAAGACTCAAATCTGGTAAAAAAAAAAAAAAAAAAGAAAAAGTAAAGGGAATAGTATAGCATCTAAAAAAAGAGGAAAAAAGGAATCATATAGTATGTCATAAGTCATTAACAATTCACAGTATTCTATGTTGAAGTCAAAGAATAGTATAGTATGTTTAAAAAAAACATCCCAAAAGTGATATGTAAAAGAAAATGATTTCAATGATTGGTGCCCTTTTCCACCTTAAAATCTCACTCTGCTCGGCCTTTGCCATTCATAAGCGGACAATATGCAGGCAGCATGCTGGTACTGAGCTGCTTAAATTAATACCTGTACTCTCTGGTTAGAGGTAGAATTACTGTATACATGGGAAAGATACTCAGCACCATCTTGACTACAACTAGTTTGTGTTGTGAAGAGGACATTTGGGGAAATACGCTGATTAGCTTTTATGTGAAAATAACACTCATATCAGTAAATTAACATAGAAAATCTGCGAAGGAGTTGGTTAGCTTTGGATTAGCACAAAAACTGGACAGAAAAAACTGAGCCAGTGTCGCTGCTTACCTGCTTTAAGTGTTTTTGCTCATGTACAAAAATAAATATGACAGTATTGATCTTTCCATCTTCTAATTTCCAAAAAGTTGAATTCACAGTTAAAAAAGTTCAGCTGAGCTGAGCTGAAGCATCAGTTTTGCAGCCGTATCGGGTCAAACGCAAGTCATTAAGATTTGAAATGTTCAGAAATAACCTCAAAGCCTGTAATTATATCATAGTCGTAGCCCTGAGAAGTTAAAGAGATATACATTTTTTTGAAGAGGAGCCCAAAACAAGCTAAAAGAGAGTGAAAATTGGGCACAAATTCGTTTAGGTGGAAAGAAGCATGGTTCCAAATGCTAATGTTGCTCTACGTCGGCTGGATGTGCTAGTCAGCAGCTGTTTTCTAACAAGCACATTTATTACAAAGATAGTCATTGTTGTGTTTACAGGTTGCACAATTTAGCGTACAACATATGCAGTACTGAGATAAGTTTCAGGTATATGTTCAGCATCTGATTGCTTTTAGAAAGCTATTTTGGGAGGTTCAGATATTTCACAGAGTTTAGCAATATAAAACACACATTTTTGTGTTCCCCTTGAGTGTTTTAGGCACATAATAGTGCACGATTCAAGGGAAGGTTGCTCAAAATAACTCTGCCATTTCAGTTTCTGGAGAATACATTTGATACCCGTTTTATTCCTCCTTTGGGGCTCAATGCAACTTTTGAAAAGCACTGCTGTATACCTGACTTTGATATCAAAGAGAAATCTTGGTTGTGTTGGGCGGGCGTTCCATACTGAAAGCTTGTTGTTGCCTTTGTAGTCATGTTGCTGCCTGTCTCTTAATTGACAGAGAAAGTAGACCAAAATGTTATGGATTGTGGGTGTTATCTACAGTCTAGCATCCCCTCAGCGCCGCGCACAACTCATTTCTCACTTTGGTTGCAGGGGCTTGGAGCGTGTCTCTTTCTTACAGACCCTCAGAAGTCAGGTGGCCCTCAGCCATTCCAGCTGTCTGTCGGGTGTCATTGTGAATCAGCATCACGCAGGGGTGTAAAAGACAATCACACAGTTTTACATGCTACATTTGCCTTTAATCGAGGGGAAATGGTGCACGGAGCCGAGCCCCAAATAGAAATCTCCAGCAACACTTCTATGCATGTGTAATTAGCGCAGTAAATCTCCTAATTAGCTTGTTGCGTTGTCAGTGGTTATAGCGGCATCCGGATGGGGTTGGCATGGGTGGAGGGTCTGGGGTGAGGTGGTGATATGGTGGGGGGTATCCAGCAGATGGCTGTGTGTTGTCTTGCAGGCACACAGTCATGGAGCGGAGAGGCTGAGGCTGTGTCAGACAATCCTCCGTCAGGGCATCCCCCCTCAACACCACTCTCATGCATCAACCCTGCTCTCCTCCACCCCCAGCAGCCACAGAGGAAGAAGTTAAGAATAGAGGAAGTCTTGTCACATTGCATGTAAAAGCATCCTCTGTTCTGAGGGGTGATACACACTGGAAACAAACAATCGTTGCTCGGCTGTACAACCCTGATGTTGTTTTTTCTCCCCCTAGTTATTAGTGCCTTTTGGTCAGATACTGTCACAGATCTGCACTGCTTACAGTTGAGTTTCAGCCTCGAGTTGACATAATCCAATGTGGGCCCTACTGTTGTAGGTCTTATTTTTATTGAGAGTCTGTATGTGCCTCTGGATTACTGCACCTATGTTGATATCATTAAGAATTCTATGCTGTCAAAATTTCTCCCTTTAGTTTTTTTTATACACTGTATTTGTCAGAAGAGTGTGGACGAAAATGTTTTAATGAGATGACAAAGATGCTTTGTGTAGGATTCTGTGACGTATTCCAAAACATAATACATCAACACGATGGGGATGTAGACATCCTAATTCTGTAAATGGAGAGAGAAGCTGTAAAAGTCCTCCTTCGTTGGCCACTGCAACCGAAATGCGCCCTATTTAGGACGAATCATTGCAGCTGCCCTTGGTCGTGCCTCAGCCATCCTGAAATGCGTTCTGACGCAGAGAACAAAAGCAGTTTCGGGGACTTGTTCCTTCTCCAGATGTTGAACTTGATTCGAAAAGAAAAGGTGATTTTAAAGGGGGTTGGGAAAAAGGGAAGGAGGAGGGAAGGGGAATGGGGGCAGGGCAACAGCAGCAGCTGCTGCTGCAAGAGAGCAGACAGGGATGGAGCAATACACTGCGATCCCAAAAAGGTGAGACAAAAGCATCTCGGGGCAACAGCAGCATCGGGGCAACGTGTGCACTTTGTCAGACGTTGAGATTGATGGATTTCTCTCTGCGCTCTCTCAAAACCACATTTCATCCTCACATACAGTGCAGCCCGCACACATAATAATATAATGTGTGGTCATTGTGTTCTATTAAGAAACAAACACTGGCTTGTTGATGACATATCAGATGATCATACAGACAAAGGATTTTAGTGAAAACAGCTCTCAGCTAATCCAAGACGAATAATTGACTGCTTTTCCACACCTGTGCCACCTCACACGTGGAGTCCCTCAAGGATCAGTTTTAGCTCCCCTTTTATTTTCCATTCATATGCTGCCACAGGGTCATTTATACAAAATATACTAATTTCAACGTCACACACAAACATGGCGGTTATATTTGACTCCAAACTTTCCAAGTATTCGGTGTGGTATACAATCATTCTTGTTTAAGCCGAGGACAGTAGCAGGCTCCGGATGACCTTTAGGATTTGTTTCTCCCTGATGAGCTCCAGCACAATCTACGATCCTCGGGTCTTTCTCACCTCATTACTTATTACAACAAAAAAATAGTACTCACTTTTTATTGGAAAGCCTTTCTCTGAACTATGTTAACTTTTTGAATACTCCTCTCTGTTTATACTCTACTTTCAAATGTATGTCAGTCTCAGTATTTGATCATTTTTAATGGTTTAGTCCGTTTGATATTATTATTATAATTATTTATAACTGTTGTTGTTGTTATTATTATTATTATTATTATTATTATTATTGCTTCTTCGTCTTTCTGTTAGCTTCAGATTCATATGGGATGGTGTTGACAATTTTACATCTCTCAGAAAAACTCTTGTCCCCTTTAATCTTTTGAGAAAGTCTAAATTCTTGACAAACTTACAAAGGTATAAGTGTATAAATATATTATAATGTAACAATTTACTGTAACATCCCTATTGTACTGCAATTAATAACACAATGACAAGTTTGATGTGAATATTATTTTGTCAGATGTCAGATTGCCAGAGGCACACATATTCTAAACGTGTGTCAAAATAGGAATACAATTTGAGAAGCAGAGTGTCCTATATATATATATCTCATATAGTTTAATTAAATGGCATCCAGTGATTGAAAAAGATATAGTTTCAATTAAAGAGCTTTAATTGAAAAAGGTCATTTCAAAAACTAAATGTTCTATTAGAAATTCAATTACCTCCCAGAGAAAAGGAATATAATATAATTCTTCATAATGGACTCTGAAATGTAATAAGTCGGCCAATTAACTATTTTTTATTTGATTTAGGTAGATTTTATGATCTTTGTTCACAATATCAATTACATGGAGAGCTTTGTGTAGGCAATGTTCGTAATGGCTGCAAATGGCAGAGGAGGAAAGAACCCTTGACTAATTAATGCATCCCTAACCAGCTTTCAATTATAACACAAATCATGCACGAACACACATCTAGGTCAGGATTCTCAGCCTTTGTTCAACACAGAGCTTCGACTTGAGAAACTTGCCTTTCTCAAACTTAAGCTGAGATCTGAGTCAAAATAACAAAATATACCATTCAAAGTGATAGAATATGTGTTACGAGTGTTACGTTGGGTTAGTTTTCACAGGTTGGTGCTTTAAACATTGTCAGGTGAATCTTTGCTCCGTCTGGCTGCTTTTGCACTTTTGACAGATATCAATCAATCCAACAGATGAGGTCAGCTGTTTTAATTTGCTCACGCTGCGTCCCGGGAAATGAATATTCAGCACTTTGATAATAAAGCTTTGCTGTTTATGCATACTGAAGACAGGAATTTCGCTGGCAATGTTGCTTTTCTTCACTCAGCACTGAAACATGGAAAATATGAATGTTTAGTGGTGCCTTGCTTTTCATTTCCCTTATTTAGCCGGGATGTTGCAGGCTTTATCACCAACACTCGGTTCCATACGCTGGTGCCAAAAGAGAAGCTAACCATAGTCAAAAAGATTCCTAACAGTCAAACTTTTGATGAGAATATGTGCATCAAATCATCTGTAATTCTATTAGAACGTACATTACTCAAGCAAAGTGCTACTTTATGTTTCTATTCCACTTCGTTTGACATTTTAGACAAAAATATTGTTCTTTAAAATCAATTAAACTCACGTTACAGCAAACATTTGTGGTTACTTTTCGGATTAAATGAATATTTTTTTCCCATCATTGTTTCATGCATGCACTTATCCCCAGCCCGCGTGCACTTACAACATAATAGCTCATACGTCAACCTGAACCAACAATGCATCCGTGACAATGATCCAAAAACAAAATATTGATGATAGTTTAGTTCGTAACCAGTAATCAACTCTATAAATGTTTGTGATGATTTGGATTCATTGTGGGGTTTTTTTTTAATTGAGCAATACTATTTCTAACATAAAGGTCCAAATGCTCTTTGAAAGCAAATACTAAAATTATGGTGAAGAAATACAGATTTTGGATTTTGTATTATTTACTCCTAAAATACTGGAATCTGCCTGTAATATGCTCATCTGGTGTAAGACTACGATTGAAAAATGTATTCCTAAAGGTTTACAGACATTTCCATAAAAATATGCAGAGGACATAATGACCTCAGTGTTCTATGGAGCTTTTTCTGCATCAATACTTTCACTCTTGAAACACAAAGTACTTTTTTTAAAATTTGTTTACATACTTTGACTTTTTACAGTGTGGAATTTATTGTTTCAATAAAATTATCCCCTGCCACCACTTTACACGTTGAGAAAACGGTCTTGTTGAAGACGTTCTTCCATGAGTTGGTAAATGTGACAGCAACTATAACACTTGTGTCCTGAAATAATTAATTACAAGAATAACAAAGAAAGGCAAATAGGGAGATTTTGAAATCCAAGAATTTGTAAGAACGTGTGTTAACACATACATGGAATTTGACTCCAGTTGCACGTTGCTCTTCATACTTATACATACACAATAGACAATAAACAAGATAAATGTACAAAAAAACATTAAAGACAATTGAGACTAACGACATACAAACGCTGGCTTCTCATTTCTCTTTGTGTCTTCTCACTTCGATCTTCATGCAAACCAGACAACTATTTGAAACTGACAAGTAAAACAACATGTCCGCAGTCATTCTTTAAGGGTCGAATCATTTATCTTCACATGATTATAATTTGAGGGCTTTGGACAAAATAAGTCTGGGAGAATGCTAGCGAGCAATCCTCACGAATGTGTGGCATTTTGTGGATTAGACAATAAGATAAAGGAAGAAAATCAGCAGATTAGCTGATAATAAAACAAATGTTTGTTGCGGCTCTACCTTCACCTTGACTGCTTGAGATGAAACCTCATTTGTAAGTCCAGCGCCGAAAGACGTCAACATCCGTTGTTTTCCAGCAGGGGGCAATATTAACCAGGGAGGAGACTCGAGGACTTAAAGAGAAGACTTGTGGACTACAAACCAAAACAGACCCGACCAACACCAAATGATATGCTCCATGTCAATTAACCTCGTCCAACCAAAACTGGGAAGTGGGAAGTTGACAAACGGCCTCCGAGCATCACTGTCCTCAATTACGACATGCAGGAACGCGCTACCCAGAATGCAACGAGCTGTCGCTCAACGTGGAGGATCCACCTCTGAATGTTCCACTGCTGCCGCAGAGTGTAGAGCGCAGTAGATGATCACATCTTCTTTGTGAGATGCACAAAGTAAACAAACACCTGATTCACAGGCAACTTTGATACGAGATAAACTGATTGATGCTGCACACACCGGATTTATTACATGTTTAGTCTCAACTCCCCAGTGAGAAAATGTGTGCTGTTTGAAAAGAAAATGTGTTCAACACATACACACACATACACGCACGCACGCATGCACACACACACACACACACACACACACACACACACACACACACACACACACACACACACACACACACACACACACACACACACACAGAGTGTAAGACTAAGCTGAATAATTTCACAGCGCTTCCTGAGGCAAACAGGAGTGAGACTACCACACGAGCAGGATTATTATCACTGCATAATGTATTTTCACCTTCGTGGGTGAAGTGTATGTGTCATGCAATTATTCAGAATTGTTACCACAAAAAAAAACAGAGCAGAGGCAAAAAATGAACGGCAACATAGACCGAGGAGATACGACCTGGGTAATCAATCCTTCATTTGCATATTTATTATTGTTATGGTCCATACCTCCTTGCTTCTGATGTAATGCAAGTCCCTTCCAGACAGTTTTGGAAATATTGCATTAGCCAATGTAATGTGCTTAAGTGCAATTTTGGGCTACTTTATACTACTCCTATATTTCAGAAGGAAATGCATGCCATTACATGTATAATATAATTTATTGATTTAATAAGAGCTACAGTTACTTCAAGGATAAAGGTTTTTACAAAATCTACCATTGTCTACGAAATGCAATGCATTTCACTGCATTAACATTAATAGTTAAACATGTTATTTACACATGCATATTAATAATGCTCATGAATTATTGAACAATAATAACATGAATAAAAGTAGTATTAAGCGCAGGACTTTTCTTTGTCACCTTTTTTCCTGCTGTTGTGGAACATGTTACTACAAAGTGGTAATTGTAAATTGTGGCATTTTCTTCTGTGAGGGATCTGTTGTGGGACCGTGCTCGGAAGACAGCAGTGTGTAACTGTGCTCGACGGCTGCAGTTTAAGCATGAAATGAACCCCCAGCTCTCACCTCGGAGCCTCAAACATAAAACACAAGAACCTCCACACTCACTGCGTCTGGTCCTGTCCTAAAACCTCAGTGTATTGGGCCGGACGTTTTGCATCACCTCTCTGTCTCTCTGCTCCCGGTTCATCCGGCTCGAGACCCAATTGTTGGTGCCAGTTCTGGCAGACTGCACGATGTTGTTGCATATGCTGCAGGGGAGAACATCTTATGTCATGGATAAATGACAAACCCCCGCTAAAGCAAACTGGCATAAGTACTTGCAGGGTTTTACTCTGGAATACTTGACCTGTTCGCTTCCTTCTTGAAATGTACAGTCCGCGAAGAAGTATGTGGACTCCATCTCTCCTTTCATTCCCATTCCACAGCATCGCAAGCGTTCACATTAATTAATTAATTAATTAAGGGACCTCTCCTTCTGTGCCTGTCTCATAATATTGCAGCAGTGATGCCCTTTTTGAAACCAACCTTTTATCATTATAACTCGGCTTTATTTATATTTCTAACTTCTAACTGTCACTATTAGTTCTGCCGATTGTGAAGACCGATGTTGTGCTGAGCTCTTTGTTTTTATTTCTGTGTGTTCACAAAAAAAAAAAGATCAAACCTCAATTGAGAGGAAAACGAGACTAATTGGACAACACAAAACAATAAATGATTAAAAAAGTGAAGGAATCTTATTCACATTGTTTACTCTGAGTGTATTTCATTGTTCCTTCGTCTTCTTTGTTCGGCCTCTGAAGCATCACTGTCTCAGCCAGGCCATGGGGTGTCTATCAGAGTTAAGTTGTGGAGGGAGATTTAGCCTCTGTGTGTGTGTGTGTGTGTGTGTGTGTGTGTGTGTGTAGTACTCCATGTGTTTACGTACTCCTATGCATGTGTGTTTTGTGCGTGCGTGTGTGTGTGTGTGTGTGTGTGTGTGTGAGTGAAGGGTCGGGGCGGCAGCTGGCTGAGGCTTTTTTCCAGTGCACCCGCCTTGGGGAGCCCCCACTCCAGCTGTGATTGATGCGCTCCTGTTGCTGACCGTGCAGAGGCCAGAGCACAGAGACCCGCTGAGGCTGATGTTTATTTGTGGTCAGAAAGCGCCTCGGTCAGGGGGCCCTGGTCGTCAAACATCTTAATCCTCACAAACACAGCTCTGGGTCTGATTTCCTCCTCAGAAAGGACACATCAACTTCTCTTTTGGCTGTTGACTCTGGCCCACTGAGCTAAATCCTTGCTGATTGTAGTCTCTGATGTTGTTTTTCTACCATTATGTGATTTAGAAAATATCTATAAGAACGTCTTCACACATTAGCACTATATTATTGTTTTCTTTTCTCTATATTTTGGGAAAAGGAATTATTTTCTTCACAGAAAGCAAGATCTGTTTTTAGAAACCTTGTTTTTTTTTTTGTTGCTCTATCGCAGCCAAATATAGTAGCAGACAGTGGAGACTAAACACTCAGTACTTGTGTTTCTGTGGGAGAGTGCCAAATACACTCACGTCTCTTTGATCACAGCGGACGTTGGGTTCTCGGCACTGAATGAAGAATGCTTTTTGTATGTGACATTCTGGAGCACTTAAAGGAAATGATCGGTCAAAGTGCAATCAACAGGCGAAGCCAGAGCTTCATACCGAACTCCCAGCGGGGCTATAGAGGTAAACCGACCAAGTCTGAACTCACTGACTGCGGGGAGACGTACCGAGTTGGTTTACATCTGAGTCAAGTCGTGTTCAGGTGGAGGAGGGAGCCTCAGTTATTGTTGCGTTTGTGTCAGAAAGCTGGGGATCAGTCAGTTGGTTTGCACGTGGCTCACAATGCAAAATGATTTAATTGTTATCTCAGGCAATTCTCCTCCAGGTCATTTTAAGGACTTTATTTCCTGCATTAATTCATGGTGGAAATGTCTTTATTCATGGCAAGGAAAACACAAGAGTCACGAGACAATTCAGAAATTTACAGATATAATTAGGCATTCTGTACAAATATTTATTCTCCTGTAGATCAACTCTTCATTCGAGTCAACACACATGTCGGCGTGATTTACTCTTCCCTTTGTTTAGGGAAGTAACCTCTCTGGCTGTGCATGTGGCACCTGTTCAAGCAATTTTTTCATTTCAAGTCGTTCATAAACCGCTGGACTGAGATCGTTTTTCAGTGTTTCTGCATATTCAAAACATGTCCCACATACCTGTGTTCTCTGAGAAGTCGTAATGAGAATATTCCATGAAAACATTAACATGCCCTTTAGTCTGCGACTAGACTTTTTAGTCTAATTCGAGGATGGGGCTTCTGCCGTAATAAATGCCAACTGTTAAGTTTATTTATCATTATGATTACATTTGCTAATGAATACTGGTGGTGCCTGGTTGAATGTTGTATCAAAGCAATATTTAATTGCATATTAATTAATTGATTGCATATTAATTGTGCATTATTGTACACCTAAGAAATAAACCATAAATGATGTATATATGTATACTAGAAATACGGATATTAGGTACATTTACTCAAATTTACTCAACAATAACTTCTACTTTACTTGAAATTAGCTAATAAAGCTTTTAAACAAATGCATAAAGCCTCGGAAACACTCAAGTAAAGTACAAACACCTCAAATGTATACTTAAGTGCAGTTCATTCAATTCATTTAATTATATAAAATGTGAAGAGCAGTTGTTTGAGATGAAACTACACCACAGTACATAAAGTAGTTCAAATTAGCTCCAGTCGAAGCAGCGACAATAAAAATGCTCAGCATATTTAAAGGCACTATAATAAAATGATAATGTCTGCATAATAAGTATGTGTACTAAAGGACTTTTAATGGACTATACTATTGTATTAAAGGATAATTCTGAGCACCACTTGCACCACCATTGTGTGGTATGCAGAGCGACCCTGTCTGCTGGTGTCCACATCTGTCTGTGGGTGTTTGTTTTTATAGAGACCTGCCTTACCTCCTCATTCCACATTACACCGCAGGTTAATGGTTGACTTTAAAATTAACGACCCCTAAAGATATACGAGCTCCCGAGGTTAAAGGCGTGATGTATAATTTCATGTCATCATTACTGTTGGCCACAATCTCCAATCTAATCTCAGAGCCAGAGAGACAAAAAATAATATTTTTTCATTTTCTGGTTTTGCAGGGTTTGTGTAGTTGTGTTATTCAATAGTTCTCAGCTCAGTTCGGGGCTGAAAGCGAAGATATGCATTAGCTTGATTATGTATTCCTGCCTTTGACTACCACGTTGTTACCTAAATTGACTAAATGCTTTTGAAATAAGAGGCCGGTGTGATGGTGAGGAGATTTCTGCAGTGTTTTATTGATTAAGATCACACTGGGCCTTGGCACTGCGTGGTGACAGCAGATGCTATACATCCTTCCAGGTTAAAATTAAGCCTCCTCCTCTTGGCATGCCACAGTGTGACAGTGATGCTCTCCCTACAGTGTCCAAAACATTCAGTGGATTACCAGGAATAATAAAACCAACACCCAGCACTTTAAACTGGATGTGCCTATCTGATGCGAGGGCGGGGGAGGAGATTGATCTCCCATAATGCTTTGTCTTGATGAGACAATGAAAAATGGCCCTAGCCGGCGACATGTCAATATCAGGGCTGGAGATGCACCGGCGGTCCTAGGTTCTTATTTAATCCGTTTTTTCTTTAAGATGATAGCTCTTGTTACATTTTCACTGCCTGTCTGTCAGCTTGACATCGCAATATTCCCCCTCTCCTCACTTTCCTGCTCGGTTTCATTTATTTTAAAACGCCATTTCACACACGGCTGACTTTAACAAGGCATTATACAGCACTGAGGGAAGGTCTAGGAGATAGAATTGTGACAGATACAACATTTTTTATGGCGAAAAAAACGGAATATTGTAAACAGCAGAGTGTATAAATGTGGCGGAGTTTGCAGAGGAAAAAGCTACTCATGTATGTATAGATGTCATTCACTCTTCTACTCCCTGTGGAAATGATGTCCACTGTCAATACTCCGATCTTTTAGGGATTACAAACAACGGCAACAGGGATTGTTTAGGCCTCATTTATTGAAATGCAAACATTATGATTCAGGGACATTGATTACTGAGTATTGATTGTGTCGCTTGATAACAAGGCGTTATTGGTAAAAGATAAACTATATAACACAGGCAAATATGGGCAATTTCACCAGCGAATATTCTGTGACTTGTGCTATTGTTTTTCGACCAAAATGGCGCCAATCCACCTCCACCACCAAAGTATTGAGAATAGGCGTGCATGTATTGCGTGCATATTCCAGAGTATTTTAAATTGTATATGACATTAAATAGTTGACCCTACTAAAGCATAGGGACAAAACAAGATAAATATTTTGCCAATGATGTGGCAGGTCATGACAGAATCGCCATGCAATCCCCAGGAAAAAGCTCCACCCTGATCTTCACGGTTTCGTATTCCTGTCTGGTGTGGTTGTAACCACTATGGCGGTTCACTGTGAGAGTGCAGTGACAGTAGGGGTGCAGTTGCTCGCTGCACCCTCCACGATGCAGCTGCGGGTGAAACATGCCGTGGCTGACATATCAGTGATGTTTATTAAGAGACGAGTCTATCAGGTCTCATAAGCCAGTTCTCGCTGGCGGCAGATCTTTTGTTTCTTCCGGAGGGTGTCATCAATCTTGCGCGGCTGCGCTCTCCTGAGCGCTTGATGGGAGATCACGGATTCCTCCCTCCCATTGCAATGGGTTCAGTGGTGGAGGCAGGTAGATAGCACGCACGCACGCACACTCACACACACACACACACACACACACACACACACACACACACACACACACACACACACAGCCTACATGCTCTGCAGAGCACCTCCATTCTGGGATGGAAAATACAGAGAGGGAGGCTTCATTGTCGACATGACACTGGAATTCTCTCTGTGCTGCTAAGAGGGATAGATAGCCTCGCAGATAACAAACTCTACGAGAACACAGTTTATACATTTTCGTTTTGACACACCATGAGGACTTTTAAAAACTGCTCTTAATAAAATATCCAAATTGGTAATCAGTGCTTTAACCTTTATTGGAGCTTTTATACTAAATATGTAACTAATTTAGTTGGCTGCAGACTATGCAGAGCTGTCGCCAGGTAATAATGTTGGCATTGTAGGATTTTTGTAAATCACGAGACACATTGAACGTGGACGTTTTTCGTATTCATTTAGAGCAATGATGTTGTACAACGAGCGGCACGCAGAGTTACTTTGTTATTTTAAAACAAACCATGAGATTTTTTCTAACCTTAGCTTATCAGATTTATCGCCTAAATCTAACCAATCGTTGTGCTACGCTAACCATGTGCCGTTGTACGTTACTGCAAGTGTGATTTAAGACGTAGTATTGGTTGATATTCGACTTATCCTATGATTGCAGAAACGATTTCAACATTTCTCTGGCAACTGGGTTGGTCTACGTGCAGGATTTTCCTTCAGCTCCCTTATCTTGAATACTCTTGAATTATTTTTATGGCTGCCTGTTTGGGTAACCATCTTCAACTGAACTTTATATCTCTAGACCTCACAAGAACATACCAGCACATATCATTGGTCCGTCCTCATTAAGAGATTTTATAAAACGAGACGTTATTGAGCTTTAAAATTCATTCATCACCATCAAAACTTCACTCGATAAATTCAATGTCCACACAAAAACTGTTCTGCAGCTTTTGAGGAAAATGATCATCAGCAGCCGCTGATAGACAATCCTGAATTACATTGTAATAGTTTTTAGAATAGTCTTATACAATTGGGAACAGAGGAAAACCTGAAGCAGAGAACATAATACTGTATATTTATATTATTCTGTGAATATTACCCCAGTGATTAAATAGAAGTTGATTCAACAAAGCTAAGTAGCTATTGAAATGTGTGGCCTTGCAGTGAGTGTCTCTTGCCTGTAATATGAAATTGATATACTTGGCATGTAGAGGCTTGGATAAAAAAGTGCCCTCTGCACCAGCTAAAACCAAATGAAATTAGATAACGGCATCAACTCAGAGCCTTCTGCGGTGTCATAACTTGTATGTAAATCTCTGTGGCTGGGATCGTAGACCTTCATTAAGTGCGCTTTAGTAGATTTATGAAGTGATCTGTGCAGAAGTCGTTTGTAGACGCTGTTCGCTTTAGACCTGGACATGATGAATATACTCCACTTGGCTCTGGCTGGACTGCTGAATCTGAAATTGGTGCTGTCCAGAGAATGCTGCGAGCTTCCAGAGCTGGATGGAGCACTCCTGTTTATTCTCTGACTCCACCGTGTTGACCTTTAACAATATATGCCACCACTCTTGCAAAGGGCATACGTTGCTTTAAGTATTTCTTGCCATTATGATTCTTTTACAGTCTCTGCTGCTACAGCATGGTTACCTTTGTCAAGAATATTAACTGTGTAACATTAAGCAGCACTCAGGGCTTCAGCTCTTATTACAAATGGTATTCAGACCACATCAAAAGGTTAGTGTTCGGCCTCGATTCCTCATCGGTCTCCCAATACTAATGAATTGAAGGGATCATTTTATACTAATTGCTTTTTCAAGATGATAATCCAAGCAATAAACTGCAAAGAGGCGTTGCATGTCTACGGGGAAATACGGCCAAATTAAATAAACACCCGTTCACTTTTGATTTGAATCTGTTCAGCAGAACAGAAAACATGCCGGTGCCTATACAGAAAGAGGGAGCGAAGACGGAAGTTTGAATCAATATTTCCTATTAGAGACGCTGATGCTTAAACCAACAATGACCCGCGCTGAAAGAGGTCCAAAGCATTGTGTGTTCAGGTGCGCGCAGTAATTGCATTCTCTATTGAAAAGGCTCCTCTGATTAAAATGAAGAATAAAAGGAAAATGCAATCAAAGAGACGGTTGCTTGGGACAAAGAGTTACCTTCAAAGTTTGTCATCAAAGTTATTTTGATTAATGTGCACCTCCCTTCCTCGAATGGAGCTGTGAGAGGAACATACTGGAACATTTTACAGGCATCGCTGTTTGTGGCTTTTTCTATATTCAAATAGTCTTTTTATATTTTTTGCAAGTACATTTTGCTTAACATGGCGCTATGTTCTTATTCATGTGTGTTTATAGCTGCCAGGTGGTGTATTGTGTTAATAGACGGATAAAAATCAGTGAGGAAATGGCCCTCCCGCCGTTGACCCTTCCACCACCCCGGCTCTATCTGTCAAGTTGTCCTCCCCCTGACTTTTCACCCTCTGATCCCCATCTCCTGCTTTGGAGTAAGAGAAAACAGACCAGCACTCCCTGAGCACATTGCAAGTGAGTTTAAGAATGCTGCAGAAATGCCTTGAAACACAGGCTCAATCTGGTTGGGCGAACGCATAGAAATATCTAATGGTAGTAGATGGCGTGTAGTGCTCAAAGTGCCAAAAAATACATTTGAAAAACAATAAGAATGTCTCTTTCCAGAAATCATGACCCGGTTGCTTTGACTTGTGTGAGTTCCATGTACAACTGATTTAAACAATTAAAAACACATTAAAAGCACAACAAGAAGGAGGAAAAATATGTCAGTCTATTTGAGTTTTTGGGGTTAAATGAGCTCATTGGATTCATTTGTATTTTTTTGGAGAGAAAATATAAACTATATCAACACTGCAGCTACTCTGCTTATGTTTCCATCTTTAGAAACAAAGCAAACTAATTTCAAATGAAGAAAACGTTATAGCCATGTACAGCTCACAAAAGCCAATTTCCCTCCTATTTTTTAACTTCTTCCAGGTTGTATAGACTGCTATAGATTGAGGTTGAGCGTCTCCTTATAGCAACAGACATTGGTGAATGAACCACTGCACGGTTAGGTTTGTTTTCCATGTGGAAAATGACAGCTAGCAAGTTGCGCTAAGATAGCCTAGCTTAGTTAGCACCGAATCCTGGTCGAAGGTACTTCTTTGTCATACTATGAAAACACTCCTGCACACTTGTATTTGTGGGTTTTGCTAGCATTAGCTGTCTCTCTTTCACAGGCCCAGTTGTGGTAATGGCAACTGACCAGACAAAAAAAAAACAAGCGACCTATCGACCATTTTCAGTTACAAAGACAAACGTTCCAAATGTGTCCCAGTTTATTTCCTGTTGCAGTGCATGTGAAGGACTCCGACTAACATGAAGTATACATGGACCAAAGCTTCTGCCTGGCAATGCAATTCCTTTGAAAAGGTCTATAATCCCAGCTCTTCATACATTACCCGATGACAAGGATCAGGACACGGAGCAACACGCGGGTTGGTAAAATCAGAGAACGCTACAGGGGAAGCTTTACAGCCGAAAAATGTATAAAAACAATTTCAGTTTGACTTTAAATGAGCTGCAGTGTCAGAATTGGACTCTTGGGAGAAAAACAGCATGTTGCATACAGCTGTTATTCACACACAGGATAATGTGCAGGTAGAAAGGCAGAATCTGATTTGATACCGGGTGTATATATTTTGGGTAATCTCTTCCCATGTCCTCAGCTCCTTGGATATCTCTGTATCGGCTGCAGATAAAAAATTTGCTGTGATAAAATGCTGCTGCGGAAGAAAAGTAAGAATTGGTGCTGTGCCGATTGCTTTCCCCGGCCTGCGTGTCAGATAGTGGTCAGCAAAAAACTCTTTAGTGTGCTTCATCCCGTCTCCACCTGCGCGCCGCTGTCCGTCTATCTGTCTGCAGCTTCTCATTCTCTTGGCCTGGCAGAGCGGAGAGGAGAGGAGCGGGACTGAATGGATGTCTTGAAGGCTGAGGGAGACCGCTCTTTCTTAAACTCCCATCTGATAGGACAGACACAAAGGAGCCAATCACGGTTCTGCTGAAGTCAGTATATTGGAGACACATACATTACAAGGTTACCGTGTGAGAGAAAGTAAAGGTGAGAAACAGAGGAATTAGACAGGCTACTTTCTGACCCTTTCTGGTGATTTCGCCTCTGCGGTTCTTGTAAACTCAAACCGATAGGCAGTTAAAATGTAATTATTTTCTTCCTTGATGCTTCTGCTCTTGATGAGACGGTGACAGCGAGAAACAACTTAGAGTCTTTCCACCCTGACGAAAAAGTACTGACATCTTCATTCACGCCCTCTCAGTTTCTTTTTGCAATACTGTAACGTCACAGACGTTGGCTCTGGTGGCTTCTGGGTAATACTGTGGCAGTAAGTGTTCAGGTGGACCAACTGCTGTATTAGTCTATATTCATTTAAATAAACCTCTCCATAATGTCACAAATTACCTTTTATTATTGGATGAAAGTTGCTCTATAGTAGGGGATAGGTTTTTGTTGGGGGTAGTATTATAGGGGTAGTATTATTTTGATGAAAACCAGTGTTAATATTAAGTGAATACTTTTCTGTATCATTTCTGGCTAGTGTTATTCTTACAGTCAACCATTCCTATTCGTGGCACACAGATGGAAACTCATTTGTGTCTGAAAATATTCTTTTTCCAGGAATGGGAATGACGAATGTGTGTGCGTCTCACATTATTCTCCAATCATATAAATTGGCACAAGATGTGAAGTGGAATACCACTTCACCAACCTCCACGGGAGCTTTTCTTGGATCTTTCCGGCTGGTAACAAACAGCCACGGTAAAGGAGCTGAAAACAACGTTGAAAAGACATTGACTCTGTTTACCAAAACGATGAAGAATGTCAACGTTTGGTGGCACGCGTCCTAACAAAACCCCAAAAGAACGAAGAAACTATGTCTGCTATTGGCGATGTACAATTTGATGCTATGTATAGCTCCTGCCACTTTCATTTTGTCAAATTAGCTCTCAGGGGAAGAAAGGTTGAAGACTCTCGCACTAGAGGCGAGTGATATTTAGACTACTATTTCGACTTTATAGAATAATGGCACAACTATGTTGGTGGTGATGTCAAACAAAATTGTACAAACAAAAAAATGTAATATACACATAAAACCCATCTGAATTGTCTAGCACACTGTCGTGACTGAATACTTCAACAGACAGTCGGCCGGCGCTCACTCTCAGTCGCATCCGTGCTGCCTCTGAGAGGAAGTATTAGGCCGAAGCATCTCAGGCGTGATGTGCCTATTAGATTATTCCAGAGACCAAACAACAGAGCCGGGAGAGGCGCAACGGAGAGGGTGGCAGACTGGGAGCAAAGCCTCTCTGAGCGCTGGCAATCAGGTGGTATTAGGCTCCACCAGTTAGAAGCATCAGTGAGGCAGACACAGCTCGGTGTTAGCGGTACATGTGTACATACTCCCAGCCATCATCCCAGACACAATAATGGAAAACCAGATACCTTATCAAGCTCAACTGTCAGGCTTGAGGCCGAGCCGTGGAGATTAAGTGTGGGATATGTGTGACGGTGCGATGCTTGTGGTCGGGAACTAGGGTTTGGAGGAAGTGTATTGTGAATGTGAGTGAGAGGATAGAGGGCTTATTTGCAACTTCCCGAGGTTTGTTTGCCGAAGAGTCCCAACTGTATTATGTCTGCTTTGTTACCGAGACAGTGCAGCATGTTTTTTTTTTATTTTTTTACTTCTTTTCTTCTCTTCATCCTACTGGGAGATCCTTAGAGTGTTTCTTGATTGACGCTGGAGATCCACCCACTCCGGGTTGCTAATGAGAAAAGCCCCGAGGACACCGAAATTCAGCAGACATTACTCCCTGACCTTTGTGAGGTTTGCCGGGGACGCCGCGGCAAGACGCTCATGCAGCCACGGCGTCGTACGCGTGTCAGGCTCCTCGGGGCGGCGCTCGGGGACGAGCAGTAACACTGGGGAGCCTCGTTATGTGCGCAACATCAAAACGAATCAGGCTCCGTCCGCCACCCCTCATCTCTGGCCCCCACTGCGGGCTGCAGGGTGAGTGTGTGGAGGTAATGAGACCATGGTGCTCCTCGGCCCCCACCGCCACCTCCACTACGAGACTCTAACAACTACTGGTGCCCCGGGGATGTCCGTGAGATAGGCAGTGGGAAAAAGAAAGAGTGAAATGGGGGGGAAAAAAAAGAAAAGAGAGTGTGAGAAATAAAGAGAGAGACCAGGCAGTCCACCTAACCAGCTGAAGTGGAAGTTATCCTTATGAAGTGTGTGTGCGTGTGTGACTCATGCACTGCCAGGGGTTTTCAGAGGTCTTGAAGGAGCTGTGCCAAGCTGTGTGGAAGTTTCTCTTGTTGCCAACAGGCGTTGAGCAGTCAAGCCTCCGCAGTCACACAGAAAGCATTCATGAATCTTTCTTAGTAATTTGTTTATGTGCGTATACGTATAGATTATTCCTGTTTTGAATGATGGTTAATATTGCGCCGATTCTGAATGATATGTCATCTCTCTTGAAAAACTGGTTGAGAGCACTGAAAATCTATGTTGATTGATGGAACAAAATGTCTGCAATGAACCCCTCTCTAAGTCCCGCCCTCGGAAAAAAAAAACGGGCCAATCATTTTCAGGCTTTTTGTTGAGTTGGAGCTCCTCGTGGTGAAACGTTGTGTGATAACGGTACTCGTTACCCGAAGAGGTTTGAAGGAGACGTACACTTCTAAAACGTTGTTTCTGCATGAAAACCTGTGCAGCTAACAGTAGCAGTTAGCTCATATTGTGAATGTTTACGCATGCTGTTTTTACTTTGTCATGATTTAACATTATGTGAAGTCTACCCGGCTTCACAGGAGCAGTGCTGTTCCTTGATTTCATTGTCTTCTGTCTGGGTCATCAGGGGAAGTGGTGGCTCACTTTTACTGTGTGATCTGTAGGCTTTAGCTTCAATCTGAATATTTCTAACCTTTTTTTCACTGCTGAGCCACTTTGACATCCTGAATATATCCTTGAAACGTATTTTGTAGACCCTCCAATCCGCTTTGCTCTGAACCAAGTTGTACATTTTTCCAAAAACTAGTTAGTATTTATTAAGGGAGTGCCGTTAGTGATAGTGTGGGCTCCATGGTATCGCTCCAACAGTTTATCGCAGAGTCATTTTGCAAAGACAAGAGGTTTTGATTATTGGAGTGCAGACTCAGAAAGACAATCAGCACACACATCTCAGAAAAAGCCCCGAGCCTGTTTGTGCCAGTAGCGGGCTTGATTACTTGAGGGCTCTTCTGTCTGGTCTACTCATGGATAGCTTGCAGCTCAGCCAAAATTCAGCAGCTTGTTTGCCAACCAGGACAATAAAGAGAACACACACGGCTTTGCTCCTGTTTCAAATTATCTGCATTGGTTTCTGGGAAGTTTCAGAATGAATGTGAATATCCATTTTTTTGTTTGTTGATGGACTTATGCCAAAACATGTATATTTATGCAGGATGAAAACGTGAAAAAAACAAAACAGGGTTTACGGTTTACGGTCAGAAGAACATAGAGCAATACAAATCTGTGAGTACAATTTCACAATTTAGTTGACATTTGAGTTGAACTTACACCTATACATGTTTTCCAAGTATTATGAGTCTATTAATAACCATGGGGATCTTCTCTCTTTCTAACTGCCCTAATGCAGCGCTGGTATCCGCATAATTAAAAGGTTAGCCAACCCAAGTTACAAAAAAATAAACATTTTCTCACTGCACCATGGAAAATTATGTTGGGCATTTCCTCTTAGTTTATTATCCTACTCTAAAACTTCTGCTTAAACTCCAATCGAGGAGAATATAATTTTCTTTGTGAATGCTCAAAGCACTGACAGATTTATATTCAACATGCTTTTTTGTCTGGAAACAGTGTCTCAGTTACTCTGAATAATGCAAAGACCTCCAATTCAGAGTTACTGAAGTTGGTGAAGGTCATAAAGTTTGTTTTATATTATTTCTTCCTGCTTATTGTTACTTATTGTGACCAAAAGACAATGTCACCTTGGTGACTAAGTCTTGGTATATACTACACAACTGGTGCTTTTGTTTTTATCATAATTAGTCGGCAAGCGTCTGAGAGGCAGAGAAAAAAAACATAGTTTGAAAGATCTTCCCACACATGCAATGTGATGTGTTTTCCTCGGGTACGCCTCTGCTCATCTGACAAGTCATTAGACACACAGTCTCCTGCAGTTGCATTTATAACAGCACCATTTGGACTGCAGCGTCGCAGTGTTTTCATTAAAGCCAAATGATTCCCGCTTGCGCCAGGTTGGTGGATGTAATGTCATGCTATGTTATGGCTGTCATGAAACCACAGAGCAAGTTATATTTCATGTCACAACTATAATAATGTGAGCAGATTAAATATTAGACACAGATTGCAACAGATAAAGATGCACCTCTAACCTGCGTGTCAGTGCTATCTACATGATAGTTTTTAATCAGACATATCGGCAAATAGAGTCTTGACTTCTTCAGTGCGATATTAGACCTCACCAGAATATATCATTTGTAATAAACCTATTCCAATAAACCTAAATGGAATACACCCATCATTAATGGTATAAGTAATGTTTGTCTGCTAACATTTTAAATCCAACGTTACAACATATTGGACTTAATCCAAACTTGATCTAAACTGGACTTTTACTCTGATAGTACTGATATAAATGTAATATAGAAATAATTTACATGTTTATTAATGTACTAGGTTTTGTTCACCAATTTTAAAATGTTGACCTAATGACATTTCCCTCGTGCTAACAGAGCACTTACATGTATTCTGGTCATTAGCTCGACTGTTGAGTTGCTAACATCTGATTGACAGAAGTTTTGCTCATGAATCATCAATTGAGATCAAATTGAACGTGTGGATATGCTGCGAGCAGAGCAAGTGACGTAGTATCAACAGTGAGAAAACACAACTTATGGTGGATCAGAATCAAACACAGGACTATGAGAACTCTGTTGGCAATCTGTGTTTGCGGCCCAAAGTTTGTAAAACAGAAAGTTTCAACTATATATATATGTGTGTGTGACCAGTCATAGTCTTGTCTGTCAATTATGTCCAAATCGACCATTACTGTTGACACCAGTGGGTCTCCCTATGTTGGCTTGGAAACAAAGTTTGATGCACCCGTCAGATGGAAGCTGGGTTTTACCAGCGCAAATCAACCTTTTGCACAAAACCTGTCAAAATCAATTTTTCCTCCACAGTTAGAGTAACTTGCGGAGATGGCGCAGACTCCTTCAATACAACAGCATATTTCATACAGATCAAAATATGAGGTATGGGAGCTGTACTATCTGCTTATTAAGTGAAAGGTTACAATTACACTAAGGATGCAGAAAACACAGCAGAATTCCACTCAACGTATTCGCTTCCAATTCTATTTATATTTCTTTGTTCGTTCAGACGCAATTCGAATTCAAAATGTCCGATCAGAATCTGTAGTGCATCGTCTGAGGCGTGCAGAAACGACGTCAAACGCTGTCTTCTGAATGTGGTTGGGGTTGACCGGTGTTGTTTTGGGGTCCAGTCACTCATTGTGAACCCGGTAGATTTTGTCTGCGCTCTAATTTCAGCACAAATTAAACTTGTGAACAGGAGGAAGTGTCTCCGGCAGCATGTGGCACAGCAGCTCAAGCTGTTAGCAGCTGAACAGGCGCAGCTGAGGAGCAGTCTCTCTGGGTCTCAGGGGGCTCATGCAGCAGTCTGTCTGTCCTTACCTATTTCACTTCTTCCCCACTCTCTTTGGGGACTTCTCCTGTTAGTGTAGTGTTTGCTGTAAGAGACGCGTCTGCCTTTCCATCTGTGCCCAGTTTGGGAGTGAGCTAAACTGCAGTCAATGTCACACAAGAAGTTGCTGAATTATTAAGAGTTCCAGATTTGCTGTGCACTGCACATCTTTCATCCATCTGTTGGAGGAGCATTCATATATGGCAAAATGTACCTGCTGCATTTTCCGGCAATCTGTCGCGGATCAAAATGTGATGCTTCGTACAAATGTTGTCACCATTAGGAAGTTTGGCTCATGGTGTTTGCCTGTCAGCTAGCTTCACACACATTTTCAGTGTTATTGCTCTGAAGGTATGATCCTCTTTAACTCTGAATATTTTTTAATTAAGTAGACCGAAAGACCATCGTGCCACTTCCGCCAGCGCTTATTAAAATGTTGTTTTCTGAAACAGAGGGGGAGAGAGAAAGAGAGAGAGAGAGAGAGAGAGAGAGAGAGAGAGAGAGAGAGAGAGAGACAGAGAGAAGTGTAAAAATAGCAGCTCACTAGCACCTTCTCAATCATCTGGTCCCATTTCCTCAAGGTGATATGGGTATAAAGGTTAGTGCTGTATATCCTCACAGAGAGCAGGGAACATTGTCTCACCTCGGGTTTAATCAATGCAGCTTTATTCAACAGGTTTTTATTCAGCTGCCTTTGTGGGACAGTAGCTCTGGTGTGCATCGCACTTGTCTTAATGTCATCTATTGTAAGGATAAAGGTATAGGTATAGTATGGTAGGAACCATTTTGTGTGCAATACATCAGACTAGAAGCCTGTTAGTGTGAGCTCGGTAGGCTGAAAATACTAGCATGAAAAATATTTTTAAAATTATGCAATATTCATCATGAGTATTTACGGTAGGCTATTTCTGTTTAATTTTTTTTTCAAATAATACTTTGAGAAGCCATCCCATCAAAACTAAATAATCGAGACAATTTAGTTGATTGAACTGTGAAGCAAAAAACAAGGCTTGGGTCTTGTAAAATCCAATGCAGTAAATTAAATTGAAAGGAAGAGCTTGCTCTCTGAGGACGTTATCAGTCATGTTTTCTGTCTTAGACATAAAAAAGGTTTCTGATAGAACTGCCAAAAACGGACTTGAGGAATGTCTGTGAAGTAAAAAGTTCCAACAGAACAGCATGATTTACAGTCTGAACCTCTTCTGCACCTTTCAATGGCAGAGTTCCCTTTTTGGATCACTATTTCTCCTCAGAAAACGTTTCCTATCCATCTGCAGGCCTTTCTTGACTGTGGGATTGGTATAGATGACAAAATAATCGCAACTCAATGTCTACTTAGAAATGAAATAGAGTTTTAAGTTCCGAAAAAAAAGGAGGCAGAAGGTAATTCCTTAACCAGAACTTTTGGCTAAGTGTAAAGCCTCGTTTCCACATAACAAATGTGAGTCAACTTCAAGTCCATTCATTCGCGAGGGATGCTTCATGGTCCCAGATCGGTTTGTGGAACTTCTTGTGTTGTTAAAAAACTATTAAAAACTTCTGCGTGGGATTTTTTGGACTGTATAGCATCCTATGCTAGGAATAAGACAATTTACGGATCTAATACACTATTTATACCTTTTTCTAAGTGAAGTGTCTGATGGTATATTCAACCAGTTTTGAGAAACATTTTGTTGAAAGACGTAAAAACCGCAACGTATATATGCTTCAAGTCGCTCAGCTAGCGTGCTGCTAACGTAGCTAAATATGGGGAATGTATAAACATGACTCTTCTGACATTCGACTGGGTGGTGAAACAACGAAATGATCTTCTCTCCCTACACAGAGATGCATTTCCTTGCATTGAACACTAGGGGGCGCATACAGAATCTATTGCCATACGTTGATGGGATTTACAGACACAACACAATCTGTGTATCCACGCATGGCGCTCATGAACTTCTGTGTTATTCATACCACACGACTACAATGTCCCTGACTTACATCCTGCCAGTGACCGTTGTTGCACGTCAAAGCACTCTCTTTGGTTTTTTGTGCAGTTGTGCTGCCCCTCCTCTGCTCTTCACTGAGTCATTGCATCACTGGGATCATTTGATTGGCCGTTCGGGGTTGCAATTGACAGCACTGCAATTCTTCCTCACCAACCAAAACATCCAACTGATTCTATTTGTCATCAAATAGAGAGAGAGAGAGAAAAAAAAGAAGAGATAATTATTTCTGTAGCTCTCTGAAATGCTGGTCCTGTTCTGGTATTGTGCTTTAGTGTGCAGTGGGTGCCTCCCAGTACGCAGGCTCTTCTCTGTGTTCTGTGGCAGACTTTGTACTTGACATTTCCATGATTCATGCCTGGTGTGATGGCTGGCCTGGAGGCTCACAGAACCTTTACTGAGACAGAACCAGGCTGCATTTGTCTGCATGGCCAGAGAGCTTCATCTAACCACAGCACACTGTGTGTGTGTGTGTGTGTGTGTGTGTGTGTGTGTGTGTGTGTGTGTGTGTGTGTGCGGATGCACATACTGTTCTCAATATTTTTGGCTTTTGATGCTTATAAATAATGTTTAGAAAACAATGTGCATCCCTAACCAGCGCAAAGCATTTTTGGTTGGAAAAAAACATGGTGCCATCAGCGTCTGATTTAATATAGAATATATACAATTCAGGTTAAGAACTTACACTTGTATTATTTAATATTTATAAAACAACTATTTTTAAAGGTTTTTTGAATTCATGCTAATTTTAAATATGTTTTTTTTAAATCTCGAGTACCCCCCTGGAGGCCTTCAAGCACCCACCGGGATACAAGGACCCCCATTTGAGAACCACTGGGCTAAAGCATATTATTTACTTGAATGTAGAGCTTTTTTGTTCCGGCATGGAGTTCACTGTTGCACGGTGAACTTTTTTTCTTTCCAGAACTTGTGTTCAGAGCGGTACGCACTACTTTGGAGAAACCCACACGGCGTATGCTCTCTTTTCATGTTTTAGAGAAATCATGAAGTCAGCTCCGCGTGCATATGTTTCAGTGCTTTGGGGAAATGATAGTGGCTGTGAATAACAAATAGATGCGAGTCAGTGCGGTTGAAAAGCCTTGGCTTTGTTGCCGTTATTAAAGCAGTGGGAGCAGGAGAAATGGATCCAAAGTATGCTGTTGATCTTTCTGTGAACAGATATCAAAGCCTGGACAGCAAACGAGTGGTAAGTACTGGGGGACAGGGGGGATCCCTGGAGCAAACAGAGGGTGAAGATGAAGGGATATGGAGGAGATGAAAGAGGAAAGACAGAGAGAGGCGGCGAGAAAACAGAGGAGGAGTGCGAGGGAGAGCCTGTGCGCCTTTGTATGTGTCTGTACACCAGTGTCTGCTGGAGGAAGGACTTCAAAGACCCAGCAGAGCAAAGGCTGCTTCGCCTTTTCACTATTTTTTCAGATTTTTTTTTTTTTCCACCAAAGCTCCTCTCGCGTTGGATCACCCCCACCCCCACCCCCGCACTCCCCTCCTCCTCTTCTTCCCTCCTCTACCCTTCTTCCCTCTCTGGTTATTCATCTGTCTCTCCTCAAAGGCAGCCAGGCCTATTGGATTCTGTAGGGCACCACTGACATGAATATTTCTGTCTTCATCAGAGACATTTGCTGCCGTTGCCTCGCAGTGCTTCAACGGTAATTGAGCGCATGATCCCGCAAAGTTTATTGACTGCAATATTGGCTGCATTATAGACGGCAATGCTGATGTCTGGTGTAGCAAAACAAGAGCCTCTGAGATCAAAATGCCTTTAAATTAATGTTTCATTGGAAGTTTTGTGATTCTGTGACTATCAGTTTTAAAGGGAAAAGGAAGGTTGCTGTGGCAGAAATACATAAAATATATAAAAGAATAAAAATGAGTTATTTGAAATGAAAATAAAGCAATTAGGCTACTATGAATGAATGCATTATGTGATCACCAAATTCCATTTGCAGTTTTGAAAACCTAAAAAATATTGTGAATCCCAAAAATAAATTTTAAAAAACAGCCCAAAAAAAGAATCTTGCACAATTTCAATTTCAGATTTCTTAAAAGTCTGACTTGCTGATTCTGATTTTTGCAGATTTTTCTCTCTGACAACTAAAATTGAAAGCAAGGCTCCTAAATACAACTTTTATTTATTTATTTTTTTACTTTGTCATCCACAGTGATTACTACCATCATGCAAATGACGAGGAAACAAATGATTGTATTTTAATCTGACTTTGAATAACACAAAAATATTGTCCTCATCTCTTTTTTGATTTTTATGCTGCGATGAAAACTAATCATTATGATCGCGTTATTATTTTCCTTCTCAGGTATTACAATTGAATACCTTAAAATGAACCCCATGGATGGAGCAGCCCTCCTCTATAGAAACACGAATGCATTTCACCGCCTCTCAGACAATCCTGGCTCACAAATTGGACATAACCTAATTTAAACACAAATGCTCGCTGGAAGTATTGAGAGTATCGCATCTTCATCACACCCCAGCCTAAATAGCAGGACAGACTGCGTTTAAACTTTCTCGGGGCTTGCAGCCAGCCTTGCTGTGGGTGTTGACGGGCCTCTTTCAGAGTGTGTCAGTCTTCAACTATGTGACTGATTTACTTTCCTCAGTCATGGAGGGAGTCTTTCCGACGCCATAATGCCGATCATGTTGCGCTTTGAAGAAGAAGAAGCTTCCCCGGAGGTACAGATGGCTACGCGCCTTCTTAGATTGTGTTAGCGGAGATGAGGGGCAACGGGGTGGAGTGTGTTGTCGTCGTTGTGCTTATGCGTAGAAAGAGAAGGGGGGCACTTTTGGGGGGAATTTGAGGAAATCAAAGCTTTGTTTGTGCTTACAGGCATAGGTGAGTGGGTACAACTAGTGCCTGCTGCTGTCATATGAGGATATGCTGTCAGGGCTCTGATGGAGCTCATGGTTTTCTAATTTTGACTGCTTCTCCTTAGCGACACACTCAAGAAGTGTTTGTGTCTTCCTGTCTCGAAGCTTGGTGGGATTTTTTTTTATGTCTCCTACTCTACTTGAGAGTCAAAGCGGTCTGCAAAGCAAGAAGGTCCCGACGTAAGTGGGACTTGAAAGGGTGTCACAAACAATTAACTTTGCAAAATGTTGAATTCACACGTATGGGTATTCAAAGCGTCTTGTATTTGGCACACTTGGTGATATTTGGGGAGAGTTCTTAAGAGCAGCGTGGCTTGATTTGATGGAATAAGCAATTATTTTTCAAATAATTTCATGGTTGGAGCGTTGACTGAACAAAGTTCTTTTGGATATTTTACGGTTGCATCAAAAGTCAGGTTGCGCGGCAATAGCCACGCTTCCCACTGCTTCTTCTTTCATCAAATTGTCAGCCTTCCCAAGATGCAAAGTTGCTGAAGAGCAGCGTAGACGATAGATCAGAGTGCCTCTTGGGTGTCTCAATACTGCCCTTGTTCAAAGAGTTTGACAGATAGATCCTCTCCCATATATTTTTAGAGCACCCAAAGGACTTCGATTGGCTTGCAAGGGCAGTATATTGGCCCTATGAATTTACTTTGAGCCACTGGTTGTCAAGGTGAAACACTTGCGCCTCATTACATCGCACAGGCCCAGATTGTTATAATATTGCAAATCCATGTCAATGGGTCTCATCACCGGGGTGGATCAACAAAGGGGACGGGCCGTATAGCACGAGTGCACAGTTGTTAACATTTAGAGGGGGTGAAATAGTTACGAGCATATAAAATTTGATTGCCCCCTTTAGAGAACTTAGCAGCAAGTGTAAAGTTTGCACTCTGCGGGATCAATGGCTCCCTTTTTCTATTGTACACTATGTCTCAATATCCGTCTGCTACTCCTCTCTGGTGGGTTGTAGATCTGAGTTCATGTTGAAGTAATAGCTCCCTCTCTCAGAAATACTGTCTTTTGATGCTTCATGCTTTAGATCCACAGTATATTTATTATGGTGGGGATGCTGTAAAACACATACTGTGGGAGTAGGGAGACCTCTTCCTTGTTCCTTATATCAGCCCTACTCAAAACCTTAATAACAGTGTGTGAAATAATTCCCCCTCATTGTCTACAAAGTGAGATCTATTGTATTTTATGGCACGTATGTGTCCCATTCATGAAGTACATCATTGCAGGATTGATAAATGAAGCCCCAGGGTTTTGTCAAACACACTACGACGTGCTCAACCTGGGATCTCCTGATTCCACACTGTGTGTACATGGTTTCCCCCCATGCGGGGCTAGTAAAGTTTTTATTTGGGAAGGTATGGCTGTAATTAGGAGTGAAAACAAAGGCAGTTTGAGTTGTGGGGAGGGGGGGGGGGGACGTGTTAATGGGTTGATGTGTGGAGAGCTAATCACTGCTCGGCCGTTAACCACACGCCGGCACCACTGGGCTCGTTCCAGGGGTTAACTAAACTGAGCCGTGACACATGGCTGGGCTTTATGGGGTCCAGACAGGGAGAGGAGGCCCACGGATGACGCTAAAGAGCCCATAATAATGACAGCAATTACCACAATCCGCTTAAACGAATGGGAGCGCGCCGAAACCTCATCATACTCTGATCAGATTGGCCCTAATGAGATAAAGATGCCAATTAATCCTGTGTTAATTGCCGTGGCGCATTCTCGGAAAACACTGAAATATGCACATGCAAATGCAAGACGGGCCCTGCTGTGCAGTCCAGGATTTCAAACTGCAAAATGTTGAGAGCATATTTACATAATGATCATGGTGATGATGGTCGTGTGGATAATGATGATGATGATGATGATGATGATGATGATGCAGATGAGCGTTCATATCTGGGCCGTATTTACGGTAGATTTTGAATGATGACCTTCCCAAACTGATCACTGGCTGTTCTTCTAATCTGAGCCTCTCCGAGCGCCGAGCCATCACAAGACGGAGAGACATGCCCAAAGTCAGACTGACATTCGCATTAAGGTAATGTTTGGTGACTGATGCCGTCTTCTAATGATTCAGAATGGAGGGTCGCGTAACCTCTCTCTATACTGTGTCCGAACCCCAAAGTGCTGAGATGACACTGCACAGTTGGTGACCTCATTATCGCTATTACTGCAGCCAGGAAATTTATAACATACATGTCTGTGATGACAAATTCTATAAATCACTGCATTAACTCCTGCTCAGAAGTCCTCTGCTGTAACATTCTCCTCGGCACCGATGCCACCACGATCCATTTTCTTTCATGTTCTCTAATTGCCCTCCTCATAGTTTTGCTCTTTTTCTTGCCCGTGTTGACGTGCTGTAATAGTCGGTCCATCTAAAGTGGCTGCGTTGTCGCATCTGCCATTATACGGGCCATTTTCATTTCATCTGCAGAGGTCCTGGCTCCTCACCACAGTGACAGCATCCCCCTAAATCATCCTCATGTGTAATTGCTCCCTACTTACCCAAATGGCTATGGCCTTCTCTATCTGCCTAAGAGCATTTACTCAGGCTTCTCAGGAATTCACGCTCGTGGTTCAATGCTCTTTGACTAGTCCTTTATGCCGAACTCGGTGTCAGTTGCTTCATTACTATCATTCATTGTAATGTCAACCTAAATGTGTTGTTTTGCATTATGTGATTGTGAGGGGGAAAACCTTGAAATGTTCATGTTTTACCTTGAAGAATAACTATGGGTGAAGATATTTTTACACGACTAGATTCAAGAAATCTTTAAAAACCCATTTAAAAAAGGGAAAACTATCACTATTACAACTTTCAGTTTGTATTTTTGTGTCTGCGGCCATCAGTTCCATCATCTTAAACAACTCTGAACTGGAATGCAGCGATGTCGCCAAAAATATGTTCAGCAATGGCAACAAGAATGGGCCATACAGTAATGTCTGTACTTACGCCTTATTGCATAGCTTAACCACAAGATATGCACAGATACTGCAAACGTTATTTTTTTCTCTCCAAGAGTAAAATACCTAGTCCCGCCCTACTGTTATGTGATTGGCTAGTACTGTGCTTGAATTGGAGGCTTATCTGACGATGGCATCGTCTTTTGCTGCGCTGGCACAAGAGCACGGTCAAGTGGGTGTTGATGAAGTTGTTCAATTTCATTCATTTAGCGGCTGGCTAGTAAGCTAGCTAGCTTACTAATTCCAGCATGATTCAATACTCCACTGGTTACAAAAATGGGCCAAACACAGTTGTCACTCATCTGGCAATAGCATTGTGCTTTTCTACACTGTGAAAATTTGTTTAGCTGTGTGCGAGTTTGCTAACAAGCTTGCTAATTTTACTTTCTTTCGTGTTGCACTGGTTCAGGAAATTGAGCACAAATAGGTAAAGTTTGCCTCAGCCAAAAATCGCCCAAAGTTAAGGCAACAAACATACTTTGTTAAATTTGGGAAAACATCATCAGCTCGTGCAAAATGAGCCGAACAGTCGAGGCAATGAATAGGCCAACTAGCCAATCACAGCACACTCTGATAGTCTTCTCCATGGTTTATTCTTCCCAATACATTTGACAAACCTGGAGCTTATGCCTATTGCCCAGTTTGACCTATTTTCAGCAATGTGTCTCCACATTCCAAGATTGCAGAAAATATTTTGACGAGTGCAATGTTACAATAACAGATAGAATGGATGGTAAAATCCTGCACAGATTTTGCGACACCTGTGGTTGCTGGCGGGAACATTCAGTTCTTGTGCGAGTAAATGCAACCACAGTGGTTCCTCTCAAATTTAGTAACAAAATATTTTTCGGAGTTACGCAACTGAAGACAATAAAAATCCTGCATTCAACTTGGAATACCATAGTCAAATATGTTCTCCTGCATTGTTTAAAATGCTTGTATGCACCAGCTTTAGTCTTTCGCATGCCCTGCATTCATGCATCATTTCCTTTGGATACCTTGTGTTAGTATCCACTTTGAGTCACTCAGATGGACTCAGAGCAAAACTGCTATACAGAGGCAACAACCTCCTGCTACTCATATAAGTGTTTTTTGATTTCGACAACTGTAATATTGTGGCTTGTTGGTGCCTTCAAAACATTTACGGATCACTTTTACAAAAGGATTAATTTGAGAGTTTTCTGATCTGAACTCGATTAGGTGAAGGCACAACAATGACAAGGTCAGGGTTCCTGGTTTGGCTTTTGATCACAACTAAAGACGCAAACAGAGACTCATGGTCACAAATTGGAAAGAACAGCGTCTTTTCACGTCAAAGTTGTCACTCGTCGACTCACTTCAGCCGTCTTTTTATTTTTTTGCCGGTATAGTCGCGGAAGTAACTACAAACATATTAAATGGCTATTGCTGAAAAGAAATGCCAGACATAAATAGCTTCTAAAATTGGATCTGATGTAATGAAAATCTTAAGGATTATTACTCCTGTCAAGTTGACATATTGGAGATTCTGGCCTGACAGCAGTGATATTTGTCTTGTATTTGTATTTATTCATTAGATAAAAGGTGACACCGGGGAAGAGACAAAGATGACCCGAATACACACTCACATACGCACCCAGAACATGCACTCGCGCACACAGCAGCTGGCAGATTGCGTCTACCCCATTACAATGATAATGGCTGTGTCCGTTGTGATGTCCCACTTTTTAATTTTGATTTCGGGAGGTGAGTGAAGTCATTACGTTGCAGCCCTCGCTTGGTTTTATGAACAATCCAATGCCCTCGAGACTCTCCTCTACACGCACACACACACACAAACAAACAAACAGCCACACGTAGATAATAGATAAGCACACACACATTCATGTGCACTTACACACACACACACACACACACACACAGCAAGTCAGTTCCCTTCCCCCCCAGTGATTTGCCCTGCCATTAGGCCCGCGAGTTCCAGAGGGCGGCTGAGCGAATGGGGTGTCCCAGACCCACTCAGCGTCAGAAACACATCACTTAACCCTGACGCTCTCGCTCGCTTTTGCTCGGCATGAAAAGCCAAAAGCCCTCTCCAGTTAGGCCCTGCCTGTCTTGCCGCTATCGATTTTGTGACAATGGGAAAGTCCAGCGTCAAATCAAGTAGCAAATCATTGAGAGAAAGTTTCAATTGTTTTTTTTTCTCCTTTCCTTCTTTCTTTCTTTCTTTTTTTCTCCTTCCTTCTGCTGAAATTAAAGGCTACAGCGGATCCTGCTCTGTCCTCCCCTGCTCCGTCCTGTCAGGGGTAATAGGCTGATGGGCAGAGGCTACACAGGAAGGAGAAGATGTAACAAGCCCATGGGCCAAAGCCTTTTGAAAAGACTGCCAGAGTAGCTCTGGTGTTCAAAAATGTTTACAGCAATCATGGCGTTCATCAGTGAAGCATGTAGCCAACAGTAATGTGCACATAATCATACAATTAGAGACAGGCTCTGTGCAATCTGTCACACACAAAACGGCCTAAAAATAAAAGCGATATTGGGACTCATGGCTTGTGAAAAGTAAAAAATAACCAGTTAAGATTTGCCGTGTCTCCGACTCTAAACCTATTTGTGCCCATTTGATTATTTGTCACCCTCACACGTAACGGCACATAATGAGGAGTGTGGGTTCAGCAGTGATTGGATTAGTTGAGGTTCCACGTCTTTTAACTTCCAGATACTTCTAATGGAGATGGAACTGGCTTTAAAGTGATTACTGTCTTATTTAATCATTCCAGGAAAAAATGTGCTCTAATCAATTCTGCGAGTGTGCAGCCAGATGTTTGGAGTTTCTGTAATTGAGTTATTTCAGTCAGACAAACAGAGACGTGTTTGGTCTAATTAGACTCCGTTGTCAGGGAAATCAAAAATTCTTCAAGCGGGAGCTGAATGCTTTTAATATGCTATTGAGTGATGTATCATTTTTAGAATTAATTTCTGATGCAATAAAAACTTGTCTGATCTTTGGATGTTCCTGTTCATCAAGAGCTGTCAGTTATTTCTGTCATAATTCTCTCAGAACAAACTGTTTGCAGCGCGCATTGTTTGTCTCCGTTTGATCATCCCAGAGCAATCAGGCGGTCACAGATATTTATAGCGCTCTTCCTCAATCTTGGATGGAATTAATATTCGTGCAAATGAACGGGCTCTCTACTTCTGTCAGCGTATGTGGGGACACAGATGATTTGTGTTGTTGTGATGTGTGTGAGCATCTTACAGCAGCCTCTCAATTTATCCACATACACTTTGAAGGGAAACCGTCTTTATTTGGAGCCCAATAACGGGCTGGTTTTCTTCCTGGCAGCTCTTAGCCTTTGTGACTTCATTACCCCCGTCAGGCCCGCCAAGCACATTGGCTAATTACTCAGTCAGTCCAGCATTGGCAGGTAGTTGCACACATATTGATCAAAGTGCTTAAGGCTGGGCTCTCAAGCAGAAATTAATCAGGCATTATGTTTTTCGCTGAGAAAAAAAAAGAGAAGAAATCTCAAACTGCTCCATGTTTGGTGGGAAGCGGATGACGTGGTGTTTACGAAGTAATGTGTTCTTATTGGACCAAGGCCCCCAAAGAAAGATGACATCGGGAAAAATGAATCACTGTGCAGTGATGCAGAGACATGCAGGGTAAAGGAGGCGCTCTCACCGCAGTCCAGTCAATGAGTCAAAAGGTCACAGCTTTACGAATATCTCTAATAACTGGTTCCAAAATATCCAATCACTGTCGTAGTAAAACACCACAAACTGTCAGATCACATTATATACAAAGAAAAGAAAATGAAAAAAGGCCTCCCGGTGGGTTGGCATAGGGGTCATATTTTGACAACCCTTTAAACCTGTGTCTCGCTCAGACCCTAAATAAGGGGGAGGCTTTTATTATGAAAGGATGCAATGGAACTGAACTGCCCGGTATCAGCTTCATAGACATAGGATTTATTTATTTATTTACCTGTCTTGCGTATGCAAACACAAAGTTAAAAGCAAAGAACGCAACGGACTGCGGACTGACCATTGTTCTGACGGCCCATTATTCCGAATCCTCAATCGCCCAAGAAAGGTCACACAGTACCGAAAGCCCGTTTGTCAAGTTTTCCAAAAATACATGTTCTCCCTGCAACAAACAAAAACACAATATTATTATGCAGAATGACATCATTGTACTGTGATTGGCTCGCACTTGTTGTCTTCCTTTGATGGTTTGATTGGGTTAGGCGTGAGGAGTCATACTGATTAGGTTCAGGGAAAGAATATTGGGGTAAGCCAATCAGAGGCGTAGAGGAGTAGAGCGGGTCATGCCTTTGCCAGAGTAGAAGACATATCGCCATCAGGAGTGTCTAATGGCATTATATTAATTTATTATTCACCAAAGTGTATATTTTCTGAGCAATGGGCCTTTTGTTTGCTTTCCAGGTGACTGGCTGTAGGAATGCAAAGGGACATTTCTCTGGTTTTGGTACGATGGTCCGTCAGAACAATGGCACCGCTGCGCTGTGTAGTGCAATGTCTTGCTTTTTATTTCAGGTCCAAAGTGTAAAATGTGTTCTGTGCGAGCCAAACATTACTTTCTGCTATCCCACAATGCAATGCGTCACTTTCTGTGGACACAAAAATTACCCCATCATGCAACACTGCAACAGAAGAACAGCAACATGACAATTTGTTTAAAGGGCAGTTACATTCAAAAATATATATATCATTATTAAATTATTAAAATTAAATTATTATCTATATATTAGTCTGTAGCTTCACAGTATTGTTCTTTATATTAAAAATTAATTGGTCAAAATACATATGTTTGAGCATTAAAATGCTATTTTCCCAAGCCTTTTTAAAACATAGGTAAGTTTGACACAAATCGTCACACAATCATACAATCACACAATCAGGAACAAGTGTACCTGCATTTAACCAAGGCCGCACAAACATTATTGGTCATTACTACTCAGACTACAAACAGAAACCAAAGTGCTTCCGGTAGAAAAGTACCTTTTACAACTCTACATCAAGATAACCATTTTAATTACTACCAAACTTAGCTAACGTTGACTCTGCTAGTGGTAGCATTAATATCATTCACCTTATTGTTTAGCTTACTCTGGTAACTTACATCTCTGCTTTTTGCTAACAGCTGAGTGGGCGCTTCTGTTTGGAAAAACCCAGAAAAGAACGCAGATGAGGTCGACCTTTTAACAGCTGAGAAACAGATCTAAATGTCTCTTTAGGGGACGGTTAAATTAAATTTACCCACATTTCACGTGTTAAGTTTATGGTCACTGTCAGAGTTTGTGGGCTTTGTGCATCTGCCCCGATAAGCAGAGTGATGAGTTCTGGCGTGCAAGTTTGGTTAAAGTCTGGAGTTAAGATGAAAGTATGTGCTCTGTGGGGACCCGTGGATTTATCTGATGTCATTTATGTATCTTGGTTTGCTGCCAAGGAGCCTGGATTGAAATGTACGTCAGCAGCGTGATTAACGGATAATGACAGACCCAGGTGTCGATATGTTCTGCGCCTTAGATTTGTAGTGTGGGCATTATCACAAGCTCAGGGCCAGTATATCATCCAAAGAGAGTCGGGAGAGGAGTGTGGTGGGAGAGCGGCATGGAGGCCACAAGTGTGGGACGGTGAAAAAAAGAAAAGAAAAGAAAATGAGGAGAGAAGATTCGAGGCTCCCCTAGTGCCACGTGGAACTTATTTCTCATTTTAGCGCACAGACAGTAAATACCTTGCTTTTCCGCCTGTGCTGCGCTCCTGACCTGAACCTGTGACCTGCCCTTGGTCTCTGATGATACTCCCATGGTCTCCTGCTCAAGGCTGCCGAGCGGGCGGCGCGGCCGGACCCAGGCCGTGTAATTCACAAGCTTCTAGATCGCCTGCCACAGTGTATTGATTTTTGTTTCCCCAATCTCCAGGAGAGAAGCAAAGAAAAGATTAAAAACACTGTCAGTTTGAAGTTGAATAAGAATCCTGCACAGGGGAGATACCTCAGAGAGCAAGGGGTCACAGCTGAGGTACGTATATCTCTTCATGGTTTAACCCTTCCTCGCCCTGAAATCCAATTATCAGTACACAGAAAAAGAGCAGGGCCGAGCCTTTTGACCACAATCCTGAGTATGTACGTTGTATCATCTGCGATGATGTAGCAGCCATGTATGTACTGTTGTACTAAAACAGAGTCACATTGCAAATACAATTGAGTTATAATCTAATATTCTACTATCTACCCTTTTGTGAAAGCATTTTTTTAGTCCTTAAAGTTCTCATGACATCAGTAATAATGGGGATTCATGTTCATTTGACATCTATTTGTAGGACTATGGAGGGAGCTTAAAATTGAAATAATGTTTTTTCAAAACTTTGTGTTGAAATGGGCCAAACTAATTATCAAACACATAATTATATGTTTTCAGCTTAGGAATTCCTGTCTTGACTGATGCTTACTGGTGTCGTATTTCATGTGCAACACACTGCTAATGCATCACCGTCACATCTATATATGTTTTTTACATTTTGCAGTTGTGACATCTCCCATTGGTTAGTTGACTTACATCAGAAGCTTCAATTTCAGCATTTGTTGTCTTCGTTTTTTGCAACCGTGGTGGCGCTAAATTCAAACCAACACACAGACGATTTCTAAACTCCCAACTCCCAGATTGGACAACGCTTCGATAGCGACCTGTCAATCAAAACCTGTCAAGAAATAAGGCAAGTATACACTTTTGCATTGGTTTCACTTTTCAGACCCGGAGGTTGCCAACTGTAACAATCCCACAGAGAATTACCACCAGACTGCAGTTCCCCTCAGCACGAAGAACAACAGATATTTCTGTCAGGAGGCGGAGACCAAAACAGAGCTAAAACAGAGTGAATGTTGGACTAACCGTCTGAATCAGCAGTCAGCTTGAATAAAAGGTTATATTGCTCAAACAATCCCATAGAACAGCTTTATTACCTTTATCAAAGGCAGAGTGCTAAACAGACAGGTCGTCTTTGCTGTCAGTTTTCAGCATCACGATACACACTGACTTGACATCTTCACAGTAAGCGTGTGTGTGTGTGTGTGTGTGTGTGCGTTTTACATTCTCAGGACAGTATGAGAGTGTGTGTGTGTATGTCTGTGTGTGTGTGTGTGTGTGTGTGTGCCTGAGTGTCCACGTGTATCGCTGGCATTTTGATCATGGCAGTCGGGGCCCTTTTCATCTCTGTGGTGTTGAAAAGGCTCCTTATTGGCCCTGACCTGACATGAAATATTGTCTTATCAGCTGGGCATGAGTTGCCATAAGACATTAGGGCTGGCACATTTCTCCGTCTCCCCTCCCTCCCGATCCCCATCCACTGGAAGGAGATCACAAATACAGTGCTGTCACTCCCTGTCCGCTCTGTTTACTTGATTTCTATCTATCTATGGTCAAAGCATGGATGTCAAATCAAGTCAGCCTCTATGGATGTCTTTTATATATTATCATAGTTTTTACTTGATTGCAATTTTTTTTAAGCAGGCAGCTTCCTTTCCTGTCTCCAGATAGAATGTGGATGCCAAAAGTATATTAAATGTATATACACTCAGACTTTTACAGTAACACCGACTATACTTGGGACATTACAAACACAGGTGATAACTCTAATAAAAGATGACAGAAGACATAAGAAAACAAATTACCGGGTGACAATTTCCTCAGATGCTGTCACCCAAGGTTCAAATGGCAGACACCGTGTTCTATTATTTATTGAGTTAGTTGATGAAATGTCATCTTTGATGATGTGATGTTCACAGGGAAGGCTGACGTCTAAGAAGTTTAACTGACACGCATCGCCGTAGCCTTGCCAAAAACACGTACTCTCCTTTAAATATTGAAGGCCTACATAAGGAGGAACATGGAGTCCTTTGTGCTGCCTGTCATTATTATACACATGTCGGCTGGTGTAAATTAATTGGATGGATGGCCCTCTTTTTGTGCATGCTGATTAAAGGAAATGGGTTACCTTCTTGAGTGGCTTTTTAGGTTTCCCAGATGCACATCGATATGAAACAATTCTCTCTTGTAGTGTCTCATCTTGCTCTGGTTAAATGTAGTGCACATTATTTGCATCACTATACAGTTCAGGAATCTTCTAATATGCATCAGTTGAAGGAATTTTAAATATTCTACGATGTTTCATACCACTAAATATTGACTACTGGTATTACATTACACCCTCACTTTCAGGAATGTGTAGTAAATGTTATAAATACAGGCAGCAGAAGAGGGGGAAAAAAGAAATAGACAGGAAATAAAGCACCATGCAAATTCCACAATTTACAGAGCATGATATTGTATTTGTATGTTATTGATAGGAGTTTGCCCTGAGGCAAATTCACAAGCTTTAAGTCTTTCACAATATGCCGAGCCTCCTCATAGGGCATATTAGTGTTTGCTGTTGCATATTAATTTAGCATCCGGAATGACTGACTGGATACAAACCTCTATGCTCCTTTATGCCTCCTTCTTTCGCCCTGAAGGGGTAATATTGCCGGATTATGAGCCCTGTGCGTTATATTTATACATCCTCCCCCCTTTCTACACCTTTTTATCTCAAGCAATTATGTCTTTCACCCCATCAATCTGTCACTCAACATCCACTTATACCCACCACATTGTTTTGCCGGAAGACTCGTCCGTTCGCTCATCTCTAAAGACTTGACTTTTTGATCTGATCTTCATTTGATTTCCTGTACATGATCAGCTGTGGTTAGAAGGATGACGAGGGAATTGTTAATGCTACTGGAAAACTAACATAGCCTTCCAACTCTGTAATTTATGTACATAATAGTAAGCATCTAAAAAGTATTACAAATGGATCTGAATCCAGAATCAAAATGTTGAAATTTGAAGATTTTGTATTTTCCTGATATCATATTGAGTTTTGATTGGTCAAGGTAATGCTTGTACATTTTATTGTAAATATGGCACAATTAATTCCAGGAACTAATTATCAGAAATGACACGTCTGTTGTCCCCGACTCATCTCTATATAGCCTTTTGCAGTTAGCTAGCTAACGCTATATTGGCTATGTTTGATCCATCCATCTCTTGCTCATCATGCGTGCTTGTGCCGTCCCTGTGTGCACCTCCACAAAAACTCCTTTGCAACGCTTATGCAACACGTATTTCCTCCATAATTAGACTACAACTGCTTTAAGTTTATCTAACTTTTAGATTTTGGCTAACATTTCTGTTGGTGTAATGCTACCGTGGTGTGGCTCACTTATCTTGAGCAAATTATTCATATGTATTGGATTTCAATCAAAACAAGGGAGATGCCAAACAAAACATGATGCCCACACGATGATCAATTCAACTCAATTCAGTTTATTTTGTATAGCCCAAAATCACAAATACAAAATTTGCTTCGGAGGGCTTTACAGTCTGTACACACGACATACCTGTCCAAAGACCTCACATCGGATCAGGAAAAACTCCCCAAATAAAGATAGTAAAAACCCTTTCACAGGGAAAAAGGGAAGAAACCCGAGGGAGAGCAGCAGATGAGGATCCCTCTCCCCGGATGGACAGACGCAATTCATGTCATGTGGCCAGAAAGAGCAACGTAACAGAGTTACAGCACATTCAATAAATATGACAGAATTTATTCATATAATGAGTAGTAGGCATGGACCAGGATCCATGATCGCAACCTCTTAACAGCCACTACATGTCAAAACAATGCCAATTAGGTCAATGAGGATCCTTAGTGGTGGACACAGGAATTCCCAAGTGCAACAGAAACACATTTTATATTTAAAGCTCACATGGGCAGGAGGGGAAAGTGGATGGGCGATTCACCCAGGAGACTTTCACCCAGGAGGCTGGAGTACATGTCTCATCTAAAACCCAAGTTCATCATTGAGTTATTGGAAATGACGAAGGCAATACGGTTTTAACCGTCTTTGAACTCAAACAATGATTTTTTTCTTTAAAAAAAAAAAAAAAATTTGTTGCCTGAACCTAAATTGTTGCCGAACACGTATCTTCCAGCTGCCTCGTAATGCAGTGTTGAGAGGTTTTCAGTTTTTTCACAAGGTTTTTTAATTGTTATGAATGTTTGTTTTCATGATTTTCGTGGATGCCTCCTTAGATACTTAGATATGCATTTTTACAAGTGCAAGAGGACATTTCCAGGGACTTTAAGTGTTAGTTATGAAGCGTAAAATCACCTGTGGTACACATTTGGACTGACACCGCTGAAAGAGAAAAGCGACACATTTCCTTTGTTGCTATTAGCCAAAAGATACATTCAGCATTTACATCGCTCTCAACAGTCTCATTGAAGAGTTATTTTTTGCCATGTTGACGTGTCTCCATATGGCTGTACAGGTGTGAGCAGAGAATATGTGAGGAATCTATCACTACTGTACCGCAGCGGTGCTAGTTATTTTTGTTTGTCCCATCCTCTTTGGTGGAACATCAGGGGCTCAGGGAGCGCGCTGAGCGGAAAATGTGCGAGCGGAGGATCAATGGAAAAGAGGCATAAAATGTGCATGTGCTTAAAAGAAGACAAACCGCAAACAACAAATAAAACCCGCACACACCTACACATCACAGGGCACGCGCGCATGCAAACATTATAAATACACAGCATAAGCCCAGGTGGATTTGGTGCAAGCTGTTTTCACTGGCAGCATCCCCCACCCCTCTGCACCCCCATCCCAGCCCTGTTCAGCAAAGCTGTCACAGCGGCAGCACTCATAATGAAGGGTAAAATATTTTATTCAGATTTATTAATTTGAAAATGAAGCATGCCTGTCGACAGAGGGACAGTTCTTCTCAATCTGTCAACGCGAAGCCACTCGGCGCTGACACCAGGATTCATTTGTCTTGTCGGCTCTGACAGTTGGATTCTCCCAGTGCTCTGCGGAGAGGGATCGCCCAGGGATTTTTTGAGCTGGATAAAACACATTCCGACAAGGAACAGCCTCTTTATTAATGCAAATTAGGCCAGAAAAATTCCAGCAACAGCTACTTGGCTCCAGAGCCCTGGCTCCATTCTCTGTTATTTTTGGAGGAGGGGGGGGAGGGGGGGGGTTGGTTGTGTTAATAAAAGCAGCCTCGGAGTGTTTGTGAGAATAGGGCCTTCAGGAGGACCTGTCACACCGCAGCTGTGACACTATCCACACACATGGGACCTAGACCACATTTTTGGAGCCTTTTCTGCACTTTCAGGTCTCCTCTCCAGGTATAAAATCCCACGTCACAGAAATTAGTATTTATTACGCTGAAACTCTTGCTTTTGAAAGAAAAAAAAAAACATAGCCAAGCAAATTCAACTCCTCCTATATGGGTTAGAGCATGATATGCTCTCACAGCATGCTAAGGCATTAATTAGCTATTGAATAGTTTATGTTAACCGCGTCCATATTAGTCAGACTCTCTTTTGGATTCTTCTTTGCATTTGGATTTTCTTTTTCCTTCCCCCCTCTGTGTGTCTACTTAGACCAGAGGCCAGGAGACTCACGAACTGTGCCTGACTTGTGTTTGCCTGGATGAGTGCAGGCGAGTTGTTGTTTTATTTCGCCGAGAGTCCTTTGACATTTATCTCTCTTCACCTGCTCCGTGATGGTGATCCCAAGTGACAGGGTCTCTTCTCTCTCCTCCTTCTCCGTCTTTCTGTCCGTCCTTCCTCCCCCTCGCTCCCCTTCTCTCCCTCTCTGGTGCCATCCCCCTCTATGCTCGTCTTTCTTTTTTTGCTCCTCGCAGAACCTTCGGATGTGTGCATCCCTATAACCCCGGCCACTGTTGGCACTGCACATGGTAAATTGAAGCCGGTGTGCTGCAGGAACCCTTAAAAAGGAAACGCTGTCAGTCGGAGGCATTTGACGGGGAGGCGATGCGAGATGGGACGGCGAGGGCGAAGACATGCATAATGGGAGTGCTCCACTACGATGTTTAAAATGGGACGACCTTTCCGATCCTTGAATTAATTAAATGGACAAGGTAAGGAAGGAGCACGTGTGGCCACTGCATCGCTACTGTAACCCTCAGCTCAGTTAATTGCTTATCCCCTGGAACAAGCTGGAGGTTGTATTTCACTCACGCAGACAGGAGGCATCACTTATTCAGAGTCCTCCCACTGTCAATACACTGTGCCAGAGAAGGGCTTCTCTCCGGCCTCCTGCAGAGTGGGCTTACTTTTGCTGGAAGACAGACGTAGCCCATAACCACCACAGACTGGAGCTATTTTTTTGAGGGGCAACATCGCTGCTGCAAAAAAAATTGAAATAAAATGTCAGTGAGCTGGCCGCTCCAATTTGTTTTCATCCTGCGCATTGGCCAGCTCTTAAAGTCACCTTAATTGCAATTGGCTTCAATACTTGACCTCACCATCAGTTCATTAACCTGGCAATAAAAGGAGCCCTCATTCTGCCAGAACTGCACCCGGTCTGCCCATTTGAAAACCATCTCACTTCCGTGGCCCCGTTTTCCCCCCAGAGTAAACGCCAGTGCAAGCCACCCACTTTATCAATTGCCTTCATAATTTTAAAAGCCTTTTTTATGTTGTTGTTTTTCTCTCATATAGTAAATGGAGCCATAATTTAATATTTTAATGCATGTTAATGTGTTGTTTAACCTTCTAGCAACAATCAGGCGTCTCTAAAAGGTTAACCTTGAACGTGAGCCAGTGCAGACAGCAGCACAATAACGCGTCAATCTTTGAAAAACATCTCTGTCTAATGGATTAGTGGTTGATTGCACAGCCCCATCTCGAGGTAGATGCCGTATATATTGGATAGGCATTAAAACAAGCATTTCTCAATTTTCTCGCTGCCGGCCCTCAGGGTCAATGGATCGCTGGGGCAACAAAACGCTGAGTCAACGCTTGCCTCTTAATTTATCTTGGGGTTTGATTATAGCTTCATTTAAGTCCCCACCAGCACAAACATTAAACAGGTTGGATTTAAAAGACACGGGACGGATTTCTTCGAAGTTCAGTGAGGAAATCTTTCCCCTTTTATAATAGCTCACTGGTTAAGAGTATAAGGTATGGTGAAAACACGACAGCCCTGCACTGACAGGAGGGGTAAACAATATTGTTAGAAATATGACAGGTGGCAAAAAAAAAAAAAAGTGAATGAGAGAAAGGGCATGCAGCCACTGGTGTGTGAAGGGTAACTAGACCGTCAGTAACCTTTATGTGATGGGTTGACACTGTATCTATCACATTAAGGATTGGTCAGGTGGAAAAGCACTGATCAGGCAAATGCGTGAGTCAGTGCACTGTATTTCTAATTATGCCATTTGAGACAGTTGAAGGCCTTAGAGCGCTTCAAAAGAAGGGCTCGTCAGATCGTCTATCGGAGCGTGAAAGCCCATCTCCTCAACTTTCATAACTCTGCCAATCCGACGCTGCCGCTCACTAATTGCAGCGGCCGGTGTGCGGAGGTGCAGTTTGGACTTTTCTCCAAAGCGCTCTGTTTTCATTCTCCGCACGACTACTTCCTGAGGGCATCGCCACAGCCTTTTCAAAACGAGCCCTGTCGTGTTGACACTGCACAGGTAAGTCTAAAAGCCTTTAGAAAAGGTCTCACGTCACGCGAAGGAGTTCGTTTGTTGCATACCGAGGAGGCCTTCAGTCTTCCACTCGTGTAGATATACCGGGTCAGACCTGTTGGCTCGACCATGAAGTAAAGCTAATTCACACAAACTGGTCCATTCCCTGATTAAGCTTTTCTTTTTCTTTTTTTTTTTTTGCACATTATGATTTGCACTTGAAGAAATTGAATCAATTACTCTTTACGATTACATTGTTCGTCGCGCCACTTTCTGGTAATCAGCCCAGCTAAATAACGGTGCTGGGAATAGCATGACATTTGGGGAAATGCACTTATTTGCTTCATTGCTAAGAGCTAGATGAGGTGATCCATACCCACCTCCTGTCTGTTAGCTTAGCTTAGCACAAAGACTGGTTGCAACTTGTCACAAAATCTGATTACCAGCGCCTCTAAAACTCATCTAACGGGGTTAAGTGCCACCATTTCTTGGAGTCTCCTGGTCACAGGTATTTTTCTGAAATGTTGAACCATTACTAAGACTAGTAACTGTAATGTAATCACCAAATTTGAAATTGTAATCCCTTGCACTACTCATCAGTAAATAAAAACTAATCATAGCACATGCACGTACATGGCAGTATATAAGAAAGCAAGTGTGTAAGCCATTGTAGCTCTGTTTGTCAGCGTGGTGCTTTATCTGTCTTTCTGCTGGTTGTGTCCCAAGTTTCCTCAGTTTATCCACCCGTCCTCACATCTGTCTCTATCCTCGTTCTCTGAGATGCATGTGAGATGCTCGGGATACACTGCTGTGACAGTGGTTGAGCAATGGGCCTGTCTTGTTCTGGGGCCCCTGCTGAAGCACAGTTCCTCTTTGTTCTGTGATGTATTGATCCATTCAGACCTCCTCCCGAATGTACTCCGCCGGTGCTCGCTCTGCCCAAACCAGCTTGTGCCATGGATCTTTGTGTAACGCTCGCTCACGCACAGCAGCAAGAAACAGAGGCTCCACAAAACCTGGACTCCATGTTCTACTCAGCTGCCATGACTTAATGAGCGATTATAGTCCTGTACATTTCATTTGTTTTCTGCTGTCCGATATAAAGCCTTCAAACTTTTCTGTTGTCCGTCCTTTAGGGATTATTTGTCGTGGTCAAAGTCATCGGGTCACCCTGTATACTCAAACATAAAGAAGAAGTACCCTTCCGCGTTTTTATAACAGTAGGCCTCTGCTGTCACTGCTGCACATATATCCTGTGTTGTATATGTTGGGAAACAGAGTGGACATGGAGCTCCCGTGCATTTGTTACTCGGTCCAAACGCATTAGAATCAAAGAGAGGTTTATGTGTGGGAATCCGTTCCATTAGCGCTGCCTTCACACAGGCCAGAAGCCGTGCAGGATGAAAGGGAGGATTTATCTGCCGGAGCTCATCACATGGTGTGACCCGGGGCCTGGAGTAGAAAGGTCTCTCACTCAGGTGCCATGGAAACCAGCCCACTACCGGGTGCCTGTCCCGTCGTCCTCCAGTCGTCCTCTGTGCTTTCCCTGTATGGCTATCTGGCCATCGCTCTGAGGAGGATTCCCGGCCCTGTTGAGTGTCCGAGTTTGTTCTTGTAGAGATTATTCTACAAATGTGGAAGCTTGTGCCTCCATTGGTGCGTTACAGAACTGAAATCTCAAGTAGGATGTTCCTTAAGACACTACGAGCGTATTGTGCCACTGTGCACAGCTACATGACAACACATTTGTTGTGATGGCTCTCTCAGTTTCTCCTCTCTCTCTCTCTCTCTCTCTCTCTTTCCTTTCTTTGTCAAGGAATCCACTGAATGTTTGGTGCTTCTGTAAGTAACAATCTGGGCACGGAGGACTGAACATGGACATGATTAAACAAATAAAGTTAGAAAGAATTAGGAAATACAAAAATGGAAGAAAAGCAGGTGAGGTGAATTGGCAACACTAAATTACCTCTGTGTGTGTGTGTGTGTATGTGTGTGTGTGTGCGTGTGTGAAAATGTGCATCTTTCTATAGTACCCGACCATAGACTGTGTAATAAGTGGAAGTGGTCCCTTAGACGTCAGCCATTGGTTTGTGAACATCTTTTACAACCAGAAGTCACACAAGAGTGTGAAGCTAAGTACAACCAAACGCTGAATTCCAGAAAGATAATTTTCTCGGCGACCGAGAAGGTCATAATTTACTTTCATGAACGAAAAACAAACACACTGTGAAAGGGTTAAGGAAAACTCAGTCAACTCACCGAGCCAGGCCAAAGCACATGCACCTGCTTTATTCACTCCTTTACCCTTAATGGGACCATATTTCAATAATGGACATCATGCTGTATATTGAAGAAGACTTGAAACGAGTGATTGAAACCATAAACTCAAGTTTACAATGTTTACCGAGGCAATAAATCAAGTGAGAAGTATAGAGTCATTTTCTCATAGACTTTTATACAATCAGACTTCTTTTCACCATCAGAGCTGGACATTAATAATAAGGTAAATTTATGGCGCTTCTGCATTGGATTCACTTTTCAGAGCCGGACGTTGCTGCCCGATAGCACCCCACCTGATCCCTGATCAGTACAACTATTGAATGCATGAATGTGAGGGAGCGGCGTGAGTCTGGGCCTGTGAAGACGAGTAAACTCAGAGAAAACCAAGTCAGATGTGAATAGATTTATGACGTGCACGTTAACAAAGATGCATTTATGTGGCTAAGTGTAAACAAAAGTTTGTTAAATCGCATCTGGACTTTGGCTAGATATAAAACACTTTAAATAATAAGTGTGTAAACAAAGCTCATATATAATATAATACATACATACGAATACATACTTTTAAATATATATATATAAATATATATACATTCAAACATTGTTTTTATATAAAATGAAAACAAAACAAATGTAAAAAATTAAGAAAACAATGGCCCTCATTACAACAGCCCAGACTTTCCTTCAGAAGGATTCATTTCTCTCACATAGATCAGCTAAAATCCTTTCAGATCAAATCCTAAAATGGAGGCAATAAATAATATCCGGTTAAATGACAACATTTGTGGATTTTCTTTCGTCAGTTAGTTTCCTTGAAGGTTTTGTCCACTGCCTAGCACCTGGAAGAACCGCAGTCTAAAGCTGCTGATCTGTCCTACACCTGGGCGTTATATTTGCCACTGCTGTTCGAGTCTGCCTTTGTTACTTTTAATAACTGTGACTGCATCACAGAATCCTACTTATGTCGACGGTACCCTGGACTGGGAAATTAGTGCATTCCACGGCACGCTCCATAATATATCGCTTATGTCTCCGCTGCAAATTAAGCGCTTTACAGGACCTCTAGAAGCATTTCCTGTTTTATCACTAGTGAGTGGCTGATCATACATCAGCCTGGCAATGAATGGATGAAGATCACTGCCAGCTCTGTGATTTGTTTGCCTTGCCATGTACCCGGAAAGTACCAGCATATATTTAGATTTCTAAATGCCCCGCTAACGTAACTTAGCAGATGTTGAGGAGTCATATGGATGTTGGTGTAACAGAGACCCCCTCAGGTATTCTCATTATTCTACAACTGAGCAGATGGCAGGGAAACTTACCACACTTACCATTATCCATCATACATATTCTGCTCCCAATTTACATAGCCGGCGCTTCACAGGAGCTCCTACAGGGAAGGTACCTAGCTCCAGGATTGCACTACGGCTCCACCTGAGGCCTAGGAAGACAGTCTGAGATGTCACTGCCACTACACCTCAAACTCAAATATGCTAATAGTTGTACAGAGGAATTCCGATGGGGGCATCCCAGTTGTATATCTTGAATTGTGAGGGAGAAAAATCTGTAGCTCGATGATTTTTAAATAGATTAATATCAATCAGGCCATGTTTTTACAATGAAACAGCCTTAATAAAATGGTAAAATAGTTGCTTTTATTGTATTGTGGAGTGTTTACAGCCTGTCACTCATCAGGACCTCAAGTTTCAAACTGGATACATTTACAGACCTTTCAAACTCAAATTAGTAAACATTTACAGATTCTCAACCTATTTTCTCAAACAACTTCTTGAGTAGTTTACTTTGCTTTTGGAGCACTTTGAAGTCGTGTTTTTATGCCTGAGTCCATGTGTTATTTATTGTGATGCATGAGCAGAAATGGCAGCAATATAGAGGCAGTTAGCTGTTAGCGAGCTAATGTTAGCTATGTGTGAGCACGTTACTGTGGTGAGGTTAAACACTTGCAAACATAATACTGCACAGCTTTCTGTATTCTATTGTAACACAAGTATTATACTGCCAAAATACTTTATCGTGACAGAAATGTAGTCAAAGTAAAGCTGACATTTTGACCAAATGCTTGCTGGACACGTAACGTTGTGCCTTCATACTGTCGGGTCCCACATTTTCCTCTCCTTCCTGCTGATGACTCATATGCTATTGCCTGTATTGTCATATGTTTTGGTTCAGCAGTTTCTAAAAACTTAGTTCTGGGTTCTTTACCTTGTTGCTAGCGCCTCTCACCACAGAGCAGCTTTGAGGCATTTTTCTGTTGCATGATAGCTGACCAAAGAGACAAGGGGGCACCTTCACGCATTACAAAGTCAATAGAGAGCATTGAATAGTTTCCCCCTCTGGTCTGGGTGGATTTTAATTGTGCGCTGTCTCTAGAGAGCAGTAGTTCTCTTTTTTGACTCGCAACCCCCTCAAGAATAATCAGGAAATCCCCCAGTTAGAAACTCATCTTCAGGCACATTTTTACTCTCACAAACACTCAATAGAATCTATGCTTAGGCTAATTATATCACTGGTTTTGGCAATGCAATAAATAAAAACATTCCCCAGTCTAAAATATGTTATTTTACTTGTTTGATATGTTCTTTTATTTGTTTTCTCCTCAAACCATCTGGTGACCCGCTGAAATGATCGTGTGATCCCTTTGGGAGTCCCGACCCCCAGATCTAGAACCACTGCTATAGCCGTAGACAAGATGTGGATCACGGTGATTCACCTACGGGTTTTGTGGACTTCTGTTTTGCCTGTCGGCATTTTGTTTTTGTTTTTTTGCAGCCAGAAGTGACATGGGACACACCCGAACTACAACCAAAAGCTTAATAACACATTTTTGCTTGTTACAATTAAATGAAGTGAAAAGTGAAGTTGTTGTCTATTTTTCTCTGAATTCCTCTAATTTACGAGATGAACATCATGCTGCATTGATGATGACTTGAAACTGGTAATTGAGTCCATAAACTTGTGTTTACCATGTTTACTGAGGTAATAAATCAACTGAAAAATGTTTCTTTATGTTTTCAGCCAGAGGAGGCGCCCCCTAATGGCCATTATAAATAATGCACTTTTCAGTCCTAGAAGTTGCCGCCCGATCACCAACGTTTTTACATTCTGTCGCTGATCTATAGGTGGTGGTAATTTACCAAGAAATGCGTCGTTTACGGAGAGAATCTCATTTTATTTTTAAAAATTCTTTATTTTTCTATATTAAAAAGGAGGTCATCCACCCATCTAACAGCGTCTCTCAGCTGCACACACTGAAACACTGGCACTCTTATAAGTCTTTACATACCTTCCTCCTTATGTGAGTCACTCATGTATACACACATACAGGTTGGTGATTTGCACAACACTGTTCATACTTTAGCTCGTTGGAGCTTTTTTGTTTGTGTTTTTGTAATTTTTTTGTTTTCTTGCCCCTCCTCCTCTTCCTTCTCCTCCTCCTCTCTTCCCTCTGAATGGCTCTCAGTGGCGGAGGAGAGCAGCGGCAGTGAGGCAGCACTGGGCCTGAAGGGCACTTTTCAGCCTGGCCAGACACACTCGGGCCTTGCTGCTTGGCTGCGCAACATGGGTCACCGCCTTACATTAGGAGGACCCTGCCAAAGTCAGCCAAGCAGAGCCCTGCAACATACCTGAAAACGAAGGAGCAGAGTCGAGGCGCCCGCTGCCCAGTGCTGCGACAAACACACGCGTGTTTGAGTGTAAGAATGAGATGTGACGTCTAAAAAAAAGAAAGAAAAATTAAATGTGAATATCTCAAACATAAGGTGTCTCATTGTCAGGGTGAATTTTTTTTTTTCTTCTTCTACTCCAAGCCATAAATCTCCAATCACATTAACTCTCTTATAATTATAACAAATGAAAAGCGCTTGCCAATAGTTTTGATTGGTGTGCCTAGCATCTTGGCACAGCCCGGAAGGAAAACCGTCTCCCGTGGAGCCCTTGGGTGCTCTCGCTGAGGTCATGAGGGGAGACTAAAGCAGACCTTATGTGTCAGCCGCTGTTATTTATTTGGAGTTCAGGCTCTATTCATCACCCTGCTGCCACTCCGAACCGTCTCTACCCTCTCTGGAGGGAAGGCGGCCCCCCCTCCCACCGCTCACCCAAGCTTCTCCCTTGCATCCCACCTCCACAGTCCAATGATCGACGTTTCACGAGAGGCACCTCAAGGTGGGGCTAAACGGTCTTATATTCCCAATCATGTCGCGTAGGCGGAGTCTGACTCCCATGCTCTCTGCCTGCCCAGCCTGTACTGTACATGACGAGGGGATGTGAGTGAGTGAAATCAATCCACACTCCTTATTTCTCACAGACACGCTTTTTGTGTGTGTATGTGTTTGTGTGAGGGTGGTAAATTGGCAGGAAGAGTGTTGTGTATGTAGGGGGGTGGGGGTGGGGGGGGGCGGATTTTGGATCAGTGCGCCACATTACAAGAAAACGTGCCCTAGTTCGTGTCAGTAGTAGAAATCAGCAGTCTCTCTCTCTCTCTCTCTCTCTCTCTCTCTCTCTCTCTCTCTCTCTCACTCTCTCTCTCTCTCTCTCTCTCTCTCTCTCCCTCCCTCTCTCCCTCCCTCTCTCTTCTTTACGCACGCCGTACACTCCAGTGAAGGCAACGGCAGTTCAGATCAAATTTCACATTCAGCTCCGACCAGCTGAGGGGAGAGACAGCCAGAGAGAGCAGAGGAGGAGGACTCGTGTCTCCGCTTTCCTCTCCGATACCCCCGCCAGAAAAAGAAGCAGAAGAATAAGAAGAGAAGAACAAGAACAAGAAGAAGAAGAAGAAATAAGCCCCAGCGAGGAAACGACCGGGCGCGCGGCGCAAATATTCAAAACACCACCGGGATTTTTTATTTTTTTTCCTCCCTCTTTTTCTTCTTATATGTATTTTTGCAGGATTTCAGCAGCGCAACAGAGAATTAGATAGAAGGAAGAAGGAGAAGGAGAGGAAGAAGAGATGGACGAGCAGACGCGGTTGATGCACTCTCACACGGGGGGAGGCATGGCAGGGCACCCCGGCCTGCCGCAGCACATGCAGGAGGGCACCGGAGGGACGGACGGCGACGGGAGGAAGCAGGACATTGGAGACATTTTACAGCAAATCATGACCATCACGGACCAGAGTCTGGACGAAGCTCAAGCCAGGTAAAGACCCGTATACTGCCGGGGGAGGCGGCGGAGAAACACGTTGCAAAAAAAATAAAATAAAGAAAAGGAGGACAATTTAAAGAAAAATGCGACTTACTAAATTTACACAGTGCGATGAGACTTTTTTTTTAAATTTAATTTGAATTGTGTAATAAATGTGAGGGCTTTTTGCACAGCCGTGTGCATGGAAGAGCCTGATATGAAACAACGGGGGGCAAATTAGCTCCGCGCTTTTAAAAATAAGTCGCTCGCCGAAGGAGAAAATAAAAAAAAGTGCACGAATGTGGTGTCATTACTGGGACACGCCGACGTGTCGCCTACGGAGAGTATTTATGGGTTTTTTTTATTCTCCTTTTTATTTTTATTTTTTTTAAAGCACTTTACGCTTTAAACCCAGTCCTGGTGTATTCACGAGAGCCCAAAAATATTACGGCTGGTTAATTAATATTTTGAAAATGTAATTACTGAGTAGCAGTGCGAAGTGGCTTTCAGCTCGTTTACAGCGCGGCGAGAGAAAGCAATGCAACTTTCTCACAATTCATCCATCTTGTGGCATCCACTTTTAATTAAGTAAGGACCAAAGTTGTGCATTTCAAATGTTTTTGTTTATTGATAAAGTTTGTCATAATGTATATAAATAAATATATATATATATATATAAATTGTAAAATGTAATAATCACAGGACAACAGACACAGCTAAATAAAATGTTTCTTTGTGTGCATATACAGTTATTGTTGTTTTATTTGGGCCTGTAAATGTGTTGTAGTATTTATCTAAAAGCTTAAAATATATATGTATATATATATATATATATATATATATATATATATATATATATATATATATATATATATATATTTAATGATAGTATACAGACGGCCTCGTTGTCCAATAATGCCGAGGTTGAAGATGTTCTGAGATGTGATGTGTGTTTCTGTGGTTTAGAGTCTGAAGCCACTTCTCTGTTTCAGGAAACACGCTCTCAACTGCCACAGAATGAAGCCAGCTCTTTTCAATGTCTTGTGTGAAATCAAAGAGAAAACAGGTACGTTCACGTTCATTCTGCACCACGAGCAGGCGAGCTCCACACGGTGCACTGATGTTGTCCAACACACTGTCTGCAAGAAGTGCTGCCGGGTCCCCTCGGCCAGCGGTGAAAGAATACAGTATCTGTTCACTGATGGAGCGAGTAGTTAAAGCATGAGGAAGAAGAAGAAGAAGAAGAAAAAAACACCCCAGAGAGGCACCAGCTCTTCTGAGAGCTATTTTATCATCACCGTGTAATGAGCTATTCAGACTCAGATTCACAAAAGGAGAACCCTGATGTTGGACATTCAGTCACAACACAATTCTCAATATGCATTTCACTGACACGCACAACATGTGTTTCCTCCTGTAGCTATAAAGTCTGCATGTTTTTTTGTGTGTTTTTTTCCCCCCCAACTCTTTCACAATAGGATCTGTGGACAATTACCTTGGAGCAGTCCTTATCAATTATGGTGTCAAAATATGAATGCGGGTTTAAAAAAAAAAAGAAAAAAGTATGCTATTGTGGAATAATAGAGAGTATTGAGCAAAAATTGTCACAAGCGCGTTGATGTCTCACCCTTGTGAGTTAACTGTCAAGTCTGGTGAAAACGTCTCTTTCTGTTCTGCGTTGTGTCGCTCTATTAAAGCAGTGGAGAGAGAGAACGTGTCAGCGGAATAATTGCTAGGAGAGAAATAACGCAACATGGGGAGGCGTAAGTCATGTTTCCACCCCCCTCCACGTGACATTTTAGAAATTGTACACAGATGGAATTCAGTGCACCTCAGACCTTGAAACCCTCCAACGCTCTATAGGACCCCTCCAAAAGTTTGCCGCTTTGCTGCGTGCGGGAGGCGGCGGTGCACGTTTCTGTGCGTTTTCACACTCGTTAGTGCATGACATCAAGTGGAATGGCTGGCGGATGAGGAGGGGGCTCCTTTCCATTGTCTCCAAAGTTGCACTTGCTCACACTTGACCTTTGCGCGGCGGCTGGCGCTTGTTTACACGCCGTTTTTTTTTCTCCTGTGTGATCACACTCTAGCCTGGTGCTTTCACGGATGTTTTCATTCAGGGTTTCTCTTTTTTCCATTGAAGCTCACCTCGCTGCCGAACCCGCAAGCCCCGGCAGTTTATCTTGAGTCGGCCACTGCCTCGGGAGAGAGCAGTGGGGAGGGTGGGTGGGGAGAGAGGCCTTTTGAAGCCTTCTGGCTCGCTCCTCTGCTCTTTTTTTTTGTTTTTTTTTGTTGTTGTCTTGGTAGGTTTCTTTTTGGAGAGGGGGTGACACAGTTATGCATAGTGTTTTACTCCCTGGCGCTTTTCGGGAGTTCATCCAAAGTTCGGCTCTGCCGAGAGTACAAAGTAGCCTGGACCTCTCTTCCTGCCTGCACAATCCATTCTCTTCCCTTTCAGCTGGCAACCTATAAATATGAGGTGCAGCTCGCTGGGAGCTCTGGTGCTCGTCTCGTTTGTGTCGTCTTCCTTTTCATCCGGTCGGCTTTGTTCTAAGTGTTCGCGCTTTGCGGTTAATGCGGTTCAAACCGTTTCTCTAATTCTGGTGTAATTTCAAGATTGTTTTAAAAACATTTTTTTCATATCACTTCAAAGGTTCTGGTGTTTCTTAATGAGCCCTCTGCTAATCCTGCTGGAGGTCGATCTGCTATTATGGTGCCGGGGCATTACGAAAAAGAAGTAATTGTGCTCCAAACACGACTTAACCTTCGTCACTGTCGGGTTTGGTGTAAATAAAACAAGATCCGCTTCCACGCTCACGGCAGTCTTGTCGAAAGCCATCATTTCCCGCACACACTGGGGAGAAAGAAAGAAGAAGAAAAGCCTTGATAGGAATGTTGTGTTTTAAACTCGCTTCATTAGGTCCACTCATCAAATATAGAGCATGGGCTTGATAATGAATTCCATTATAATTTATGCATATCGCGCCGAATCAACACAGAAGTTATCTCAGGGCGATTTTTCAATTCAATATATGAATAATTGACTCTCCTGGTTGAGTGTCGGTCCAAGCGGTCCAGATCTGGACGTTTATGGTGTTTCTTTGCTCGGGTCTTGGTAAAACCAACTCTTCTGAAATGTTCAGAGGAGGTCGCAGCTTTTTGCTCCCCCTAGTGGCTCTGTCTTCTTGGGTAATTGCATTTAAACGTGTGTTAAAGTTGCTGATGTTTGAAACCTATTTCATAACTTATCAACGCTTCAGTTTAAGTTCCAAAGTGGGGAACTTAGTGGCATCCTGGCATTTGTAGTTTTTCAAGTTGGCACGAGCGAAGGAAGTCCTTTGGCTTTCTCTCTCATTCGACGGGAGGCTGAATGAAAGATAAAGGATGCCACTTCGCTCGTGTTTTTGTGCGTCATTATTTAGTCTTAGTGACGAACCTGATTGAAACTCTCCTGCCTCCTCCTCCTGTTCGCTTTCCCCAGTCCCGCTTTGAACTACTTCAGAGTGCGCATGAGAGAGAGAGTGCAGCTTCTCCTCCAGGCTACCAGTTGAAACTTCTCAGTCCCGGGTACCACGCGAGCGCATGAGCCGGTGCGTATCCACTGAGCCGCTGTTTGCTTGTGAGAGAGTGTGTGTGTGTGTGTGTGTGTGTTTATATATATTTCTCCCCGGAGCGAGCGTCTGACAGCACCTGCAGGACACAATGCCAGTGTTGATCTAGGGCCTGAACCTCTGACCTGCTCTGTGTATTTTTACCGAGCTGAAGTGAGGGATGGCCAACAGAATTACTGTGCAGTGTAAACAAGCACAATGCTGCAGCAACAGCAGAGAGGAAGGGACAAGGAAAACTCGCACTTTATTTAATCCAGCGCCTGTTTTTCCTCTTTCTTCTTCTTCTTCGTCTTTTTTTGGACAGACATCGACTTTGTCTTTACCCGGTTTCATTCCAGGCATATTTGGGTTGTCTTTTTTACTTCAAAGGAATACTGGTTTTCAGACACAGAGCGTGACTTAGTGTGTGTGTGTGTGTGTGTGTGTGTGTGTGTGCGTTGCGCATTACATTCCTGAGAAGAGACGAAGCATAAAATACACAAAGCATATTAATTATTGTGCTTGCATGTCCAAGATGTGGAGCAAAGGTAAAAAAAAACAAAAAACCTGACATGTCTCGTCTGTGAGGTTCTGGCAAAGACTTTCCAAAAATATACCCAAACAATTTGACTGCTCGGCTCATGAAACCTTATCCGTCCACTAACTGAAAGCAAGTTCGGTAAAGAGAGGCACCAAAAATCAAATATGACACGACTCAATCCAAGTTTTTCTCTCTCTCTCTCTCTCTCTCTCTCTCTCTCTCTCTCTATGTAATCTATCCACCGGTCTGCGCAGATGTTTTGAAGGTGGACTGTTCTCTCTTGGTCTTCACCATCAGTTTTTTCCCCCCCTTAATATGATTGATGAAAAGGCCTCTTTAGATAAGCAAAGGCTTGACAAACTGATTTGGAAAATGAGCCGCCTTGACCCCCTCCCCCCCCGTAAACACTTCACCAACATCATAAATCTCAAGCGGTGTCAAACAGAACCGCTCCTCGACCGAGCCGCTCGGTGAATGCGCGGCTCTGACTCGCCGTTTAACTCCCAACCTCAACAAAAGGCCGGCTTTCTCGCGGCGCCTCGTGTTTGTGTAGTGTAAGGTTTCCAGCCTAAGGGGATCCTTCATTTATAAAAATGACTCGCCGAGTGATGTAATGTTATTTTTTGAAAGGTGAAAACGGGGTGTTTTACGGAGGTCGGCCGAGTAGCGCTTGACAGGGTGAAATGAGCCAGGAGGTCTGATTATGGAAGGTGCATGAAAGCCTTCACTGCTTTGACCCGCTCAGACGCTCGGCTTCTGCCTGTCTGTGGAACGGAGGCTGAACGGCGCCGCGTAAACACTCCAAAAGGGTGATCAGGTGGCTTTTCTAGTGGCATCGCACCATAACAGTGAGAATAGTCCTGTAAGATGATGCAAAAATGAATCTCTGACGATTATGGCATGTAATTTAACCGTTTTCAGTCGTGATTTGAATAACAGGTTGTTTTTTTTTGCACCTTATTCCTCTACCTGTGATCATTTGAACTGAACGTCTTCAGGGTCTGGACTGTAACTCGGACAAAAACCCGAAGCAACAAAAAATATTACTTTTGCTCACGATTAATCTGCCAATTATTGTCTTGACTAATTGATTCAACAAGCATATTATCCAAGGTAACCTCTTCTTCAGTTCTGTATTTTGGCAGGTTTTGCTTTTTAAAAGGACGTAAACGTTAGTCAATTTGAAAAAAATGATTTATCTTCTGCCCATCGACTAATCAATGAAGGGACCGATCGTTGCCGCTCGAGATGAGACAAGACGTTTGAAGACTCTGGAAGTTTGTGATTGACGTTCACATTTTACACACCAAGCAACTCATCAACTAATTGAACCCCCTCCTCCCCGCCTTCCCCCATCAAATACAACTTCATTCAAATTGAAAATAAGCGTAAAAAAAAAAAAAAAGGACAGCAACTAACAATTATTTTCATTGCCCATCAATCTGTCTATTATTCTGCGATGTGACGACACCTCATTTCGAAGCAAACATCAATCTTAAGCATTATCTGCACGGGGAGTGCAAACCAGCAGACAGCAAAAGTGAACGTTAGCTTGTCTGCATGTCGACGGCTGCTCTGATGGCGAGCGTTGTGTCGTGGGCCCCGTCTCCTCCATGCTGACACAGCAGCATTCAGGGAGGGTGAGGGTAGGGGGGGGTGGAGGGGGGATGCTAAGCTCGCCGCCACAGCTGTTTCCCCAATCTCTCTGCTTAATCATCCACTGAGAGAGAGGGAGAGCAAGATCTGAAGTCTAATTCTGCTCCGAGGATGGAGATACAGGGAAAAATGGGTATTGATCCACCGGCGCCGGGCGCGCATGCAGACTTTTGCCTGCATTTCGACGCAGAGCCCTAATCACAGAATCATCAGTGAGTGACAGCGTCGTAAATGGTGCGTTAATACCATTACAGTATAGAACAATGTGCTTACATTATACATTATGCTAATTGTCAGTCGCCTAATTGATACGTGTTAATCATATTAAGGAGCTTAATTAAAGGAATCTTACTGCGCTGCCATTTGTTAATTAACGCTGACATCACTTGTACACTGGGAGAGGGATGGGATTTCTTGCCAGGAGAAGTTCCTCCACGCTGATGAGCCTCCTCTCACGCTTTTAACGGATATATTTGTGTTGCTATATGTTTTTTAGTTTTTTATGCTCCCCTCAACTGGAATGCAGAGTTTGGAGAAAGAAAAGTTACGTTGAGCGCAGAGGATCAGTGAAGGCCGTTTGGGTTTTCTGCTTGTTCTCCTTCATAATCTCAGTCCCGGCAGGTTTTTGTTTGTATTTGTACTTCTTTTTTTTTTCCATACAGATTTTCTTAATACGTTACGAATTTAATCAAGTCTGCAAACTCGCTCCGCGTGTTAAATTGAACATGCAACGGCACATTTAGATGTGGTTGCCATACCAACACCCCCCCCCCCCCCCAAGGAGTTCATTTTCCGTAATGTAGTGTTCGGAATCTCATTTCCTCCACTTTTCTCCCCCTCCCCTCCCCCCTCCAGGCGTCCACTGTACGTTTGCCACGAAAAGCTGCCACGGCTTTGTAGACGCTGAGAGGAAAAGAAAGAGAGAGGAAAAGAGAGAGGGAGGCCTCTCTCCACGTAGTGGAAATGACACAAATTAATATACACTACTTAAACCAGACCAAGATTAATGGTTCCCTTTCGCTGCAGCTTAGTCCCACTGTCAGTTGCCGGGTGCTCGTTGGACAAAATCAACACTAATCAACATTTATTCCACTTTTGCCCTGGGCTCTCAGGAGTCTGGCAGGAGTGCACCCCCCCTCCCCCCTCCCTCTTTCCCTCTCAGCAATCCACCCCTCCCTTTCGTCCGTCTCGCTACGCTTTTCACCTCTCATCCAGCTCCTCCATACATCACCCTCCTCACACCGCTCGGCTCCTCAGAGGAGAGTGCGCCCCCTCCTATCAGGCCGCATTAGAGTCATGATAGATTTTCTCTTTTCATTTGCATCTGATATTTAACACGGCAAAGCAGTTGCTCTGTCACTTTACAGTACGCGCCTGTGCGTGTGTGTGAGTGTGTGTGTGTGTGTGTGTGTGTGTGTGCCAGTGAGGCTTTCTTCTTTGTTTGGGTCGTGTGTTTTTTTGATTTATGTAACACTTAAAATACGTGGAAACTGCAACTCCAAGGTTGGGTAGTGAGACAAAGTTATCGCATTTTTGCGATATGTTTCTATCCTGAGAGAAGACAGTGTTCCATCCCCGGTCCAAATCGGCGCAGTTGTAAAAAAACAAACAGCGTTCAGTGAGTGGCATCAGAGGCTTCCACAGATCTGATAACTCGTCTCCGTCTGGCCGAGGCTCCCGATTGGCCGAAACAGCGCATTGAGTAAATATCAGAGCTTTCGTTCTTCTTACTGGGACTGTGATGGCTGTTATTCACTCGAGTTGGGTTTCCCTCAGCAGAAAAAAAGTTTTTCCACATCTCCTAACTCACACTTTTTGTGCTGGAACACAAAAGCGTTCATTAAAATCCGAACGCACATTTCCATACGCTTCATTTACCGCGCTGAGCGCGGTAGCTCATCACAATATCCTGATTCCCAGGAAAATAACCCTGACTTTAATTCCTCTAATCATGTCACTTTGATTTGAAAATTCAAAATGATATTCAATCTGTAATCATTTGTTTAAAAAATCCCCAGCGTGTGAATGCAACAGGTGGCGCCTTGTACTCCAGCGGGAGTTGTTTGTCAAACGCTGACAGGAAGATTAAAAAAAAAGAGGAGAAAATTTGCAGAAACTATCTGACACAAGCATTTTGGCTTTAACACCAAAGTGACCAAATTGTGGCAGAACGTGATGCCGCTGACGTGACAGTATCGCCATCTTAGGGCCGAGGTGGCCGGATGCACCTCAAGTCCAATCTCCATGATTCAAATGAAGTTTGAGTTTGTTTTGGTATTCACTCCTTCTCCTCCAATAGTAGCAAAACCCATTCCTCCATTCCCATTCTCATTCCTCCAGCTATTGTCTCACCTCGGCTAGATGTGCTGGATCTATTCCCAGCATGCTTTGGGCCGAGAAACCGAGAAACACCCTGGTGTGGTGACCGGTCCAGCGCGCGCGGCAGCTCACATTTTATTAACGTCCGCTTAATCGGAGGCGGGGTTCCCTCCCGCAGCAGCCTCGGATTTAGAGATTGCACCGTTGCCTCGTTCCACTCCGAGGACGCAATCGTGCAAACAGCTGATGCCGCCTCGCCTGCTTTGCCAAGACATTCGGCGCAGTGTTGTCCATCTTGCAGCACGGCGCGGCCAGAGGCACCGTCATGGCACCGTCATGGCACCGACTGGCCTCATTGAAGTGACACACAGTGCTTTGTCAGCTCTCAGTGTCTCAGGTGCCAAACCTGCGCTTCCCAAAATAAACTGTCATGAAACATGGCAGGATAGAAAAATGTCGGAGCACGTCGGAAGAGGGGGCGGTGGGTGGGGGGGGTGCCCCCGTCATCCTGAAAGGAAACAAATGTTCCGTCGCAGAAAGGCATTGTGGTTCTTGGACGCCGTCCCGGTGCCGACGCCAGCGACAATAGCGGGGAAACTTTGAAAATGGCCTGCGACGTCAGCGGTGGGTGGCGGCGTCCGGGTCGGATCGCAGACGCGGGAACTTGGGAGCTTTCTCCTGCACTCGGCGAAAGCCTTTTTACTTCTCTTTTAAGTGCTTTTACTTCACCGCTGGACCCGTTGGCTCTTGACATGTCTTTGCTATTCGCAGACATCCTCCTCCAGAAATAGCTCGTGCTTACTGTAGTTAGCTCCTCTTCCTGTTTTATAAATGGTCTGTCACTTTCTCTCCACGGTGCCACGTTACACCGGGGGAGCTAACGCTGGATGTGCACTTGGCTGAAGTCGCATTCGGGCGGAGTTGGAGAGGGCGGGCTTGTGGGAAGTCACACGCAGAGACGCCTTGGCGACCTTCGAACTGTAACCACCGGCCGCATCTGCCCCGCTGGATTCACGTGTTCCCCCCATCCCCCGCCCTCCCTCGGACTGGGGGCCTCTGTGGCTGCCGTGACATTTTTATGACTCGTGGACTGAAGCAAAGGTGGGAGTCACGAAGGCTTGAAATGGAAGTTCAGTCCTCACCTCCATTAATGAGGAACCAGCAGCTAATCATGCAGACAGGGAAGGATTCTGTAGCCGTGCAGAGAGAGACGGATAATGATGTTCCACTGAACACGGGCGGCACAGGGTGGGATGGGAGCGCTGTTTGAGGCAGGGTTGTCTAGGAGGTGGTTGAAATGGGGCCATTACTGTTTTTCCTGGGGGGAGGGGGGACCCGCTGAGTGTTACAAACTCATGCTGAAATGATACAGGAATAGACTAGCTTCTTTTTCGAGTGCAGTAAACCAATGAAAAGGGCAAACAGACATGTTTTTGAGAGGAACTCACAGATTACGGTCGCAATATTAAACGCGTGACTCATGTTGGTTGTGAATTGAAAGCAAAAAACAAAACCACAATCAAATTACTCATTAATGTTTCTGCAACAAAACTACTTAAATTTGAATGAGTCAACAATGACAATGACACTGTTGGGACAGGAACAGCGGTCTCATGGGTTAAAGTCCTGGGTTTGCTCTCTAACGATGCAATGCAATGCAGGCCTAATGAGTAACTGACAACATTAAAACATTTTGGTCTGGCTAATGCGAGTGCATGTGCTATTATTTAAAACACAATTACGGCTTGCAAGTTGGAGACGTAGATCGTGACAGTATCTCCCCCTCGGTGAGAAAAAAGCTGCAGCTCGCCAACAAACTGTTAGCAGGATGGCAGCAAACGCACCGCCACTGGCAGTCGCATCAAAACTGAATCCAATATTAACAAATACAACAGATTTGGCCATTTTAAAGGTTAAAAATGTCCGACGCAGCAAAAGAAGCTGATTTAGGCCGCTGATATGGTGTGACTACAAGGTTATCAGTGTAAACACAGTCAGAATCAAGGGTGCTTTTTCTTCTTCTGTTCTTCCCATCATGCCGTCGGCCTAACGCACAAACTCTTCAGATTATCTAAAAATATGAAGTCTACCGACAGCATTGATCGTGCCCTTGAAAAACAATGTAACCGGGAACAAATACTTACAGCTCCTCACATTTCTCTTGTATAATTGTTATTATATGCGTACAATGTTAAATTATACACATTGGTGTTTTTTGGACGAGCGATTCAAAAGCGTCACCAATGTGATGGGCACCTCTGACTATTTCCTGTCATTCCAAACGCTAAACGATTATGAGTCAATCAGAAAATAATAATTGGGAGATTAATTGATAGTCAAAGTAGTCATTAGTTGCCGTTCTAAAAGCCAGCTGGCCGCCCTGTCACCGCCGTCGCCGCTGATGAATGCACATTGCTCCCGCCTCGGCTGTAAAAAGATCGTGTTGATAAGTTAATATTCCGACAACAGGGATGAGATGAAGAGGTTTTAGGAGTTTGGAGGATAGCGTAACCTTGATAAAACGCTCATCTCAGTGACATTGATTCTCACCATCCATCTTCGTCTGATGTGAAGTATGCAAATGGTGGCATCGGCTGGGAGTGGAGTACAGTGCTGTTAAATGGGCCATTTCAAATGTTCTTTGTACTATGCTGACTTCCAAAAAAAAAAGAAATCCCTGTCAGCCAGCGCGGCTCGTGCGAATGTCTTTCCAGAGACACTTTATCCACCTTCATCCTATATCTTCTTCCATTTATTCCGCGTCTCTTACCCCCACTGCCCCCCACCTTCTTTTATTTTACTTACCTCCCCCTCCACATCTTTTACCTCCCCCTCTCTTTGCCTGCTGTACAAATTAGGTATACTGACAGTGTCAGAATGGCTACTCATGAAATATTAACAGCTTGTAGAGAATTTTACTTCGCTACATTTCTCTTCATTTCCAACGATGTCAGCACGGTGCTGTGGAACCTTTATTTGTGTGAGTTCAGGCGGGCTATTACCCGAACAACTCCTTTTTTTTTCAGGTTTCACACGATATCCATCAACCTCTCTTTCCACATGTATGTATTCTAACTTTCCTCTGGAAATGGAGGGGAGACAATATTCCAGTGCGTTTATTTCTACCGCCCACATCTCGAGGTAACATGAGCAGGGTACAATATCCTGAACGTAACAACGTGTTTGTCGCCTAATGGAAGTGGTAATCATCCCCTTATGAGTGAGATCAGACGCACATATGGGTAGTTGTTAAAAAAAGTTAAAGCCTGAACTGACTGTTGAGTCCAATAAGAGGTGGGTTAGGATCAGTATTTCTCAACATGAATCTGCGTCTGAGAGGCTTCATTTTCTTTTTCCGTATCCGTCTCTTTAAGATGTTTTATTATGCTTCCTTTAACCGCTGGTCTCCAAATGCATTCAACTGAGTGGGCGGGGATGGCCTCTCTCTCTCTCTCTCTCTCTCTCTCTCTTTCTCTCTCTCTCTCTCTCGCTCCCTCTCTGCCTTTTTGTTGGATAGCCCCTTTAAAAGATGGAGCTGTCAATCATCTGCTGGCTTCCCGAGTCCTGAGAGGCAGCGTCGGTTCTCGGTGAGGGACCGGAACAATGACTTTTGTTGTGACACGTGCATTTCTGTTGAGCGTTCTGTGGACAGCGTGTTGCCCTGTAATTAAGTTCATCCCTTCGTTCTGAATGGAGCTAAGAAAGGAGGCGCACAGATGGTTGTCCAAATAACAGAAATTATGGAACACAGATCAAATGATCCTTTCTGTTTTTAATTTGAGTTTATTGCATCTTATGTCTCTTGTTTTCATAGCTTTGCTCTTCATCTGTGGCTGTTACGGTAATGTTATACTTGCGGCTGTAGTTTTTCCCCCATAAAATGTAATTTATTGATTTAATTATGCACCAGCCTCAAAAAAGCTAAATAACAACAACAACCACACAAGGCTACTCAAAATACACGTATAACTCAGAGCACTCACATTAGAAACTAGCACTTGTGGAGCGTTTTTGAACATATGAACGATTCTCTAAAAAAAAAATCAGCCTTAATATTTAGGTGTTCGTCAGCTCCGTTTCAGCACTACGGACAGCGCCGTACCACGACGCCCAAACACGACAAACAGGAGGGTTGTGGCCCCGAAAAACAACAGCTAAGCAAAAGCCACATGTATCTTGGCACAGGGGTCAACTGAAGAGTCAAAACGCTATATCTGCAATGGAAGAAATGGTAAAAACCTCAAAATGATGTCTCCCAGTATATATCGTGATATCCCCCAACACTATCCTCAGACAATGCCAAAAGAACAGGCGGAAAAAAAATCTTCTGCAACTGCTTTGTTGCTGTAAAAAAAAAAAAGAAAATGGAGGGAAATGAGTTGATGAGGTGTATCCTCCTCTCTTATCATATGTAGCTGGGACTTGCTCTCCTCTTGACTAATGATGATGTGTGGCACAGGTAGCTGTCAGCGAGCCATGATTAATTAAAAGGGAAACTAGGCCAATTAGTCATATTGTTCTAACCGTGGTCAGTGAGCAAGGATTTCTCCGCTGTACCTCGACAGCCACGACGCGCTGGCTTCTACGACTACCGGGGGGCGGAGTCTTATCGGGTCCGGCGAGTTGAATCTGCGGACCTGATAACAATTCTTGAATGGGGCTCATGAAATGTAAGCGTGCCGAGCTCGAGGTCCACATCACGAAGGGATCCGGGGCGCTCTCGCGTCTGCCGGGTTTAAAGTCTCGTAGGAGTCCCTCCTTCCCTTCCCCCTGCGAACGCGCAGTCAAATGCTTCATTCCCTTCTTTGTGTGTTTTGGCGGCCCCACCGTGCAACAGCGATTAGCATTGCTGAGGAGCCGCCTTGCTCTCGCTGCACGGCGCCCGAGGCTTCTCAGCTGCCAGCTGCGGGTCTTGGTGCAGGCCCAGTGAGCAGCGCGGAAGCCTTGCCCGCCGTTTTGACGGCCGCGCCGCTCCCAGCGTGCCGCCTGGCCCCTGTCAGCATCAGCGGCCCCTGTCATATCTGTCTCGGGTCTGTCCCGACAGCAGAACCCGGACGCCCCCCGCGTCACAAAGGCGGGCTCGTCCTGGGAGAGACAGGTGTCAGCAACCCCAGCCCCGCCCCCTCGGGGGCAGACGCCCCGCTGCGACGGAGCCTCACATTTGATGCCGAGCAACCCACGGAAAAAAAAAAAGTAGGGTCAACTCTCTCCGCCGCGCCATTCGCCGGCGCCATATTGCCGGAGACCCCGAGGCCCGTCAGAGCGCCGGAGAGCGTTCACGTGTCAGACGCGGAGCATCCGCCAGAGAAGACCGTCCAAGTCCAACAGCATTACAGACGGGGGGCTGCCTCCTGACTGACTGACACGCTGACTGACAGCTTTATTGTGTCCTTTGAGGAACGGGGGATGAAAGGCTCTCTCGCGAAAGAGGCCTTCCAAACACAGACCATACTCAGCCGTGCTCGGGAGGAATTACTCGTCCCTTTGTATGCATTGTTGTTCCTTTGTGTGGAGTCCACGTCTTTTCGCTGACAACACTCTTTTTTTTTCTAATTGTACAAAAGCGGCCACGGAGGAATCTGACATGTTGCGTTCTGACGACACAAAGCTGCAGCACGGAGGGAATCAGGGATTTCGCGAGGAACTCGTATTAGCTTAACTTGTTCAAGATAAAAGAAGTTTAATGATAGTAGAGTTGATTGAGCAATCGCACTGCTAACAAAGCGCAGCTACTTTTAGGAATACATTGTGTTTCCTAAAGCGTGGAACGCTTTAAAACAAGCCTTCGATACTTTTTGTTGAACAGCCAGTATGTCGCCACAAGTGAGGATCAATTCAAAAGAAGAAGAAAAAACAGACAAGAGATTTGATTACAAGCATTTAAAAATGATGCTGTATATGTATATGTATGTAAATTCAGAAGCAAGTGTGTCAGTTATTTGGTGCAAAGCACACATTGTTATTATTTAAAGAAATAACACAAAATAGATAAAGCTAAGTGACTAATGGAACTCTCTCTCTCTCTCTCTCTCTCTCTCTCTCTCTCTCTCTCTCTCTCTCTCTCTCTCTCTCTCTCTGTGGCGAGCATCTCTCTTATTTTTCTCTCTAAGTGTTATTTTTGTATTCATTCAAATTGATCCACGGTGGTGAAGCCAGACAAAGTTTGCTGTATATTTAATGTCTTTTAGCAGCCACATTAAGAGTGCAGTTTGAATTGAGGGGGTGGTGTTGGAAGGGGGCGGGGGGGCGCTGTGACATTAATATTTAATTGCAGCCGTGTATCTGAATGCTGCAGGAGCGCCAAGTGATGGATATTTTTAATGATATGAAGAGTGAAGCCCAGAAAGATCAATGCACACGCACACACAAACACACACACACACACACACACAGTGTCTGTCAAAGTGAATATATGGGCCTAGCGAGGATGAGTGTGCTCCCACACTAATATTGTTTTGGTCCACGAGCCGTCTGGTCTGATCTTACGGGCTGAAGGTCTCCGGCCCAAACGACTCTGTCCCCTTTGCTGGTGCTGTCAGAACTGACAGTCCTCATGTTTATTTCATTTTGCGTCTGGGCTGTCTCGTTTCCCTACCCTCCAATGTCATTAACGCTCGGAGCCAGGACCCTGCAGTGGCGCGCCTAATGAATTCCTCTGCGGCTCCTCGCTCCCCACCTAGTTACCCCAGCTCAAGGTGTCAAATTAAAACAGCCTGGGAAAAGACGGCGAGGAGCCGGCGCTCGTTTGTGTGCGCGCGCGCCTTTCATTGCGCGCATGTCCCGTATGTTGCATTATTTAGTTTGTTTGGGGGCAGCGATTTGTTTTAAGTGGCTCGGATTGAGAGAGTTGTTGTTGTCCCCCTCCCCTCCCCACACTCCCCACCACCACCTCCCCTCCCAGGACCAGCGGGAAACAAACAAGCAAAAAATAAACTTCTTAATCTTCCAATTAGAGAAGGAAAAAAAAAGTCGTCGACGAGCGACAGACAAAAAGCAGTGGAAATGAGTCTGATCCTCTGATGTCAGCGTGCCGCTTTCACCTCCCTTTTGAGCTTTGGGACGACTCGGTGAGGGATTGCCCGCTTTCAACATTTGGGATCTCCGCGATAATTCGGGGGAACGGAATCGACAGCAGCGCGGACGCCTGGGTGACTGCTAATTGTGCGTATTTAGTTGTCATTGTGATAAGCGTAACGAGGCCAGACGTGTTATTGAGCTGTGAGGCTGCAGCCGGGGTGCGGTGGTAGGGCGGAGGGGATGGAGGGGGTGTGTGTGTGGGGGGGGGGTCTCCTGCATTCACCCCCACATTGATGGAGCCTTCACGGCGAGCAGTTGCGTTGCCTCTAAACCTGAGCATTTTCACAGCAAAGCAAAGTGTATGCACACTTCTGGTGAGGCGGCAGGCTACTTTGTGCAACACGGGGCGAGGTTAAGCGGGGCAGTCCTGTGTGATGCGTTCAGTCCATACGGCAGCGGAGACCCTTCAGAAGTGACCACAGTGCTGCTGCTGTGGAGCTGGCCTCGCTGTGTGTCTTCTCTCTCTCTCTCTCTCTCTCTCTCTCTCTCTCTCTCTCTGGCTTTCTCTGACAGCACCGGAAGATGGAAAATGGTGTCAATCAATTCATCACATCAACACGGGTGGCTGTGCAGCGAGGAGAGCCGGGGTGATGGCAGCGTGCAGGAGGAGCGCGGCGGCACACCATTACAGCTCCCTGCCGCAACCGCTTCCCCTCATCCTCATGTCGCTGACGCTGCAGTGCCTTTAATGGACTGACTTGACTGTACAACGCGCCGGTCGCGCGGCAAACAGAGGACTCCCGCGGAGCAGCCACGGTGATCTGCCGTTGTCTGAATGGCCTCCTCCGTATCCTCCTCATCCTCCTCCTCCGTATCCTCCTCACCCTGCTCCTCATTATGCTCCAGAGTCCCTGCCGCGTTTTGGGACGACTCACCGCGGCTTGTTAAGACCAAAAGAATGCCGCTGCGTTAATTAAAGATGTGTAAATGTGCTCGGGGTGGGCCGCATCCTCACATTAGGAGAGATTTGCGGAATCGCCCGCGTAATCTATTTTAATTAAGGATTAATTAAAAAAATAATGGGGATTTTATTTTGCCTGGCAGACTGGATTTGGACACGATTCTGGCGTCTGCCAGCGAGCTCATCAGCAGAATATTGAGCACCTCAGCCCGGCTCCTTCAGGAGCGAGCGGGGAGGCTCTCAAGGTCTCTTGGAGACAAAAGCTCGGCCCTCTCCTCTTTGGAAGAGAAAGAAAACAGGCATTTGCCGTGGGAGGGAGTGGCCAACGCTTTGGCTTAATTAATTTTTTTTCTCCCTCCTGCCTACCCCCCTTCCTCTCATCTTCACCCTCACCCATCCTCTCCTCTCTTTTTCGGCTGGCAGAGCAGCAGAGTGGCTCTGAGACACGGAACACTAGTTGTGCTGGCAATTATGTTAATGGGATGCTATTAGGCCATGATTCCGTATGAGCGATCGGGGAGAAGAAGAGCCCCGGCGGCAGAAAATGATAACGGAGCGTGCGCCTCGTTGATACCGCTCCAGCAGGATCATTTGCATAATGAACCCTCCCCACTAACGAGGGGTGTGGCCTCGACACTGAGCTACTTAGAAGGCTCAGGAGTCGCAGCGTGAGGCGAGCCGACACCGAGAGAACAATGTGACAAAAGAGATTCATGGACTTCGCAAGTCGTTTCCGAAAAAGGAAGAAGAGGAAGAAGAAGAAGAAGGAAGAAAGAAGCCACTTTGGCGAGAGTGTGACTGTGGCATGCAAATGTCCTCGGCTGGCGTCTCTCGGGGGGCGAGCCGAGCCTTCCGGGCCTCGGCTCGGCGTGTTTCCTCCCCGAGACGATACATGACGACGCAGTTAGCGGCGCTGCTGCTATCTTAAAAAGTGAACCGGGGTCTAATTTAGTCCAATCAAAAGTTTCCCTCGCTCTGACGCGCGTGTTTGTGTCTCATGCAGCCAGCGTCGCCCATTGTGAAACGTGTCAAATATTCACCACTATGTCAATTTAAACCTTTCTGTTCGGCGTCGACACTCAGCATTGCACGCACACACACACACACACACACACACACACACACACACACACACACACACACACGTACACACACACTGACATAGTGTGGCGCTGTGTGAATCACTAAGCTATAAGAAGGAAACTACCTTGGGGGCACCAATGCCCCGTGGATTCCCTCAGCAGCTGAAATAAAAAACAAGCTGAGCAGGGATCGCTCCATTTGCTCGACATGCTGCATTCCACCGTAGCCTTTTTTTTTTTATTGCAGTAACGCTATTGATCCCGATCTGAACAATTTGTTATTAATTGGGTTTGCGGGCGTGTTGTGTGTGCGTCTGGATGTCTCGGTGCATTATTTGTGTCCTCCTCAGATGCGGCCACAGGATTTGATCAGAGTGATCTGGAAGGCCCAAGGGAGGACATTAAACACCCAGAATGCCCCTCAGGCAGCTCTCCCCCTCCCCTCTCTCCCTCTCTCTCTCTTCCCCAACCCTTCATTCCCCCTTAATGAGAACTCCTCCTAATTATTTCAGTGGCTGGAGCGTGGGGACACAGCCGGAGTTAGATCCCCTGCGCTCGGACGTGACTGCGATGCTGATGAAGGCGGGGGATCAATAATTTAGGCTCTAGCCTTAATGGTGGAGTGAGGAGAAAGCGATACATCCGAGTCAGAGATTACATTTATAAAAAAAAAAAAAGGAGAAGAAGAAGAAAAAAAAGAACAGAGAAAAGGCACAGCTCCGAGCTGCAGCCGGAGTTAACTAGAAACCCCCCCGCCCCTCCTCACCCGAATGTGTTCGCTGTAAACAGCTGACACATTTATGTTTTACTGGAATCCTTATCGCTCTTCCTTTTAAAGCTAAGTCTGCGTCTAAGTGCTTGTTTACCTAGCTTTGTGTATTCAATTATTGCAGTCTGCAGAGTCACTCTGGAAACGTCTCGCTGGCCAAATGATTTGCATTTGAAGTACATGGGCATATAATTGATTTAGAGGCATGAATATTGATGGTATCTTATCAGCTCGGTGCCCATCCCTCAAACCGCCCGGCGGAGGAATAATGGTCCTCTGAGCATTTTTCTGGTCATCTTGCCTTAGCGGATGCACACATAATCTTTAAGTGTACAGAGCCTCGGCTCCATGAAGCCCTTCCATCTCCCTCTGGGGAGGCATCCATGCATCTTTTAAGGACTCTTCACATCAAGGAGGCCTGGGCCAGAGTACCCTGCAGTCTCTCGCTCAATTATTAAAGCCGGGATTTTGACGCTCTGTTTTTTAACTTAGCCTTGGAAGGGAGGAGGAAGAGGATGAGGAGGGAAAGGGGGCCGCATGCAAGAGGACAGTAGCCGAGCCTCGCTTAGTTCCCCTGAAAGGAAGAGAGAGCGAGGGAGAGAGAGAGAGAGAGAGAGAGAGAGAGAGAGAGAGAGAGAGAGAGAGAGAGATGGTGACAATTTTCTCAGGCAATTTATAGAAGATTTTTGTGTTTTTCTCTGTCGACTTAGAGGAGGGTTTGAAACATTCACATGGATTTCATACTGGAGACGTTCCCTCTTCAAACAGAATGATTCACTGCGGGTTGCATTAGAGTTTTTCCAGCCCTGCGTGATAGAAAGAAGAAGACGAAGAAGAAAAAAAAAGGGGGCTGCGTCCAATTATAACAAGGGCGGTGTGGGGGGGACACATTTGCTCACCATGTTCCCGCTGATTGATGTGCGAGGGCTGCGGTCGGAGCGCTAACCGAGTCCAAACGGCTCGGATTGAAACGTCACTTATTGACTCGGCTCCGGCAAAACAATAACAACCGCAGCGGACGCCGGCGTGCCGGTTGCCAAGTGGGGAGATGTGAGTGATGAGTGAATCTCACGTTATACTCGTCATCGCTCGCAGTGTGAGAGGATTGTAGTTGCCGCGCACAGACTACAGGATCCCACTCGGCCTCCGTTGGATGTCATTGTTTATTGTTTCGTTCGACGTGCCGAGGAAGTCACAAGCGGTTTGGCTGGTGGCAACGCGGCGCTCCGTCTGAACCCGATCCATTGTCTCTGCGAATGTCAGCCGCCTTTAACTCTGATTAAATATTGATGGCCGTGTAAACACTCGTGCCGTATTGAGTACTTTATTCCGAGTCACAGTCTCCCTCCGCGCGGTGCAGCGAGCGGCTCGCTCGCTTGAGAAACAGGCCCGTTTTTTTTTGTTTTTTTTTTCTACGCCGCTCGCTGTTGATTTATGGTGACAAAGTAAAGTGTTCTGACACCGAGCTGAAATTAAGGCCCCCACTAGTTTCCAACCAAGGTGTTGTGAATTTGAATGAATCCCTCAGCGAGCGCGAGCTAACGCGTGTTTTTTCTTTGAGACATGAAGCGGCTGTGAACGCCGACGTATGTCGCAGTAATTTAATATTGTCTTCCACGGGCACAAATATCTCCTGGTTGGGAAAAGGCAGAGGATTAGTACAGCCTAATTGATAATTGACAAGAGTTATTCGGCGTCCGCAATCAATCAACTCGCCGAAGCGGTTTGCTACGTGGAAGCCATTCGTATCTTTGGTGGTTTTGATTCGCACCAGCGCGGACCAAAGTGTGCTCTACGTGCTCGTGAGCGGAGACATCGCAGGACGTGGACGTTCGTTTGTGTTTCAGAGAACTGACAGTCGACTCAACGGCAAACATGGATATGGGTACAAATACCTTCAATTCTCAAACTGAATTGTTTACAATTATTATCAAGCAGGCAGAACTAGCAGGCCTGTGTTGAATAGCATGATTAGCTTGCGCGTTGAACGTTATCCTGCGTCATCAGTTTTTATGGATACTATATATATATATATATATATATATATATATATATATATATATATATATATATATATATATATATATATATATATATATATATATATATATATAATAATAACGTACATTCCACACACAACATAATCATGCCGTACGGGTCACCACTCAGTTGCCCTGACTTTGACCTTTTTCGTTTTCATTCACTTGTTTAATAAAAAAAAGTATTACAGGTTTTTTTTCAGTCTGTGTTTAATATATCCTCAGTAAAACCTGACTCATATGTTTCAATGTGAAAGCCTTTCAGTGGCTCAGGGACATAGGCACAGATTTCCTGCAGTTGAACGCACCACTCCCGAGATAAACCTGCAGCAATAACCAAAGCCTGCGTGACTCGTTGCTGTACAGGATTTGGGAATACGTCGTCAAAAACTCTCTCTGTCTCAGCACTATGGAGCGACAACCGAGACACACATAATATGCACAATGAAACACATAGAAAAGTAATAAGTGCACAGTCCAACACAATCAGGTGGTCGCTTCCACCCATAAAGAAAGCAACACAACAGCTAATGGGCTACAAGGGTCCCGTCTAATAATAAGCCAAATCACTTTAAAGAGACGATTTAACATTAGACACGGACAGGAAGCATATACACGCAGTAAAATGCAGTCAATTACGACATAACTATATGAAATAATAATTTGTTTCTCATTAGCTTGACTTCTATATATTCTACGATAAATGTGTTGCTTCTTTTTGCAACGTGAGCTTTGGAGTTTGCGTTAAAATCTATGAAAATGTCACACAGATCTCACAGAACGTAGCCCCGACCTTTCCCAGCATTAAAAACAGGACACGCTGACTTTCATTGACAGCAGTTAGTGATCAAAAGACAGCAATGTTCAAGCTAAATAATCTTTTTTTGCTGTTCAGCAACCGTCAGCTGACTCTGACTCCGTGAAACTGCAACCTACAGATGAAATGGAGGAGCAGCACCGGGATTTGACACATCCAAGGAGATTTACTCAGATGCGTCACATTGAAAGACTGAGCTTTTGTGTTGGAAAAAGAGAATGAAGTCCCTTCTACACTGCCATTTCTTTTTGGGTTTTGTTCGCTGACAGTTAAGCTAATGTCAGTAAAACTACATTTCACATTAAGAGACGTCCAGCAGCACGATCCTGCCCTTTCCAGATATCGTTTCATGTGAAACATTTGCAAGAAGTACACGCAAAGTGTGTCTCCAATCCAATGTTTCTTTGTTTTTAGTTTTTTAACCATCCCTGTATGGGCAACCTTTATTTGTTGGTGTAATTAGTTCAGACGTGGGTCTATATTTGAATCCCTTACATTTATTTGGGAACTTACTGCACTCAACCATCAGGCAAATTGAGAGACAATCTGGGGACGCGATCCTCCTGGATTGCTTCCGCAGATTAGCTTGAGGCACAGCGGCGCTCTCTACCACCTGCGTCTTTCATCCCACGCTGCAATAGTTGCCACATACTGAGATAATACTATTGCGAGGGGAGACATTTTCTTCCCTTCTCCCTCTCTGTTTTTCTCTCTGTCTTTTCTGTGAATAATAGATCTCTTGCCAGCAGAGTTTCTTCTTTCTCTCTCTCTCTCTCACTCTCTCTCTCTCTCGCTCTCCTGATATCTCAGAGGCAACTCAATGGCTATGTGAAATAGAAGCATTACAGACTCTTACTGTGAGACCGTACGAGTGCGTATGTGCATACACTACACCGCGAGCCGTGTCTGAAATGCCATGCTCCCTCCCGGGAGGGCGGGGGGGGGGGAAGCTATCCACATATAAGAAATGAACGGGGTAATGTGCTGGGAGGTAATGGGTTTATGCAACATACTGGAACAGAGAAGCTCGTTAGGAGACTGGAGCCTTAACCCCAGTACTCCCTTTGTCATAGCGAGACTGGTGGAAGCCGGGGAATTTACTGCTGGAGGAGGGGGGAATTCAATACTAGGAGTCTTTGCACTGAGGCACAGGTGACTTACTTTATGCGTGGAGCCTCCAAGCAGCCGGCCAGCTATGTTGCTTCCCCTGGCAAGGAAGCGCAATCAATAGGAGAGCACTCAGTATTAATACTATGTAAGTGACCCATATGTCAAGTTGCATGTGGAGAAAAGTCGAAGGCCATAGTGATGCTAAAGTAATTCCTAAAAACAAGGAGCTTGGTATTGAACCTTGAAACTTCTTTTGTGGCCCCGTTGAGGTGCAAGAGCTCTTCTTCAGGGAGTCCTGGTCGTGTTTTACTATTATATACTGCTTAATTTGAGGCAAAGTTATTGTACAAAAAAGCTTGTATTCTGATGTTTTTTCAAATATCGAAGCAGAGCATTACACAGTGGATTTGTTGGTCAGTGTTTTCGGACTGTTAAGATCGTTTTAAACAGTTGAGGATTTAATAAACTACAGGCTTATGGCTATAATTAATATTAAATGTCTATCTGAGTTGAACTGTCCACGGATTGGTGTTTGTATGGGTTTTATAATCCTCTTCCATGGGGCAAGCGGGAGTGGAAGTGGGGATGGAGAGGATGTCGGGGCGGCGATGGGAATGGCTTCCGTGTCAGTTCAGGCAAAGCTGATTCCTATTATTATTCTGTGGTATGTGCCATATGTTTTTTGGGGACCGCAACCGCAATTCCCCTGTCATTCAGTTTCTAAGATGCTACGTGTATAAGTACATTCCAGCCCTGGTATTGCAAAATGCCAATATAAAGTATAACGGTCCCTTATGATCCCCTGCGACCGCAAACCTCACAACCCATCCGTCCGCGTGCAGGAATAATATCCCGTTTTGATGAGGATTGTGTTTCACAGCGAGTGTCGCGTTCTGTTTGGTAACTGCGCACAACACGGACAGGAAATCCAACGGATGGGCTTCGTGCCATCTCCCGTGTGTATCATCACACATCGCTGGACGGCACACCAGCCGACTGAAGGGTGCTGCGGTATCTGCACACGCAGCGCTCAACGACGGCGTCAGCATTATGGCGCAGTGAATAACATGCTTCGATCACGTTTGGTTTGTGTGATTGAGACGTGGGTGAGGGTGGGGGGGGGGGCGTAGGGGGAGGGGGGGGGGGGGGGGGGTTTGTGTCTCTCCGCGGCTGTATGGGATTTATTTGGCAGGCAGGCAAGCGTCACCAGGTTTCTGGCCTGCGTGGAGTTTTCCGGTCTATTTCCAGCGCTGCTGTGCTCATTCTAGGTGACTGTGTGTGTGTGTGTGTGTGTGTGTGTGAGAGGGGGGAGGGGGGGGGGGGGGGTACTGTGTGTCATTAAAGGCCCGTCCTCTGCCTCTACCCAAGTGTGAAATGCTGCGCCTTGAGGACGCTGGTCTGCTTTTGTTTGTTCGACCGGTTTGACGCAACTCGGGAATCCCGGGCAGAGGGTCAAGAGCGGCTCTTAGAGGTCAGGGACACGCTGCTCTGGTGGATTTTTGTTCCTGGTGTTTTTGCTTCTTTTACACAGCGAGAATGTATCCTTAGCCTGTCTCATGGATATGTCACATATGCCCACTTAAAAACATTCAGTGTGTCGGATTTAGAGTGCTCTACTAGCAGAAATGGGATACAGCTCTCTGGGCTCACCATGTTGCTCAGCCATGTTTCTCCAGTGGATGAGCCGAGCACGTCTTTATGTTACGTGAAGTCCTCAGACACGCTCGTGACACTGTGGTACCGTAGATGGCGATGGCTCTGAAAGAAACCACGGCGTTGCATTCGGTGGCCGGCGTCATCGCAGTTTCGGCACGGGTTGTTCAGTTGCTTGCAATCTGCAACGTCACCACTAGATGTCACTAAAGCCTGCACGCTGCTCCTTTAAGTCCAGAACTAAATGTACATGAACAGGATTCCTTCAGAGTGTACAGGCTCACTGGAAGACTACATTGTATAGTGTTCAGTTTTCTCATTGACTGTCAGGAAAGAGAAATGAGCCTTTTGGGACACATCACCATAACAATAAAGTTGGTCAATTATCCCCTTGTTGACAGTTTCCAAACCGTTTTATAGTTGATTCAAAGATATAAAACTTTATCGGATACCAACACAAAAAAAAAAGATAAGGGACAGAGCACTGTGTTGTTTTCTTGGCCCTGGTTTATACTATTTATGTTATAGGTCCTTCATGACATTTAAAACTTTATTGGACAGGACTTAGAAATCTGGGGGCAGTATATAAAATTAGGAATTTATTAGACTTTGTGGCCTTTTGTGTCGGTTGCGTTTGAAATGTTATAGCATGGAGAGACAGATGAGCTCGGCCTGCGTGGTTTTAATGCTGCAGTCGGGTAATGATGGGCCGTAAAGAGCAGGTAGCAGATGCTGAAGTAAAAAGAACAGGATATATCAATATTTAGCATAACAGATGTGACTTGGCATTTTATAATGCCATAATTCCCAGCTGACCCTGTAAGTCAGTAATGGCTGAGTGATTAGTAAATACAGCAACACGATGGTTGGAAACGGGCTCTTTGACGTTTATTATTTCAGCTTTCGCAGATACCAAGGGTTTTTATTTTCTTTCTCGGGTCATCTTCTGATTGCTGCGATGAGGCCTGCGTTTCCTGCACAGAGAGTGATATGCTCTCGATGCGGTTCAGGGAAGGCTATAAAAGTCGGAGACTCTTTTTTTCTTTCTTTTTTTTTTTTCCCCGAGGCAGGTGCGCATCCTCAGCCACGAGAGCAGAATTTAAAAGGAGCGAGGAGGTAGGCTCTGCGGGGAAACCAAAGTAGGAAGTCAATAAGACCTGAATCTTTTATGAAGGCAGAGGTATTCAGATCACAGCTCTGTCGACAGAAAGAGCAGCCTGCTGCTTATATGAGGAGACAGAGAGTAGTAGAGGGTCTAAATCTCTCCCTGATTTACCTCAATCCTCATTAATGCAGGAGCTGCTGCTCGTTACGCCTCGTTCCTCACAGAGGAAGAGGCGAATGTTGTGTGAATGTACAGTCTCGCACTGTGATCGAATACAAGAGACAGTGTCATTATAATAAGCGTTGAGCGATTCTCTTTTTTCTTTAAGTCGTATTTCGGTTAAATGAGAACAAACACGATACAATGGGGACATATTGTTTTCATTTTCAGGTTTATACTTGTATTTTGGGTTTGCACAAAAATGAGTTTACATGCTTTAGTTCTTCTCACGCATATGATATGAATACACCTGTATTCACCCTCTGAAAATGCTCCGTTTTAGCACCTGTCTCTTTAAGCCCGCCTCCCACTGAAGCCCAGTCTGCTCCGATTGGTCACGTTTCCATCTTCTGCACCTGCTGTCGCCCACTTCACGGCGTCAGCTACGTGGAGATTAGCGGCACTTCTACCAACGACTGTATAGTCGTGACATCACAACCTCACGCAAATCCTAAAGGCGCAGCTACTTAATACGAGCTGTGTGCATCTCTGCGTGGATTAAGCTTCCACGGTATTTATATAGCGCCTACCACTGCTTTATAATCAAGGAAAACATGGAAATCTGACTTTCTTACGATATGGGACCTTTAAAGAAGAATTCTGGATTACTACAACTTGGTTACTATTTTTGTAGTTTTGTCTATCATTTCTATTGGTTATGATAATGTTGTAATGTTGTAACTGACAGTGACGTTCTTGGTTAAATAAATGTTCAAATTGCTTGTTTGTCCAAAAAAAAAAAAAAGATATTCAGTTTACTATCAAGACTAAGAAAAAACAAGCGAGATGAAATGAAAAAAGACACACGATTAATTCATGACACAAATACTTGTGACTACGTTATCTGTCCCGTGCAGAGCCTTTAAGCCTCTTTCAGCTCGTTGTTTTGGTGTTACCACAACTGTTGTCAGGCTGAACCACATTATTTGGTTCAGTATCACCGCTCTTATCAACCCTGTTGAAAAATTGGACACACACTATTCTAAATGAATGCTTATGTTGCTCTTTATCAGACGGATATGTGGAACGAGGCAACCGCATGCAACTTGTAGCACAACCCCCCCCCCCCCCCCCCGTCTTCAAAAAATGATAAAAATATGTGAAAGTTAGATGTCCATTAAAACGAGTTAGAGCAAAAAGACGAGACATTCTTGGCCTGCTGTAACACTGAAATATGACCATATTTCTTCTTATTAATGCCAGACTTCTTCAACACAGGCACAGACCCAGTCCGCCCTCCATCATCTCCGTCTGCTGTCCTCACTTCACTCAGACGCTCACTGAGTGTGTGAGCGTCTGAGTGGCTCTTGTTTACTCGGAGGAACGTCTGGGGAAGTTTGAGTTGGTTATTGATCAAGGAGACAGAGTGCGTCTGAGAACGGATGTTTTGCGGGGCGTCCGCTGAAGAATAGCCGCGTTGTGTTGTTGAGAACTGAAAATAGCCCCATCAGCGCCTAATCAAATTAATGCACACTTACCGCCGCCAAGATCTAATTAAGCATGCTGGCAGAATGCACAAAGACACCAAATGACATCGGATGAATAGGGAAAATATTAATTTGAGTGGGAAACAAATATCCAGCCGGGCTCTAATAGGTTCCAAAGAAAATGTAACACTGACGCCGCCCTGCTCGTCCGCGCCATCGCCCGAGCGCACAGGAAGGAGCAGGTGCAGCGCTGCAGAAAGGTCGAGGTTGCTCTTTGTGAATGTTGGCCAGCTCACACCGGGGCTGGGACATGTCCACAATAACACTCCTTTTTTTTACGTCCTTTTTTCCTCTCCTCTCCCAGAGATGCTCCGCTGGATCTCATTGCAATTAAAACCAAGTGTCCATCAGAGGCTATCTCGGCTCTGTGTGGCCCATATGTTTGGGTGCTGATAGAGCGTGGATTACTCTGTTTGGGACACAGATAACAGGCTGTTTATAACCTTGGCAGAGTCTGGGGCCTAATCTGGCAGGAGCATATTTCCCCTTGCTCCCCGATAAAGGCCTGTTAGCAGCTTTATCACACAGGCAGATAGAAGTCGAGCCAGAGCGAGACGAGCGCAGCACTGAGCCCAATCTGGCACCACGCACACGGTTCTGCTGCTTTATTTTTAGAAGCCTTGTCACCCCATCGCACGCACACACACACACACACACACACACACACACACACACACACACACACACACACACACACACACACACATTCACAGAAACGCTATCCCCTATACTCCTAGTCAGAAAGAGCAATTAATTTCTACATCTGACTTCTCGGGCAACAAAAGGACCCAACAAACACTTTTTTTTTTTTTTTTTTTTTAAAGGACAATGTTGTCATTCATCACTGTAGCATTTTGGAGTTGCATTGTGTCTGAGCGTGAGAAGAAAGAAACAACAGCAGGGAGATGGAGGCCATTCTCTCATGTCGTTATGTTTGCTAGTGTGTTACATATAATGTAGAAACCTCAGGGCAATTAGCCTGAGTCTTTTTGGGAGCACAATGTCACCCGAGCGGCTCCTGTGTTTGTGTGTGGAGCCGGTCTGTTTTTTCATGATCTACAGAATGAAAAGGGCATCTCGATTTATTTGACTAAATAAAAAAAGAGAGGGCTTTTTTTAATTTTTTATAGCCGTTTCCCTGCCCGTACCGCGGAGTTGCTCTGGGATACACGCGAGGGCCGTGCTCTGCTATTTTCTGTATCCCCATCTTGATGGCACTGCGTATAGGCACAATTAGAGAGAGAGCGCTCCTTTCACAGCCAGAGAAAATTGTCGTCCTCTGCAAATTGCTTTTGCCGCAGCTTAAAGAAGATCTCTTGTTACCCTCTCATTCCATCTCTCTCGCCCGCCCCCCCCGCCCCCACCCCTCTTTCTCTCTCAGGGAAAATTGCTTTCTCGCAATCAACAGATTGCTTGCTGCACTTAGGGGTAAATACAGGTAGACTAGAGACATTAGCATAACATTATTCAGACAAGTGTCAACCTCGAGGCAGTTAGCGCTGCATCTAAGCTCAGTGTGAGGGGGGAATGAAGTGCTGCGGAGTTGTTGGAGTCGCCGGCGCCGGCGAGATTTTCCGAGCGGAGCTGGAATTGGCCAAAAGTGCAAGAGTGCAAGACGAGATGATGTACTTCAACATTTCTGGCGCTTAAAAAAAAAAAGAAGAAAAGAAACATAAGCCATCTTCAAGGAAGCAAGGGGAGGAAAAATAAAGTGACGGCGCGTCTCGCTCCAAGGTGACTTCACGTGTACAGTTCACTCCTCCTTTCAGGTGGGTGGAGGAGTCAGATCCCGGCCTCTCTGGAGGGGCCCGCAGCATGTAGGTCAGGCCGACCTCATCATCCCACTGCACAGGCAGGCAGGACGGGCTGGATGGGAGGCGGCTTCACTGGCGCCGCCGCCGGTGATGTATGTGTCCGGTGGCACCAGACTGAAACCGGGTTGTTGCGTCCGTCATTTCTATTTTTTGGAATGATTTTTCACTCGCGCCAGTTAGCTCAAATTAACCTCACTAGCATGAGTCTAATTAAGTTTCCTCATTGAAGCTTAGCCCCACTCGTCCCCCTCCTCTTCCCCGACTCCCCTCCCTGCCTCCCTCCCCTCCGCATATCATTTTGATACCCCTCTGTCCTGAGGGACGGGCTGTGGAGAGCAGCAGCAGGCGCACACTCTTTCTCTCTCGCTCTCTCCCTTTCTCTCTCTCTCTCTCTCCTCCACTGCTCCGCCCTTTTCTCTCTCGTCTTTCTTGATTGACAACAGGGGTTCCTTCTGACCTACATCTGCATCTGCTCCCTGACCCAAATAGGACCCACGTAATGAGCCGCTCGGGCCATTTTTCCTCTCAAGCAGGAACTTGTGTGTGCCTCTCACCCCGGCCACTAAAGAGGGAGGTGGGGGCGGGCGGGGGGTAACAGCGGTAGCAGTGTCCCCAGGGGGCTTTGTGTCTGGAGCTGCAGGGGGGGGGCTGGACAAAGACACCCTTCCCATCCTCACGCCTTCTGGGTCACCTGATTACTCCTCGCGGTGATTAGTGATCGGTGCGTTCACGTGCCGTATCGCCGGGGCACAGAGGCTGAAATCTTCACCCAGATTTCAGCCTCGTTTATCTGGCGGCTCGCCTGAAGTGTCTCCTTTTAAATATGGCAATAAAGCCAAAAATCCATTCAGAGTCCCATCGCCGCGCAAAGCGTCGGGGGTTGTAATGCAATCTGACTGTGCGACGAGGCCGTTATTGTTTCCTCCCAAACACCGGGAACAGTCGGCACCGCTGGCAGTAGCTTGTACACAAACAGAGAGAGAGAGAGAGGGAGAGAGAGAGAGATCCCTTGGGATCCCACTGTGGATTCCACAAGCGAGCGTGAAAGCCGTTCGGCTCGTGTTAGTGCGGCAGCCGTCACAGCGAAACCTGTCTGATGAACACAATCATCACACCGGAAATATGAGCAGCTTCTTGATAAAGATGCTTTGTCAAAAAAAAACACTAAAAAACAGAGAAGAGTTCTGTTTCTTCAACACATTAAAGTGCATTTAGAGAACAAATGGTCTGCTCTCTTACAACCTTGTAAGATCTTGTATGTGAGCTTTGACAATGCTTCTTCGCTGTGTTGGACACGATTCCGACGTGGTAGCATTCCTGCGCGCGCACACGCACACACACATATCATACGTAGACGCGGTGAGGTGATTGAACTTCCCTCCAGCAGAAATATATAAATTTAGACTCACAGGAACAACTCTGGAACTTGTTTCCTGGTTTCATTTCCTGTCTCTTCGCTGTGCGATTTTCTCTTATCAGCTCGTGTGATATTATGTGAATAATCTCATTTTCCTGCAGCGTTCATAATTTCACAATCCCCACCATGTTTCTGATTTTGATAAGCATCCTCGCCGCCAGAAGTGTGAACAGTTGTGCGATACAAAAACAAAAAACAACAACCTCCCTTTTGGATGGGGAAAGGGAATGAGACACATTCGCCCAGAAATGGCCTCTCTTTTCATTCGTTTCACTTCCGCTTTAGTCCACCTCATTTCAGATAATATTGCTCCCATCTGTGCTGAACAATCAGAGAGGGAAGCTTTTCCAACGGCAGCATTAGATGGCCTTTCATTTTCCTCGGGCCTGCAATCATAATGACATAATGTGGTGCACGAGCCTCTGCAGTCCTCGTCTCTCCATCTCCTGCTGTGGAACTCAAGCAGCTTCCCCAATATATATATATATATATATATATATATATATATATATATATATATATATATATATATATATATATATATATATATATATAGTTATATATTTATACACACACATGACACCAAATCCTATCGTTTCTCCGGCTAAATAACACCGGTCCCAGAGGCGTTGTGTGATGTTTTAATGAGAGCCCCCGGTTCCCGACGCTCACCGCCGCCTTCTCCTCTGCATTTCCTTAAACTGCCAAGTAAGAGCGCCATTAATAATTCAGCTCATTAAAGTGTGTAATTAATCTGGAGCTGTGTAACAGGGAGAGACTGGGGCGCGGGGAGGAAGCTCTCCGGAGGGGGCACAAGAGAAACATTGGGCTAAGAGGAACAGCACACCCGCTGTGTCGGAACCCGTTCCCCGGCGCACAACCAGTCCTCCTGCATCATTTATATGGCAGGAAAAAAGAAAAGGAAAAAGCCACAGAGAGGCTCCACACGAGACATCTTCAGGCAACTCAGCCCGATCAACAATGCAGCGCGGGTACACACAGGGCACTGGGGCCGTGTGTGTGTTTGTGTCTGTCCTTGTGAGCGTGGGGAATCTGATCTGGTGTCTGTTTACTGGAGATATTGAAGGTCAGTTTCTTGGTTTCGTGGAAGGTTTTAGTCGCCACAGATTTCCATAAAATGCATCCGAGTATGTGTTCAGGAATCACTCTATTCATGAACCTAATCTTATCATTAAACACACACATATATATATATATATATATATATATATATATATATATATATATATATATATATATATATATATATATATATATATATATATATATATATATATATATACACACAAGTTATATGAATTATATACATATGTCTGTATGATTTATCTTATTTATATTCACCGATTTATGAATTCAAGATGAAGGTATATACTCAACAGCAAGGAAATGCTAAATGTCTCGTACAAAAGACGTTCAGATTAGATTTATGTTCGGTAATCCACGGTAGGCTTTGAGAGGTTATAATTTGTTTCAAATAAAACACCACTCAGGTTAAACAAGGTCCCGCTGACGTTTTGTTGGCTACAGCAAAAAAAGATAACGACGCAAACCACCATATCATCGCGTAAAGGTGTCACACTTTCCAAGCACTTATTTGTAGATGTGTAGAACTCGTATTTTCAGTTCAAACAATGCCAAATCTGCTCGTATTTGGGCTCACGTTCGAATGTCTAATAACACTTATGCCAGATTCAGAGCTGCCTGATGAATTGGCGAGGACCATATATTCAGCTAAATGCAGATGTGTCGGTATCATAGTCCAATAACTAAATCTGTAAATGTTGCTGTCCAAAACTGCTGAAGACATATTAATCTTTTGAGAAACTGTGTCTCCATTACATACAGGAGAGACATTATTTTTGACTAAGGACATAAAAAGATTCAAAGGATCCTGTCAATGTTCGCTGACGTTATGTGTTCACGCAAAAGAAAATGAATATGTATCGGTATCAGCCATTCTGAAAGTTATCAGCCGGTGTAATGCCGTTATTAGTGGTTATCACTACCGCTCTCATTAGTGGTGTAACGGACCACTGTTGATCCGTATGGATCCCCCCCCGCAGTTCATCACACACGTGAACCGCGGATTAATTACACAGTTTAACATTAACCATCAAGTTATGATATAAAGTTACTGCTGACGACTGCTGTCCGCCAATATTCAGTAAAATATGTGATCAGGACGTCAGCTTTTCTGCTTTTCTAGTCTGATAATGTCACGTTGTTAACAACTAGTATGTGTTTAACTTGACAGGAGAGCTGGTAACGACGGCAGCGCCGCTAGCGGCTAACCGCTGTTCAGTGAAAATGAGTGTTGGTCGAAGGTATATTTTTCATTAGCAGGATGTGGTCGCATGTTATCTCCTAAAATGTAGTGTTGGTGCGAAGCTCAAATCATTTCAATTGTTGGAAGGAGATGATTTCACAACAATATAAATAGATATTAAAGTTAATTATGACCTTTTATAAATACTACCAGCCTATAATGCATCCTTAAAAATAACAACAAGAATTGTTTTCATCCATAAAAATACCATTTCATGGTTTACACTGATTCAGACCGGTTGAAATCATTTTTGGGACGGTGGCAAAAAATAAAAAAGTCTGAAAAACAACTTTGGGTTAAGCTAACAAAACTACTTGTTTAGCTTTAGGGAAAATATTGTTTCCGGTCTGCTGGAAAGCGGCACGAAAGGGATAAGTTTACGGCAGGATATTGGTGTGATTTGAACAGCAGTCGATGCAGATTACGCTTCACTAAATGCAACAAAAATAGACTTGAAGGGTATAAAGCGCAGGGGGTCTCTTCAGACGCACGACTCAGGAGCCAGTGTGGATTGATACATTTATTAAAATGGAAGCGTACCTTTTCCGTGAGACGCGCGAATGACGGATGTCAAAAACCTTTGTGGAAATGCTTTCAGCCGGATTGGACATAACTTGCCGACGGACTTTTTGTTTCTGTGCTTTGAGCTGAGCTCGACCTGAGTTATATTCACTTCAAACATATGGGTGACGCTGTACTGCCCTATTGTTCCCCCGTCTGGTTTGCTGGAGGCGACGCAATCCGGCCTCGGTGCGAGGGAGGACTGCGCCAGACGCCGACTTTGGTCGTCAGCAACCAGCTGACAAAAGTACCTGTTCAACTTTTTTAACAGAAATTTTTGAAAGTGTTACATTTGAGATCCGATGTGCAGGGGATGGTTAAATGATACACGTTTTACATAATGCAACATGTAGTAGAGGATCACTTATAGAAACATAGTTGGTCTTCTCGTTGGGTTACGAGGTTTTCGTCTGAATTTCACATAACACTCAACAGCACAAAGTCCAAGCAGCGCCGGCGAGATGAGCCCTGTGTTGTTCGCCCTCCCGACGTTTCAGGTAGACCTCAGTCAACAGTGGCATTCACGCCCAGCGTGCCTGCTGCCACTCTCGAAGCCCTCAGCTGCTCCAGATGTGGCTTAATTTACTGCGACTTGGCTAATCACGGTGATTAAGGATTAATTACTGTTAATCACTTTTACATAAACTGGTTGGCAGTAGGGGAGCTGTGCTGGGTGAAAAATGCCACACAAGTGTGTGTCGTCGGAGAGACGGAAAAGGGACAGAGCAGGAGGCCGCCAGGCTTCCCGATCGGGGGCGTTTCCTCTGGGTTTACGGTGTAGCTTTTTTACTCATGAGCACACCAGTCCAACGACGTTAACCTCTAATAACTCTCTGCATCGGTTGACGCTGGTCAAATGGCACAGGGGCCACTTTGTAATGGAGGTATTTGGTTTGGTTACAGCCCCAGCATTCCTAAATAGGAGTCGCCCTGAACATATTTCTTTGCTGACAGAAGAGACGTTGTCAATATTCGGCGCAGCAGTTGTCTCCCGGTCAGCCGAGGCTAAGCAGACACCGCTGGGTTGTGCGACTGTCCTGCGACGGGAGATAAGAATGTGAAGGAGCATAACCGCTGCGAGTTCCATTAACACGGACTGACAAGGGAATCACAGGGACATCAGGGGGTCCGGGATGGGGCTGACAACAAAGCCGCTACACTGTGCTCGTACCCCCTCCACTCCGCCGCCCCTCCTCCTTGCCCCCTTGCACAAGCTGAGGGTGGCAGTGTGGTCACCTTCCCTTCCCTGGCCTGGTTTCGCACTGTGACACGCTCATCTGCTCTCCTGAAGGAATGGCTTTAATAAGGTGGAGCGGATTAAGGCGACTGATAATGACATGGCAGGCCCAGTCAACACTGCGCCCGAGGCCACGAATGGCCCCGGCCTGGTGCATGCGGCCGGACGCTCGCCATCTCATTGTGAGACACACGGGACACTCGTCTGGATGCTCTTTCGCTGCTACCCGTCCTTTATGTGGTGTGAGAAGCTGCACAGTGGAGTGAGCACCGGCCCGGCCTTCACTGAGCTCCTGTTGGCTGCATCGTGCTGCGTTTAATCACGCGCAGGACAACAGAAATCTCTCACTTGATCGTTGATAAACCTTGAGAATCAGTTTACTTGGGGCGCTGTCGAAATGGCAAATTCATCCGACAACACATCCAAGTTGACAACGTTGTGACGACAATTTAGAATCAAGTACCGGAGACTTTTAAAAGCCAATCAGATGCCAAAAGTCCATTTCTGTCTTTTAATAAACTGCAGCAAAATATTTACACCTACACAAACAGAGTGTTATTTTGTGTTGAACTAACAGTGAATGGTAGAATATGTAGAATATTGTAAAACAAAAAACAAAGAGGTAAGACTAGTCAGCGCGAGCCCTAAGCCTGCGCTAACCCTAACCACAAACCTTACCCGCTAACCCTTAAGTACATAACAAACACTTGTTTTAAGCCAAACCAAAACAATGTTGTTTCAATTCCCAACGTCAACCACGAGTTTACAACTGTGAGAGAATACAGTTTAGTTGTATGGGAATGTTATTGGAGACAGGGTTGCAGTGGATGGCTCCTGGGGATGTGTTCGAAAGCCTCTGGAAAAGCTAGTTTGAAAGTTAAGATTATTTCATCAAAGTGCTGTTACCGAAATCAACAATGAAATCAAGAAAAGAATAGTTCTGCAACCCAAAAGTACGTGTGTTTTTTGCGGTCTGAGTTCTTCCTGTGAGATAATGTTCCTCTAGAAATTGGAGAAAGGAATTGGTCAAATTTCTCGCAGCTCATAGACGTATGCAACCTGTGTGGAGGGTATAGCAAGAAGGCAACGTATTGATTTTAAAGGGTCACTTGCCAAAAATGTCTTTGAAGACGTTGACGGAACAATGACAGAAAGCTGAGCCCGAGGCCGCTGGTGTCACTTCATCCTTCACGCAGTGAGATTACAAAAAGCCGACCATTCTACTATAGAAAAAAAGTTGCTTTGAAACAAGTGTCAGACGGAGGTGAGTGATTAGAAATAAAAAAGGCATTTTTCATGTAAATTTCAATTGGAAGTGTGTGTCCACTGTAGCAGAGACTGTGCGTGCATCACGGCTGGCCCTAAGGCCTTAGTGGACCTAATTCTAATTACCTTCATTAGTGGTATCTGCAGATGACAGCGTGTGCGTGTGTGTGTGTGCGGGTCGTATTTCTTAACAAAAGACTATGCTGCGTCTTTCTCTTCTGAACTGGTGGGTACAAAGCGGAGGGGCCACATAGCGGATGAGATGGCAGCGCGGCGCTTTAATGTGAAGGCTGTCAGCTCCACTCCCCTTGGTTTTCACCCTCTGAAGAGCACAAGGCCTTATCGCTTTAATTGACTCTTTATCTTTTTGTTAATTTCCCCTTTAGTGCAATAGCTCCCGTTCTACCTTTTTGATATGTCATTTTACATTGCTGTTTGCATGACTTACAGGAAGTGGCTGTATAGATTATCATATTTCATAAAAAATAAAAAAAAATAATGGCAGATTTCTTTGTAACAACACTGTTAAGCAGCTCAGTTGCTTCATAATTGTCTTCTTTGGCCATTAACCTCTTTGATATAGTCGGTGAACATTTTCCCCTTCAATGAATTACATGACTTTGTGTCTCCACTTGGAAAGAAAATGCGGTTAAATAATTGTGTTCTTTGCACGTCCCAAAGCTATTTTTGTGCATATCTAATAAGTTGTGTATAATTTTTAAGTGCTGGCAGCAGTTTAAAGACTTGCGCCTTTACAAAGGCAAACAGAGGGGACTTAAGGAGAGCAGGATTTAACAGTTTGATGCCTGTCGTCTTCCTCCTGGTGTATGTTGGTTCTCTTTCCATTCCAGTACACTTGCGACTGTATAATGAATTATGCCGATGTCGAATTAGCATGTAGCTGTCGCTTCGGCGCTGGTGCCTGCCTTGTGACAGGACCACCGTAGCACAGGCTGGCGTCGAGAGGGGGGCTTCTACTGTGATTTATTAACTGCCGAAGCCACAATGAAGTGTGCCCACTGAAGCACCAATGCAAACAAATAGGGCCGGGGCTGTCACTGTAAATTCAAGCAGACAGGCCGACCGCAGCCTGACCAGGAAGGGTTAATTATGCAAAAGCATTTGGCTTTCATCAGACCCGCTGGACTGTCTTGGAGGATGGGCTGATTATTCGAGGCAAGATTACATCATGAGTCTGTTTGGAAGAGGCACGACCACGTGCCGAAGGTCGCTGTTGACGCTCCAGATTAGACCCGTTTATTTTAATAGTGCGCTTTATTTGATAATTCCAAAAATGTATCATTCTGCAGGGATTTAAAAAAACTCTTCTGAAATTGTGGTTAATACACAGGAAGCCATGAAAGCATTCATTATTCAAATCTGGTGTTGACACAGATCGGTTGCGCACTTGACTTTTAAGTGTCAGCACTGCATATGTCACCGTTTTATTTTTGTGAATTCCCAAACTTATGTAAAGCTAGCTACATGTTTGTACAATTGAAGAAGAAAAAAAAGATACTTGTCCCTGGTAAATCCACTCAAAATGATTGGGAATTCAGTAATGCTATTATTACCTCCGCCAGTTCTCTGTTCAGTTTGTCAACAGAATTACAGAAAAACTGCTGGGTGAGTCAAATAACATTTGATAATAATATGCCACAAACTGTTTTAATCTGGGGAATATCTTGAATATAATGGATATTACATATTATGAGCAAACATGGCTATTGTCTGATTGATGCTAACGTCTTTTTGCACTGTATTTCCTGGAATGTTTGTGTGTGTGCCATGATTTTCGTGTTTTTTTTTTAACATGCTAACGTTACTGTTAGCAGCACTTAACAAAGTCTCACCAGAGGCCACCTTTCATCCGTCTACGTCCATAATGCTTCCTCACATTACTTTGGCGGTGTTGTGATTATTTGGTCGGCACGGCTCGCTAGTGTTCGCCATAGTGCGTGAGCTAAAACGATAGCTTAGCCTGTAAGCTACATGACTTTTGATGTCAAACAGAGCATAATTGAATAGCCCTGCTGCGTACTAGCCTTTTCTTTTAATCCATGATGGTGGTTACTGCTAATGCTAACGGTCTGCTCCCCCCCGCCGCCCTCCACTCTCCAAAAAAAAAACTAAACCCTTTTCGCTTCTGCAAACACAGGAAGCATCACTTCCTGTGCACTAGCGGCTTTTTATTTCACAGGAAAGAGCAGCCTGACACAGCAACATTTTTAATAAGCCACAATTGGCCGATTGCTCAGCAACATAACAGCAAAACTGATATGAAACCATCAAAGGGTTGTCACTTTAAAGTCCCGTGCCCTTTGCCTTTTCTACTCAAAGGGCTCTTAGAAAATGTCACGCCAGGCGTTGTTGATCTGCCTGGACACGCTGTCACCTGACCGGCATCGCGTGTCACTGTTGGCCGACGCTCACTGTCCTGCTGCCGGTGATGTAACACTGCGGATCACATTTCAGCGCGTGGGTGCAGAACGGGGGGCCTCACAAAAGGTGTCTGCCAGTTCGAACTGAGGTGCCCAATCTCTGTCAGAGGGCTTTACGTTTGGCCGTCCATCTCGCTAACTGTGACAGAACAGCCCAACATCATTAATTAAACATCAGGCTCTGCCCCCCAATCACCCGATCGCCACGACAGGCTGCCATGCCGACAGTCCCTGTCGACATGCCTTCGAAATCTAGAAGGGGATTACATATGGTAATGGTTTTTGACAGCCTGCCATTTGCCTCTGTTAATCTGATAGGATAAGATATCTGGACTGCGGAGCATGGTGTGCCGTAACTCTTTTGAGTCTGATATTGTTATGCCACGGGGAAAAAAAAAAAGAGGAAAAAAAACTGAATCATTTTGAAGATGCAAGCAGTGTCCTGGAAGAAATCTTAATCCCCTGACAAGCTTTTGATATCATCCCAAATATTGTCACTGACTCAAAAGCGTATTTTTAGACCTGGATCTTGCTTGTAGTTGCTGTCAATTTTATTATTTCTCACACTAACTTCTGTCACGAGGTGATGTGACTATCTGCAACGGACCTGCGTCCTTCCCACAGTGACGACATTTTACCACGGAGGCTAGTTATGACGCCGGCCCAGGGCTGCCAACCCACTTTTTATTGTGCCACGCTCCATCCCCCTAAGAGAGTTTATTCTACGATCTTTGTTCAATTAAGACTCGCTCCGATGCATCCCTGTTGCTAGTAGTTCAATTAATATTTTAATACCCACGCCCATCTTCATATGAGGCCGTGGGCCAATCTCCTCGGATGACTAATATATGGGGAGAGTGTTACACATTCGCTTGCTAAAAACAAGCAACGGGGGGGGTTAGGCGAGCGTCCCCCTCCCTTCCTCCAAATAGGGACGTAAATCATCCCAGACCATGATATTCCGGGCTCATCCTCAAAGACCAAAAGCTTTCCCCCCTCAGTGAAGAAATTAAATAAATATATTCCCAGATAAACAACCAGACATCCATCTCTCCCAAAGCCAATTGCCCCGGGCCTTATAAAATAAAATACAATATATATTTATCGATTTGATTTGTAAAAAAAAAACTGATGTTGTGTGTGGGGTTAAGTAAATATCGCTTTACTTTGCTTGTTCAGTCGGTGACATTTCACCCGGCGACAAGCGCACGCCAGATCTTGACCAAATCCCATTTGCGCCGTCAACACACGTGGAGGTTTCTGTGCTACGGTTATGCCGCAATCCTCCGTTCTGTGCGTTGTATTAGCGAATCCATCAGCAACTGCAACCAAAGTGTGAGAATCCCACATTTTTTGGGTTCGCAGAGAATAAAGTGAAGCAATAAAAGCCCTGTGCTCGCCTGCTTGCGAGAATTGCTTGTCAACAACAGGAGGGAGGAATACGGCATCGTCTGACAGCCAGCCTTCTTTGAAAAGCCTCCAAGAGGGAAATGGCATCCATTAGAGACGTACAGAAAATGTGTGTTCACTCAGGAGGGGGGGGGGGGGACGCATACGCGCAGACAATTGTTTATCCCCGGGAGAACCTTCAATGTTTGTCTGCGGGTGGCTAAGTAAGTTCACCAGCACTATTGGACAGGGAGTGCCCAGCAGACCCAAGGCTCAGAAAAAACATTAGGATGAATCAATTAGGCCGCCATTAGCCAATAAAGTGGCCCTCACTGAGTCGTGTAATTATGACCCACAGCAAAGCCAATTTTATGGAGGCACATTATCCCTTTCTTTTCTTTCGTAATTTTATTTGTTTGAGATAATCCCGCCATGGTTTTAATTATGTGCTCTAGGTTCAGGGATGGAATAAATACATCTTTGTTTGCTTCCGTCAGCAGGTCTGCCGGTTTTCCTCCACGTGGGGGAAACAACACGTCCCATTGCAAGGCAAGAGATTGTTGCCATTATGTCTGTCGCCGTTGCAAGGATCAAAGTGATTAGTTGCTTAAATTAAAAAAACAAAACGCGGTCGCATCCTCCCCCGCGGGATCCACATTAACCCCACTCGGAGCGGGTGCCCATCAGATCGTATGATAAGAGGCGGCGAGGGCTGATATTATAGGCAGCAGCTACTTAGCTTGTTCAGCAGCTCAGAGGACACTGTGTAAGTGTGACAATGTGCTGTCAATGAGGGATGACAGTACACAGCCAACATGGCGTAATGCATTGTTCCTTCCTGGGTCCCTCCTGACAGATGCTCTCCAAGACAGCTGGATCAGCAGCAAGAATGGAGCTGGGATCTGGGCTGCGAGCGAGCGAGGAGAGGATGCGATACGCGGCTGATTAGCGCGGGTGTACACGTGTCAACAAGCGAGGCCTGGGGATCGTGTCGGCAGTTTGTGTTAATTGTCAGCTTAAGACACGTTTACCTATTTATTTCAAGGCGTAATGCTCGGCTTCGGGTACCCAGCCATGTTGAGCGTAGTCGTTTGCTTTCCACAAGCCTTTTTTTTGGGGGGGGGAGGTTTCATCTTTCTACAAAAACAAAAAAGTTGGACCCAGGAGACTCTTTGCCTTTCTCCTCAGAAATGACCTTCTTCTGCAACGGGCGCTCTTATAAGACTGATGTTGGAGGTGCTTTTAGCCAAGTGAAATAAATACTTCATGAATTTGAAGTTGGAACTTGGCAGATGTGAATCAAAGTTTTTTGGGACACAGAATTTCCATTTCCAGTGTCCATTTTCCATTTTCGTTCGCCAGGCTAGAGGTTGTATGAGTTTGGGAAGAAATCTGGAGCTTCCTTCCAGACATTTGCTTTTCTTTCTACCTATGCAGGTTGCAGGGTCAGGTGAAAAGCGCAACAGTTTTTTTAATCTCGGCACTGCAGTTTAGTTTAAAGTTAGTCCACCCTGGAATACTAAATGTAGCATCTTATTGTGGTCTTTTTTTCAAATGTTTCGTGCTAGCCCTCATTTTCCCTCCAGAAAATGACTTTTAGAGAGTGCAGCTCCTTTTTTTGCTCCGTGGGATTTTTGTGGCGCGCTCTCATTTTAACACCCACTTTAGTCTGGTATTTATGAGGTGGTAACTATAGAGGAAAAAACTGCCTCTCCATACTGGTGAGTGCTCAGGAGCCGGGCTCGGGTTAGGGAGCCTCAGCTGATGTACGTTAACGAGAGCGGACAGGCGGGTTTAAAGTTTCTGATGGGGCACGTTTGATCGGGTCACGGCGCAGCTTGCAGTCGCGGCCGCGCGGAGGTGAGGCGGCCGTGAAGCCATCCGAGATTTTCCCCCTCCGAGCCCGTCCATACATTACGGGAGTGATGAAGGAGTCTGGGTAATGAGACAGGATGTTTGTACAGTCCTGCCGTCCCGAGGGACAACCCCCCCAACCCTCACCCCGTCCCCCCAACACTCCTCCCACACTCAATCTACCTCCCGCTGAGCCGGTGGCCTGAACCCCTGACCTCTCCCACTCGCCAACAGTTGCCATATTTGCATTTCCAGCCCACTTAAAAGGCAAGAGGGGGGCGACTACAGCAGGCCTCATTCTCATCCCAGTGACCCGCTGCCCAGGCCGACCGACACCCGGACAGCAGTCTGGGGTTAATGCACCAAGCGCTCCCATTGTCTCTGAATTAATGAAGTGCTCCCTGCCTGTCCCTTCTCATTCAATGACAACAAGGCAAATGACAAATGGTAGCGTTTTAAACGGCTATCGACATTCATGGGGGGTTTAAGTCACAGAGTGAAGCCCCGGCTCTCGTCGGCTCTGTGGCCGGCTGCCGTCGAGGCGCTTTCGATATCCACACCGGGATCAATTTGGAACGGTAGCAGCACGGCGCTCCGCACAGGGGAAGGTGTTGTATATTGAAATGGATGGTGCTCAGATGGAGGAGGAAGAGTCAGAGGCTGGGAGGGTTTTCACCTCAGAAAATGGAAGGGAAGGTGGGACTTGAGTCTTTCAAAGAATGGCAAGGGAGACCTCTGGTGGAAGGCCGAGGTATCCGCCCAGGCTGCTGCTGATGAAGCTCAGGATTACCGTTTATTGCACTGTGTTACAAGGATGAGGGACATTTTGTTCATCAGGTCATCTATACTAATCAAAGCAAATATGTGTGGATATTTAGTATACACAAAGTAACAAGTGTACTGTTCAATGTGTCCACTTTTGCACTGATGAAATTAAACATGGGAATTAACAGGAAAAAAATCCCAATTGAAGACAAAAGATGCACAAGAATATAGTGCAAACAAACAGAAACCGCTGTGGCAGCTATAGAGGACTACCATGAAACACTAGTGACTGTGATGATAATTATAGTTATAAAGGGAATAGAGGAAGAACAACAGGGAAAGAACAAAGAAAATAAATGTGTTAAGGGATGGATCCAGCAGCACTGAGAATGGAGGAGTGAGGGAAAGACGTAACCAAAACCCTCATAACTAAATACTGTGACTCGTATCTAAAGCTGCCACTTGAGTTTATTTTCATTAGGCATTTTCTGATTAATCAATGAATCACTTATATTAAATGTCCTCAGGTCCAAGGGGACATCTTCCAACATCTAGCTTTGTCTAAACCACAAAGATTTAGAATTTACAGCCATCAAATCCTCACAATTGGTTGTCATTTTTGCTTGAAAAAAAATACTTTAAATTGACAGGTTTTTTGGGGGGGAGGGATCAAATTATTGATTAATTAAATCAGGCGTGCGGTTAATATTGCAGGGTGAATGACATGGGGGGGGGGGGGGGGGGTTTGAAAAATTCAACCGTGGATAATGAAGCTGACGAGACCAGAGCATTCCCATGGAGACTTTGTGTTTTCAGGGTTTATTACAAAGCCTCATGCTAAGGATGGAGAATTATAGATGTGTGTATAGCATTGAGAGCTTTTCCTGATTCTCTTTTTTTTTCATATCAAAATCTTGTGCGATCTGTTTCTTCGTATCCACACATTCTCCAATGTCTTTGCTACGACACACACTGCACCGCCCGCGCTGAGCTGGTGGACGTGGTGGTCCGGCTCTGTCCGGCTGACAGCTTGTTACGGCGCATCACGCCACTGTAGATGTGACCTTTTTGCGGCTGACCTCTGACCTTCTTCTCTCACTGCAGTGCTGAGTATCCGCGGCGCCCAGGAGGAGGAGCCCCCAGATCCCCAGCTCATGCGCCTGGACAACATGCTGCTGGCCGAGGGCGTATCCGGTCCGGAGAAAGGTGGCGGGTCGGCGGCGGCGGCGGCTGCAGCGGCAGCCTCGGGAGGCGCGGGGGCCGACAACTCCACGGAGCACTCCGACTACAGGGCGAAGCTGACCCAGATCAGACAGATCTACCACACAGAGCTGGAGAAGTACGAGCAGGTGAGGACAGCGGACCTGAATGGACGAGACGCAATTGCATCTTTTGCTCTCCAGTTAAAGCATTTCCCTTGTCACAGATACTAGTAACAGCATCAAAAGTACTCAAATATTTTGGAGAGGGACTACATTAAAAAAAATAAACTCCTACTTATTCCATAATGTTTGACCCTCCTTAAGTAAATGCAGCTGTATGAAGATATTAAACAGAAAACAGCTAATTACCTTTTTGCTTCCATTATTTTCTTGATGAATCGACCAGGGTTACCTTCTAGTTCTTGACGAAGCTCCTCCAAAACCACAAAATATAAACTACAACTATTTTTTGTCTTAGTTACAAGACTATAAAACCATATTGTCAGTCATAGCAGACATTCGTCTCACAGAAAACAGCGCTACGACAGTGTCGACGGGGCGCTCTTCGCCCACAAGAATCAGTTGACTTATGAAAAATAGTGTGTGGACCTTCTATAAATCAGTGGATTTTCCTACATCCCTTTGTGGTTCGAGGCTAAATAATTGACCATTAGGGCACAAGTGCGCTCGGTGTAATGATAGCCGAGCATTTACAGCTGTTTCTAAACGTCGATTGGGAAAAAATGAGTTGGGACTGTTTTGATTATTGTTTAATTAATATAGTAAAAACACAGGAAGTTGTAGCTATTTACCGCTATTCTTCGTCTCTGTGTTGTCACTCTGTTTTTTTGTGGAATTGTGATGGTCATTTTTCACTCTTACACATTTTGGCATATGTTTTGCCGACTTTTTCTTCTCTATGCACTTCCCTCCTTAACAACCAAAAGATGCAGTCAGAGCACTTACAATTCAAAGTTCATGAATGTCTGTTTTGGCATACATTTCACAGACTGTTTACAGCTTTGCTGAGGAGGGATCGGCCTTAAATCAATGTTTCCTCAACATGCATCCCTCTCAGTCAGAATTCCCTTCAGATTGTGTTCTCGGCCCAGAATAGTCCAGCATATGCAGTGTGTTGTGCGTTTTCTGTGACTTTTCCAAGTATAGTCTTGAACGTCTGCTGGGGAGAGAGGGGGGGGGGGTGATTTCCTCTCATCGCCTTCGTAACCGACACATTCATGACAAAGGCGTCCCTTTCAGATGCATGCGAGTAAGACAGATGAACACGCAGATAGACAGACACAGACAAAGCCTGACACGGCTAAATCCAGAGAGAGATCGACGGGGAGGAGAGGAAATAAAGAAGAGGAGACAGTAAGAGACGCAGAGTCGGAGTGTAATATCGTGGCAGATTCACGCCTGGTGTCACACGGGCTGGATGAATGAAAAACGTTGTGGCGTGTTCGTCTCTCAGGGTGGCTGCGCTGTGAAAGTGCGTCTGAGAAGAAGAACAGCTGTCATTGGTTCCTCTCAACACACTGCCATCACCACTTCTGTTAAATATGAAATATATCAGCGCTCATATTCCCCTTTGGCTCTGTGAGAAAGCTTGCCCCAGAACTACATTTTCTTTTCTTTTTTTATTTAATCTGTGACTTTTAAATACTGTACAACATGGTGTGTGCGTCGTATGTGTGCGTGTGCCGATGTGGATTTCTGCAGCGGGGAATTTTAATATGGCCACATTCGCGAAGTAAAAGTCTTTCAGTTTTTTTATATTTATCCCTATATGTGTGTGTGCGTGTGTTTGTGTGTGTGTGTTTGTGTGCGTGGGCGTGTGTGTCCACCCCACAGGCGTGTAACGAGTTCACCACCCACGTGATGAACCTGTTGCGTGAGCAGTCGCGCACGCGGCCGATTTCGCCCAAAGAGATCGAGCGCATGGTGAACATCATCCACCGCAAGTTCAGCTCCATCCAGATGCAGCTCAAGCAGAGCACCTGCGAGGCCGTCATGATCCTGCGCTCCCGCTTCCTCGATGCCAGGTGTGTGTGTCTGTGTTTTTTTTTGTCACTGTAATCAGGGCGCGTGCGCATTTCCATGCACAAGCCGCGCTCACAACCTCCCCGTTTTTTAACAAACGTTGCAAATCATCCTGTGCCTCCTCTGCTCGGCCTGATATCCATTTGAATGGCCGATGTAGGAGGCCTATCATGCTATAAACATGCTGTAACACATGCCGTAATTGCTGCTTACACACATCGAGGCTGCATCTCTGGATGCCATTTGGACCGGCATACCCAGCACCGCTGGCCAATAAGAGTTCACCGCGTGCTCCACAGCGCTAACGATTTCCCTTTTTTAATGTAATCGCTTGTTCCTTTTGATGCGTGCTTTGGATTTGCATACATTTCTCCGAGGATAAATGTCACTCAAAAGTCTGAGTCGGAGGCATAACATTTAAATGAGGCATGCGCTCCCTTACAAAGCTCCCTATCTATTCTCTTGCAAATGATTGTGGCGGTGCAGAGGGGAAGGGAAGGGAGAGAGAGAGAGACCGGAGAGCTTTCACTGGTTGAGAGGCACCGCCATGCTCGGCGCTGCTGATTAATCTACTGGCTGCTGGAGCTCACGCTGTGCACATTTGCATATTCTCAAGCAGGCTTTGGAGTGCGGGACAGAGATTTTAGCACAAATCTCCTCACCGGTGGATACATGCATAGAGATTTTACAGGGTTCCCCTGCAGCTTATGCAAAGCCCTCTTCAGATGTGGCACATGCAGACATGACCTGATAGGTGCAGGAGATGGAGGGTCAGTCAACTCGTGGGCATCGGCATGTGATATCTGTCTGCTTTTAAAAGGTGTGGGGAGGGGGGGTCACAAGGCTTTTTATGAAAGCTTTGAAAAAATGTATGCTAGTATTTCATGTGTAATCTGTGCAGCCTTGTATTTAAAGCATGCTGGGATATAAAGATTTAAATTTGGATTAACTGTGTGTTTTCCATTAAATGCGGTTAGTCTGTGCCTTTTGAAGTCAAAGACAATGCTAGTGCGATACTCGCTATAAAGCTGCTCTAATTAACGTGTTTGCATTAATTATGGAACAAATCACAGCCTTGTTTTGGTTTCATGAGTTCCGGATATTACCCCTTCCCTCTTCAAACGACGTCACGTGACTGCCGGATGTGTAAATACACAACTGTGTGCAAACCTGCTTGCCACAACAAACTTCATATTCATATGCTTGTTGCGCTGCCCCCAAGTGGTCAAAGAAAAGGCTGCAGGTGTAAAGAAAATGAAGGATTATTATTGTTTTCTTTTTTGTACAAACCTCAACCACAAACCACACAGAGTACAATAACTGGAAATGCCGTAAACCTATCTCTAAATCTAAATTGGTCGTTTTTATTACATTTTGAACTGACTGACCAAACATACGTTGGGTACGTTTAAGTATTTGGGTTTAATACGCAGCCCAACCAATTATTACTATATACTATACTATACATTACTATATATATATATGTACATAATATATGTACATATATATATATATATATATATATATATATATATATATATATATATATATATATATATATATATATATATATATATATTTATTATTATTAATAATAATATTATTATTATCTATTGGCACAATCTTTTCAAATGTTACTTCCAGCAATAGTAGATTTTGAGTAGAATCTAACGCCGCTCTCTCTATGTGCAGTTTCCGTTGTTCATGACCAGCTGTAGCGAAGCGGTTCTTGGCCAAATTGTTCTCTCGAGTCCTGACAAAGTGTCTGAGAGTCAACTGCTGCTAAATTGATATGTTTCTAGTGTGGCAGCAGTTTTCCCAAAGCACAGACCGTAAGAGACGGCATTATTTAAAAACCAGTCGATTATTAATTTAATGTTAAGTTAACATTTTAGTTTGTCCAAAAAAAAAACAAGAGTTTAGATTGACGCTCTATCAAACAAAGGCATTTTTAACCACTGGTTTAGTGACTCCTGGTGGAAATATTATATTTCAAGTATTTTTCTAAAGTATTGTCGTGAGGTCAAGGAAAGATGTGAAGAAGACTTCATAAGGACTTAGGAAAAGACAACTGCTATGAGAATGTGACTGCACTTACACGATGCTACGTAATCACGCGACAGACAGTATTGACGTGACGTGAAGCGTCCGCGAGGAACTGTCGGAGGGTTTAATCTCTTTTCCTCTCGTGAAGAATGCTCCGGGGACATTTCACTCAGTCAGCAAAATCCCAAGCAACAGCTTAGCTCGTTGGAAACTCCACGCCGGTTTTAACTTGCCTCTACTGTTTTTGCAGACGGAAAAGACGAAACTTCAACAAGCAGGCGACAGAGATCCTGAATGAGTATTTCTACTCGCACCTCAGTAACCCCTACCCAAGCGAGGAGGCTAAAGAAGAGCTGGCCAAGAAGTGCGCCATCACAGTTGCCCAGGTACACCACAGATCAGTGCACACCATCACCTGTAGGGAAGCCACTGTACAGAGGACTGAGACAAACCAGATTTCTAATCCAAAGCGGCTGCGAGCGTCTTGGCAAGTAACCTAATAATACGTTTTCTGACTGTCATGGGTACAGACAGCTCCTCTAATCTTTCAGCGGTACCTTTCAGGGAGACAACAAAGGACTCAAAGTATAAATATATGCCATGTCATAAGTTTGTCGTCTTGTAATTCAAACCAGACAAAGCTATTTTTGACCAATGACTCTTTTGTTTCTATTGAAGTAACGCAGGCTATAGACAACACTGCTGTCAAAGTTCTCATCTCATCATATAGTGGAACAAGTTTTCTTATAACTAAAAAAATATATACGACATCCGGAGTCAGTAAAAGTACTTGTGTTTTAAAAGACATTTCTTCGTTTCATGGGATTCTAATAAAAAATGCTATGATTCATCCAAACGTTCGACCCAAACTATGAATTGATTAATAAAAGAAAAAAGACCAATAAGTTAATGAATTGTGAGTGCAATGGCAGGTTACTATTAATCTGGCGACAACTTCAAAGTCAAGGTCATCTTTATTTTTAATTTATTGACATGTACCGAACATACAGAGGAATTTAAAAAATGTTTCTCTCTGGTCCAACAAATAAAGTGAATACAGATAATAAAGTGCAAATAGATTTAAGAAACTAAAACATTGAGACAACATGTATATATTAAGAAAAACTATCATTGCGAACTTGCCAAACATCTCAAATCTGTTTGTGCCGTAGCTGCTGACTAGCAAATATTTAGGCCCCGTTTGTTTTTTTTTCCACCTTTGCATTCTAGCGCTCAAGTTGTTTCAATCCCGTGAGAATTGATAATAAGGGAAGCAACGCCAAGGTAAACAGCAGTTTGTGTTTTGAATCCATCATTTGGAAATGGATTGTTTTCTCAATTGGTTTCATTAATTTATACCAAATGATTTGAGGATGCATCTGGGCCTGATTGTGGAAGCTGCTCGGCGGCTGAATGATTTGTAGACTTTCCGTTTCTTGGCCATAATAAAGGAGATGTTTACCTACTCTGTGTATTGGAAACTTTGCAGGATTGATTTGGTTTTCATTTTAATGTTGTTTATCATTAGCGCCGGGATTACCCCCCTGGCGTCATCTGGGAGTCCATTAGCAGTAATGGGTGTTAGCGGATGTTGACTGATTGGTGCGTGCGTGAGTTCTGATGATAGCTGCAGTCATGGTGACATAATGAGACTGTTATTGGCAATCATTCCATTCTGGCACTAATGTGGATTCGCAGCACCAGTCTATGTAGCCCCTACCTCTCTGCAGTGTTACATGCCATTACGGCTAAGCTAAAAAAGACCACCTCGATATCTCTGAATGCTTCCCACACCCCCAAATGTGGTCAGCCTCTCTGTGTTGAGATTTCTTGAGCATTAAACTACTTTCTCTTGTTTGTCTGCTCAGGTTTCCAACTGGTTTGGGAATAAAAGAATCAGATACAAGAAAAACATTGGTAAGTTCCAAGAAGAAGCCAACATGTACGCTGCGAGAACTGCCGTGAATGCGGCTAATGCATCCTCACATGGAAGCCAAGCAAATTCACCCTCAACTCCAAACTCTGCAGGTGAGACAGGAAGTCCCTGGCTCTGATCAGCTATAAGACATGTACCTCCTCTCTGTGCATTACTACAACTAAACCACTATTGCAGTGTATCCGTCTGAGGCTATTTCAATGCTGGTGCTGGTGATTTGTAAGGCATGAACGAATTAGGACTAACAAAAAGGCCGTTCTCGTACAAAGGACTACGCCTATCATCTGCTAATGCACCATTACTATATTGAATAGGTCACTTTAACAAGTGCAAATACACTTCTAGAGCAAAGCTATGTCAGAGATAAGCCAACCTGAGCCCCATGCCAAGTCTCCCTATGCTTACTGTCCTTTGTCTTCATCTCAATTATACCTATTCTTCATGTGTGACTATTTAACTCTGTTTCCATCATGTTCTGCTGTACTCACAGTTCTGAGGGTTTTTCTGTCCTTTTCTTATTGTCAACAAATCACATTAAAAGACAAAATAACAATAATTGACTCTACTAACAAGTGCTGACTCCTACATCTTCTTTCTCTGTGCCGTAGAGCTCCATTGTCGTCCAAAAACAGATGAAAACTATCAATGAGCCACATGCTGTTAAACAAAATTACCAAGACAAGTGTTTTTTTTATTTATACCACATTGCACACAATCTCACATACATTCTATGTAAATAGTAATTCAAACCAAATCTGTGTAAATAGTACCCCAAATATGAATTATGTTTTGCTTCTGTTTGGGTAACATTGCAAAAAACTACAACCCCTTCACATAACCTTTTTAAAACCGACACAATATAAGATCCAGGATTTGTTTCTATATCGTAAAGTTCTTAATTTTTGTATGTATTTTGGTATTTTTATGAGACTTGTTGACAGTAAAAAATAAAAAAAAAAAGAATATTGCTAGCCTTATCTTTTAAAGCTACAGTCCCTTATTTTGAGAAAGTTGTGTATTTACAGAACAGGAAACATGTTTAGCCTAGCATGGAACAAGTATGGGAAGCACACGCAAACAACTAGCTTCAATCCCTGAAAAGTGAACAAAGGTTAAACCAATCCAAAACTGATTTGTTTACATTGTTATCTATACTGTGTCACAAAATAAATTCAACGGTCCAACAAGTTGTGTTTGAAAGTTCCTCGCTAGGCTAAACACATCCTGAGCCGACCACTGAATACCTAAACGTGCTAAATTACAAATTCAGAGCATATATATGATTACCTCCACACAATTTCCAACTTTGCATGAAACCCAGATTGAACGACAAATGTGTTCCAACTCAGAACTTCAAACAAAAAACACAAATATAACTTATTATAAAACACTGGCTTACCTGCAGCTACACCTGCACAGGTGGAGTCTTCTGGGCTTCGTAATCTCTGTAATCTTTTGTGGCAATTAGTTCCTGTGTGTCCAGTCACCATGGAAGTCTGGATCCATTTTTTTTTTTGTAGAAGGGGGGCGTCAGAGGAAGCCAGAGTTATGATGGCCCTGTTACCAGCTGGTTCCTTTATAGCTGATAGATCCAGTTGTGACCCTACGGATGGCGCAAAGCGTGAATTCCAAGGTTAGCAAAACTAGCACGGCTCTCACAGAAGTCCATGAGGAAGTGGCCACCGCCGTTTCGCCTTCGTTCCCAGAGCCAACAAACGTCTCACGACCATTCTGCTGCGACTGCTTTCAGGACACGACCTGGTCCAAACACACGTTATCGTCCTAAAAATAAAAAATGTCTTCCCCCCAAAGCTACTTAGAGATAGCTGTTTAGCCAGCTGCTAGCTAAACGAAGCCGCCTACTGACACGTGGGCAATGTAACGTAACGTCAGTCACGTCAAAGAGGAAGTTTTCAACATTCCTATTTTTTAGGAGCTTCATATATTACATTCTAAAATGGCTCAGCACAAAACAAAATTAAAGTAATCATAGTTTGTATTCATTCAGGGATTTCCTGGGTTGGTATGCTATACCATATATTTACTTAGAAAGTTGTTGTTTGCTGCTACACGGATGCTCTGAATTTTGAATTAAGCACATTTAACTCTTATAATATTATAAGAAAATAACACTTGAAATGAAATGAGATTAATACTTTGAACTTGCTGTAAACTGCTTTAGGACTGTAAGTTAGCTTCTCCATGAATAACCAACATCAAAATACTCGCTTATTTTACAGTTTGGCGGCCAAATCGTGTACTTGACACAACCACCCCTTGTGTCAGGCTACAGCTGTATCTCTTCTGCCCTCATGTGTCCATTGGTTTCCTCTAAAATGGCCGCATTCCTCTCATCTAACGAAACTTGTCTGGCTGCTAGCTAACCTCTGCATGGTGCCCCTCCAGGCTGCCACCTGGACCGGCCGACTTGCTTACGCTGCTTGCTCTCTATCTCTCTGTGATGCGACTGCTCCCTCTCTCCTTTCAGGTTCTGGCGGCTCTTTTAACATGTCAAACTCCGGGGACTTGTTCATGAGCGTGCAGTCTCTCAATGGGGACTCGTACCAGGGGGCTCAGGTGGGAGCCAACGTGCAGTCACAGGTAGGGCCGCGAGCTGCACAGCAGATGATACGGAGGCAGACCCACCTCACCCCCCCCTGTAGACATTTTGACTTGTCACGCATAGGTGTAACGATTGTCATGACTTAGAAGTAGTCGATTCAAGTCATATCAGAACCCCAAATTCAGTCCTCTAAGCTAGTTATAAAGTAACATTTTAATCTAAACAAGCTAATTTGAGGCTAGCAATGGTGGTAGCCGCCTTTAAACAGGGTGCGAACGCTCTCAAGTCGAAATACTACTGGGTTTTCTTGTTTACTTCTTGTTATTTCATTTTGTATGAAAATGTCTTTCTAACATTCATTTTCTGAGCCTCGCGGGCATGAAAGCACTCATTTAGGGTTTGTTGCTCTCACGTGATCGCCCCACAGATTGATTCTGCTTCATTTTCACGACTTCATTTTTTTTACCCACGTTTATGCACAGTCACATTAGAGTTTTTCTACGTCCCCGAAAGAGGAACTAACCCAATCGTTAAAAAAGCAAACACTTGGACCTATATGGAACAGAGCCATCGTAACACCCGTTAGCTTTCCTGCCGTGGCAAGACAAAGGGCTGTACGGGCGTGTACTGGCTCCACCACAGAGCGCCTTCACAGTCTCATGGCCAAGCTGTTCCTCACAATGTGTTGACCATGTGAATAGTTTTTATTCTAACGAGCAGAAAGCTTAAGTTTTTTTCTTCCTCGATTTTCTTTTTCGGTTTGATTGGACCCTGTCGTCTCCAAGTATATACTCGCAGCAGTGTACCCATGTCATCCCCCTCGCCGTCTTGTCATCCCTCTCTCTTTGCTCTTGAGCTTCCCTTGTGTTGACTCTGACCTTGCTTTGTTTGTTGTCTCTGAATGTTTCAGGTGGATACCCTTCGCCATGTTATCAGTCAGACAGGCGGATACAGTGAAGGACTCACAGCCAACCAGATGTACAGTCCGCAGGGCATCAATGTAAGGATTCTTTTTTTTCCTCTTCTTTCTTATTCTTCTTCCTCTCACTCCCAATTATTTCAAAGCCATGGGGCTCAGAATGCCACTTAGTGGGACTTGTCTCTGCTCCATGGTCACCTAGTTGATTGCCTGTATAGCCCGCGCCACGGGCAGCACGCCGCCCGGCCAACGCAGGCATGTGGCCTGGCCACACACACGCAGAGCCGCCGTCTGAGCCTGTCACGTCGGATCAGGTCTGCCGCGGCACCTGCAGCCACGTACAGTCAGCCCGCGAGCCAACTGCACAAACAGGTGACACCTTCTGCACTGGACTTCAAATCCCCTCTGACCACCTGACCCGTGATTAGCAGCCCTGAGGCCAGAAGCTCCCATTAAAGACAGCGCCGCCGTGCCACAAAGAAAAGAGAGAAAAAAGAAATACCTCACGCCACTGGAAACAACTCCGTGTGTGCCGTAAGGGTGCGTTCTCCCTCGTGTTTGTCTTATTTTGTGTGCAGAGTTCGGGGGGTGGTGGTGGTGGTGGTGGTGGGGGAGGGATGGGGAGTGGGGGTTGCGGAGGGGGAGGGGAGGTTGGGGGCACGTTCGCTGGCGGCGGCAAACAGTGGGGAAATTCACAGCGACAAGCCATGTCGTAAAGGGGAAAATCGATAAGACAGACACAAGGAGAGCAGAGTGTGGACTTGGGACAGCAATCCAAGCGCATTGCTCAGATCATGTTCCTGCCACACTAATGGCCCTGACAGCGAGCCGCGCTGCGAGGACGAGGACGGTCACAGCCGCGGCTCGGCTCCTCCGCTGTCGCCGTCGTGCCTCAGTGGCCATATGATAATCAGATGAAATGTCTCCCCCGTACAAAAACATGTATGTGTATTCAAATGGGCTTCCCGGCTGCCTCGGAGCGCACCCCCGCAGCCAGCTGTGCCGGCCCTGAGAGGCCGCTAACGTATGCAGGCCCCGTCTTCTCTCAGTCCTTTGACCTCGCAGATACGGTTCTCCTTGGACGCCTGCTTGCTCTACCACATCTTACACTGCCACAGTATGCTGTGTTATTCACTTTCTTTCCCTGTAAAGAAGCCTCGCAATGCATAATGGAAGAGCGAGATATCTGTCCGCCCGGCTGTTTGCTTGTGATTTATGGAGCTAAGGCTAGTAAGTTACGAGTTTTGGGCCTCACTGCAATATGCGCTCCGCAGTTTTGTTTGACAATGATATTTTTCCAAGTGGCAGTAATTTCCGTCAAAGTTGTCAATCTTGTAGGAGAGAGCTAAATGTCATCTCAACCTTGTCTGGCCTGTTTAAGGCTTTAATTCAGGAGCCAGTAACACAGTAAAGATGCTACTATTTCAATTTTATTTTATAAATTAAATAAATAAATCAGAAAAATGACTTAGAAGTCTCACTTTTTGTTTTTGTTAATGAGACACATGCTGTATCCAGGAAAATAGTTTTCCAGACATGTGAAGACAGAAGATTTCATGAGTGAAGAGCAAATGATGAGAGTTATATCTGAAATCTAACAAAATGACTGGATAATGACTGAGATGATACATAATGCATGCTGTGGATGACTACAGCCGTGATTACAGTTTTGAAAGTCAGACTTTCTTCGATCTGACCCCTCCACTTGTGATTACACACTTCCGTCTGCTGTCTTAAATAACAGGCTTTTTTTTTCTTTTTTTTAAATGAAAGGCTGTCGAGGACCATTTCCAGTTATTCTGATGGCTTTAAACGTACTATTAATATCCTAAATGCTCTCTAACAGGCCTGTCTGTGGTAAGGGAAAGGCCCTCCATTGCTCTTATTCTATGTTAATTCCTGCTGTCAGTGTTACAATTAGTGCACATGACGTTGATTGTACATGTTTTGTTTCGGGGGGTCTTTTCACAAAATTCACATATATTATTCATATTATTTAAAACGAAAGTGACAGGAATTTATGTCGAGACAAAACCTCGCACAGCTTCTCCTTTTTTTCCGTTTCTTTTCTTTTTTTTTCATTATAAGAATTTGAGTGTGCCGTGAATGACGGGACGGAGACTGTAATTCACTCCCTTTCTGCTTGGTTGAAAACATGATTTTTATATTTCTTTCATGTCAGTCGCGTTCTGAATTATTAGCTGTAATTTCAGCCAGGTTAGCTGCTCCTCCGATCCGGGAGGCAATTTGGCTTAAGGCTGCGTATATCCCAGCAGTCCGCGCTGCGCCCGTACACTACCTCGCCCTCAGGACCTCGTACCTCACTGTGTTTTCACCCGGCTGCATTGAGTAATGAATGTGAAAGTAATGCTTCTCTTCCTTTTTTCTTCTTTTTTTCTCCTCAGGCAAACGGCGGCGGCTGGCAGGATGCTCCGACCCCCTCGTCAGTGACTTCACCCACAGAAGGACCCGGAAGCGTTCACTCTGACACCTCCAACTGATCCTCCACCCTCTCACTCCTCCCGCTTCCCAGCTTCCTCCATCACTACAACCCCTCCTCCATCCCCTCCCCTCCAGCTACATCTCCCAAAACTTAAGCTCAATCCCCATCAGGACTGGACGTGACGTACTGTTTGTAGTCACGCGGCGGGACTCAGCTGGGCTCTGGGATGACATTTATGGACAAAATATTTCACTTTTCCTATCCGGACCGCCACGGCACAGTGAGCAGTCTGCGTCGGGGACCCTCATCCACAGTTCACAGTCTGTACAGTTTCCACTCAATGTCCATGTTGCCTCTTTGTATCTCTCTTATTATTCTTATTTTAAATATGTGTTCACGTCGTTCGCAGCGCAACGCCCCCACGTCTTGTAAATTGAAATGCTTCCACACTACCTCGATTCGAAATAACAACGAGAATATTTCTTCGGTTTTACAAATTTTTATAATCATTGGAGTTGTTGGCTGTACACTCTCACCACCACGCCCGGTCACGGCCCATGTCTCACTTCACATGTTTCTGTTCGTCTACAGTGCCAAAGTTCAACCCTGGAGGTGAATTTTGATAATGTTACGTTTAAATGTCCTTCCATTTTCCACCCCATACTTTGTAAAGTATTATTATTATGTTAGTCCAGTCATATTAGTCAGGTAATAACTCGATTTATATATAGTTTGTATTCAGAACTTCTACAGGAGACAGTGACATATGAGGCATTTTATATTTTATTGCCAGAGAAGCAGGATTTCTGCTCATCTACAGTACAAAAATGCAAAGAATTCACAATTTTCTCGCAAGCACTTAACAAACGGAGCGCGACTCGTGGAGATGTTTGACATTCTGTCGGGCTCGTTGGCTGCAGCCACAGTATTCATAGAAAAATTGACCTGTAAACACTAAAATCGACGGCAGCAGGAGCAGCAATTACGGCACGTCAGCGTGCATTAAAGCACAATACCACCTACTGATTGAACTCAAAGGGTAACGTTTGTAAATGACGAAGAGAAAACCATACAGAGGACATTTTTGAGATATAGGAGTGGCATATGGAAGAGAGAGAGAGAGAGTGCACATAGAGTATATGATCAGACATCATCTGTGTGTATCAGTGAGAGCAATTTAGCCAAATACTGCTGGTAACCAAATCCAATACAAACATAATTGAATTTCAGATTTTTAAAGGTGCCACAGTGTTGGGATTGAACACGTCGCATGTCCTTTCTCTGAATTCACTTTTCATTTGTGTAATTCCATTTGTGTGATAATGCTGAGAGCGCGGTGGGGCCTTCTGAGACGTTTGTTGCGCTTGCACAAATAAAATATGATCCCGGTAAGAATTGCTTTAGGTTTACTTCAAGCTAAAACATCATTTTCCGTGCTCTGAATGTCAGGCGCTCCGGCTTGTGGCACAGATGGAACTCCATATGCAGTCAGTGCTGGAATAAACTTGAGGCCACTTGTCCCGTAACCCCGGTTCTGTGATAACAAAGTGGAACATTTGAGAGAGAACTGCAGCGTTTGTATTTTCAGTGTTCAAGAGCCCATTTACTTTTTGTTTTGCTTTTAAAATGACGCTAAAAAACGCCACACCCATTAACACAAACCAATCCAAAATGTGAAATAAAATGTGTGACCTTTGTTGTATGTACAGTATAGTATGTGGTCGAACATGTATACGAGATATCATTTGCATACTTTGATACCAAAAAAATGCAGACTTTTTATCCTCGACATTGGGATCAGCTTTGAGCTTTTCTTTTTCTTTTTTTTTCCTCTTTTCGTAGGATTTGATTCTCCCCGTACTAGCGAGCATGTCATCATGCTCCAGTACTCTGTATTCAAAGCCCCCAAAAAATGCAGTTGGAATACAGAAGTGTTTATATACATTAAAACGGAAAATAACACCTTGATGGCACACAAATCCAGATAATGTTTGGATATATTTTTATGTCTCCATTTTGTGAAAAACTTTTTGGTTTTCCTTTGATATAATGTTGGCTTTGCTACGGGATTGTTTCTTTGTAAATGCTCCCATTATAACGTGAATTAGCCCAAGAATGCTCAATATACAGTATGTAGATATGCACCTTTCTTTTTTTTTTTTTTTTGCATCTTTTTTATTTGGACAGCAGCCATTTTAGCTCAGCCAGACGGAGTTCCTGTGGGATTCAAGGCAACATCCTCGTTATTATTTTGTACTAAAGACCACCGACACGAGCCGGCCTCCAGCACGGCTCCTGTCCGAACAAAGGGGACGGGAAAAGTTTGCGTTCACATCGCACTTGTTCATCATAACCGGATCCCTTGAGGGAAACAAAACTCAATCCCAACCAGTCGTACAGCCTGAAACCATAGTTGTTGTTGTTTTTTTTTGGTTTGTTTTTTTACAGTTGTCAGTGTGTTTCTATTTATTACACATGTATGAAATCATGGATGTTCTAGAGCTACTGCGTGGAAATCAACCGCACCAAACAAAACTCACTTGGATCATTCGGAGCGGCTCCTCCTCGACTCACTCAGAATAATAGAGGGGGGGTTGAAGTGATACACAGAAACCTGCCTCAGTCGTGTCTCCTGAAGTCATTGGAGTGAATTGACAGCACCGGACATGCAAGGCAAACTTAAGGATTGTTTTTGCAACCCCTCGAGGAAGAAAAAAAATAATAATAACTTAACTCTACTTTTCACATAGCCTGTCAAATATTATCGAAGCTTCATGTAATGATGCTTTTGAGTTTGTTTTTTTTTTATATAAAAAGAAAAAGAGACATGAAAAGAAAAACAAACAATTTGTAAAACATGAAATGTTTTATTTGTTGCATGTCCTTTTTGTTCTTCAATAAAATAACGTACTGCAGTGTTTTGAATGTTAACTTCTTTTTTATAAGGATTTCAGAGTGAAACCGTGGAGCCTTTTTTCTTGACAGGTTTTAACTTTTAAGATCTCTGCGTATGTAAAAAGGTATCAAATGGGAAACTATTGTCTTTTTAATTCCAATTCAAAACCAGTTTTTTTCTGTGGAGAAAAATAGGTGAAAGGTGTGTTTTATGGTCTCTTAATTTGTACTGGCGATGCGTATCCCAAATAAATACTTTCTTTTGTTGCATAAATAAATTGCAGTTTGTTTTGTCATTTTTCTCATGTGATGCTTTTGTCAAGTTCCCCCTACGAAGCTGAATCTCATCTCAAACTTGCGCGCCTGGTTTCTACCCCCGGACGTTCGTAATGGGGTCAGGGTCAGGAGTCACTGTAGGATACAAGTTTGCACGTTGCAGACTTGTCAGTCCAACACCTCTGGATAACATTGCACGCCCTACTTGCAAGTATGCCACTGCACGCAGGCATTTTATCGCCACTAACATGGCGCGGGAGCTCGGGCGAGCTGCCGAGGGTGTGAAGGGGACATTTTCACAGTTTTCCAAGTGAGTGAAAGCTGTGTGCTCCCAGCAGACAGACACCCCCCCCCTCTCCTTCCCTCCTCCAAACACCCTGCTCTCCCTCCGAGGCATGGCTAATGTGCGTTCCCTGAAAGAGGCGGAATCCACACTTATCTCTCTCCTCCAGATAAACCAGACAGGATGTCTGATTCTGCTCCTCCAATTCATCCATCCTTGGGAAATATAACAAAAAAAAAAGAAAAAGAAAGGGGCTTGAAACGTTAACTTGTGGATTAGGGAGAGGTTCCCAGGAGCATCCGAAATCAGAGAGCGTGACAGAGACTGTGGGAGTGACATATGCAAACATGATCAAGTGTAATTACATGGAGGAGACTCCTTGTTTCTATCAAAGGGCCACTGTTTGAAGCATGAAAGGCGAGAGATGCTGGACGCGTTTAATTTATTCATGTGCTCCTTAGGAAAGCAGAAAGACGGCATTGTGAGGCTGATTCAGTCATTACGTGTAGAAAAGGTGCAAATCCCATTCGGGGTAAAATTGCAGTACGTTCTTTTGAATTTCTGAACAAACAGGCAGGATACAGAGCTCCACCGGGACGAATGCTACGTAGGTTTTTAAGGAGACTACGCTGATCATTATCCATTTAAAAAAAGAAAAAGAAAATCCAATCAGAAACGGAATCAGGACTATCTAAGCTGTTTTATCCCGTAACAAAGACCTTGGCTGAAGTAGCCGAAGAGCAATAGATTCAATGTAGTTTACAAAAAATCAACAACACTATCTTTTAGTGACATTTTGTTATAAGGTCACTCGCGCTAAAATTGAACTGGCTTGTATTCATTTAAAAAAAAAAGAAATATGAATCAGATGGCAGGTGCTATTATTTGTTATCTACTGCGAGAGGAGAAAGCCATTCCCACAAAATCACAGATTTGCAATTCAAAAGATGCCTTGATGTCTACGGGGAGAAAAAACAACTTTGACTTTCAGCCAAATTCACTAAAATCAACGTCTGGGTGGCATAAATTGGTATTTTAACAGCTTTTGGAGAGCTTCTGGTTTTGGACACCGTTTCAATGCTTGTAGATACTGATTCACGATGAAATAGTGATATTTTAATTCAGTTGGAACGACAGCAGCTTGGACGTCTAAAGAGCCGAATCAGTTTAAAGTATCATATCAAAAAATGATTTGAGGCAGCTTTGTCTAAATGAAAAAAATATGATGAACAAAATGTATGTTTCCTTCAGAGATCACTTGTATAAGGTGCTGGATCATAATGTAGTGCGCCTGAGGGCGGGGGCGTTTCTCACAACCTAACTACAAACCTTTGTCGGACATGTATATTTATTATGAGAAAGGAAGCGTTACCTTTACAGGTATCACACTTTTGAGACTCCAGGATTCACTCATTTGAATAGCTGTTCAAGTTTATTTGGTAACAGCGCCACAAAAAACCCTAATATGAAGTCAAATGGGAAAACGCCTCGAGGTGGCTCCCACATTTTAACCCAATCCTTGGAGATGAATCCAGTTTTTGAAACCGGTATACGTCACGGTTCGGTTCCAGAAGTAAGAGAATCTCATTCAAAATCCCTAAAAACTACAAACCTCTAAAAGTACACGAATAACTACAAATCCAGCCCGGGAAGAGGCCCTTTCTCCACAGTATGTTGTGTGGCCTTCTTAGATTAGAAAACTTCTATAATTTCCCAGTGTGGAAACCTATTTGTTACCAAAGACAATAGACTCGTAAAGACAACAACAGACAAGATTTACAGTGCACAGGAAAAAAAAAAACATTACAAAGTACAAACACAAAAGAATGCCATATAAAATAAGAAACATGAACGACATAGAAAGATGCTGAAATTAAATCTAAAAACCACAACTAAAGGTTGTCATTAAAAAATTAAACTGCTGCCGGAACTAAAGACCTTCTGAGTCGTTCAGTCGAACACTTTCGCATCCTGAATCGCTCACTGAAGTCCTGTAAAAACACAGTGGAGTGGACGGCTTTCAGAAGAAACAATCGTTAGCTGACTTTATTCAAACCCCATTTCCCGTTAGCCCCTAGACGTCTGTGTAAACATCGCGGCTCAACAGAAGTTGTAGTTTTCTTTTGTCCTGCGCTCTCAAAGTTTGAAATCTCTCGTGGGAGCTGGACGACAGAAAGCAACGCCCGGTTCAACTTCTTGAAGAGAGACTGATGACAGAAACGCTGAATGAGAGACAGACTTCACTCTTACAACGGAGCTAGCGGAGCAGCTAACTGAGCTAAACACAGAGAAGACATTGGACTCACTGCTTGCGGCGCCATGAGCAGCGCAGAAGGACGCCGGGGACACGAGCCGGTGGAGGGCAGAACGTTTTGATGCCGGTACTTGATTTGTCTTAAATAATTAGATTAACGATGAAGACAAAAGCAACCAGTTGCATTTGTAGAACCCCAGCGATTGGTTGAAGATTATTCCGGCTGCGTGTGGCGCCTCTGGCATACGTCACAGGGTTGTGGGGGGGGCCACAGCTCACAGGAGGGGCCCCTCTGTGGTGGGTTAATCCGGCCCTGGTTACACCAGGAAGCGCACACAACAACAAGTGGTGTGTATTGAAGACATTCTGGTGGAACATGAGAGAAAGCATGTGCAATTTATGAATATTTTTGAGTCACAAAATGCTTCATTGCAACTTTGCGAACAGTTTTTTTTTACAACAAAAAAGGCAAACATCTGACCTCACTCTGTCTTTTTTCAAAACCTCATCCTCGTTGGTTTCCTTCACTTGATCCGAGGCCTCTCATCGCTCTTTCATGTCAATCACTCTCAACCACTGTGCACGTGGCACACGTGCACAGTGGGGCTTGGGGCTCATATTATATCAATGACAATAACGAGGCTCATATGGACTTATACGCAACGCATAATGCGCATCAGTTATGTCAATGCCTGCCAGCATGATACACACACACACACACACACACAGACACACACACGTGCCTGGGGGAAGGGCTACTCAAGCAGACGACGCAAAGTGTCTGAGGGCACATAATGGAGAGGCTTTGTCTTGTTCTGCATTCATGCGACGAAACAAGTCTTCTCCTCTGCCACAATCCTAAAATACCTCCAGTAGAGGAGCTTCTGCAGGAATAGGGTCAAGTAATTAGTGACTGTGGGCGTGTTACAGATTTCCGATTTGGAAACGGTTCAGTTTGGCAAAGGACTTTTAGCCACAGTCTCGCGTTGCCTATACGCGCCACCCACAGATGTTTAATGAATTCCTCTCATCCCAACTTTCATAAAGAAGACATTCGTCGGAGATTTCACAGATCAGCGTGTGTCATCGTGGCCTTTCAAGTTATTTCAACCGTGGAACATTTGAATTAGGCTCCGCAGGAAATTGGAGCATCCAGGGCGTGGGAGTTTATAAGGCTGTAAACTGGTTCTTTATATTTGCCTAAAGCTTCCATAATGAGCGAGATGTGGACCTTATCGTGTTATTCAATTAGGGTGGGGGAAGGGGGACCCTTTAAAACAGTGCCAGGAGACGCTCTTATTAAAGAAACGAGAAAGTTATCTCTCCGAAACATGAATCGAAAATAAAAAAAAATTAAAGAAAATGTTTTTTGTTGTTGTTTTTTGCGTTGATGATCAAGGACATCCAGATACACTGCTGTTGCAATAATTATGGCGCTCACATCCCACAACAAAAAGTAGAAGGGCCTGCTCACGTGGACGCTCGTGCAGCCGTGAGCTAATTTGTTTTGAGTGTGCGTCTGTGTTTTCATCCTCTTAAATGCCCCCCTTCGCGTTTCTGGACATGAAGCCATTTGACACATTTGGCCACTGCGTCGCGTCGCTTTGGAGGGAAACTCCTGTCTTTTCCTTGAGATAGCAACGCTGATTATGTTGTCAGGATGGATTTGTGTCTGGCAAAAAAAAAAACCACAACAAATAACTGCCCGGTTCCTCCCGCTACCCTGCTACATATACTGTATATTGTAATTTAGGAGGCAGCTGTCATATTGAGTTTCCACATTATACGGTATACGTATCACGTGGCTCGAGACTCCAGACTGAGCGCGCCGGTCGGGACTGGGACATCTTGAGGACGCGATCTTGATTTATGGGGTCCAAACTAATATTTAATTAATAGTCAAAACAGAAGGCGAGAACGGGCCAGTGGCAGGTTTCTGGCAGTGAAAACGCCGCTGACCCCTCATGTGACAGACGGGAAGGAGGGCTCCGAGTCCACATGGGTACTAGATATAGGAGTTGTGAACCCTTCACTTCAGGCCCCATTAAGGACGTTTTTGGCTTTTAAAGTATCTGTTTTGATCATTTTGGTAGTCTTTTTTTCTGAATCTTTGGATGTGATTTAACTTTTTTTTTGCCAATCATTGACATATCCCAGACTGAAAAAACAGTTATTGGTGTTTATTACATATTTTAAACACATGGTAGTTATGATCAGGATGGATGTTGGTTACACATTGAACTCAGTGAAAGTGGAAAATAATAGCAACATACAGCATTTATAGCAGTTTATTTTGACATGTTTTGTCCTCTAAAGACACGAGAGCAAAGTGAGGCACAATGGTGGAGCAGATTATTAATCATTGTCACAGACTTTACATAAAGCTATAAAAAAAAAGCCATTACAATAAAAAATAAAGGGCACAGAAAATGCCTTCTACTAAACAATTTAATAATTGCATAAACTTCTTCAATCAATATATATATATATTTTTTTTAACGGCATGGAAAAGTGTATTACATGATAGACGCTGTCAAAAGACATCACACCACCACTCACACTGTGAAGTGTTTGACAATGTATGCAGAGCAAAATCAAAACATTTCTTCGTATCAAAATCAAATCATCTTTTCTTCCTTGAAAACCAAACATGTATACTTACGTAAACTAGTACCGACCAATACTACCATCCATCCACTTTGAACTAGACTCATCAGCTTTTAGCTAAGGCCTGGTTTTACATGGTTTTACTCCTTTATGATTTATTGTTTATACTTTAGCCACCGGTATTACTTATGTGGAATGACAAAATGTTGAAGCATCTAAATATTGTTTCAATTCAGGGCAAACAGGAAATAGTGCGTAGCACAAGCTAATGCTAGCTCACTAGCAGCTAGCTTCAGCTAACATGAGTGTATAGTCACAGGGGTTGGGTTTTACGGATTATGTAGTTTTTTTTCTATTCTAAAATAATGTACATGGTAAACTCAGATTCTGGTCTCAAGTCACCCGTGACCAATAGTCTATCCTGCAGTTCGGCCCTGCAGGGCAACACGAAGGGATGGGATTTAGATCCTGGTGCGGCATGCTAGCTTTATGACAAGGAGTAAATTGATATTCTAATTGTTTCATACAGAAGAGGCACAACTGTCACATGTGGCTGTGACAGCATGCGTCAGGGCAGCGATAGTGCGACACTATAGTCTGCTATGTGCCTCTCCGGGGAGTGCAATTTAAATCACTGCCTGCATCTCTGTGCTCTCACAGCTCAGAAAAGGATGATGAGACAAATATGTTTGGTTTTTTGGGGGGGAATTTTGCACAACATTCATATCCATCATAGGACAGCGGAAACTGAACAGAACATGTCCATTGAACCTTCATACGTTTCACCTCTACTTCCTAATCCTCAAATCACAAATTGTCCGGAAAATAGGCACTCTCGAGAAGTGCGAGACGTCGTCGTCGTCTCTTAACACTAATGGGGCCAAATGTTCCCCCAGCAGACATGTTTGACTCGTCATACAGCAGGAAAGGCCCGGGTTGTCACTAATAACATTACCGACGCGCTCCTGCTCCATTCCAGTGGCCCCCGTAAACCGTGACAGTGTGACAGGGCGCCAGCATGCACAACACCAGGACCCCAGCACTGAAGCAGCTGAGTGGAATTCATCGTGGCATCAGTCATCATTTACACACATATTCCTCTCCCAGAATGCATTCTGGAGGTTTCCCCCGCTATTCTTTATATGTTACAGCCACAACTCAATTTCTGCTTATTAAAAAGCAAAAACACAGGAACAAAAGTGGCCCTCGCTTGTTTCGAGAGGGGGCAGTCTCATGAAATGGAAACCATTGTCTGATTGTAAAGCAAGACAACCAGACATCACAGAGTTTAGGAATCCCATTGGAATGTGCTTTGTGATCAGTTTGAATACATTTGTGCAATGCATGATGCTGCCCGTTATGTCTTTGTTTATAACGCAGACCTCATCTGCGGCCACAGGTCTGACCTTGTGCAGCTTTGAGCTGTCTCAGCAGAGCGTCCGAGCGCGGCGGCTGACGCAGCGAGACGTCTGCCCGTTTGGGGACAGAGGGTGTATGTAGGTCAGCGGCGGGCCCGCATGCTGTGACAGCAGCACGGTCGCTGTGCTGTGCAGCAGGACGGGGATCGGAGTGGACAGAGGGGAGACAGAGAGGGGAGAGAGAGAAAAGAGAGAGAGATAGAGAAAAGAGAGAGAGGGCCCCCCTCACACGTCAGCACCGATACTTCCTCATTTGCCCCCTTAAACACTGTGACATTATCAGGCCACGCAGAGCAACGTCCGCCCTCATTACTCTCACCTTTGGTAACGTGGCGAAGTGGGCAAAGAGGAGCCGGAGAAGAGGACACCGGCAGAAATAGGAAAGAGACATCCGATCATGGTGCATGTCTGAAAATGTCCGGATTGGTCATTTGACGGGCAGATGGTACGTCCATGTCAAGACACAACAATGTACAGTGTTGACAATACAGAGCTGTGTAAACACTACTCGATTGTAATGAATGAAAAATATATTGTCGAGCTCCTGGCAAAGCACACTAGTTTAGGTTTTAAAGAAATTGGAGAATTCATTTAAAAATGTATATATTACTTTCCTTAAGCACATATAAATTAGATAAAATACAGTGATTCAAATGTATAAATTCATTCCAACCAATTACTTCTTTAAGCACATCTTTATTGAAAAAAGTAAATAGTACAGTATAAAATACAAGCCTTTCTAATCTTACAAATGATGTCATACTGCCATCTAGTGGCTCAAACACAAAGGTTCAAATGACGTTTTAAAAATGCAAAAAAAAAAGAAAAGAAAAATGAACCCCGATGGTCGCAAGTATTAAAATTTTGTGTTTGAGATCATTTCACACTAAGAATGTCAGTGAGACCGCTTTAGGGAGAACACAGTAGTCATAACTTGGTATGTCGGTCCATTTCACGAAAATAATGGGTTTGTATAAAGTTACAAAGGCGAGAGTTACAACTTTTTGTCATTGCTGTTGGCGAGTCTCTGAAATGTAACGATTATGTAATGATTATGAACACAACCCAAGACCAAATAAAAAAGAAGGAGCTCATCGGTTATAAGGATGCATTGAACCGGAGGCAGACTTGATGTTTGTCTTGATGCTGCTCGGCATTTTTCCTGAGAACGAAAAGAGGGGGACAATTACTGCTTTTGTTACAATGTGTTTGTGTACCCTGAAATCTTCAGCAAAATTCAGGGGTTTATTTTTCTATACCATTAGGCTCATTTGAGATAAATTCCTGTCTTGTCTGAGAGAGGACAAGATTGACAAAGAACTTGTAAAATTTCCAGCAACATCATCTGACTGGAGAAAATATTATTTGGTAGATTAACCTGTTAAGCTTTTACTATCCAATATTTCTGTTTAGATGATCTTGTGTGTGGAAGGGTATTAAAATAGGGTTTAATCATTAAAGAGTGTATTTATTAAATTATTTCAATATGAAGTAAAGATCCTGTCCACCAAAAACTCATTCACGTCCTAAAATTAAGACATCAATTAATAGTGCAAACATTCCTACAATAAGACACAAAAAACAATATGAAGCGCAACCATGACTAAAGGGATAGTTTGATGTTTTAAAGTAGAGTTGTCTGAGGTCCTTTTCCATAGTCAGTGTTTTACAGTAGATGGCGGTTACGACACCCCCAGTTTGGAGAAGCTGACAGAAATACTGCCGCTGAAACCTAATTTAGACACCAAAAAGAAATATATTTTTCCCACTTTATTTTGCCGTCAGACAGCCCTTCTAATGGACAGCTGAACTGAAAGTGCAATATAACTAGATTGTTTTTATAACTAGAGCATAGATCATTTTCACCTTCAATTCGGTTCTTCTCAAAAAATATTCTAAACAAATTGCCTGGCCAAAAAAAAAAAAAAAGTCGCCACCAAAAAAAAGGTCACACACACTAATATTTGGTTGGACCGCCTTTAGCTTTGATTACGCCACGCATTCGCCCAAACTATCTCTTTAACATCACTAAAAATGTCTTGTTAAAACGCAAACAACCAAAGTGGTCACTGCGCAATAATACTAAACCAGCTCTCCAGGTGTCCTACCTGGCTGCCCTTGCTGTGGAGCCAGAGGTCCTCCCATACCTGCTTGCTGGCTTGAACCACCACCAATGGTGACCTGCTGCAAGGTTGGACCTCCACTCATCATGGGCCCTTGTCCCGGATGTCCAGGGGCCACTGGACCAGGAGGCCTACACTTGGAAAGCCCCTTTCCAAATGCAACTGCTCCGACCAACGCATTAGTGTCAGCAGGGTTGAATGATGGTTTGTTCTGTCGTATTGCTGTAGAGAACGAACAAAAAAACATGCACATGAGTCAACATATTTAAATTAATTATTACATCTTAGACGAGGTACCGGACACTGAAAGTGCAACATACCTGCACTCTCTGAATCTCTGTCATCCCGAGGATTGTTCAGCTTCTCCAGCAGATTGGAACAAAGTTTATTCAACGTCTGGATCTGTTTCTGTTGATGGAAATATAACAAGGGGCATTTGAACACTGCAAAATACTTGACAGATGTAAAAAAAAAAAAAAAAAGGCATGACAAAAATCACATTTGTGCGTATGAGTAAGATTGCATCGATCCACTCAGTTTGTGCGATAACTAACTGACCTGTGCCACCTCCGGGCCAATTCGCGCCGCCTCTACACTCAGCTGTTTCTCCTGCTCCTCCACCTCTGGATCAGGCTTGGTCCGCAAGTAGTCTGGTACAATCTCATGGCTGAACACTGGGACACGCTGCTCTGTAAGTTTCTGATGAGGGGGAAGAAGCGTTGGCCGTGAATGGAAAGGTTAGAGGGAATACACCCACACAACAGTGAAACAGAACCGTCAGTCTGTGGCTTTGATACTCACTGCTAAATCCTCATCCCGGTCTGGAGACAGAAGCAGTGGTATTATAACCTGGTTGCGAAAGGACGGTGTCTTCTCGTTCTTCAGCAGTTTATTGATGCTGTTCAGCTGACCGGATAGCAGGGCGAAGTTGTCCAAAACAGAGGGCCTGAATGACACAAACACAAATAACAGCATCTTGTGTCAAACATACAAAGTTGTTTCACTTTTTTGCGTTAAGGCTGAAGGAAATCTCATCAACTGACCAAGTAATGTCAGAGCTAACATATATTTAAGGATGCAACTGAGCTGTTTGTAAATCTGATAAATAGCATAGACTATAGCGGTGGTTCTCAACCTTCTTTCAGTGTCCCATCAGTGTCTGAATTAATATAGGATATATACAATTTTGTTTATGAATACACTTAATATTGCTATTGTATTTTCCTTTGCTGTTTTTCTGTTTATTTGTATTACTTGATATTATTTGTGTCTCTTCTTGTGTGCACTGCTGCTCTAATCCTGCAATTCCCCCCACTGCGAGACTAATAAAGGATTATCTTATTTTACAAATATTTTATTGAATATTTATTAAAAACCTCTTTTGAAAAGAATTTTGAATGGATGCTAATTTTAAATATATTTTTGCTTTCATCTCACGTACCCTTTTTTGAGAACTATCTACAGCACTGCGTTTCACTAACCTCCATCAACCGATGCAATAATAGTTTAGAAATGTTTCAGATTTCAATATCATCTGGAAAATCCGCACTAAACTAAAATCCAAAGAATGTTTATTTCATATACACAATTGAATCCTAACTTGCCAAGTTTACCGCAGAGTCAGACTGAAGAAGTGACACCCAGAGGTGGATGCTGAAGTCCTGCTCGCCCTACACTGAAGCGTCACTCATTTCAAAAGACTGTGTCCAATATAAATGGCCAAAGCCTGGACACTTATTATCAGAGAGGCTTCTCCCTTTAGGTTAGACGGCACAAACTGATACCTAATCGCTATTCATTGAAGAACATACTTTTCTCACCATGTTAATCGCTCGTATTCATTTTCCAGCTTATAGATGAAACTGTGCAGAGCGTTTTTGACGTGAGCGACCCGAGAAGCGAGAGACTCCACCGCCGCGTCCAACTGCTTCTCCTCCCGCTGCTAAGAGAAACGAGAGAGAAACGCACCGCCGATGAACAAAAACACGCGAAATCAAGACGACAAGACTTCACCTTCATTGTACAATGGTACTACCGTTAGCTTTTAGCAGGCTAGCGACTACAAGCTCTAAACATAAGTAAACCAGAAGCGCCACATTCAAATATCCGCAGATAGAACTGCAACAACAGGATCAGAGTATACTAGAGCGAAGTAGCACCACCCTAAATGACAATATATGGGCTTTAAAGCAGCATTACCTGCATCGTTGAGCTAGCTAACAGCTAACAGTGAAACGTTCTAGCTAAATCAGTTTAGGCAGAAGCACTTCCGGTTAACCGTGTCAAAATAAAAGCACGTGTTTTGAGCATTTTTACGACTCAAAATCTAAAGGGGTGGAATGTACCTATTAGTAGGCAGATTAAATCTTCTTTTTTTATTAAGAATCGTGCAAATTTTGATACAAGCATGACATTTGGTGGAGTTGTTCTCCAGAGGTATTTGGTCAAATCTGCCCAATTGGCCATTCAGAAATCCAAGATAGCAGTTATTTTTTAAGACTGCCACCAATTGGGTCTCCAAAAATGAGTTTTCTTTAAAAAAAAAAGTTTTTATGTCCCCGATTTGAATGATCTTGGTCTCTATTCCTATGTTTTTAAGTACCCTGGAGCTACATATGCTGTGTTATTAGCCTTCTGACAAAAAAAAGCTACTTTTTCTAAATTCATTCCATCCTTGCGCAAGCATCCAAGTATGGTGAAGCAATTCCTCTGGCAAAAGCTGCTGCAATGGTCAGACAGGTCATGTTTCATCACAATTCCAATTACAGCACCACATTTCACAATGTTGACCTGGAACAAGCTGTGGCACCATATCTTCTGGAGTTTGTTTGCACGATAGCACGTGGTGCAGACATCTAGTGCCAACTCTAACATAGAGGCGCAAAGTCAGACCTTTCTAACTCGTAACTCCTGCAGTTCAACTGCTTATCAAAGTATAAAGAAGAAGCAAAAGTGCACAGGCATTCCAAGGATTGTGAGACACCTTTTGCTGTCTATATTGGCAAAAAAAACAAAACAGAAAGAGAAAGCTCATTGACATGCTTCATCAGAATTGCCTGAGTATCTCTGATGACAGAGTCAGCTCAGTTAGGAGAAGCAGTTGTTGCACAGTATGTTGAAGATGTGATTGTCTGTCCATCAGTCTTGAGAAATAACTTATTCACAACTGCTCAAACATCCTTCCATGGTACAAGTATATCTATTTTCCAACACCCCAGCACTGAAAACGCTGGTGAAGAACGTGAAGTCAGATGTGAAGGTGAAGAAAGTTCCGGAGTTACCAGAATCAATCACCAATGTCCTCCCAGCTTACAGTGCAAAGAATCCCAACCAGCATACAATCCCCTCTCAGCACCAGAGATAATCCAGTCACACTTGAAACAAGAATTTCCCTGGTTTGAAGATGTTTACCTCACTGAAGATGTGAATAATGCTGCTTGCATAACATGGTCAGACCATCATGCAATGCAGAACAGGAGCCATCCTTTTGAAGTTAGCATTTCAGCACTGATGCCACAAATGCGAGACCAGGCTCACTCAGTTGCAACCATCAAGCATGTCCTGGGAAAGGTTTGCGAAACATTGGCTTCCCTTAACTCAGGGCGTTAACCTGTTGTTACTGCTGATCAACCTGATTGGCCTGATTATGGAGAGGACAGTTTGGTAATCATGATTGGTGGATTTCACATAAAGATGGCTGCACTGAGATCTTTGGGAAATCTTCTACAGGACAGTGGTTGGACCAGTGCCCTTGTGGAAGCAGGAGTGACATCTTCTGGTATAGCCGAGTCCTTTCTGTCTGTATCAAGTGTTACCAGGACAAGAAATGCCTATCAGATCACAGCCTGTACCAACTAATAAAGGATGCGTTCCTTAATCGCTGCTCTTCTGAAATTGATATATTAGATACTATCTTGGCAGACTCGTGTGAACAACGGAAGCATCCAAGTCCACAGTTCAAGTTCTGGAGTCTGGAGTTCAGCATTCATTGTTGTGTTACAAGAGAAGATGAGCAACCCTTTTCAAGAAGATTCAGCTGACCTAATAGCGCTTGACACAAAGAATGTTGCTGATCCCATTCAACTATCATTACAACGTTCTCCAGGCTGGACCTCGGCAGTCCTGGGAGTGGACACAGAAAGGAGAGAAATGGCGGTATGTTGGTCGACGATACCCCCATCGCAGCCAGTTGTCAGGACCTGGCCAAGTGTTCCTGTAAGAAATGTTGCCGTGGGAGGTGCAAGTGCTTTTAGTTATGCATATGTAGCACTCTGCAGCTGCATATGTGAGCAGCAGTTAATGTTACAATAATCACTTTATGGCAACTGCAAAATTGTTAACATCCATATCAGTTCAGTAACCAGTGAGTGTTGTAAGATATTTAGTTTCCATTCAGATTGACTAGTCTAGCGATGTTTCATATGTTTGAGAGTTGCAAGTTGTTTGCCATCCGTGCTGACTAGACTAGACTGGCAATGTTACACATTTACCTTTAATATTAAATGTATTATTGTTAGATTCATTAAGTGCCATACAGTTTGTTTTGTTCAGTTTGATAGCATATTCTTGTAATGTTCAATTTGAAAATATTTGAAGGAAATTATTTTAATAAAATAGATGCATTATTCATTGAGGTACTAAAACAAGGGAACTAAAACAAAGGCCTTTCTGAGGAAATCCAGGACTTTTTTAAGAACTGCTGCTCTGGGCATCATGAGAAACTACAGCAACCAAAAGAAGTCTTCAACCGAGTATGTCAGCTAAAGTGTTGTGCCGTTGATGCATTACCAGAATAGTTTACCCAGGTAAGAAAACAAATGTGACATTTATCAGACATATTTTATTTCACATGATTAATACTGTGACTGTCAAAATGGGATATGTGTCACTCTGCCAGGACGTTGCAAAATAATGTATTCATTTATTTTTAAAATACATTATGAAATTGTTCTGTATGAAAAAGTGCATTTCTACAAATGAGCAGTATTTGAGCTCAATAGAAACTCTGGTATGATTGTAAATGACACACCACCTGTGACCACTTCCCTCTCATCGTGTCTTCATCTCGCTGCCAATTTATCAGTTTGTCAGTTTTACAGACGAAATGAGGTGCCTCTGGAACAAGCTGTTCAGTTTCTGTGACACATATATTTCCTACTAAAACTTTTACAGGCAGTTTGGTTTTGTATATGATCATAGTCCTGAAGTTCTATGTCAACAGATGTAGGTATAGTATTTGTCTTTTATATCTTTTATTAGTGAGGTAAGATGTTTGAGAAGCGGTAGTGCAAAGTGCTTATCAACATGGGCATGGTGAGGGTAGCAGTGTTTTGTGCATCATTGTATCGTTAACCCACATTATTGATTGACACTGAGGCATCGTCGAGAATTAGGCGCCAACACGTTCAAGCTTTCAAACGTATCAAACCAATAAAGCGTCGTTGACGTTCAAAGCTTCAGACGTCATCAGTCACATGACAATTGTCATTATATACAAGCTCCGACACACGATGGTTCAGTAGACTAGTAGTTCTCAACCATTTTTCAGTGATGTACAGCCTGTGAAATATTTTTTTGGTGTGTTTTGTGTTGATAATTAACCAGGAAGTATTCAGTCTGCTAACAGCACCATGGCCAGTCGACTTTTAGTGAAATATGTTGTCTCTCTGAGGAAATCGACGACTTTTTTAAGAAATGCTGTTTTGGGTATCAAGAGAAACTACAGCAGCCAAAAGAAGTCTTTAACTGAGTATTCCAGTCAAAATGTTGTGCCTTTGATGCATTACCAGAAGAGTTTACCCAGGTAAGGAGACAAATGTTACATTTGTCAGACACATTTTATTTCACATGATTAACACTGACTGTGAGATCTGTGTCACTCTGCCAGGCCAATGGAAATAATTTGCCATAAATAATAAAAAATGTCTGAATCATGCGCGTTTCATCACGAAGAAGTGCATATTTACAATTATAATACGGGTAGATCAAATCAAGCATTCTGATTGGTTGAGAGTGAGTCCTGGGGCATGGCTCATTCAGCCATAAAGTGCTGTACAACCTGTTTACATTTACCAGAGCGTTCCATATCAGTGCACTCAAAATAACAGGTAGATTTAAATTGTGCGACCGTTAGTTGTAATTTCAAGCTTGACAGTTACCAAAGATGTGCAGCCGAGGGTCTCTCTTGCGCCTATACTTGTATAATAATAATAATAATAATAATAATAATAATAATATAACAACACGCTGCTCCGTTAGGTAAAACAAGACGGCAACCACTTTATTCTTGTCTCCCTTTTCACTAAAAAAAAAATCCTCTTCTCCCTCTTCTTTCTGTTTCCCCCTCCACAATAAAAGCCCCAGCTGTTTACATACACAATATAATAGCTTACATATGTTTTGTGTAAACTTTGATATTTTGGGGGGAATGACTTTTGATGGGAACGTCAGCGATGAATAATGTGTTTGTGGTCCCTGTTCCTGCTGTACAGTCACACATTGATACGGCTTAGAATCAGGAGAGAGAGAGCAGATAACGCCTTAGAGCAGACTAGTTAACGCTCTGAGAGCAGACTAGTTAACGCTCTGAGAGCAGACTAGTTAACGCTCTGAGAGCAGACGAGTTAACGCTCTGAGAGCAGACGAGTTAACGCTCTGAGAGCAGACGAGTTAACACTCTGAGAGTACACTAATTAACGCTTTATTTTGACTTGACTGCAAATATCTGGATTCATGTACTATTTCAGTCTTGCTGCTGTTCATTTTCTGAATGCTTTTGATCAATAACTTGAACTGTAAAATAAAAAATGCTGTCACGTTGAGTCTGAATTTAATTTGGATATAATCCCACTTTGTTTATTAAGATTGATTTTTATTAAATGTATTAATCCAATGAGAGTCAAAATCTCTTTAACAAGGGAAGGGGTGTTGAAGATGACAGCGAACACAAAATACACTGACTAAGAAAACTGACCTAAAAACAAAAGAGTTGAAAGTTAAAAAATTTAAAAAAATAGCAGCCTAAGGAGACGACAGACTTGAACAAAAAGAAGAAATCATAAAATTCAACTCATTATCACATGGTCAAAAACTGTTTGATACACTTATATCAACCCTCCTGATTATATTAACCTCTACTCCCTGAAGTGGTGGACTATAGAAGACAATAACAAAATGGCTCTCACACATATTCTGTACTTTTATCTTAACGCGACAACATGTGAACAAGTGTTTTTAATTGTTTAGGCTACCTATACCAAAGCTGGAGGACACTGTCAGGAGGTATTTAGCTGCCCAGAGGCCTCTGTTGGATGATGACCAGTTCAGGTAAGTTTTTAAAAGAAGAATCAACCTTTATGATGTAATTATTTGAAACATTATTATATAACTACTTGAATCCTACCTGCAACAATCTAAACTGTGAATCCTCAGAACAACAGAGAAAACGGCACAGGATTTCCAGAACGGTGTGGGGAAACAGCTGCAAGAGGAGCTGGTAGTTCAGGACATGAACAATCAACACACAAGCTATGTCTCAGGTGAGTGTGTTATTCTGACACTTGACCCTGATATTGAACATCTCTGATACATCAGTGATAAATCTGTTTGATTTATTTATTTTTTCCTAGGACCGTGGCTGAACAAGTTTCTTTCGGATCGTTCCTCTTTGATACAGATCAACCCCTTCTTGGTCTTCAAACGTGACCCTAAGAAAGAGTACAATGACCAGCTAGTGCGGGCGACCAATCTGGTGTGTTCAGCAGTGCACTTCATGAAAACACTGCGAGCCGGATTCCAGGAGCCAGAGGTTTTACACCTCAACCCATCAGAGAGTGAAAGAATTCGCTGGGTCCCGTCTTCTCTGTCCCGCCCCCTAGACATGTCTCAGTTTTTGCACCTCTTCAACACTACTCGCATCCCCAAGAGGGGGAGAGATGAGCTCTTCACCGACGAGAAAGCGCAACACCTCCTCGTTATGAGGAAAGGCAACATGTATGTGTTTGACATTGTAGACAGGGATGGGAATTTGGTGAAGCCTGCAGAGATTCAGTCCCACTTGAAATACATATTGTCCGACCCAACGCCAGCAGCTGCCTTTCCTGTCGGGGTCCTGACCAGTGAGAACAGGGATGTGTGGGCCGGGCTGAGGGACAAACTCATAGCTGCTGGAAATGCAGAGGATTTACGGAGTGTTGACAGCGCTCTTTTCTGTCTCAGCCTGGATGATGAAAGCATGAGGGACGACAGCCACCTGTCCCACAACATGCTGCATGCCGACGGCTGCAACCGCTGGTTTGACAAGTCCTTCACGGTCATTCTGACCAAAGATGGAGAGGCGGCCATCAATTTTGAGCAATCCTGGGGCAATGGCTTATCAATACTTATTTTCCTGAATAAGATCTTCAAAGACACAACTGAACAGCCGCTGGTTAACCCGGGCTCTGCTGCTGCTGCTGCTGTGGATTCAGCCTCTGCTGTGCGCAGACTGAAGTTCAACCTGGACAGCGAGCTGGAGAATGGCATCAGAAGAGCCAAAGAGAACTTTGATTCAACTGTATTGACACTCAAAATTGATGCCTTGAAGTTCATGAAAGGTGGCAAGACACAATTAAAGAAGAGCAAGATGAGTCCAGATGCTGTAGCCCAGCTGGCTATTCAGATGGGTTTCCTGAGGCAGTACGGACAGACAGTAGCCACATATGAGTCCTGTAGCACTGCAGCGTTCAGGCATGGCCGCACAGACTTCATCCGGTCAGCTACCATACACACAAAACGATGTTCACACGCCTTTGTTCTCCAGCCAGGACAACACAGTGTGGAGCAACTACAGGCCATGCTGAGTGAATGCTCTAAATATCATGGGCAGCTCACCAATGAAGGAATTATGGGTGTGGATCAGATATTTCTACATTTAATTTAAAACAACTTGTGTAATATATCAATGTTGTTCTGCAAACATAGTTTGGGGTTTGTTTCTGTAAGAAAGACCTAAATTAGTTTTTTCTTTTACATTACACCAGTGGTTCTTAAACTTTTTTTGGCACGCCCATCTTCGGTGGGACGTGGCAAGAAAAAGGTAGTTCTGAAACACAAGGTCGTCGGTTTGATCCCTGGTCTCCCCATAGTTTGTAAGTCATCCTTGAGCAAGACACTGAACCCCTTGTCGCTTCCCAGTCGCTTCACAGCAGCCCACTTCTCTTTACTTACTAAGACTGGGTTAAATACAGAGAATAATTTCCCTACTGTGGAATTAATAAAGGATTTTTTTTTAATCTAACCCCGTCTCCCCACGCCTCACTAGATGGTTGCGCCCCACAGTTTGAGAACCACTGCATTACACTGACGAGATAGTCCTTCCATATTGTTACTTTAAAAGGTTCTAGACTTTGATCTCCTGTACTAACAACTTCTTTTATTTTTCTCACTAGGACAAGGTTTTGACCGTCACCTGTTTGCCCTGGGATACCTGGCCGAATCAAAGGGAGAGCCTCTGCCCAGCCTTTACACAGACCCAGCATACGCTGCCTTCAACCACTACATTCTCAAAACCACCACCCTCATCAGTCCAGCTTTGTGTGTTGGTGGCTTTGTCCCGGACGTGCCTGATGGCTTTGCTGTTGGCTATAGTGTCCATGACGAGTGGATTCAATACAATGTGTCCAGCTTCCCTGCTCGCAATGGCTCTGAATTCGTGCAGTGTGTCCACAAGTCCTTAGAGGACATTTTCACTGTTCTGGAAGGAAAGCCACTCGGCTAAGAAACACAAGTGCTTATCATTAAAAATGTTTGATTTTGTTGAACAGTAGTGATTGATAAATTTATCAGCCATGCAAAAAGTGAGATGAATTAAATTTACTTTGTCAGGAGCCTCTATTGCAACAACAAAAATGTTCTGTTTGAAATGATGACCTTTGTGTTGTTTGGGATGGTTTCGACCCCGTTATAAACACAAGATTTGTTTTATTGTTTTATCTCAGCTAAGTCAGAGAACATATTTGATTTTTATAGAAAAGTGATTGATTAACTTCTCTGGGCGACTGTAGATGAGTATTTGATGTGCCACAAAATAAACACAGGGAAAATTACACTGCTTTAATGTGTATTTTTATTTTGATGATTCTTTTGATGGTTATTTTGACAGATTCCGCTAAAACCTTAAAATCTCTTCTCATACCAAGCATCAGCGACGATCAAAATACACTGCATCCAACCAATCTTTTTTTTTTCCCAAGCAAAAGAACTGCAATATTAAAAAAAAATAAAAAATCCTTGAAAATCTATATGTTATGTTATGACTTGTTCTGTTTTTCATTTTGTGTTTGTATTAAAGTTCTACTGCTGAAAAAAAATATTTTTAGCCTTTTACTTGAATTAAATATTGTAAATATTTTCATGAATTAGGAAGCCTAACAATATACCCAGTGGATGAGAAACAAATTGGATGATAGATAATTTTTCTTAGTGTATTTACAGCTGATTTAAGACATGGCTCAGCACCGACCCGTTAACACAAGATATGGTACTACAAAACACAAGAGAAAGGTTAAACGTGCTCTTTTTTAAAATTATTTTGATGGTTGAACATTAAAATGTGTTCTTTAAAGGGGTTTGCATATTGCTAGGTACTAAAACAAGGGAATTAAAACAAAGGCCTTTCTGAGGAACTCCAGGACTTTTTTAAGAACAGCTGCTGGGCATCAAGAGAAACTACAGCAGCCAAAATAATGTATAAATTTATTTTTGAAATACATTCTGAAATTGTTCTGTATGAAAAAGTGCATTTCTACAAATGAGCAGTATTTGAGCTCAATAGAAACTCTGATATGATTGTAAAGACCACACCACCTGTGACCACGTCTCTCTCATCGTGTCTTCATCTCGCTGCCAATCTATCAGTTTGTCAGTTTTATCAGATGAAATAAGGTGCCTCTGGAACAAGCTGTTCAGTTCCTACTAAAACTTTTACAGGCAGTATATTTTTGTATCTGATCATAGCCCTTAAGGGAAGCAGCAATTCACAGATAAACTGCCCTGCAATACAGATTAGAGTATATGACGTCAGCTTCTGTGCCTTTTCAAGTTTAATTTTCAACATGTAAGAATTTAAGTTTTTTTCAACAAACACTTCCCCATCTTCAAATGGATCCCTATTGTTTTGATATTCCGCTTCATCGTAGGAATCAACTTGTTAGTTTATTGTCAACATATCTTTTTTGTGTTTTTGTGACACCGGGACTCCAATGCGCTGTGTGGTCCTTCACATGGTGGTTTGATCCCCGGCTGCGCTTGTCCACGTTGTAACCCCAAATTGCTCTCGTAGCTCTGCTACGTTGTATGCATGTTAGAGACTCCTGGTGACCTTAGCCACTGCCATCAGTGTATGAATATGTGAATGATGATAAGTACTGTTAAAGTGATTTGAGTGGCTGGAAGACTAGAAAAGCGCTACACAGGTACAGGTCCATATTACCTTCACTAACTTTGCTTCTTCTCCGGAGTCTTTGCGCTTTCTCGCCTCACAGGCTTACATGAATGGTGGTTATATGTGAACACTGATCCTGCTTAACAACTACTGCTGATATTATTATCATAAGTTACATTGCTATTACTATTGCCGATACCATGGTTTCATTGTCATTATTATTCTACTACGTTTACTGCTGCTGTCATCATTGGTAGTCGTAACAATCATACTCATGATTTGTTTTAATATGAACCATTAACGGCGCTCAAATTACATCTTTGTGAGGACGGCATTCCACCAACAAGTGTAATGACTTTAGAGCAATATGTTCACTGTAACCTGTCATGGTTTGATCTTTTCTTGTTTCCTGTTTTATTTTGAAGTCCTTGTTTCGTGTGTCCTCTGTGTCGCTGCACTTCTTGCTCCTGTGATTGTCTGCCCTGCTTCTGATTGTTTCTTGTTGTGTCTAATCACCTGCACCTTTACTGTGCATTCAAACACTGTTTGTCTGCGTTTCCCAGATTCGATCGTTCTTTAGAACTTCAGAACGATCGAGAGAAGGTTCGCTAAGAAGGAGCGCTAAGATACGAGTGTTTCCCAGACGCGTTCTTAACTGCCTTCTTAACATCTCGCCAAAGAAGCTTCCTTAGACGCTCTTAGTGGGAGCTGTCCACCACCGTGGTGATGAAACTAAATCGACCGATGCCAGGTTAATCGATCACCCACCACTTTATCAGCGCATAAATCACACACAACACGCTGTGGTCCCCACACACAACACGCTGTGGTCCCCACACACAACACGCTGTGGTCCCCACACACAACACGCTGTGGTCCCCACACACGGGTGCAATTACGCACGTGTGTGTGTGTGCCATCCACGACACCAATCACCCGGGGGATGCCAGCAATGGCATGAAATCCACGGTGGTCCTGGCGCACCTCGTCCCGTGTTGTGGGCATTTTGATGCTGACTTGACTCGACTAGACTGGCAATGTTACACATTTACCTTCAATATTCATATTAAATGTATTATTGTTAGATTTATTTAGTGTCCTGTGCCATACAGGTTGTTTTGTTCAGTTTGATAGCATATTCTTGTAATGTTCAATTTGAAAATATTTGAAGGACATTATTTTAATAAAATAGTTGCATTATTAATTGAGGTACTAAAACAAGGGAACTAAAACAAAGGCCTTTCTGAGGAAATCCAGGACTTTTTTAAGAACTGCTGCTCTGGGCATCATGAGAAACTACAGCAACCAAAAGAAGTCTTCAACCGAGTATGTCAGCTAAAGTGTTGTGCCGTTGATGCATTACCAGAATAGTTTACCCAAGAAGAAGAAAACAAATGTGACATTTATCAGACATATTTTATTTCACATGATTAACACTGTGACTGTCAAAATGGGATGTGTGTCACTCTGCCAGGACGTTGCAAAATAATGTATTCATTTATTTTTGAAATACAATATGAAATTGTTCTGTATGAAAAAGTGCATTTCTACAAATCAGCAGGATTTGAGCTCAATAGAAACTCTGGTATGATTGTAAATGACACACCACCTGTGACCACGTCTCTCTCATCGTGTCTTCATCTCGCTGCCAATTTATCAGTTTGTCAGTTTTATCAGACGAAATGAGGTGCCTCTGGAACAAGCTGTTCCATTTGTGTGATACATATATTTCCTACTAAAATTATCACAAGCAGTATATTTTTGTATATGATCATAGCCCTAAGGTTCTATGTCAACAGATGTAGGTATAGTATTTGTCTTTTATATCTGTGAGGTAGAGGGTGAGGGTAGCAGTGTTTTGTGCATCATTGTATCGTTAACCCACATTAGTGATTGACACTGACGCGTCTTATGTAGAGAATTAGGCGCCGACACGTTCAAGCTTTCAAACGTATCAAACTTAACTAATGAAACCGTTGACGTTCAAAGCTTCAGACGTCATCAGTCACATGACAATTGTCATTAAATACAAGCTCCGATACTTGGATTCGACACACGATGGTTCAGTAGACTAGCAGTTCTCAACCTTTTTTCAGTGATGTACTGCCTGTGAAATATTTTTGGTGTGTTTTGCGTTGATGATTAACCAGGAAGTATTCAGTCTGCTAACAGCACCATGGCCAGTCGACTTTTAATGCAATGTGTTGTCTCTCTGAGGAAATCCAGGACTTTTTTAAGAAATGCTGTTTTGGGTATCAAGAGAAACTACAGCAGCCAAAAGAAGTCTTTAACCGAGTATACCAGTCAAAATGTTGTGCCTTTGATGCATTACCAGAAGAGTTTACCCAGGTAAGGAGACAAATGTTACATTTGTCAGACACATTTTATTTCACATGATTAACACTGACTGTGAGATCTGTGTCACTCTGCCAGGCCAATGGAAATAATTTGCCATAAATAATAAAAAATGTCTGAATCATGCGCGTTTCATCACGAAGAAGTGCATATTTACAATTATAATACGGGTAGATCAAATCAAGCATTCTGATTGGTTGAGAGTGAGTCCTGGGGCATGGCTCATTCAGCCATAAAGTGCTGTACAACCTGTTTACATTTACCAGAGCGTTCCATATCAGTGCACTCAAAATAACAGGTAGATTTAAATTGTGCGACCGTTAGTTGTAATTTCAAGCTTGACAGTTACCAAAGATGTGCAGCCGAGGGTCTCTCTTGTGCCTATACTTGTATAATAATAATAATAATAATAATAATAATAATAATAATAATATAAAAACACGCTGCTCCGTTAGGTAAAACAAGACGGCAACCACTTTATTCTTGTCTCCCTTTTCACTCAAAAAAAATCCTCTTCTCCCTCTTCTTTCTGTTTCCCCCGCCACAATAAAAGCCCCAGCTGTTTAAGTACACAATATAATAGCTTACATATGTTTTGTGTAAACTTTGATATTTATTTATTATATATTTATATATATATAAATATATATATATATTTATTTATAAGCAAAAAGTGAAATGAATTACATTTACTTTGTCAGGAGCCTCTATTTCAACAACAACAACAAAAACAACAACAACAAAAAAATGTTTCACTAAATTATAAAATGCTCTGTTTGAAATGATGACCTTTGTGTTGTTTGGGATGGTTTCGACCCCGTTATAAACACAAGATTTGTTTTATTGTTTTATCTCAGCTAAGTCATAGAACATATTTGATTTTTATAGAATAGTGATTGATGAACTTCTCTGGGCGACGGTAGATGAATTTTTGATGCGCCACAAAATTAACACAGGAAAAAATCACACTGCTTAAATGTGTATTTTTATTTTGATGATTCTTTTGATGGTTATTTTGACAGATTCTGCTAAAACCTTAAAATCTCTTTTCAGACCAAGCATCAGCGACGATCAAAATACACTGCATCCAACCAACCTTTTTTTCCGAGCAAAAGAAATTCACAAGAACTAGTCACATTTAATCATAACAAAACAAGACAAAACAATCTAACAAAACTGCGGCATTAAAACACTGCACACTCAAAGGCACGAGCCACGATCAGAAGGAACGATATTAACTTTATAATAAAAAAATACACTATTGACACATTAACACAACACTACTGCAGATGTAACAACACAAAAAGCAGTTAATTCACCAAATGCTGTTCACTTAAAGACAAAGTCCACCCTTCTCTCATGCTGGCCTACTGACCAATCATACAGCATCTTAGAGATCGAGATATAGAGGTGAAATCTGATTGGATAAAAGCTCTCCTTGAAAGGGTTATGTGTTGAAAACCTATAGAGGTACTATTCATATTTACTAACAGCATTGCAAATAAAGTATAGTAATTGTAATTAATTTTAAATTGTAAATAAAGTATAAATACATTTTCGTGCTTATTCAATGAAAAACAGCTGGATCTGTCACAGCTGTTTGCTCCAAGTCTGTCCCTGTTCTGCATATCTCCACCCCCTCATCCTGCATACCGTTTTTTTGCGCTATTTCATTGGCTATAGGAAACGTCAACCAAATGGTTGGACCCGGTGCTCGGCCCATGTATAAAAGAAGAGGGGCATATACTTTTCTTCAACGTGGACTCTTGTTTGCTAGCAGTGGCGGCTGACCAATAGATGGCCATGGCGCCTGGGCCCCCCAAGAAATTAAAAAGAATAAAATAATAATAAATCATTGTGTTTTTGAAAATATGAAATATACCTGTAATATTTGTAAAAAAAGGAAATCTGTACAAAATATATGCTTTTCCTGCCCGTCCTCTCCTCCTGTCTGCTGTCTTACGAGAACACTCACCTCTGGGCCAAATCGTTTTGGCCTAAGAGAGGCGTGTCTAGCAAGCAGTTTAGCCAATTACTAATTAGTGATATAAATGAGTGACATACAATCTATCCAATCAGCCCCCTAAAACAGATTCAGCTAAAATAATTTGACCCAAACGTGCGGGTTCTCGTCTCTCGTCCCTCCTGATTTAAGATGAAATGCTTTTATTTTGAAGGCCACTCGCGGAGGTTCACGTAGTTAAAAAGGAAGTATGTCTCATTGTATGTTAAAAAGCTACAGAAAATATGGTCAATGTTTTAGAATCATTAACAGTAATGGTATTAGCGCTGCCCCGAAGAGTTAGGTAACCCTCGACACAAACAACTTTATTCAAAGGTAAGGTAAGGATGTTTATAGTCATTGTAAAAACATACAAGGGAAATAAGTTGGTGACTTATCAGTCAGTAAAGCAGTAAAAGGTAAAAATATTGAAACTGATGGAGGAAACCGCCCCGGGGAAAAAGCTGTTTCTCAGCCTGTTATGTTTTTATGGCCGTAACCAGCCCTACACGCACACACGCACGCACACACACACACGCACGCACGCACACAATCAGAATCAGAACCCCAGCATGTAACATTACTGATACCACTGATGTTCATGCCCCATCGTATTGTAGCGACAATGGGTCAGAAAAGCTACGAGACGTTAGCTTGCTTATTCATTCTGTGACAAGAAAAGGCTACTGTAACTGTCTTCTTATCAAGAACAACTTGTTCCTAGAACAACTTATTCCTGTAAACACAATAACACCGAAGTTAAAAGGTGACGCTCAGTCTGTTACTGTATGTTCTGTTTATTTCTACAATAAAGGTCATACTAGTAATTCTACCCTTTGATAACAGTTTCTTTATTGTGTGTTCTTTCTCTTCTGACATTCATTGATTAAGGCTCTGTAGTTATTATACGTATAACCATCTGATACTAGCCCAGAGTTAAGCCTTTTCCTTTAGAAAACTATACCTACCACCTAGGAGTGTTACAATGGCCAATATCATTTTATCCCATGTGTCCATACAGGCAAATTGGTGGAGCCAAATGTTACAAAGAAAAGACATATATGGTGTAATTTCCTTGTAATCGTCCACAATAATGTTAAGTGTATGGGTGTATTTCGAAGAAGGCCAGTGACTGGTTGATACGTGCGATGCATTGAGTGGGCAGCGCACTGTGTATTGAGTGGGCCGGTCTGACAGTAACTCCCAGGTCAATTTTTCCCCCAGTCCGACCCTTTTTCACAGCCAGGTATTCTAAGTTCGGGGTGGCGCCTGTTTTCCAATGATGCCCGTAGCTGTTCACCAATCATTGTTAATCTATATGCAAACACCTCTTCCTTTGCTCTAACCGAAGTCTGCAGTCCTGTCTTCTCGGTAAACTGTTTGACTCGCTAGCTCCATAGCTTCAAGGGAACTGTGATGTCAAGCCAAGTCTCTGTATTTACCATGGACCAGTCCCAATCTCCACCCTTACGGACTCATGGACTTTGAGGTGCGCTCCGCATAGTCCTTGAGGGTTTAGGGGTGTGCCATTGTCAAATTGTCTAGTGCCTAAAGGCTGATTTATACTCAGGTTTTACGCAGAGACGCAAGCACGCAAGACACGCATGGCCGACCTTGCCTGGTCAAATCGGCCATTTTGCGTGCTTGCTTGCGTCACCCCAAATTTCTGACTATCCGTCAAAGCTACGCGAGCCGTACGCAGCCCGGAAGGCTGTGATTGGTCCGCTAACGCATCCTTTCTGAGTCTCTCATTTCCGGTTTCATAGCATAATACCGCTGTTTTTAAAAGCCACAGCAGAAACACGAACAATGGATCCCGTTGAAGAACGTTTGGCTGAAGAGGTCCAGAAATATGAGCATTTATAAAACCCGTCTGACGGAGTATAAGGACACAAAGATGGAGGTGAATTCCTGGAGGGAGATATCGGTGAACGTTGGTGTGCAGGTCGACTCTTAAATGGTCGTTGCGCCACCTGCTGGTCCGGCATATGAAAAACGCAGGGAAACTAAAAATCAAAACGAGTCCGTCAATCCGACTGCGTGGCAGAGTTGCAGATATATATACAGATATTTTTTTTTTTACATTCCTCAAACATTTCGTTTTGACAAAAACGAGTAAACCTAAAGAAAGCACAGTCACTAATCACAGAAATGTGGTTTAAAACAACCTCTTTACAACATGGGAGTTCAATAAATACCAGTGTAATTTTGATTACTCTTCATCTCGTGAGAAAGACTTTCAAATCAGTGAATAAAAAGTGTATATGCATATTTTTAGCATCGATACTTTATTAAAATAGCGTGGCAGCCACTGCTCCGCCCCCTCTCATGGTGCTGCACGCAGCGGGGCTCAAGGAGGCGGGGCTACCAGCGCGCACACGCAGCGCGCGCTCACAGTGATCGCTGGCGACACATGACAGAGTTTGTAGAAACAGTTTGAGTGAAGTTGTGTTACACACGCTCCCTATCAGGCCACCTGACGCTTGTGTCTGTTCTTTTTTAGTTTGAAGTAAAACAGTTTGAAGCTGTAGTTTGAAGTCAAGTGTTTTGGATTCATTTATATTCATAGTATACTCTATAACAGTTAATATATTGTTCAATTTAAAGAAAACAAGTTCTTGGCAATAACAAAGTATCGGTACCGGTATCGTTTTAAAAGTATTGGTCTAGTACCAGTACTAGAAAAAAATCCAAACAATACCCATTCCTATAGTCATCGCAGTATAAAAGGTGCTTTTGTTATGATTTTAGTCAAAATTCACATTATTCCACGTTGTGAATTGAATTAATAGTAATTATATAAATTGTAATTAAACCTGGTGTGTCATCTGACAGAGTTCACACATCATATTTAACTGATGCCTTTCGACTCCTCGACTCCTCTCTCCTCGCCTTCTTCTCTCACATTTCCCGTGGGCGTGACTACAGGGCGAGGAAATTAATAGATGAAACAAGTTAGGATAGTAGAACAGCACCATGGCCAGTCTGCTTTCAGTGCAATGTGTTGCCTCTCTGAGGAAATCCAGGATTTATTTAAGAACTGCTGCTCTGGGCATCAAGAGAAACTACAGCAGCCAAAAGAAGTCTTCAAGCGAGTATTTCAACCAAAGTGTTGTGCCGTTGATCCATCACCAGAAAAGTTTACCCAGGTAAGGAAACAAATGTGACATTTATGAGACACATTTTGTTTCACATAATTAACACTGTGACTGTCATGTCATATCTAGTTTATTTGCTCAAGAGGGACAATGTACATCAATGAACACTTAAAATTAAAATGTAAATGCACCCAATTCCAGCCGCAAGGCTGATTTCCATTGCCTGTGCCCTTGCCAGAATGTACAGGTTGAGTGTCCTAAAGGAAAAGGTCAGGTATGAAACTACAGTCTATAGCTGACGATACACAACAGTTCGCTCACTCTCTCATAAAACATCAACATCACTCATCAAAACATCACACATCCATGACAGCACCAAAACTATAAAACTATCATTGTTCACAAGTTTGTCTGGACAACAATCGTCTTTTCATGTGCTTTTTAAAAGTGAAGAAGGTTTGGCACTCCCTAACAGACGATGGTAAGGTGTTCCAGAGCGTGCCGCCTTTGACAGACAGAACCGTCTGTCCACAGGTGGTGCGCCTGAGCGGGATGACACAGTCGTCCGTCGGCAGCTCTGGTGACTCTGGCCTCAGGGTCGCAGACATGTCTCTGTTTAATGAACTCGTTCGGCGGAGGAGGTGCCAGACCATTTAGGGCTTTATAAATAATGCTTGCTTCTTTAAGGCTGATCAGGTTGTTAAAACTTAAAAACTTCTGCTTGTTCAGGATGTAGCAGTGATGATGAGTTTGTGGTTTCTTGTCATTGACTTTGAGTGCTCTCTTATGCAGAGATTCTATGGGTTTGAGTGTTGCTGTGCACGTGAGTGACCAGCTGGTCAGACAGTACACTAAATGAGTGAAGATCATGGAATGAATGAATGTCCTGGCTGCGTTGGTTGTCAAGCTGTTTCTGATGTGCCTGAAGTTTAGTAGGTTGAATTTGATGTAGGTCGCTACCTTTTTGACAGTAGGGTTTGGTGATCTACAGTGTCAAAAGCTCTTTTGAGATCTAAAAAGATAGCACCAACATAAGCATTTTTATCCAACAGACCCTTGATCTTTTCAATGAGGACACACAGGGCCGTCTCAGTCGAGTGGTGGGCACGAAAACCAAACTGCATAGCATGCAACAGGGTGTCTTTGCTGAGATGCTCTACAAGAAGTTGGGCAACCCATTTCTCTGCTATTTTAGATATTATCGGCAAGACGCAAATTGGTCTGTAGTTAGACATGTCATATTTTTTTCCCAGACTTGAAGATTGGGGTTGCCACTGCCACCTTCCAGGCTGAGCGGACCACGGCATGTTTGAGGGATAAGTTAACCAGATGAGTTACGGGTTGGACCAAGGAGTCCTTATGTTCTTTAAAAAAGTTGGCGCTAAAGCCAAAGACATCCTTGGCTTTGGAGCTTCTAATACCACTAATTAGCTTGGCTACCTCGGAGTCAGTTATTTCAGTGATCTTAAAGACAGGTCGGACAGAGTTGACCGGGCTCTCGCTGCATTCAGGAGAGGAGAAGAGCTTGGTTATTTCATCCACTGACTCCAGAAAAAAGGGGTTTAGACTAGTAGCCAGAGTGATGGGATCCCTCACTAGAGAGTGATCTATAGAGAGCTCTATTCCTTGTCCTATTTGCATTTACGGCCAACCAATTTGTTAATGTTTTGCCAGATAAGTTTTCAGTTACCTTATGCATTTGCGATGATTTCCAGGAAGAAATTGGCTTTAGCCTTACGTAACGTCTGAGTAACTTTATTTCTGCTCGTTGTAAATTTTAATCTGTCAGTACCCAGGCCGGTCTTCAGCGACTGTTTCAACAGGGTGTCTCGAACAGACATGAGCACTCTACATTCCTCATTGACCCATGGTAGAGAGTTACCCTCTAATTTAATTCAAACTTTATTTATCTAGGATAATCCTAATAAGATCTAAAATCTCTTTCAGATGGGGGTCATGTTCAAGATCACAGTGGACACAATACACATTTGATCACATTTTAATTTCATATTGACATTTTTTACTGCTGTTGGAATAATTTTATCTTAATATGATGAAAATGTGTAAGTGTTTTTAATTGTTTTAGGCTACCTATACCAAAGCTGGAGGACACTATCAGGAGGTATTTAGCTGCACAGAGGCCTCTGTTGGATGACGACCAGTTGAGGCAAGTTTTAAAAAAGAGAATCAACCTTTACGATGTAATTATTTGAAACATTATTATATAACTACTTGAATCCTACCTGCAACAATCTAAACTGTGAATCCTCAGAACAACAGAGAAAACTGCACAGGATTTCCAGAACGGTGTGGGGAAACAGCTGCATGAGGAACTGGTAGTTCAGGACATGAACAATCAACACACAAGCTATGTCTCAGGTGAGTGTGTTATTCTGACACTTGACCCTGATATTGAACATCTCGGATACATCAGTGATAAATCTGTTTGATTGATTTATTTTCTTTTAGGACCATGGCTGAACAAGTTTCTTTCGGATCGTTCCTCTGTGTTACGGAACAACCCCTTCATGTCCTTCAATCCTGACCCTAAGACCGAGTACAATGACCAGCTAGTGCGGGCGACCAATCTGGTGTGTTCAGCAGTGCACTTCATGAAAACACTGCGAGCCGGATTCCAGGAGCCAGAGATTTTACACCTCAAGCCATCTTTACTGTCCCGCCCCCTAGACCTGTCTCCGATGTTGCACCTCTTCAACACTACTCGCATCCCCAAGAGGGGGAGAGATGAGCTCTTCACCGACGAGAAAGCGCAACATCTCCTCGTTATGAGGAAAGGCAACATGTATGTGTTTGACATTGTAGACAGGGATGGGAATTTGGTGAAGCCTGCAGAGATTCAGTCCCACTTGAAATACATATTGTCCAACCCAACGCCAGCAGCTGCCTTTCCTCTCGGGGTCCTGACCAGTGAGAACAGGGATGTGTGGGCCGGGCTGAGGGACAAACTCATAGCTGCTGGAAACGCAGAGGATTTACGGAGTGTTGACAGCGCTCTTTTCTGTCTCAGCCTGGATGATGAAAGCATGAGGGACGACATTTACCTCGCCCACAACATGCTGCATGCCGACGGCTGCAACCGCTGGTTTGACAAGTCCTTCACAGTCATTCTGACCAAAGATGGAGAGGCGGCCATCAATTTTGAGCATTCCTGGGGTGACGGTGTCGCTTTACTATTTTTTCACAATGAGATCTTCAAAGACACAACCGAACAGCCGCTGGTAAACCCGGGCTCTGCTGCTGCTGCTGCTGTGGATTCAGCCTCTGCTGTGCGCAGACTGAAGTTCAACCTGGACAGCGAGCTGGAGAATGGCATCAGAAGAGCCAAAGAGAACTTTGATTCAACTGTATTGACACTCAAAATTGATGCCTTGAAGTTCATGAAAGGTGGTAAGACACAATTAAAGAAGAGCAAGATGAGTCCAGATGCTGTAGCCCAGCTGGCTTTTCAGATGGGTTTCCTGAGGCAGTACGGACAGACAGTAGCCACATATGAGGCCTGTAACACTGCAATGTTCAGGCATGGCCGCACAGACCACATCCGGTCAGCCACCACACACACAAAACGATGTTCACACGCCTTTGTTCTCCAGCCAGGACAACACAGTGTGGAGCAACTACAGGCCATGCTGAGTGAATGCTCTAAATATCATGGGCAGCTCACCAAAGAAGCAGCTACGGGTGTGTATCAGACATTTCTACATGTATTTAAAGGATTAGAACTTTTGTGAAATTGTCAAAATTGTTCTGCAGATATAGTTTTGGGTCTGCACAAAAATAGCATTTTCTGACTAAACCAGTCTCAAAACACACACACTTTTGGTCTTCTGTACTAACCACTTGTTTTATTTCTCTCAATAGGACAAGGTTTTGACTGCCACCTGTTTGCCCTGGAATACCTGGCCGAGTCAAAGGGAGAGCCTCTGCCCAGCCTTTACACAGACCCAGCTTACGTTGCCTTCAACCACTACATCCTCGAAACCAGCACCCTCACCAGTCCAGCTTTGAACTTCGGTGGCTTTGCCCCGGACGTGCCTGACGGCTTCAGTGTTGTCTATCAAATCCATGACGACTGGATTCATTGCCATGCGTCCAGCTTCCCTGCTCGCAATGGCTCTGAATTCGTGCAGTGTGTCCACAAGTCCTTAGAGGACATTTTCACTGTTCTGAATGGAAAGCCACTCAGCTCATAGAAAGTCATAGAAAATATTAGATTTTTTATAAAATAGTGATTGATAAACTTCTTTGGGCAAAGGTAGATAAATATTAAATGCACCACAAAATAAACACACAGAGTGTATTTGTGTTTTGATGGTTCTTTTGACAGATTAAAAATCTCTTCTCAGACCAAGCGTCAGCCACTATCAAAATACACTGCATCCAACCAACCTTTTTTTTTTTTACCAGCAAAAGAACTGAAATATGGAAATGACTCCCAGCTTCCAGGTTAGGCCTCATGACGTGTACCAGGAGGTGTTCAAGTTAGTTTCTTTTATTTTTTGTGGTCAAGATGGGCCCAGGCTCCATGGCAGTCTATTGACCAGCCGCCACTGCTAGCCTAAAAGAGTCCATGTTGAAGCAAAGTGTCTGCCCCTCTTCTTCCGTATATTGGCCGAGCACCATATTTCAAACAGACGTTTTGTATAGCCAATGAAACAGTATGCAGGATAAGGGGGTGGAGACATGCAGAACAGGGACAGACGTCATGGAAGAGCAAATAGCTGTGACAGATCCAGCTGTTTGTCATTGAATAAGCACAAAAATGCATTTATACTTCATGTACTCAGCAATGTGTCAGCAATACTGTTTGTAAATATGAATAGTATCTCTATAGGTTCAGTCTCCAAATGTCAAAATGCCAAGCCATACCATAAGAACAACATTTTAAAAAACATGTAAAATATGAATTTTCTGTAGTATTGGTATCTGCTTTTTACTTGGACCAGATAAGGCTTCATGCTATTGTCCCATTGTGTCTTACAGTTAATAAGTCCCAATATGAATAAGGATATACATGGTCAATACTAATGTATTGGTCAGATGTCACTCAAGAAGTGGCAATTTATCTTTTATTCTGAAGCAAAAAGCAGCCAGGCACAGACTTTTTATTCAAAACACTTTATTTTGATCAAAAGTAGTCTAGTAGTGTCCCAGTTAAGTATGGAGTTTACAAATTTGCATTAACCCTGATTCACAGTTCCGTGGACATGGCATTTCTAATTTGTGAGGCACACAGTTAGTTTCACATCATGGTTTATGTTCATTTACTTCACATAACAGAAGGCAGCAGTGAATAGTTTAATCCACTGATATGGTGCAGCCATGTTAACTTGGTGAGGGCAGTTCAGAAGAGGCTGTCAACGTCGCCCATTTCCACAACCACCGTCTTCAGCTGGGAGTAGTACTCGATGGTCACTTGGCCGTTCTCTCTGCCAAAACCTGGTGCAGCGCAATAAATTTCTTTTTTAGTGATTCACCCTCCTTTCATTCAGTAAAGATAATGCAATTACATGTTATACTATGAATGCCTTTCCTTAATAATTCAGAACATTTTAACCTTTAAAAAAAAAATAATAATAATAATAATTAACACCCCACCTGACATCTTGTATCCTCCAAATGGCACTTCCACAGGGCTGATGTTGTAGTTGTTGATGAAGCAGGTCCCTGCCTCCAGGTTCTCAGCCACGCGATGGGCTCGGGAAATGTCCCTGCAGTCAGAGGAAAGGAACAAGATTCAGATTGTAAGCATAAAAAGTAAAGTCTGTGTGCAACCAAGTTGAAATACCCCGCCGGCTGCCCTCCAACCTCACAGACTACTGTTAGATCGAAAGATACCGTAACGGTAAATTATAGTATTGTAATGTTATGTGAAGATGGAGTCTATAACTGATTTCGGTTACGGGTTGATTTCTCAGGGCAAAGGGAAATGTAACTTCTTTGATCTCAAGGACTGAGGGACATCAGGTCAAGCACATGTCACGACTCATCATGTATGAAGTAGGGTTGTGACTGTTGTTTCATTGAATCTTGTGTCACAGACTGCTGAGTAGCTGCTGCATACTTTTCCTTCTTGCAAGAATAAACAGACAAAAGACACCTTTGATTCAGAGACTACATTCCTCCTTAGCAGATCGACAGAGAAAATCTTCCATCATAATACTTTATTTATCCCAACGGGAGATTTCTTGTCGTAGTAGCGCCTTACACCATACAGACACAAAATAAAACACAAGCACAAGAAATTCCACCTCGTAATTGCAACAATCTTTTTTGCTGCTTTGTGGAAATCTTGAACAGCAGCCAAATGAGGTGCAATAACAGCTTCATCTTTGATAGCAAACTATCAACGCTGTTCATCAGTAGTTGCAACAAACTTCCAAGTAACTGCATGCGTGTGCTCTGCTGACCTGGTGAAGACGCCAGAGGCCAAACCAAACGTGGTGTTGTTGGCTCTTCGGATCACTTCTTCCTCCGTGTCGAAAGGCAGCACCGACATGACCGGGCCAAAAATCTCCTCCTTTACACAGGTCATGTCATCCCTGCAGTTGTCTTCGCCGACGGGGGAGAGGACAGACTTGGTGTAACACACCTTGACACAAAAAAACATCACTATGCGATGGTGTATCGTTACTTACCAAGCACACAAGGTGCCATGAAGTAGCCCCCTTTCAATTTGGGGTCACTGGGGACAATAGGCTCTCCTCCACAAAGCACTTTGGCTCCCTTGGAAAGATAGACATATTAGTCAAAAGAATTATGGGCAGTGGCGGTGCCATCACAGCAAATTCATTCTCAGATAAACGCTTCTCAGCGGTTGCTCAATTCTTCCACAGGGATTTACCTCTTTCTTGGCCTGGCTGACAAATCCCAGCACTTTCTCCAGGTGTGGCTTGCTGATCAACGCGCCCATCCGGGTGCCGTCTAACAAGGGGTCACCCACAGGGATGGCCTTGGTCCTTTTCACAACTTCCTCAAGGAACTGGGGCATGATCTCTCTTTGCACGTACACTCTGGTGCCATTGCAGCAAACCTGCAAATACACGAAAAATAAGGAATGCATTGGATCAGGTCTAGCAACGACACCGTACAACACAGAAATGACCCAACTGCCTCACCTCCCCCTGTGTCAGGAAGTTTGCCATAAGCGCTCCCTTCACCGCATTCTCCAGCTCACAGTCTTTGAAGATGAGGAGGGGAGATTTCCCTCCGAGCTCCAGAGTCACCTGCTTTACCCCCTTTGCAGACATTTCCATAACCTGAGGGCAAGGAGAACACCCCGGGCAAAAAAAACAGGAACCATTGAAGCCTCATGGAGCACTTAAAGAGTTATGAAAAAGCACAAATACTTTTACATCGCTACAATTTTTCCCCAATGCTGCTATCTTGAATGGGTGTTTCTAGTTCCCAAGATTCCAGTGTTTGATATTAATTCGTACACATATACAATAACTAAGATAAATGTAAAAAATACATGAAAGACAACAGAGACAAAAATACAACAGTAGTCAGAGGAGTGTTGGAGCAGTGTGATCACACAACGTTCATGTCTTTGCAAGTTGGGTTTAATCATGCAAAAAGCTCACTGGTTTGGTCTCCGAACCTTTTTGCCCGTGGGCACACTGCCGGTGAAAGATACTTTGGCCACCGCCGGGTGATGGCAGAGTAAGGTGCCGGTGTCTGCCCCACCTTGCACCACATTGAAGAGCCCATCGGGCACCCCTGCCTCTTTGTAAATCTCAGCCAGAATGACGGCCGTCACAGGGGTCATCGGAGAGGGCTTGAATACCATGGCGTTACCTGAACACAACCACATTTTAACTCTGCAGGTCAAAGTTTAAGAGGACACGATATCATTGAACAAAACAGTCAGAAACAGTGATTTCAAATCTTACTAAAAAAAGAGAAGAGGGAAGACACTTACCACATGCCAGAGCAGGAGCGGACTTCCATGATGCAATCTGGAAGGGGAAGTTCCATGCACCGATTCCCGCGCACACGCCAAGGGGCTCCCTTCTGGTGTAAGCAAACGATCCGCCAGGAAGCTGGATGTGCTGGCCTTTGAGGAACAAAACACAACTATTAAAAAAACTCTTTGACGCTTAACCTTTTCAAAAAAATAAGAAAAAATGATTACACTTTGTTTTTATTTGACAAAAAGTGTTTGGGCACCCACCTGAGAGAGTACCAGCCAGGCCAGCATAGTACTCAATGCACTGCCAGGCAACATCAATATCCACCAGCGCTTCAGTGATTGACTTGCCATTGTTGATCACTTCCAGCTTTGCGATTTTCTCCCTTCTTTCCTATTGGTTTTGAAATAACAGTAAGAAAAAAAGTTTGTAAATGCAAACTTTGACCAAACTGCTTGACCATATATGAGACCATTTAGTGTTATTACATATAGCTTTAAGATGATAAGATGACCAATTGAGATTAAAATCCAAACCTGCGTGACCTCAATATGGCTGCACGTACATAACAAGGTTTGTATTGTGCAAATGTAGGTCGGCAGTAGAAGGAGGGGGGCGGGACATTCTAATAAATAACTAGTGTCTTACACGCATGCCAAAGTCTGCTTTTGTCTGCGTTGTGCAACACTGAAATCAGACTGGCTGGTTTCCAGACTGGATGATAATGAACACAGCTTGACCGGCTCACCCTGATAATGCGGGCGGCCTCCAACATCACCCTCGCCCTCTCCATGCCGGCCAGCTTGCGCCATTGTAGGTAGGCAGCGTGAGCGCTCTTTATGGCCTCGTCCACCTCCTCGGCCCCACAGGGAACCATCTGACACAGGACGCGGCCTGTCAAAACAAAATTAGCAGTTTTAAAGGCAGGCTGAGCTTCAAGATAAAATACACAGTCTGTACGCCCAAGTCCAAACTCCGAAGTAAACAAGTCCGTACTTGCGTACTTGGTATTGAGAAAGGGCCATGGCTTCTGTACAAGTTACTCCACCCCGCCACAGAAGTAGAATAGAGAGGTTTTCCGTGCATGACATTATAGGGAACTTGCCAACCTTTAAACTGGGCTTCAACATATGACAAATGGCATTATCAGCATCACAAAGGACCAGACGGCAGCATTTACCAGTCGCAGGTTCAAACACGGGCTCCACGTTGTTCTGCAGCCTGGGCTTCACCCGCTTCCCACCCCAGAAGTTCAGCGGGTCTGAGATCAGCACGGTGCCCGTCGCGGCTGCGGGCATGGTGTCGAGGATTGACTGGGCCATTGTCAGAGGGAGTGGACCTGCAAGGACATGGGGGAGATGCAGCCAAGTGGCCGTGAGGCGACGCGGGCTCACAGACTCAAGGCAACCACACGGTAGCTAACGGTTTGCACTGCCTTTAGCTGAGATAGCACATATTTAGGGCCCTCGGCTGAACTTGCGCGAGGAAAAAGCGGCACGCAGGAGCGCGCGCACACATGAAGTGTGATATAGACAGTTAGCCCATGCAGAAACATTGACGAAACCTCACCTGCTGCCGGGCTTTACCAGATGGACTCGATCCTCCTGACAGAAGATATGCCAGATTTTCAGTAGATTGTCGTGCCCCCATTTCCGGACAGGACACGCCCCCTTTAAGGAGGGGGGTTGTCTCGTTTCTGTCGTTTGCTTCATCGACCGACAGGTTTAAATAGATAATATTGAAATGTTTTGTTTGGCTGTATTCTTAAAGGAGCCACGTAAATGGTTTATGGACAAACGTCCACTTATCTATTTACTTTCTACATCCTCGTCTGGTCTACGTCGCCAGTTTTATAGCGTCCTCTCTGTTCACTCAGCACGCAAAACGCTTATGGGTTTTGACAACTGCCTCAAGTCAACGAGTTCAGCAACGGGACAGTGTCTCTTTAAGTGTGCAAAGTGGGCAGTACAGGAGGGGGAGGGGGATTGTGGCTTATCAGAGAACGAGAAAAGGGGAAAACAAATCTGTCATAGAAGTTTTTTTTTATTTTGTATGAAAACCATTACAACAGAGTAATCATAAAACTTTACTAATGTGTAGGAAACAAGGATACAGACAATGACGATAATACTGACAAACAGATCAGATGTTTCTGCGCCAATTAATCATTAAAATCTCAAAACAATGTATGGCTTGTGCTGAACGCACATTTGCATCCTCATTTGCATCCTTTATGTAATCAATGTAATTACGTACTAATTTTCTTTTAATTCCTAAGCAAGATAATCTTAAAAGTTAAATAAACAGAAACACTGAGGGAGAAATCCCACAGAAGGCAGTCACTCAGCCGCTGCGGTTGTAACGCAGTTGCTCCTCCAGTGCTTGCAGAGTCTGCTCCGAGCTGCGACTCTGCACAGCTCCCGTGCAGGAACGGCGCTGTTGATCCCGCTTGGTGATCATGAAAACTTGGCTGCTTGGGGAGGAGGTCCCAGGAAGCCTCCAGCCTGTTTGGTTGCAGCTCTGGAGGGCGCGAGGCCGAGCATCTTCTGAATGTTCTGGAGAGAAACAAAAAAAACACTTTATTGTTTTTTACCCAAAGCTTCATGTGCTGAAGGTATAAAAATAAAGTTGAGTGCAAGTTATCGCAAAATTTTCACAATTTCGGATTACATTATCTAAAATTGAAAAAAAATGATTTGTATAGCGGTTCCACAATGCAGACACTGCTGGAATAAATGTTATCCTCCCATGGTTTTGGTGAACAGTTCTGAACCATATGTTCATGAGTATATATGATGATATAATAAAGTTTCTGGGACATCCAGGAAAACTGTTTAATAATACAATAATACAGTTACCTTACATTTGTGCATCTCATTTTACATTTGTAGATGATACAATACATGTGACCATTCTTAAATCGCGTTCATGTTGCAATAACATGCTTGGCCACAAGGTGGCACCAGAGGACACAGCATGTTGCTACGCCTAGAACACTAGTGTTGAAGTTACCTGTCTGATGGACATGGTGCAGAGGATGTAGAGGAAGATAAAGGAGCAGTCTGTGTAATCCTCGCCCAGCAGGTTGCGATGCGACAGTCCCTGGATGTAAGAGAGCGGCACGAATGGCAACTTGGCCACAACTCTTCCGTCAAAGCTGAACAAAAACCAAAGGAGTGGGATGAAGAAATCTGCTTTAACATATTACAAAAGGTTTACTTTGTTCAAACGCAGACCATAATTCCTCATCAATGCCATTTTAAGTTTTCTCTTATTTTTGCACTTGATTGTTCTTTAAATCAAAAGACGAAGATGGATTAAACAACTGAATGCAACTTTGTGCATCACTTACATGGAGTTGAACATGCCCATCAAAGCTGTGAAGCAGAAGCCTATGGCGAACATTGACTTCATGCGCACCTGCAAACAGAACATACACAAGATGGAGAAAAAAAGAGAAAGTTTTAAGTTAGATCACACTGTAAATTTGCAGGTAAGTCTGTAAATGTTGTCATATATTTATTCTGAATTACAACAAAAACAACCAGAATTCCAGACCTTTTATGTGACAATATAATGATGGATTCATCTCAAAGTCTCAGCATTGCATATTTATTGTAAACAAATTGCCTCTCACCATAGACAAGTCTCTGTTGTTGTTCTTCAGTTTCTCTTCTTGTCGTTCTGAAACACATTCAGAGGCATACATCACATATCGAGGAACAAAGGGAGAAAGAGGGTCAGAGTTGTCAAGGTTTCTGCTTTCTCGTTTGTCTAAAAGCAACTTATTTCACAGCCGATTAAATTTATGGGGTTCCTACCAATTTTCTTCTTCTGTTGACGTCCTGCATTTTCTGTGATGGTTTCCTTTTTCTTCTCAACTAATATTAAAACAAGCAACAGAGAATGAATGAAACAGTTGACAGAAAGGCGGTCAATGCAGAACTAACAGTATGAGGGTCACATATGAGTGAGTCGCTTACGTTTTTTGCTTTGTTTTTCCACTTCAGCCTTGAGCCTCTTGTACTTTTCAGTGCGATACACTAAAACCCAGGTAATTCCTGTGTGTAAAATTCAGAATAGGTTTGTTTAGAAAATAAAACAACTCTTTTAAACCACTGTCACTAAGGTGCAACTGGGGATTGAGAAGGTAAACATTTTTCAGATTTCCCCACTCCATGTGGAATCTTTTGAACAAAATGAATATTTCAAATGCACCACTGGGTCAAATTCAATTTTCAGGACTGAATGAAGCACAATTTTCACTTGACCTACATTAAACGAGTGCAAACGCTTTTATTATGAAAATCTAACCGGAAGTGTCATTAAGCATGAGCTTAGTTAGCTAAATGCGCAACTAGCACACTACTAGTCCTCAAAAGTACCAAAAGTAGACAATCAATGTTAACGTAAACAACACATATCCTCTACTTAACAGAGAATAGTCAAAAACAAATGGCGTCTCAGTGTGTTTCTTGGATGGACGACAGTAAAGAGTCTTCATACTCGAGCTGCCGGGAGGATTTTACTCACCTTCGGCTAACAGCGCTGTGCAAACGGAGATAAACACGATTAGAATAGTGTCGGCAAACATGGTGCTCATAGTTTTCTTGACCCGTCGAGTGTCCGTTTATTGGCCCGTTCATCCGAGCGCAGAGAGAATCGGTTAATCTGTCATGAGAGGCTACACCACGGGCCGTGTGCACATCGCAGCGGTCTGAGCTTCACTGGACTGTGTAGTGTCAGCGTTCCGGAGGAGGTCATGCGCGTGGAAAGTACTTCCGGTTCAACGGCCACAAACCGTTTGACTGTTCTATACATTACATACACACACTATATATAATATATACATAGTGTGTGTGTGTGTGTGTGTGTGTGTGTGTGTGTGTGTGTGGCATGGGCAGCTGCACTATAAATGCTTTTATCTCCAATGTGGTAACAGAAACATGATGTAGATGGAGAATGTCAGTCACTGTCAGACTGTGTACAACTTTTTTTTTTTCAATACACTAGTCTAAATATGATTTGAGAGATGTTTCTAAGTTTACGGCACAGTTAGAAGCTTAATGCATAATGCTTAAAAATGGGATTAAAAGGATATGTATTGTTACAGTTAAACTATGGAACAACGCTAACATAAAGGTAAGAATGTCTTGCTCATTTTTGGTTTTCAAAAGGAGTGTTTATCAAGCCATTTTGAGGGTTACAAGTGTGAATTAAATATATTTAATTATTTATTTTGGCTTTTTCTTTCTAATTTCCAAGTGGGCAACTTCACTGATACAAATGTAGGATATGAGTATCTAAGCATTATGCTTATGCCTTTACAATCATAATTTATATTGTAAAAAAAGGTCTACTCATGATACTGTGTTATGATGAATAATACATTTATACTATATGAATAAAGAGCTACGTTTAGCATAAGTGGCGCCCACTTTTGTGTTCTGTATGCATCTTACCCAACTCTGATTTGATCATCTCCGTTGTACGATAACCAGCGCTTCGCCATCATCGCTTTCTTGAACGCATGATCATTAACGTCAGCCTCGTCATCATCAAATGGGAGGAGCGCGCGCGTGGAGCTCCGCCCCCTCTACCCCGTGTGTGTGTGTGTGTGTTTTTAGAGGGCCGCATCTTGCTGCAGATGAAGCATGGCAGGAGACAGCGAGACAAAGCCAAGTGACCAAGCCGAAAATGAGAGCGTTGGTCGGCAGCCTTTCCTCATTGGTGTGGCTGGAGGGACAGCCAGCGGCAAGGTTGGTAGCCTGTAAGATACGCGTTTTAATGCACATTTATTGGTATTTATTTGGTGTTGGTTGCATTTAAATATATGTATCTGTGTGAACCGGCATCAATGGATTCATTTTTGTTTTTTTTTAAATTGAAGATGACACGCTTTTATTTTCTCTTCTGGAAAATAATCACAGTTTATTTATAAACAGTTAATGAGTGTATAGGCCAGCAGAGAGCATATACTAAGTCACACAGGATAACAAATGGGTTGTCAAAATAGGCCTTTTTTTTAGATGGTAATACAAAAGAATAGTGTAATATGTTGAAATCTGACTTAAGGACTCTCTTGTATTGCTAATGTGCTTTCGCCTTTTTTATATTCTAAAGCGTGGCAAAGCTCAGAGTAAATATATGTCAATTAATTGGCATTACCTGTGCAAGGTCTGGCTATCAGCCTCTGCAAATATGAATAACAATAAAAATGCATTTACAGACTCTGAAAAGTAGAAGTTAAAAATAACCATGCAACTCTTATGTTGAGATGTTGATGCTGCCTGTACGCCATATATTTACAAATTACCCAAAGATAGATGTGAGAATTAATTTTTAGTCGAGCAGTTTTATATTTGGTTGCACTGTTGCTTTTGTAGAGTCCATCCTCTGGACGGATTCAAAGTTGTTATTTTTTCTAATCATGTGCGACAAATGTGTTTTCTCCAAATGTCTTTGACGTAGTCCAGTCCTGTGCGTGGGACATTTTGGACAAGGCAGCAAAATGCATTTAATATTTAAGTACGCTGTTCCTTGTTGGTCAGGTAGGTGGATTTCACAGGTGATTAATTCAACCAAACTTGGTTCAGCAGACAGTTGTTTGTGGGTGTGACTTCCTGTTACTATGCCCTGTTTCCCCCCCACAAGAGTAACTGCTCACAGAGCCACCTGGTCTCCCACACATGTTATCTGAGTGCAGCGGAAAACAACTTTTGTTTTGGGGGGCATCTGTGAATGTATCTGTCTGCCGATCCAAGCTTTTCCGGCCAGTGTTTTGCCATGCCCCCTGTTTTGTTCTCCTCGTGTGACTAGTCGTCGGTGTGCAGCAAGATCACGGAGCTGCTGGGCCAGAACGAGATCGACCACCACCAGCGGCAGGTGGTCATCCTCAGCCTAGACAGCTTCTACAGGGTCCTCACCCCAGAGCAGAAGGCCAAGGCACTCAAGGGCCAGTTCAACTTCGACCACCCAGGTGTGTCGGTGTTAATCACCTCATCACATGCCTCAGTTGTGTTCATGTGTCCTCTGGCAGCCGGGTAATCAAAGATGGACGCCTGCTAGCTTGAACAAAAAAAAAAAATGGCTGTGTGTCACCTGCTGGGAAACATCTGCCTTGTTCATGCAGGGGCGATTCCAGCTGCTCTGGATGCGAATCAGGACCTTAGTGATGAGTTTGGTTCGCAAAAATAATACGAACTGGTTTCTTTTGTTTCCCTCTGCATAGATGCCTTTGACAACGACCTCATAATTACCACTTTGTGGGACATCAAGGAGGGAAAAACCGTCCACATCCCTGTTTATGACTTTGTCTCCCATTCCAGGTGAACGAGACTTATCAATAAGGATACCGACAAACACAACATATCTGCATGTATTTGTTTCAGCCAAGGCACTATCAAAGAGGACTCCAATGGGGTAGTAACAGTAACTTTACAAGTGAGACATTCAGACCATAGCTATAGCCTCTGGGTCGGCAGCTAGCAGCTAACGGTGCTGACAGAGCGAGGTGGGTGCTATGCTTCAACGACGACATCGTCCGACAAAGCAAATAATTTTTTTGCTGTCATTTTAATGCTTGCCATATTGTAAAGAGAACCTTTTTCAAATATACATCATGTCCACTGTGGTGGACTAACTATGCCTCTTTCATTTTTTCTTTCGTAAATTGATCTTCAATTCAGGAAAGAAAACCATTGAAAATGTAAAACGCCACTGTATGAGCTCATCATTAATGCATAGTAAATCTACCGGTGGTGCTCGGATCAATGCACTCTTGAGTCGAGCAAATGTTTGATGTTTTTACGTTATGTCTGTTGTACGGCAGGAAGGAAGAGACGGTGACGGTGTACCCTGCAGACGTGGTGCTGTTTGAGGGCATCCTGATGTTCTATTCTCAGGAGATTCGAGACTTCTTCCAAATGAAGCTGTTCGTGGACACTGATGCAGATACCCGTCTATCTAGAAGAGGTGAGACATCCACGCACGACAAGGCCCTTACAGTTGGACATTTTGTGGAAATACGGCAGGTGTATAGCTTAGCTCGGCCCACAGATGGCAAGACCGGCAATATAGACGGGCAATAAAATCCTCCGTAATCCACCGTAACAGTATCAAATTACTGGTTAACGATAACCCTTCCTTCCCCCAGTGCTACGTGATATAAGTGAACGTGGACGGGACCTGGAAAGCGTTCTCACACAGTATATTACTTTTGTAAAGCCTGCGTTTGAGGAGTTCTGCCTGCCAGTAAGGGCTATTTTACACGCACCGTAACACTACTCAACACATTGTCGTGCTTGTGCCCCTGAGCCTTGACTCGTGGTCAAACCAATTGTCCTTTCTGTTTGTTTTTTTCTGACTCTATTTAGACAAAGAAATATGCTGACGTGATCATACCGAGAGGAGTTGACAATCTCGGTGAGTATCTGTGCTTTTGGAGCTCATAAGCCATAGTATAGTAATTGAAGCCAAATCTTCCAGACACTAGTCCTAACAGTGGTATCAGCTGTGTTTGTTGTTAGCCTTCTGAGATGGGAATTGTGTTCTTTGAGCTAAGGAAGCCAAAGCATCTGCTGCTGGGAGAACCAAACCGCTTTGTCTGTTTTGAGGAACTTTTGAAATCATCCCAAAAAAACTGCAAACAAAAACTACACTGTATAGTCTAAATATCTTGAAGCGGGATACCTACCCTGACCTTGCCCCAGTTTGTGCCTCATATTATCATGACATCAAGGTCACAGAGCTGAGCATCCGGTTACACTCTGCATCATTTTAATGGACAAGAGCAGGGCGCTAATGTTTGGTGAGGTCGGCAGAGAATACAAGCAGAAGTAATGGTAGACTGTATTGCCTTTTTTTTCTTCTAAGTTTCTTTTTTTTTTAAACTTATTACCATCTTCCGTGATGAAATTTACAACCGGATGTTACGTAGGTTTCTCACAGGAGACTAGTTTCAAAGTTAGGAATATACTACATGCAGTACTTGAATAGTTGAATACAACAGTAGACACAAAATAGTTTAAAATAAATTCCCATCACCACAGCAACATTTCATCTTGCATGCTTTGTTTTTCCCCATACCGTCCAGAAAGGATGTAATGATCATGCATAAGACATACAAACCAGGGTTAATCCTGTCATTTCTTTGTCTCCCGATACAGTTGCCATAAATCTTATAGTTCAGCACATTCAGGATATCCTCACCGGCGGTTTGACCAAGCGGCTAAACGGGTGGTTAAATGTTTATGGAACGACACAGAAGCAGCCCAACATGGAGTCCAGCAGTCGACCCCACTGAGTGCAGCGCTCCCCGACGAGACCAAGGAGGTGCTCAACGGGCCCACTGTGTGCTACATCGTGGCTAGCAAGGCACAGCTAATTTCCAGGGACACAAAAGGCCTCTTTTCTTTTTTTTATGATTCTTTTTGGACTAAATACATTAATCGAAGGGAAAGCCTCTCTTTTGGAGAGTTTAAAGCTTCAGTTACGTGTCTCTTCAGTTTGTGTACTGTATGAGAAAGGGGAAATAGAGAGATACAAAGGGGCTAACTTGTAATTTGATTTAATGTTGCTGCTTGCCTTTTACCACTGCACTGACCAAGCAGAAGCTGCTACGGTGTCTAAATACAATTTCAGAACACTTGACAGCCTTTAAGCATACAATGAATGCCGGCAAGCGACATGCTGTGGCCTTACCCTTTAAAAGATGCACCGTGTGACCAGACTAACTCCTCTTTTGTCAATGCAACTTGTCATCTGTTTTTTTCTTTTCAAAGTCTGTATAAATCCTAATTTGACTTGCATAAACAGATTTTGAAGAAACATACTAATGGTTGTGATTTCAGATATTTGTGTTGTGTCTCTAAATCTACCGAACTGAATAAAGTATTAGTCAATTTGAGCAACCGATTCCCACCTCAAACCATGTGATTTATGAAATCAAAGATAATTGTCTGTACCGTCTTTGTGGACACATTTTTTGTTCCAATGTTATGCTGACATTACTGTAACTCATTCAATAAGATATTATACATTTTACCACAAGGTGTTATTTTTCTTTTGATTGCCATAAACTTGAAATACTTAGATGCGTTCGTATGCAAGTTTATTTTGAAAGATGCATTAAAAAGGGTGTTTATCAATGCACTGAGTTTAAATGTCAAGAAGTACAAGATGTCCAATATAAATGTGCACTGCAAGTGTTTAATGTGATTTTTTTTGTTGTCCTGTGTACATTTTCTCATGATAAAGTTCTCAGGTACTGTTTGCTTAAGTTGACACATGTCATTTGCATTGATTAAAAAAAAAAATCAAAAACATGTTTACTGTCCTATGCAGTATTTTTATTCTTTCAATTTTACTTCTTATTCGCCAACATAAATGCACATTAACATGTCATTGCTCCTCTATCAGTTGTATTCCTTACAATGTCGCAAAGCAACATGTAGATCTTCATGCTGGGAACGAAAAGCATTTTTTTTAAATAAAGAAATTAAATCCAAATATTGACAAATTTTGAGACCTCATATTTGGGGCCTGGTCAACATTTTCAAGTATGAACCGGCAATACTTGTAACACAAGTCTACAGCAATGTCCCATATCCATACTCTGATCAAGTTAGGCATGTGGTCACACTGGAAAAGTGAGAAAATAAAGTAAAATAGAAGAAAAAAAGAACTTTCCAATACCCACACTGCCATATTATTCAGTATGCCAGCAATATATTTGCTTGATTAGTTTGTATGTTGTATGGAATTGGGGCACAGAATATACATCAGGACAGTTAACCATTTATAAAGAAAGGGTATGATTTGTACACATTTTACTTGAATCATAGACTTAGCGATAGAAGAAAATTTGATACAGTAATTCCCCCCCGCCTCCCTTCAATTCCACTGAACTCCTTATACAATTGCACAAAGAGCAGGCCTGGTCTCTGTTCCATGCATAAACTGCTGCTTAGTATCATTTGAGGTTTGTGAAAAAAGGCACTGCTTAGTTTTACATCCTGTGTGCTCCTCGTGAGTATCTCCGGCACGTCACGCCCTGACTGTGGCGTTCTGACCAAAGAGGCCACGGTACACTTCGCTGCGTGCCTCGTCACTCACTGAGCTGTGGTCGACGGGAGCCATGAAATTGACCAGCTTGCTGTGGATGTGGAATCGGACCTTGCGCCCCTTGCTGGCTTTGGTATCTACCTTCTTCTTGATCTTGCTGCGCAGCTTCTGGATGGCCAGCCACTGCCTGCCCATAGCAACCTGGTCATTGGGGTCCGCCGCGTTCGTCCTGCGCTCGATCAGCTCTCTGAGCAGCTGGTGGTAGAAATCATCATCGTCGAATATGTTCTCGTCCAGATCATTTAGATGCGTGTTCGCTTTCAGCTGTTGCTCCAGCTCCTCTCCTTCTGCGGGGATGGTTTCAGACGTGGGAGCAGCAGCCTCCTTCTTCCCAAGGACCCTGTATTCCGAGCGCCGGGTCTGGGTGCGCCGCACCAGCCTCTCATTGTCCATCAGCACCTGCTCCACCTGGGTCAATATGTTTCTGTCAAACGCCCCGAAACCCTTGCTGCCTTTGCCCATAATCAGTCTGGTTTTGTCATGCCACTTCTGCAATGTGGCGTTGCGGTAAGGCTGGAAAGCGGCAAAGCGCTTGGCCATAAAGTCCGGATACTCTGCCATCTCCAGTTTCCGTTTAGGCGCTCCACCCTTGTGTGGAGACGCCTCTTCGTCCTCCATCCCGTCACTGTTGATCTCCTCGTCCTCATCCTGCGCTTCAGCCTCCCCCAGAGCGATGGCTCTTGTGTCTGCATTCTGGTAGAGCAGCTGATCGTGCAGCTCCAGCAGGGACCTCTGAAGGGCTTTCAGAGCTTTGTGGGTGTTCTTCAGCTCCCCGGCAAGTTCATCTCCGCCCCTCCTCTTGAACTCTGGGAAGGTTGGAGTCTGTGGAAGCTGGTTGGCGGTCACCAGCACTTTCTGGATTTTGATTCGACTCTCGAGCAGTTGGTCCCACAGGGCCAGCTGCTGCTTCACAGCCTTCCCTTTCTCAACCTCCTTGTCTACCTTATCTTGAGAAAATGTGCGGACCGCTCCCTCTCCTACGGCGTCTTCTTCATCGTCATCGCTGCCTTCACTCTCCTCCTCACTACCGTCATCATCTTCACTCACACCCAGGTCATCCATGCCCTCAGTCAGTTTGTGAAAGTCCACTCCCTGAGGAAGGATCATGTCTGCACCCTTTGTTTTAGACGACAGTTTAGCATCACTGCCCACCAACTCCTCATCTTCGAAATCATCTTCTTCGTCTTCATCATCATCATCGTCGTCTTCTTCATCATCATCATCATCATCAGCTCCCTCATCCCCCAAATATTCTTCTCCTAGCGCTTTTATGTTGTCCTCGTCCTCTTCATCATCATGCTCTCCATCCTCATCAGATGCCTCAACATCCATCAGCAGCTGTTTACGAGAGACGGTCTTCCCCACGTACCGTCGGTCCGTTTCTGAGAGCAGGGTTGTGTTGTGCTTCCGCAGGGCACTGAGGCCGGCCGCGTCTTCATCCTCGTCCTCGTCCTCATCGAATCGTTCTACCACTTTGGCTTTGGTCGTCTCGTCTTGGTCATCTTCCGGATCAGCAAATTTAGGCAAAGGATTCAACAAATCCTCAAGCTCAAGAGAAAAGGAGCCTGCCATGGATACAAATTGATGACAACCACCACACGTGTGCGGGTCGTTTCTTGGCGAGGCAAGTGATGACGTCAGTAGTATGCGACGACCAAGGGGCCTTGTGATTTCTATCCCTCAGTAGTGTCTTTTCCATCAATAACCTCTCCTTAGAGAGGGAATGAAGGTCCACACGTTTTCTGACTAAATAAAAAAAAGGGATATTTAGAAAATTTGCCATTTTTAAGAAGGGGTTGAATGGGGGAATTGGGTATCCAGACATTTCAGAGATACCAAGTATGTGTATCGTATAGCGAGAACCTCCTGAGAGACAGCGCACGGGGCTGAACAACCCTTGTTCTTCTACGCATGCGTACGTGGGTTGCGAAGCACAGGGCTTCTTGCTATTTGAGTTTTGTTCCGCGGACTTTTCTCAGGAGAGTACTTTCTAGAGAGTCAAGATGTCCACAAGTGACTTCTATTTAAGATATTATGTCGGGCACAAAGGAAAGTTTGGACACGAGTTTCTGGAATTTGAATTCAGACCCGACGGTAAGTAAAGTTTGGCGGTAAACGGTAATGCGAACGCGCTAGCTGCGTGTAAGCTAATGTCCGACCCGGTAATGTGTAGGCCGCAGCCTGCTCGAGACGAGCTGCGAGCCCTAAATGGAACATTTTTCGTTTTCCCTGTATTGTGTAACTTGAAGGCAAATAGTTATCGTCTAGCCTAAAGTAATATTGCAACGCATATGTATTACGAATGTAATACTATTTGTATATAATGTATCCGCTGAGCGTTTGAGCGCCATGTGGCCTGGAGGGATGGTTAAAAAAAAGAGTTTTGTTTGAATTGGTTCACCTTTTTTCTAACTGTTAATTGAACGTCTTTCTTGCAGGTAAACTGAGATACGCGAATAACAGCAACTACAAGAATGACGTCATGATCAGGAAAGAGGTAAGTTTGTGTTTATAAACAAGTTACTCAAAACAGAGTCATTTGCGGTCCATGTTTGGGTTTCTTTCGTTGTTGTCCATTGACACCGTGCAATGGCGTCGTCAACATAAAAAACACGCCTTCGACTGAATTGTAAGATTTCTGTAACTTAAGAGGGCGGGTGTTGTGCCCATTTATTAAGAGGCTTGACATTGATGGTCACCAAAGCAGATTGCTTTTCAGTCCAAATATAACATTTCAGATTTGCATATGAAAATAATCAGTACCTCAGACGTACATGTAATATCTTCTCGCATCATAATATCTGTGTTTATAAATGTACGGCCCAACTCCACGCATTGACAACCCTCTGTCCATCTTTGCTTTGTGTACCCAGGCATACGTACACAAAAGTGTGATGGAGGAGCTGAAGAGAATCATTGACGACAGTGAGATCACCAAGGAAGATGATGCTCTGTGGCCACCTCCCGACAGAGTTGGCAGACAGGTTTGTGACTTAATTCATCATCAATGACTATTTTTGCATGTTTAGCCATGTTCTCTCCAGTTTTGTATTTGTGTATTTTTTTAACAATGCATTCTGGGACCCGTCAGATTTTTCGACCTCAATAGAAACGTTTTTTTTTTGTTATCACCAGATATTTCTCTTAAATGAGGTCACAACTTTTTAAAGCGAGAAGAGGCCACCTTTTGATATTTTATCAATCAGTCAATTGTTTTTTTCCCCCCAACATGCTCAGTCACAGATGTTGTCTACACTGGCACTGTAAATGAACTCTGGAACGATGGATTTTACCGGAAATGTAATTAAAGCCTTACAAATCATTTGCCTGTCTTTGCCCTTCTTTTTACAGGAACTGGAGATTGTCATTGGGGACGAGCACATTTCATTCACAACTTCCAAAATTGGCTCCTTGATTGACGTCAACCAGTCAAAGTGAGTAATTTGTCCAGTTGTGTGGAAAGTAGAAGCTGTATATTTGACAAAAGGGCTTAATTTTTGAATTTGCATTGTGTTCCAGGGACCCTGAAGGTCTTCGTGTCTTCTATTACCTGGTGCAAGATCTGAAATGTCTTGTATTCAGTCTCATCGGCCTACACTTCAAGATCAAGCCTATCTAAATGTGGATTTTGCTCGTTTTAATTGATTTAGATAATGTGTCTGTTGTTGTACTACTGCATTTGTACATTTGCTTTGAGTGGAACGTTTTTTATTTTAAATAAAGGGTGAGAGAAAATGTACTACTTGTCTAAGCTACTTGTGATATTTCATGGCAAGTGTCCTTTGCAGTTATCAACACCATAGCTTAACCTTTTGAGACTGTTCTTGTTGCGAGTTTGTAATCGTGGTTAAATGCACTTATTGTAAGTGCTAAATAAAATGTAATGTAATAATTTGCAGTTAGCAGCTGTTTGCGCTTGTTTGCACGTGTTCAGTGCATTTCCGTACTCACAAGGACAACAAACATTCGTGAAATGATGGAGCTAATAGTTACATTTTTATTTCCAAATACATTCAAACAGATCAATAAGGAATAATTACAGTGACAATCAGCAACTGCTCTGTTAAATTAACATTGAAAAAGGCACAAAAGCTGATGTCGTAATCTGTATTGCAGAGCAGTTCATCTGCAAAGCCCTGCTGCATAAATAATATTACCAGCACTCTGAATCTTGTCACCTGTCGCTGTTTCATGTAATCCTCAAACTAAATCTCAGCTAATGATTTAAATCAGGCTAAAGTAAACTTCTGATTTAACAGAATGAAGTCTTTCAAAGCCACTTGATTAAATCTGTTTCAGTGGAAAGTTAATTTTTCCAGTATTTTAAGTTTAATTCGTTTTTTTTAATTCTACAATAAATCTCCTGGCTTGTGTCCAAAGTCAAAGGTTAAAAGAACCTCTTCAAAGAACACATTAAAAGTCCCAATTACCTCAATAAATCTAAGTGTTTTAATGACTAATGATTAATGACTTGTGTTTCTTAGCCGATTGGCTTTCCTTCCAGAACAGTGAAAATGTCCTCTAAGGACTTGTGGACACACTGCAGGAATTCATGGACGTTGCGAGTCGGGTAGCTGGACACATTGCAGCCGATCCAGTCGTCATGGACACCATAGCCAACTCCAAAGCCGTCAGGTACCACCGGGGCAAAGCCACCAAGATTCACAGCTGGACTGCTGAGAGTGCTGGTGGAAAGGATGTTGTGGTTGATGGCAGCGTAAGCTGGGTCTGTGTAAAGGCTGTGCAGAGGCTTGCTCTTTGAATTGGCCAGGTATCGCAGGGCAAACAGGTGACGGTCAAAACCTTGTCCTAGTGAGAGAAAAAAGTGGTTGGCACAGAAGTTCAATCATAGATTATTTTGTGCACATAAAGTGCAACCCAGTCAACATAAGATATTAGTTGAATATTACACAAGTTCTAAACCTTTGAATACATGTAGAAATGTCTGATACACACCCATAGCTGCTTCTTTGGTGAGCTGCCCATGATAATTAGAGCATTCACTCAGCATGGCCTGTAGTTGCTCCACACTGTGTTGTCCTGGCTGGAGAACGAAGGCGTGTGAACATCGTTTTGTGTGTATGGTGGCTGGTCGGATGGTTTCTGTGCGGCCATGCCTGAACGCTGCAGTGCTACAGGACTCATATGTGGCTACTGTCTGTCCATACTGCCTCAGGAAACCCATCTGAAAAGCCAGCTGGGCTACAGCATCTGGACTTATCTTGCTCTTCTTTAACTGTGTCTTGCCACCTTTCTTAAACTCCATGGCATCAATGGTGAGTGTTGATACAGTTGAGTCAAAGTTCTCTTTGGCTCTTCTGATGCCATTCTCCAGCTCGCTGTCCAGGTTGAACTTCAGTCTGCGCACAGCAGAGGCTGAATCCACAGCAGCAGCAGCAGAGCCCGGGTTTACCAGCGGCTGTTCAGTTGTATCTTTGAAGATCTCATTTTGAACTCGAAGTACAGCTACGCCGTCACCCCAGGAGTGCTCAAAATTGATAGCTGCCTGTCCATCTTTGGTCAGAATGACTGTGAAGGACTTGTCAAACCAGCGGTTGCAGCCGTCGCCATGCAGCATGTTGTGGGAGATGTGGATGTGGTCCCTCATGCTTTCATCATCCAGGCTGAGACAGAAAAGAGCGCTGTCAACACTCCGTAAATCCTCTGCATTTCCAGCAGCTATCAGTTTGTCCCTCAGCCCGGCCCACACATCCCTGTTTTCACTGGTCAGGACCCCGAGAGGAAAGGCAGCTGCTGGCGTTGGGTCGGACAATATGTATTTCAAGTGGGACTGAATCTCTGCAGGCTTCACCAAATTCCCATCCTTGTCTACAATGTCAAACACATACATGTTGCCTTTCCTCATAACGAGGAGATGTCGCGCTTTCTCGTCGGTGAAGAGCTCATCTCTCCCCTTCTTGGGGATGCGAGTTGAATTGAACAGGCGAAAGTACTGCGACATGTCCAGGGGGTAAGCATTCACCATGTAAGCTCCATACCAAGCAAGTGAAGACGGGACCCAGCGGATGAACCTTTTGAAACCGTCTGTGTTGCTCTTTGCAGGGTTGAGGTGAAAAACCTCTGGCTCTAGTAATCCAGCTCGCAGTGTTTTCATGAAGCGCACAGCTGAACACACTACATTGGTCGCCCGCACTAGCTGGTCATTGTACTCGGCCTTAGGGTCAGGATTGAAGGACATGAAGGGGTTGAAGTTCAGCACCACAGAGTCACGAGCCGACAAATACATGTCAAACCATGGCCCTGAGAAAAAATTAATGATATAACAAATTCATTATTGATTGTATGCATTTGAGATGCTCAATATTAGGGTAGTGAGTGTCAGAATGACACACTCACCTGAGATGTAGCTTGTGTGTTTATTGTTTTTGTCCTGAGCAACCAGTTCCTCATGCAGCTGTTTCCCCTCACCGTTTTGGAAATCATGTGCAATTTTCTCTGTTGTTCTGAGGATTCAGAGTTTAGATTGTTGCATGCACGATTTGTGTAGTTAGTATTGAGCAGTACATTTCAAATCTTAATAAAAAAGGTTCACTTTCCTCTCTGAAAACTTACTTGAACTGGTCATCATCCAACAGAGGCCTCTGGGCAGCTAGATACTTCCTGACAGTATCATCCAGCTTTGGTATGGGAAGTCTGATCATAAAAAAAACAAAAAAACGAGTGACCAAATGTATCCTCTTCGGTTCAGTGAATATGAGATGTCGGTAGATGTCATGCCACGGCCCCCTAGTGGTCATCGACCTCAAATCAAGTGTGCACTTTCACCTACATTCAGTATGCACTTTGAACACCTTGCTACATCCATCTGCCATTTCCAAGGTAGTTCGGATTTAAACTAGAACCAATATGTTGTTAGAGTAATGTTAAAAATCCGTCTGATAAATATGACATGGGTTTTCTTACCTGGGTAAACTCTTCTGATAATGCATCGATGGCACAACACTTTGATTCAAATACTCGATTGACTCCTTCTTGCTGCTGTAGTGTCTCGTGTTGATGCTCAGAGCAGCAGTTCTTAAATAAATCCCGGATTTCCTCAGAGAGGCAACACATTGTATTGGAAGCGGACTGGCCATGGTGCTGTTAGCAGACTGAATGCCTCTTGGGTTATTGACGACGTAACGTAAATCACACCGGCTGAAGCCAACGGACAAAAGAAACAACTAAAGAGACATCCGCGTCACAGCTCACCTAGACAACTGTAGCAACCAGCATAAGCTGACGAGTATAATAAAAGGTTGATTAGATTAGAAATAAACAAATACAAACTGAATAGACAAACCCGGAAGCTTAGCTAGCCAAAACGGTCACGTGACTTCTTCTACGATTGCTTACCGGGTAGGCTGTAACCACATGCGCAGTAGAGCAGAAGCTGAACCGTTTGAAGGTGACAGCTCGAGACCTATAATCAATAAGTTATAGCCGAACGGCAGGAAGGTGTCTGGCTTTGAGGCTAATTTTATAAAGTGGCCAAACAGCGGGTTTACAACTTTTGAGTTGCACTTATCGCCATTTCCAGCGTTATCGTCCTTCCTCTGACTGAGAAGGCTGGACCCGAGCTTAGAGACCTAAAGCGCTGGTCACTGGGCCCGAGAATCAAAAGTAATTTGATTCAACAATAGAAGATCCAATAATTTAGGTTTATAAAGTAGAGAGTTGGTTCCACTCAGATGGGTGGAAAACAACAGATATGGTGCTGATATACTCAGACTCGGCCCTAACTTTACAGTCTTAGCCTTCAAGATACACTGTAGGTGATAGATGCCTCTTCCTGCCACTGTAATAAGAAAATGAAGATCTGTCTCATAATTATGAGATGCTAAGTCATAATGATGAGCTGCTAAGTCATAAGTATAAGATACTAAGTCGACATTATAAGATAGTTAAGTCAAAATTAGGAGATAGTAAGTAGAGTAGTAGACTAAGTAGTAAACCAAAAGGGGCAAGAGCTGTTGGACTGAGATGATAAATGGAGGGATCTATACCAAACTCAAAAGGATGTCAACATTACCAGGGTAGGTAGTGGGCACAGGAGAGCTATTTCATCCATCCAGGCATGAACAGTATAAATTTGGTGATGATTATATAACTCTTTGAGTTTAGGCAGTAACCAATAGTCCATTCAATGTAAATGCATCACATGTAAAAATCAGACATACAGTATGACATTTAAAAAGCACATTCACCATTTAAAAGCTTAACATTTGAAAAATTCACTTGCTGTGAACCATCCATTTCCAATATATTACTTAGTAGTCTTGTGGCCAGCAGAGTGCAGTGCTTTCCTGATTTGTAATTTAAGATCACTAAGCTCTATAGTCCCCCCCTCTCTTCCTCCCACACACACACACACACACACACACACACACACACACACACACACACACACACACACACACACACACACGCACACTAGGACTAGGAGAAAGAAGCCCAGACAGAAAAAGAACAGGCCAGCAACGCCTGGCTTCTTGTGTTGTGCGGGAGAGTGAGCGAGTTAGGTGCAGAACTGGTGAGATTTGTTTGGTTGTCGGCCTCCACTCATGCTGTGTCCATTGAATGCAGTGCCATTTTCAGACCTATACCCTCTTTGCATAGCCTTTGCAGACAACACAAATCAGCACATTTAAATTGTCGACATCCGGCTGTCTGATTGGATCACATCCAGCAGTTTGCACCTCTTAATGAAGATGCTTGCCTCATCACATTTTATTAGTCTGTATAATTTAATACTGGATCCATAGAACATTATAGGAACACTCTTCTAAGTTACAAGAGTTACACGTTTTTTGCATTGATTATTCAACTCTAATGCAAGATGTATGTGACATGCTTGGGACAGCATCACTGCTTTTGCTAAATTGAAACTATGGAAGCCGGGACAGCTGTCCAAAACTGAATAAATCTCCTCCCCCATTTCTACTTAAAACGTTTTGAACAGCTCCATTAGAAAATCTGCATAACTGTAAACAATATAGCTTATACACTAGGGTGCATAGGAATATTATTTGCTTAATTTTCACTTAAATGTTTACTCAGATTCAACGATGTGGCTCTGAAATGAGCACAGAAATTAAATCAGTACCTCTCCTGCCTTTAGGAACTAACTGTCTGTGAGTGTTAAATCGTTCAATACAACTGTTGAATGTACGCTTAATTTTTCTACAGACTCTTAAAACCTATACTTCAGTTATGTAATCCACATCAACATTTGTCTGTTAAATTATGGGGTTATGCATTTCAGTGCATATGGATATGGTTAGGATTGATTGGAACTGCATCAACTTTAGTTTATTTATTTTTTAATTCTTTATTCAGCAATTGCACACTTACATTTTCCTAAATTCTTGTTAAGAAACGAAAAGGTACATTTAAACCAACATGCCAGAGGGGTAACCGCAGAGAACACAAAATATACATTGAAAAAGGCAATTAATTAAAAAATTGGTGTCCCTTTTTTATTGTATGCACAAATTGATTGTGTAATTAGAAACACATATGACAGGCAATGCATGCAATTACTGTTCTTATGGCCTTTTTGTTGGAACAACATTGAACTGCACCAACTCAAAGAAATTTTCAGGACTGTGGTGTTTAGTTATCTTTTGGTGGATTAAACTCACAAAAAGGTTTCAAAGGTGTCCGCATTGATTTTGAAAACAGATATATATATATATATATATATATATATATATATATATATATATATATATATATATATATATATATATATATATATATATATTAGTGGCAGATGTAACAGTGTAGCATGTACAACATAATGATTTTCGAGTTGACATATAAGTGGGACTGTTCGTGACTCCTCTGTGTTATCTGGCATCGACACGTCGAGTCTGAAGATCAATGACAGAGAGAAGAAACAAGGAAGTTTAGTTCGCAGCAGCCAAAGTACAAGCTAGCTTTTGACTAGCCTCACTTCAGTTTGCTCTGTTAGACCTGCGACAAACCCCCTGACAAAGTTACCCGAGCGTTACCGTCACAGCAACATGCACGAAACAAAGACACGCAGGTAAGAGGGCGGCACGGTGAATGGTTTTTACCGAGACACGTCGAGTGACGCGGATTTGAATGGAACACCGAGGTCACCCCGTTGTATCAACTTCGTGGACAATTAACGCTAAATGTCAATCAGACAGCTAACGTCTCCATGGCTACGTTAACGTACGTCGAGGTCCCTTAACTCTGGGTCTCTTATACGTGACTGTGAGGCTTTAGCTGATGTGGTTACAACATGCTAGCCAGGTGACGTAACTGCAGGTGCATTATTGTGCCACTAGTTACGTTACCTGGTCTCAAGCTGTCCGTGCTGTGCAGTGTTAGCTCAACGAGCGAGAAGGAAGATGGTGACATCCTGGATTTAACCGACTGTGAACCAGGCAGTGGAGGCTGCGATCTCTGGTGCACCTTTTTTTTTTTTTTTTTTGTTAATTGGGTGAAATTTGTGTGTTTTTGTTGAGTCCCGTCAAAGTATTTAACAGGAGGGTGGTGTTTACGTGTTATGATCTGGATTTTGACATGGTTGAACACATGACTTTAAGGTTACTGAGATCCAATGGCAATTGTGTATAATATATACAACATATACAAAAGCATTCAAAGTAAGGTTTGATCAATGGTTGTTTTGTCGTCTGTAACATATGATGTTATGTTACTGTGCTTTCATCACCTTTTTATTTGTTATTGTTCACTGTACCGGCTCAATCTCATAACTTTGCTTTCCCCCGTCTAGGATTATAGCCATTGACACCAGTGCTAGTGACGGACTGGAGGGGTTCAAGGCCCATACTGTGTTCCAGGAGATCAACAAGAAGCTCCAGGAGGTGACTACATGACTTACAATTGCTGGCAATGCTGTTCATCTCAGACCTAGGACCTTATACTGTTATCACCTGTGAGGGCTACGTATTCTCTTTGCCTTTCTTTTCAGTGTTCATTAAAAAGGAGGCTCAATAGTTTTGTTTTAAGTAATTTGTTGCACCTTTTAGATTTGCATACACATTTATCAATCCATCTAAACATATTCAGTGTATCTAAGACAAGTTAATTTTGTTTATTAAATTAATTAAGTCAAATGTAATGTAATTTATACAGCCCAATATCACAAATTACAAATTTGCCTCAATGGGATTTACATGCTGGACCGCATACGACACCCTCTGTCCTTAGACCTTCGATTCGGATAAGAACAAAACAACTTTAATAGGGGATAAATGAAAATAAACAACGGAGCGAACCCTCTCCCAGGACAGACAGACGTGCAGTCAGTGCTGTACTCCTGCAGGGCCCATAAGCCCCATGGTGGCACATTTTAAATCACTTCCTAAACTGCCATTTCATTTTGAATCCATCAGACAAATGGTTTCCTCCAAAAGTCAGTGTTTTGAAGCAGTCACCTCTGGATGACCTCAATCACACCAGATTCATCTCGAGCTCGCCGGCAGCGCTGTCTTTGTAATGAATGGGATTTGTCATCAATGAGAAATTGGCGAGAGCGGAGCAGGCGGGATACTTAGAGGCACGGCTTAGTGTAATATCTCAGGGACTGATCAGACAAACAGATGGAAGTTTTTAGATGCTGAGCTTAAATTTAGTGAGAGAATCTGTTGTCCCACTTTTGTTTTTATATATTAGTTAAATGTTTAGAAGGGAGTGGATTTTTCTCTTGTTTAGGCAGATTTAGAGTAATATTCCCTACCATTTGGTATATATCCAGCTGTGTGTTTTCTAATTTATTAAGTGTTTCTCAAAAAACAAATTGTGTATCCTTCAGGTCAGCATCTTTGTTGCATTTTCCTTCCTGATAAAGAATGGCAGAGCCATTTTAATTTGTTAATTTACAATTTAACATCCATGTTTTCTTAGACTCTTCATTGGAGAGAGAGAGAGAGAGAGAGAGAGAGAGAGAGATTTTGTGGGGGGGGGGGTCACATTCTGTACATTTTCCATAAACATGGTCCTATGCATTCATACACAGATATACAGACCAATAACTGAAACAATTTGAAATGTTTTTCATAGAAATTGTCCTGGAACACATACTGTATAGTGTCACATATGAAAGGATGGAAGGAATATTTAATGACCTGCTTGACAATGAGCGTATAATACATAAAGATAGTGAATACTTAGTTTACATGCAATACAGATGCTTTGGGGTTTACTGTGTGTTAAAGTTCTGTGTACTTTAAACAGGAAGGGGAGCAGTTTGTGAAAAAGATCGGGGGAGTGTTTGCCTTCAAAGTAAAGGACGGCCCAAATGGACAGGAGGCAATTTGGTTTGTGGACGTGAAGAACGGCAAAGGCTGCGTTCACAATGACGCAGGTAAACGTTATCAGGTCTTTCTTATGTCTGTGATATAACAGTGGGAACACTATAGACATATATACTCATGTTAATATTCAACTGTGGGTGGAGGTTTAAAGTTCAAGGTCTGCGCATGATATTTTTCTGCTCAATCTGTGTATCATTTATTAGATGTTTACATATGTTTTTGCCTCAACAATACCTGCAAGTGACTGAATAGATATCTATACGATGCATATTCCTGTTTTTGACTGAGCCGTGCGTGTCTCTGCCTTGCAGCTAAGAAAGCCGACTGCACTATTTCCATTTCGGATACAGACTTGTTGGCCATGATGACAGGGAAGATGAACCCACAGACTGTGAGTATTCAACCTCTGTGTAGTTGAGGCGAACTTGTGTCCATGTGGTGTGGATGGTGATTCTGTTTCAGAGGCGGCACAAGTTTATCCTTTTACTGGATCCGTACTTGCACTAAAAAACTACATTTTGGAAGAGACTAGTGTCCTCATGGCAAGTTGTACAGGTAAAAACTCCTGCTGCTGTTGTGTAGCATCCCGCTGCGGCCATTGTGCCTGAGCCCAGGCAGGTGTGGAGTCGACAGAATCAAAAACTGTCAAGCTTTTTTAAAACTGGCGAGGAAAATATTTACTTTTATTGCCCTTTGCTATTATAGTCTAATGAGAGATGAGCACAACATTGGACTACAATGATTTTCCTTTTTATTGAAACGAAAAAACGTTTCTAATAATTACATCAAATGAAATACAGTGACAACCCATACGAATTTTGATTTGCTCATATAGATAAATAAAATGTATGCAAATATATGATTTAAAAGCTGGCTTTGTTGAGCCTGTCATTGCATTTTGATGCCCAGAACAGAACCACCGCTACACTCAACAAGCAGTGCTGTCAGAACACCTCCTTTTGATAGTTGAGCTTGCGTGGGATTAGTATTCCTTATTTCATGTGCCATTTGTGAATTTTGGCAGATATGTGTATTAGGGGGGGAAACTAAACCGATGCATTCAAATACTCATTTGGAAGTTGAATTCTATGGCAATGATCAAAGCTTCTACGCATTCGGGTAAGCATTAGAAGAAAGCTTGGATATATTTGTTTGTATTTCCAATGCTGATGATTCACACCCAAGTCTGATCTCATCTCCGTTGCATCACTGCAGTCTTCTTTTGTCGACCATTTTGCTCAAAGCGATGCAGGAACTGCCATCTAAAAATCACCCTCACCACAAAACTGAAGAAATAAAGGGTGATTTAATCTCTAACCGGGAGAGATGGTTCATACACATTTTGTGTGTTTTTTATCTGACTGGGTGGAAATGGAAAAAAAAGCATGAAAACGTCAGTGTCACAGGTAAAAAAAAACAGTTTTGAGATGCATGCCATCGAATCAACAGGTTGTTTCTCCAGTTGGATGTAGTACTGACAGGTTATGTAGTTGCGCCTGGGCTGAATTGAAAAGGAAACCGTGTTCTGTGTCATTAATGGCTGATTGTGCCAATTTACCACCCTCAGACCAGAGGCTGTGTGGGGTGAAAACACTAGACAGATTTGCTGCATGCAGCCTAAACAGGGGAGATCCCTCACCATTAAATGAGATTGGTTTCATGCTTTGAAATACGGGATCTGTGTGCAAAAAGTAACTGAAAGTTCTCTTTCAGCACGAGATATTCTCTAATATGTGAGTAGAAACAGTGCTTTAAAGGGCAAGGCGCTCAGCAAATCCCATGAAAAGACTAAAGGCACCAATGAATTGATCCTCCTAACTAGTATTACTTAAAACCTGATCCATCCTATTCTTCTGTGCCAGAGAGCTCCATCCGTCTTAAAAAATACACAGCAATTTATTTAGACTCAATCCCACATACGCACAATAATATTAAAGATAAAAATACGTTGCCCTTTTTTTCATTGTCCGTTTATCTCTTCATGTCACAAATATACGTAACAAAATCCGAACAAAGTATTGTTACGTCAAATCCCACTCCTGCACATTCTACAAAATAATATAATCAAATCAAATGAGACATTTGGCGAGTAGCTGAGCCACAGCTGTCATATAATCAAACAAAAACAAACAAAAGAAAGTATTGTCTTTATGCAACAAAGGGTTGCACAATGAAATGCGGCAACAAAACATTTATCTGGGCAATATGGCCGACATATCCATCCATTCATTTGCTTCTGTTTATCTGGTGTCGGGTCACAAAGGTAGCGGGCTTAGAAGGGTGTTCTGGACGTCCCTTTCCCCAGCAACGTTTTCAAGCTCTTCCTCTTCCAAGGCGTGTTTTGGAGATCACTGGGCAAAAACAAAATGCAACGTGGCTGAGATCAAAATCACTCCAAGGCAACTTTGCCTCTTTTCAACCAGTGAGCTTGGGCAACATGGAGAGAGGCCGGACGCTCTTGTGACACAGTCAGTTAGAAAGATAGAAACAGTTGGGGCAAAGCCAACAGTCCTCTGATGCTCTCACTTCTGTTTCACTGTGTGTGAATCTGCAGCTGAAAGTAGTCTCCAGCAAATGCACTATTATAATGTTGCCTAAAAAAAACCACTCACACACACAGAAATTGTACAGTGAGCATCAATGTTATGATTTTAACAGGAGTGAGAAACATTCTTGTAATTGGTAATCTATCTCCATTTCTGTTTTAGGCAGTTATTGCATATACACCTCTTTTCCGTAAGGAACCTCATCTCCTAAGTCGCATCGCTTCTGATCTCCATGCTGTGTTTTCCAACTTTGAATTGTTCTGCTCAACAGCAGTGAGTCATGAGGCCCACCAAGGTTATTCTTACTGGAAGAGTGACATGACGACGCACCCCCTCTGCCAGCAACTCCACAGCCATTTACCGTAATTACATGCATCAGGAGTCCCTGTCACAGCACTATGTTCTAGTTATGAAGGAACAGCTTCACCTGCCCCAAGAACACTGTTTCTCTGCCACTTTATCCCTCGTCATTTTGACCGGTTGACCTTTGATGCGTGACGTTTTAGCAAAAGCAAAATACAAAAGCAAAATAAAAACTTTCAGCTCTTCCATTCGCACAAAAATATCTTCCTTCTGAGAATCAAATATTCTCAGAATCTAAGAGTCGATTTATTACCTCCTGCACTCCAGTCCACTAACATGATTTCCCTCTTACTCTACCCACCCTGTGTGCCATGCAGTTTCCTGACATTTCATAAGCTGTTTGTTGCCGCTGCCCCACTTTCCCTGGGTTGAGTTAATCTCCCACGGTAACTCTTAAAACTAGCAGCATGTAGTCCCAATACAGACCAAACCGCGCATCGGATCCAGAACCGTCTGGCTGACGTTTTTTTTTTTCTTCTTTTTTTCTTTCCCCCTCTCTGACTTTTAGGCATTTTTCCAGGGCAAGCTGAAGATCACAGGAAACATGGGACTGGCCATGAAGCTTCAGAGCCTGCAGCTGCAGCCGGGAAAAGCCAAGCTGTAGAAGAGACATCGAAGCGAGCTTGTAACTGCACTTTGGAACCGAACCGAGTTAACCACAAAGAATTTAACAACAAGTCTGGTTTCAGATCGGTGTTAAAGGTCTGTGAAGCTTATCGTCACTGGAGCGAACCACTTTCTCCCACTACCGACATCACTGACCGACCAGGGGGTTAGTCAGCAGCCCTGCCAATATAGCTGGCGAAGAAGTTAGATGGACTAACAATGAATCCTCTAATCAAGTACCTCCTAATATTCTGTTAGTACACTAGAAAGAGAGAGAGAGATGCTCCCTACTTCTAGACACTAATTCAGTTCATGTCCAGTTTTCTGGACATGAACATAACTTACTCAATTGTCTGTTGCAAAATAAATCTTTCTCTGAGTGTATTGTGTCTGGAAATGCTTTGAGGAGAGCAGATTGATTGTCATTTTCGGAAATCATGGACACAACCTTCTAAGTGCCTCCTCGTCTCAGACTCTGTTTGCTCTGAAGTTTTTAGACATTTTTGCCAACAACATAGAAATGTTTTTCACTTTGGCCGCCCAACGTTTTAACAGAGGGAGTTGTCGTTTCCTGCTGTACTATCATTGTATGGATGTCCAAAAGATTTCTACTAAATAAATTTGTCTGCTGCAACGTCTATTGGGTGGTCTTGACTTGGGTCTGTTCTCGAGCGGTGATTACATTTTGCACACGCCTTTGACTTTGTGTGTCTCATCATTTCAAAGACCTAAACAAAACAGCCAGAGTAGTTTATCTCTGAAGAGGCACATTGATTTAGACTTCAGAACACGCTGGCCCCCGATTTCTAAGTTGAGGGCTTCACGACTGGGCCCCTGAGTTTGTTCCCCTTTTGGAGGGCCTTGCACTTTTCCAACACCGCTGCGACCTTGTTCCAGACTGCCACGCTGTAGTTTTTCCTTTTGTAAACGGAGGAGCGTGGCTGAGCGACAAATCCGTCAAATAGCTCTGACCCAGATTCCTCTGCAGCTTTGGTTTGCCTCTTGCCCTTTTTTCGCAGCAGTGTTATTTCTTTGGTCACTAATTACTTCTTTTGTGCGGGAATGAGATTTCATCTCATGTTTTATTAAAGTTCAAGTAGGAATGTTGGCACCACTTTTTTATTTCAACAATGCTTAACAAGAAGAACAATGTCATAAATTCTTTAGAGACTGATTTTGAAAACATGTGGTCAGAAAGGCTGAAAGAAATTGTCGAATCACACGTGTTTTTTTCTCTTACAATCTCCACTTTTTCCCTCCAAAAGGAGACCTTAAAAGGGCACTCGACCAATTTTACTCATGAAGATCACGTAACTCGTCACAGAGAGTACTACTCGGTTTGTAAGAGCAGTGTGTTGTCTAGTCTGGCAGGGTTATATTGGCTTTGAGACAAATCATAACAGAACGAATGCCAAGCGGGAATTTTAACTGCGTGTTAAGAGAGGGCTTATCAACAGATGCTTTTACGGGCAATGTAGGATTAATCGTTTTTAGGAGCGTGACACAAACAAAGGGGACTAGCGTCTAATGTGCTGTGATATTTTTGCATTAGTGCAGTAAATCAAGTCTCCATACAACTAAACTCCCCTCTCTCGGGGGAAAACGTTTTTTTATTAAACAATTTGAAAACACGCGGTGGTAAATTTAAAACGAAAAGCAAATTCTTAAAACACAACCAGCTTGGCCATGAACAGCAGTCTCCTGGGTAAAAGCCCTGTGTTCCTGATCTTCCAAACATCCCCGCCTCCTCCTTAAGCAGGCCACTGAATCATTTTAAACATTTCTGTTATTCTAGTCAGACGTAATCCACGTCAAAACACGCTTCCCCTCTGAACTGAGCGTAATTCACAATGCAGTTTTGTTGTGCGAGAACATCATTTCTAGGAGACCGGGCTGTTGTCACCATGACCCCGACCTGATTAAAATGTTTGCTACTTTCTCAGAGTTATGTAACACAGCAGTGGCTCAGCTTGTATACACGTCATTGCTGTCCTGGGAAATGATTATCTGCTGCAAGATGGGCCGTGTTGTTCGCTTGCTTGCAATATAGAAAACGACAAATAGACTGCCCGCTGTAAATGCTGCACGGCGTAATAAAAATCACACTTGCGGGATTAGCGGAGTTGGTTTAACAGTGATGACTAAGAGGGCAGCAGCTGAGGAGCTTTTATTGGAGACTTTTTGCATCACAACCTCACTAGGTGGGACTTGAAGCCTTGTTTTGTGGTCTGCTTTTACACAAGCCATGGAAAGCGGCCCTGTAAAGAGCGGTGCTCAGTAAAAGAGTTTGTCCAAGAAAAAGATGAGAAGAATTGATTTATAAGATGCAGACAGGACCTCAACTGTGTGCGAGGTAAACAGGCAATATCCCAGCTGTGATTGATATTAACTGAATACAAAATAGTGTTATGCTGCGGCTGTTTGACCACGCTATTTGTCAATACTTTATTATGGCAGTCGCAACATTGGCGGTGTCTTTGTAATAGCTCGCACGGCTGTCATGTGCAAACATGAAACATCAACCAACCTGTTCAAAACATTTGTGGAACGGGAGGGGGGGGGGGGTCGTTGCTTTAAGAAATTTGTCCGAGAAACATGCTCCGATGAAACAGGCAAATTATTCAAAACATGTCACAGTGACCAGAGCCCCTCTCAGGGTAAAACAGCCTGCCAAAAATAGGATGAGGAATAAGCAGAGCATTGATCAGAGTGTGTTTTCCTTCCATTCCCTCTGAAAAGAGCAGCTCAGCAGGCATGTGATCTCTAAGTGATGCTCCTAAAACCCATCCCTCTCACTAACCGCATGGGACCCCGTCCAGTATCTTACACCCCGGCCCCAAACATTTATCACCGTCTTCATTCTTGTCTGCGCTCGCTGTGTGCAGTTATCGCTCAAATGGCTTTCAGCGGGAAGTTTTTTATTCTAGAAGACAACAATGGAGGCTTCGATATCAGACTTAAATAGAACTAGACAGATACATTTAGGATGTATTTGTACACTGTGATGTTAATGGAATGCACTGGTGGTTTCTTTTAACAGGTTTTTTTTTTTCATTTTCTTTTTTCAACTGTAGTAAATGAGCCCTTTTTTGCATTCTTCTCATTGATTAGTAATAGCGCAGCCTTTTTCTTGACATCAAAATAATCTATTTAATATCGTCTGCTTTCAAGGACAATGATAGAAAAAATATGGATGCCTCTGGGTAAATTAGGTACCAATAGAAATAGGAAAAAACAAGTTAACACCTACCTTTTTTGTACGACAATTTAAAATTCCGAAACGTGGGTTAATTTTTTTTTTTTAAACCTCAGTTAAGACCTGCAGAAGCAATTAAACTGGTGATGTAATAAAGGCCTATGACAGCTACATTTTAAGCATTTTTATGCTTCCAACCCTCTTATGATCACATAAAATAAAATTATATATTACGGACGTCAAAATGTCAGATTAACCCAATATTGAAGATGTAGTTAATACATTTAAGCTTTGTAAACCGATTTGTTTGCATGCCTTCCTCACACACAAGGAAATGAGGTGTGTAAGTGAGAATACCAAAACAAATATATTATTTGTTGAAGCATATTTTGACTGCCGACTGTGATCATCCCAACTCTTCAGCATGTAAAGTGTGGGTTTAGAGAACCGTGCTAACGCGTGGTAATGGTTGCAGATTTTAACACACCGGGCCTGACAGGAGTCGGGACTACATAAGACTACATTTTGAAGTGTTTATTATCCAAGAATGATGTGGCATATCTATTTCAGATCAGATCAATTTAAAGTGATGAGGCCTCTCGTCCCTGTGATTATAATCTCACCTGAAACCATGTGGCAAGTTTTTGTTGAATCCAGTGGAAAATTGACAAAGTTATCACAACACAAACCTATTACACAAAATCTGGGGAGTCAATTCCTAGGGAAAAAAATATGAGGGAAAGAATGTGTGTTTTTGGCTCCAATTCAGGTCTGAAGCGTCTCTCTTACTCACTCCCTTCCTTTTCACTCTCGCCTGTTCCCTTCCTTTCTTTCTCTTAACTTTCCCTCTCCCACTCTTTCTCTCCCCACATCTGGAGGGTGTCTGGTGTGACTGTGTGACTCCTCGTCTGCTATGGGACAGCCTGCGTTTGGACTGGACGTCAGACTTTGGTGCGTTTCGGCAAATGTTGGTCGGACGGGGTAAGTAGGTGGGCCAGAACTTTGTTTTGGCGGACTTACCTGCTGCGTGTTTTACGGGTGGCTGCTATGTCTTGTTGTGTTGTGTGGAGCTGAGAGTTTAAAGCGTCAGCATCATTCATCCATGCATGACAAGGTGGCATGTGTATTTCAGACCAGATCCAGACCACTTAACGGTGCGGGAAACCACTGCACGACGGCTGCTCAGCTGAGACGCATAAAAACAAGAAGATGACGTTCAAAATGCTCAGCATCTTTGCATCTGTGCATGCTGCTTGTCTGTCTGTCTGTCTGTCTGTAAATCTATCTATCTATCTCTGTTTTTGCCACTTTACCTCTAGTAGTTGTTTTCAAACTGAAAAGAGTGACGGATGTTTTTTGTCATCTGCTTTGAGTGCCCCATTTGGAATATTTCTGTGCACCAATACGAGGGCTTTTTTCCTAGATTGTCATAAGAAAAAAGAAAAAAAAATCTATACCCGAAGAGTGTTCTGTAAATAGCTGTAAATGCTTCTGTGTGACTTCATTTGAAAGCATGTGACTCTTGTGCTCTTTTTTTCTTCAAATTGGCCTCTCCAGTTGCTGAGGATTGAAGCTTCAGCCACAGCAGAGAGAGAGGACAGAGAAACGGCTGCCTGTTGTTCTTGTTCTTGTTGGCCTGGTGCGTAAACATTGCAAACTCTCCATCAGTTAGTTTTCTTTGATATAATAATACAGTTTTCTTTTTTTTTTTTTGCGAGGACAGACCAGTGTTGGTGGATGGAAATGATTTGAAGCGAAATGATGCAGCACATAGTCATAGTAAATTGTGGTAAAGAGAAACATGTGTGTTTTGCTTACACTTGATTTAGTGTTTGGTAGGGGAACTTAAAGGGGAACAGAGGTGGAAGATACTGAATTTCAGCCCCTGGTACGGGTCAAGCTCCAAAAAACCTTGGATCTGTCATTTCCCATAATGATGGGGATGGTAGGTCATATTATAGAAGAATATATTGATGTGATGAAGTGTGCAAGCACATTGATAAACCAGGCGATCAATCATTTGCGAGAACGGGTTGATAAACTGTGACTGCAAGGACATATTTTGGTGGAGCACTCGCATTGCCAGGATGAACACGGCTTCTGATCTGTGATCCTCAAAACAACGAGAGCCGCTCCAGCACCTACTAAAGGCAAACATGCATGCTAACGTATTCATGTTTAGCAGGTATCGTGTTCAAGATGTTTAGCATGTTAACAGGCTAATGTTTTCTAATCGGCACGACACAGGGACGTCCCAAAGTGCAGCCGATGCCGATGGGACTGTCATAAGTTTTGCAGCTATTGGCGCCGACGATGCCACTGGAGCAAAAGTCAAATAATCGCTTTAGAGCATAATGTCTGCAACAGATTTCATGACAATCTATCTCATCTGAGACATTTCATTCTGGACCACAGTGGTAGAGCATCTCTTGAGGCACGCTGGGCTGAGAGTTACATAACGTAAAAGCCATGTAATTCGTTGCTTCGCAGCGCTTCATAATCGGCGCCTGAGGAATAGAATACTACAACCCCCGCCTTTCTCCGGTATGCTACTTATAATTTCACTGGACTAAGAGTAGTACACACTCTGACTCCCAAATGGAGTTGTTGAGTTAGCGTCTGTGCTTAAAGCGAACAGGTGTGGAACACAGATAAATTAAGCAATTATATTTTGGGGCGCTATAAAGTGTGTAAAGTGTGTTTTCAACCGTGTAAGTTGCAGAGCTTTAGCTGTTAGGGGTTTGACCCTTAATGAATTTCCTGCATCACTTAGCAGCTGACTAACATGGTGTGTGTGCTGAATTGAACTGGATGGCTGTGATAAAGATACTTCAGGAGGTTCGTTCCACACAGATGATTCAGAGGAACGCAGCTGGATTGCATTAATATGTTCACTAAATAAAATAATGGCAGTGAAGGAAATGATCAGTTGGTGATGTATAATCACCAACAGATAATCACAAAAACACGTTTGATCACTTTAATCAAAATGGAAATCCACTTATTGATAATTTTGCCCCTACAATTATTACTGTTTCTTTATTCAACTGCTCTGACTTTCCTTCTCGAGCCACCAGCAGGTTGACATTTTGTGTTTTAACTCACAGAGGTCTCAGGTCATTTTCTCGATTGTATATAATTTCTTAAATTCACTTTTTAAAGTCACTTGCATATGATACATACCCATGTGTTTTACATCTAAAATTGCAGAACAGTCTCAGCTCTCTATATAATGAGGCATCATTGTCCTAAGGCACAAGTGTAAAGTGATATCATGGCCCTAAAGCTGAAAAATACATATACTATTTTGGAACTTCTTCTTTGAAACGTCTCATGGACTGCCACAGGATTTGGACCAACATCTAATGGGTCCACATTAGCTTCAACAGTTTTCAGTTTCAGCCTCCCCGAATGATGAATCATTTCAATTGGTCCAATACTTTGGTTTATGACCAAACAGGGGGATGACCTGCACAAACCACCTGTCTGCTAATTAGCTAGCTAACTTCCACCATGCTTTAATCCTGAAAAAGAGTCGAACAAAGTACTCACTCATCTGGTGATAGCAGTGCTTTCCTTCCATTGTTACGTTACGACTCTACTGCTCGTTTGAGTTGTAAAAACTTCACCTCAGTGAGTCCAAGACTTGCTGTAAGTCAGCTAAGTTCATACCGAAGTTAGCCCGCTACAACATACAACGCATTAAAATGCACGCCACTCTGGACCATCCCGCTATTTTATTTCTGCTGGTAGGCCTATTCCACAATGACGATTGGCAACACAGAACCTCAGTGGTGCTAACTTAAGAAGTCTTAAAATATGAAAATGACCTACCACTGCTGCTTTAATGGCCAAAAAGTAGCAGACTCTTTCCAGGAACAAAGCTCTCGTGATGTTTTTAACTTCACTGTCCATGTGCTTGTGCAACAGGAGAGCTCAGCAGTGGACATGGCCTTTCCCAAGCATTCCTTCCTGCAGGCCCTGAGCGTGCTGCTCTTGGCTTCGGTGTTGGTGCGTTGCCAGGCCCCTATCGAACCAGAGGAAGAGGACGAGGAAGATACCACCATCGCAACAGTGGTGACGAAATCCGAGACGCTCAAATGTCCTCCGGAGTGCAGCTGTACGGCAGAAGGGGCAGTGGATTGTGCTGGAGTCGACCTCACAGAGTTCCCCGCCGAGCTGCATGAGAAAACGCGACAGCTCTCTCTGCAGGTCTTTTACTCAACTGCCAATTCACATAAGCAGTCACGCACGTTGCCATTTAGTAAATTCGGCTCAGAAATGAGCTTGTCAACGGTGCAAACTCTCTTCTGAACTTGTATTTGCTGTCTGTGTTTTGTCCCATAATGCCAGAACAACAAAATTGCAGAGATAACAGTGGAGCACATTTCCCATCTGCATCAGCTCGAGACGCTCAACCTTCAGAACAACTGGCTTACAACCAATGGTACACACTCTAAGACAATCTGAATACTTGGCAGGAACCTGGTGTCCAGCGGTGGTGTGGACCAGAATACAGATATTTTTGTAATTCTGTTTTGTACTCACAGTTCCTGCGTAGGAGTGGGTCTGTGTCGATTAGCTTTGTAGTCGGAGCCTTGAATTGTCAAGTCAATTTGGAGCAATCTTACAAAGCAGTGGCAGAGAAAATACAGTGCTATTAGCTTGCTTTCAATTCTTACACCAATTCAACTGTTCCTACAATATTAGTCTTTTTTCTCAGACTATTGCTACATCCAGCAGAGTGAAGGGCAATCAACAGGGATATATAACAGGATGTTTAGCAGATAGTCTGGCTTTAAAAGGCAGAAAGAAATGAGCTCAACCGCTAATGCTTGTGTTTGGGATGGCTGTGCTTTATCAGTGTTACATAACACCCATGAATAACACAAGTTATGATTTGCAACCATATACAAGCCGTGGGATAAACATGCAGGCAGACATCGGCCACGCGAGCGTCTGTGAATTCTTTGTTCGTCTTAAAGAAAACGTTGAATCCCAGTCGTAGATCTGTCAATCACAACAGACACTGAACCCTAAGCTAACAATTGTTTGTTTCTGACAACACCTTTGTTGTTTCTGCTTGAAGTGTAACTGAATGCCAGTTTGTCATCGTCATCCTGACTTACAGCGGTGCTAAGATAAACTGACTGCTTTGTCGATCTTTTCGCCCTGGCCATTATCCTCCATTGGAAAAAAAATAGTCTGAGTGATAACACCATAGGATGAAATTGTGTACCTGACTACAGTGTAAAAAGGAAATGACTGGAAGGTGTTTCACAAATTGTAACACATGGGTGGACCTCTGACCTGCCATGTAGTTGCCCCAACAGTGTTTTGAGCAATGCTTTGCTGTTCAAGTCAAGCTGAACTGAACATACCTGAATAATATTGGCCAAAGGTTAGCGGTGATACTGTGTATCAGTAATGATGCAATACTGCATGGAGCTGGTTGCTGAGCTATTGGTCTTATAAACAAAGTTAAAGTCCTGAACTGAACCAAATACTTCAAATCCACAAACTGGACTCAATGTTACAACAAGGTACTTTTAACTAATTTAGTTATGAAACAGACTCAATTTAATACTGATGCCTCTGTATGACCTACATTCGCAAACGAGACCATCACAAGAAGATTGGTATTGGTATCTCTATACAGCCATGGCCAAAGCTCTTAATGCAACATCATGTTAACGAGTGCCCAGCTCGGACAGACCAAGATCTGTCTTGTCCACGGTTGTAGGACCTGGAGCTAACCCGCCCGCTTCCTGGGAGGTAACACTGACAGCACGCTGCTGCAGGCCCACGCCGTATTGCTGGGCACGCTGGAGGCACGAGAGAACCAGGACCAAGCCGAGCAGACTGTCTTGAGAGGTTTTCTGAAATCAAACGTTTTCTAAAGAGACTCTGGCAGCTGCAGATCTTTACAACGGGAAGTGTTGGTGCTCCAAGCTGTTGCCAACAAATCAGTGGGCTGAACCTAGGAAAACTATTTATATTAACCAAAGTGATGAGTTGTTTCTACCTCTGCACATATTAGTCTCCAGAGCTTTTGAAGAACTTCTTAGTATTTGAGATTTACTGATTTACTATGTGTTTGATGAAAACCACACACACATATGCTTTTGTCGATCAACTTGGGGTGCAAGATAAATTAATTTGTAATTCAGGATGTTTTTTTCTCTTTTATAGGCCTTGAAGATGAAGGTTTTGAAATGCTTGAAGAGCTGGCTTATTTATACTTGGCAAATAACCAGGTGAGTCACACGCCAGACTTTCATATGTTTGTTCTCAATGTTGACCTCAAATCTGCTTCCAAGATTCTCCTGCAATCTTATCTTTTCTGTATTTATCTCACAATTATTTAGCTCTATTCTCTTCCGACACACTGACATAAAGCCAGCTGGCAGGGAGAGGTGGCAGTCTCCTCTCATACACTCTATGCAAGCTTATGCTTGTAATCACTTCCAGTATGGCTGTGCCAGCTGGTGAGGGCTAAAATGTTACTGACCCTTTTGGACACAGAGCGAGAGAGAAAGGATGGACAGATTTGTTTGTGCCTTCACAGAGATGAATAGGCAAACAGGATACAGGAAGAATAGGGGATTTTAAAGTGCTCACTAAGCCTCAAAGACACCCATGCTGCTTTAATCCATAAACCATGTTATAAAGGAGAGAGCTCTAAGTGAACATCTAATCTCACCAGTGCTTCTCGGATTTGCTATTTTGTACAATGTAGCGCTCGCTCCAGTACCAGTGGCAAAGGTAAAAATATCCTTGCTTATATTAAGGGGCACACAGCTCGCCATATAACATTTCTTAACTGTACATGAAGTAGTTTGTCACTGTCTTCCAAACATCTTCTCTGCAACATGTATGTTTACGGTTCTGGTTAAATTTGGGCAACTAACTCGAATAACTTGGCGAGGGTGTCATGGTTATTTGGGGTTCTTTTGGTTGTTTTGGTTTTAAGGCATACTTAGATTATGTCCACCCTAAACCATTTACGCCGTTTTCTGTGAGGAGGTTTGGGTTTTGTTTTGGTGTTTTTTGCCCATCATGTCATGCTTTGTACGCCTGTTTACATCCAGCCTCGTTAGCCCTGCCTTTGTATTGTCTTGTTACCCAATCATAGTTTTCCCCTCCATATTCTGGTTATCTGCCCACTCCAGCTGGGCCTTGTCTGGTAATCAGCACCTTTTGTGTTATTTTTCATTTTGTTTGTCACCATTTCGAATGTTTCTGCCTTGCATAAATAATTGGAAACTAATTGGTTTGTTTATTAGTTCCGCAAATGCAGAGACAATACGGTGTACATTTTTTTTTATTACGTTGGATATAATATAAGAAACCCTTAAAACTGAAAAACACCAAGGATTCCAACAGAAGAGTCCAACAAACCGATGAGAAAAGGTTTGTGACTATGAATGGTCAAAAACCAGACCACTCGTATATAGCCAATCCATCGAGTAGATCAGGGTCAACTCCATCGTGGAGTTTACCCTGCGTGTTTTACCGGTTAGGTGACCCGACAAATATTAACCTGGTGGTACTAATTAAAAGTCAGGGCATCATTAAAGTCATTACGATACATCAGCCAGAGACCATGACTTTCTGCAAAAAATGTCACAACAATTCATCCAATATTGGTTGAGAGAATTCACTCAGGACCGATGTGGTGGACTGTTCGACCAATCAACCAGTGGACATTGCCATCTCTCGAGCAACAATGTAGCGTCATGCTTCTTTTCTTGTGCTTGCAGCTCAACTCGGCACCAAAAGTCCTACCACCCTCTTTGGTCAGTGCTGATTTTGCTGCTAATCAACTTACAAGGATCTACCCATATACGTTTGGCCAAAAACCAAAACTGAGGTATGAATGTGTGTTTGTGTCAAATGTACCCCTTGTTCTTGGAATCATGTCCATTTATACATGGCAATGATCCTTGATCATGGCTTCTAGATCCGTGTATCTCCACAACAACAAGTTGACTGACGCAGGACTTCCTGACCATACATTCAATGGTTCTGACAAGCTGGAGATTCTCACCATGTCCAGCAACTTCCTGCGAGTTGTCCCAATGAACTTGCCCTCCAGCCTTTACCGTCTTCATCTGAAGGTCCAGCCCCTGTTAAGTTTGTATTTAGATGTCAAGTTTAAGATATAAATTGGGTTTCCTTTGATTCATTAATAAGGTAAATGATAGCGCAAGAATTGCTCAATTTTCAGAGTAACAAGATCGAGAAAATCCCACCTGGGGCCTTTGACAACTTGCCAAACCTCAGAGAGTTGTATCTCCAGAACAACCTCCTCAGCAATGAAGGCATGGACAACGAGACTTTCAGGTAGACAGCCCCCGAGGGGTAAACATATTCCAACATGTTGATGCTATTGCCAAGTATGAATGAGGAAATTCCTTGATTTATGTGTTTTAAAGTGTTTACCAGAAAAAAAGCATCCTCTCGACAAAACTATATATGATTTTCTGTATTGCAACATCCAACCGAAAGCACCCAGAACTGATTTAATGACTTTCTCTCCTTCTACTTTTCTCTCCTGGTAGCCAATTGAGCAGCTTGGAGTGTCTGGACTTGTCGAATAACAACTTGAGTGTCGTCCCCAAGGGTCTGCCTCGCAATCTGGTGCTGCTACATCTGGAGAAGAACTCCATCAATAGTATCCCCAAAGACTCTCTTGCTTCTGTCCGAAACCTTGAGTACCTGCTCCTCCACAATAACAAGCTGCGCTCCCGTTCCATCCACCCGACTGCCTTCCAGGTACAGGTCTATTGAATGTAATATCCTTTTGGATCTTGAACATGCTGTGTGTAAAAACATGGACATTTCAGGCTGTATCTTCAATTGTAACTCAAGGCTGCAAGAGATGATATTCCCCACAGCTTTTTTTAAAAAACGCATTTGCTTTTTCACTAGGGCTTGAAGAAACTGCACACTCTCCACATGTACAACAACTTGCTGGAGCGAGTTCCCAGGGGCTTGCCTAAGCGGGCCAAGACCCTCATGATTCTACACAACTTCATAAACGAAATTAGCCGTAATGACCTGGCCCTGTTGTTCTCCCTCACCGAGCTCAACCTCAGCTATAACAAACTGACCAGCCCCAAAGTACACCGTGAGGCCTTCAGAAAGCTGCGTATTCTGGAAACCCTGGATCTGTCGGGGAACAGCCTTCAATCGATGCCCATGGGTCTTCCTCGCAGCCTGCTGGTGCTCGAAATCAAGAACAACCAGCTAAACTCTATACCGGATGGGGCATTGACGGGCATGGGGAAGCTACAAAAGCTCATCCTCAGCGACAACCAGCTGAAACTGAATTCAGCCTACCAGGGAGCTTGGATGGAGCTCATTGCGCTCACAGTGAGTGGCTGGCGGAGGAATGAAAATGGCAGATGTTAGTGCAATACGTTTTGTAGCCCTTGTCCACTGCAGTAACTTAACCTGCAGCCAGGACTCTGTGTTTTTTGCGTGACAACTTTAAACTCTTCACAGGTTTGTTTTCAGTTGATAAAAGTAAATAGTAGCATTTTGGTCACCTGAAATGTCTTATCGAGCACCCAGTTGTACAGTACCTAACTCCACTCTCTTGTGTTACCTCTGGTTTAAAAAAAACAAGATTGACGATGGCCGAAATGCCAAACTTGAGGCTTAAAAACAGCATTCCCCAAACCAATGAGTAACGTCATGGTTCTTATAGACAGTCAATGGTATTTACCGTGTTAGACCTCTAAATATATCAAACTTTTAAGTTTTCATATCTTTGAGTATGAGGTACAAGAGTCCAGAGCACATGAAGCGAATGTGTCAGTATTTAGTGGAAGCAAAGCAATTAATACTTTATGTAAAGGCAGTGTTGATAATGCCGACTGCCGAGGAGAGCTGGATTCCCATGTGTCCGAGTCAAGTCGAGGCAAGTGTTCGGGTTTGCAGTGCAAAACAACCTCAGCAATGATTTCCTTTTAGATTTGTTTCTGCAGTAGAAAAGGGATATTTGTTTCACATATTAGCATATTTCTGTATAATTCTTCTCTTTACAGGGATTTATAACAAGGATCAGAGAAAATATTTTATTATGTTCGTTATTCATTGAGAATCTTGTAATTTTAGACTCTAGACCTTTCTGGCAACCAGCTGTCACACATCCCCTCGGACCTGCCTGAATCTCTGGAGTACCTTTACCTGCAAAGTAACCGCATCTCCAGTGTTCCTGCTTCAGCATTTGAAGGCACTCCGAATATCAAAGGCATCTTCCTCCGGTAGGGGACACAGAAACCATTTCTTATCAATCAGGAGGTTGTAGTACACTTAGTCTTTTCACTGACAAATAAGTGCTTTCTTTCTAAGCAAATAAGTGCTTTCTTTCCGGGGAGGCATAAAATTCCTGCATCAAAATAATGCATCGTGACAGTTTGGATTATTTGAAAAGGGTCATTTATTATCACACTACCATTTAATTATCACGGCAAACAATTACGCTGAACTGTAAGTAAAGTACAAAAAAATGCGAGGTAAACAAATACTTTCTGTTTCCTATTCTGAGCCATTGCAGGTCACGTGAAAAATGATCCAAAGATCCGTACCAAAGACCCAGTCAAAGTGAACGAATCATGACTGTTTAGCTGGCTACCAGTGTTGAGCCTATGCCGATTCGTTTGTCTGTGTCTTTGGATCAAAGTTTCGTTCTTCTGCTAACCAACTCTTCGGATCTATGATTCGTTCTTCTGCCGGATATGAGTCTCCGGCAGAAGAACGAATCCTTGATCCAAAGACAGTACTGGGAAACAGAAATGATTCGTTCATTTCCCGACCCGGTCTTTGTATGAGTCTTTGGATCCTTTTTCACGTGACCTGCATTCAACGAATCATTTCTGTTTTCTTGGCTGTGCCTATGCAAGTCCCGATGCGCGGCCACGAGGACATGAACCAATCTTTTTTTGAGAAGACTCATTACTCTTGAGTCTTTGTAAGGATTCGTTCATTTTGAACGAATCGTTCACGAACGACACATCACTACTCTACACCGTCTGCAAGGCTTTTTTTTTTCCAATTTGGATTGATCTCCACTCAGGAAATGATGACGCAAATGTAATCAAAGAATGGGCGCGAGGGAATTGTTGCTTTTGTTTATGCTGTTTTGAGGGACGGCTGCAGTCGGGAAGACACACACCCAGGTGCTTTCCCCCTTTGAAAAACACATTTTTACTATTAGCTCAAAGGGAGTTTAGGGACAATGAAAATTATTGGATTCCTGTTCTTTTGATTCTTTTGGAAGTGTCTGAGGAAGGAAAGACATCCACAGTGTGTAAAGCTCACAATTCAAAAAACAAGTGCGTTGAGTATATGAAGGTACTGTAGTTTAACAAATTCAAACACATTCAACATTTTGGTGTGGAATATGTTTTCGACTGTAAATTCGTACAAAGCTGATATTACATAAACCTTTAACTCCTCACACCTTAGTTTAAACGGCAGAAAGTTACTTTCAATCTTACAAAAAGTCTCAGAGTTATGTGAATAAGGTTTTGATTCATAAAGGTGAACCTTTTTAAACTACCCCTGCTATCCTGGTCTGTTACTAATCAACTAAATTTACTAGGAGTTGACCAAGCTTCATTTTGCAGAGTACTGCAGTGCGTTATCTAATCTCTCCATCTCTTCATTTGCTGTGCATTCAGCAAAATTTCCACTTTGGTTTATTCCACATAGTGCAGGCTTATACCCACAAGCACTGCAGCTGAAAGCAGCGGCCAGGCAGCAGAGTAAAAAGGTTTCAAGGCTTTTGTTCTGTTTGGTTGTCAGCCTGACCTCAACCTAGTTGCTTTGCAGCTTGCAATTATAGGCCTTGACCCCTTCCAGGCTGTCGTGCTCTTCCTGGTGTTCATATCAGCTGTTGCCACATTTCTTTTAGTTTTTTTTTTTTTTACCAAAATCCCCCCCACAGCCGACACAGAGCCGCTGGAATGCTCCCCATCAGTGAGGGGGAGGGAAGTGGATTCCTCTGTGTGCGTGTTACTAATTGCATGTTTATTGCATGTCGGCCAGTTGTTCATGGGGGACATATGAAAGCATTTTCACTGATAGATAAGCGTTAATGCAGGTGATGACTGTGTTTCAGTGCTTTGATGTTAAGTTGGTGAAGCGCCATTTAGCTTTCAGCCAAAGTCAATTTTGATCAACTGTCAAGTGGCGAAAAACACTTCACAAATGCCTTTCTCTTTTTTCCCCTCCTCCTGTTAGGTTTAACCGCCTGTCTGTGGACTCTGTGGACGAGAGCTCATTCGCACACCTGTCCAACTTGCAAGTGCTGGACATCGGCACAGAAAACACCAACCTGCCCTTTAAAAGAGAGGAGATGGAAGAGGAGCAGGAGACATAAAGATGCCCATGAATGAACTGACGTTGGACTGCATTGTGTCAAAGGAAGCACAGGCTTTTAAGGAGCACTGATGCATTGTGCTGAGTGGCAGAGTTACATATTTCTGGTGCAGGATACCAGATGAAGTTTTTCTTTTCTTTTTGTATAGCCCAAAAAAACCCAAAACAAATCACTAAGTTCCATTAGTTTCCATTTTTTGGGCTGGTTAGTATAGCATGTCTTTAGCTTTAAATATTTGTGTTGGACTGTTGACACGCAACATCTATCGTCTAATTGTATTTTTCAGCTTTATTTTAAAAAACACATTCACAGCAGGGGATTTTCCCAGGTAAATGTTTTAGAATCAAGACCCAAAATCTGAGCCGAGTGAAAACGGACACATTGTTTGCATGGTGTGAGTCTTTCTCGGCTGTCTGTCATTTTGTTACTGGCTGCCTTGTCTCCGTCTCTGGCCTGAAAGAAAAGTTATTAAATAAGACATTCTTTGGTCAAATTTGTGTTTTTATCCCCAACGGTTGTAAGATAAGCAGTTTCCCATTAGAACCAACGCAGCCTCGGTAGTTTCAATTTTATCATTGATTAATCTATTGCTTTTTGTCCACAAGTAATTGATTAATGTCAGAAATGACAAATACTCATCATAAGCTGGAAGAGCTTTTTCAAAAGACTTCATTTTGTCTGGTCAACAATCCAGAAAACTCTTTATAATGATACGGAAAAGAAAGGATGGCCTCACATTTGATTAATTCTTAAAAGGTGGATGATATCATGCACCTTTTTTGTTTCGATTTATGGCCTACGTTTGTTAGCATTAGCAAATCAGTTTATTTGCGTTCTGTCAAGTTTGTATGCGCAGTGGCAGTTTTCATTATGACTGGTGGGATACGCTTCTGTTCCAAATTCAAATTGAGAATCTATCGACAAGGGATTCATTGGACGGGGTGCACATATTTGATCACGAGTTAAGTATTTCAGTGTTGGATGACATTGCATTTTTTATTAAAACATTACATTTCATGAATTCTTTTAGCCCACCATTTTGTTGGATGCGCTCCAGACCGACAGTCGCCTTTTAGAGCAAATTGCACTTTCTGTCACCGCCAGTTACGGCATCAAACAACCGTAACTGAAATGGTAAAGGGACAGTTGACCTCAAAATCAAAAAGTACACATTTTCCCTTTTACCTGTAGTGCTATTTTTCAATCTCGATAGTGTTGGTGAGAGTTTCTGTAACGCTGGCTAGCTCGGTGGCGCCAGGTGTGCTAGCAGTATTGAGTATAGATGCCCAAAAAATATGTATTTTTTATTTTAGGGTGAACTGTAACTGTTTGGATGATTGAACTAAATTTTGAATCACCATTAATGTACCAACAATGTGGATGATTGTTGGTAGGACAATATTTTTTACCATGTGCTTGTGAATCAAATATTTCAAACATAAACGCAATTTTAATGTATCTGAAGCTTCAATCCACCTTGCTCCTTTTCAGTCCATTCCTACTTTTTTTTTTTATATTAGCAAATATTTTTACTATGACAAAAAACTCACTATATTGGTATGCATACAGTGTCACTTTCACATACAGCAGTATAGTATTGTCACATATACAGTCATTGAACACAGCAATAAATTATTTCAAAAGGCTGAAGAAGACTGTGCGTTTCCTAACATTCACAAGAACTGTGTTTCAGCAGCTTCTCCCCCACAGTGCGGTGTCACTGCTCATTTTTCATTTGTCTTTCTCATATTATATATACTGTATATATACTCTCACATGCAGCTAATGCCAGAGACTGTAAAAAGAAAAAAAAACACATCAGAGTACAATCTTCCCATAATGAAAACGCTGGGAGATCTGAGAGTTGCTGTGCACGGACGAAATGATTGATAAAATGACAAAATACATGAAGTATTTGACCAGTGGATTTGAGCCTTTATGTGATAAGAATGAAATGTACCATAATGAAATTGCACATGTAAACATTCAGGTTTAAAGGGTATAGGTTCAGATTTTTCAAGTCCACTGAAAAAAAACACTCACTGTAATAAATCCTCCTGATCGTTGGCCACCAAGCAAAACTGTATGTACATTTTAGAACATATGTTTGCACATAATGAGGACGGTGAACATATGTCTGAAAGCACCTGCTGCTTTAGAGTAATTGATTGGCCGTCCTGCACACACCTGCCATTTTGATAGCGAAAAAAAAAACAAATTGCCAAATTGCAAATGTCTGCTTACTATAGAGCAGGGGTTTTCAAAGTGTGAGACTCTGGGCCTCCTCTTAAGCAAAGTAAGGAAAAATCAGACAGCAACCTCCAAACCTGAAAAGTGAAGCTAACGTGGAAGTGCCTAAAAGTTGCATTCTTTCTACTGACCATCAGGAGGCGACGACTGTTTGGTTGTATAGAAGTCAGTAAACGTTGTAAACATTCATTCATGGTCTCAATCTCAAATTTTGTGTTTTCTTCAATACAGCATGATGTTGATGTAGTAAATGATGGTCCATTTAACGTAGAATAGACATTAAAGCAAGTTGTGCATTGGGGCGTGGCTACCTGGTGATTGACGGGTTGCTACCGATCTGAGTCAACGCTGTCATCCACTTCTTAAAGGGCCTGCCACACAGTTGTATTAACGTCTGTATGTTGTCAACCATTTACAGTCATTTCAAATATAGAAAGTACAATTTAACAATATCTCAACAATGTTTATTCTCAGATTTCAAATTTAACTGGATGAATTATAAATACTACATACTCTAATAACAAATACATTATCTTCTCTCATTTCAAGTAAAACAAGGATTGGATTAAAACATTCAATATAGAACAATGTGCATAATTTTAGAAAAAAAATGAAATATCCTTCAGCTCTAAAAGCCAGCAAAATAGATTTTTCTCATTTTCTAAAAAGAGACAAGTGTGTGCATGGACTTTATTTGCGGTTTTTAAACCACTTGCGCTTACGTTTATTTTTCTGTGCCTTAATTTTGGATGTGAGTGGGTCAGTTTGCTTAAAAGAGTTGAGCTTTGCTGCTTCACAGTGCCACTTTAAAAAAATCCCCACGGTCTCTGAGCATATGAGAGATACTGGTTTTGAACTGTATTTGAGAAGACCGAACAGTCTGTCCACTCTTGGTTAAAGGATCCGCTGTCCACATTTCTCTGACCAGAACACCATGGGAAATGACTTCTCCGACTCATGCTCTTTTTCGAGTACTATGTCTCTCTCGTGAGTGTGTATCCCACTCAAGTCGAGGACCGCTGAACGAATGCCATAAAGGCTGGAAAATGAGCGCCGGTTACAAGAGAAGCGCTGATGTAATGATTATTAATTATCTGTTGGTTTTAAGTGGTCAGCCTTTTAGTGACGCCTACAATAGACTCTCAACAACTGATTAAGATATGATCAAGTTGCTGTTTGACTGTCTGAAGTTTTATTTATTAGTTTCTGGAAAATGGTAAAAATGGTAAAATTCCCTAAACTATTGTATTCCTAAACTATCTGTTCAACCAGATCGCACACAAAAAGCTATCATGTGCTTCTTTTGATAACTAATGTGATATCTAATGTCCTATTTCTTCGCCTCCTTTCACTGAGCCTCCTCTGAAACTGTTTCGAGCCCCACTGAGCGGGCCTGCTTCCCTCTTTGAAGACCTCTGCTGTCGAGGAAACTGTTCAACGAATGAACAGTGAACGATGCAACAAAGGAGGACATTTTGTGCCTCCCAATAGCGCTGTCAGGGTCAGTGTGCGTAGGAGTATTGTGTTATCTTCAACAGAATGGCGTCGTGGCGATGCATCATGATGAGAGATTTTAATCAACAAACACATTAGCTCCAAAGCAAGTTCACGTGTTGTAAATAAAGAAAGTTCAGCTCTTGTTTGATATTTTTGCAAATAGCAGCAAAAAATGAATTCCCTCCACCACTCGGCTTATGTTGAAGGATGGTTGTTTTAGGCTGTTCAAGTGCAAGGAAAGTTTATTGAAATCAAGTGCTCTTGAGGCTGTTCAAACAAATCTCTATGTTGCCTCTTGCGTCACAGTTGTATCGCGACCACAAGGGGAGGTCAAATTTCAGATCTTTTCTTCAGCCCTCTCTTTCCCGTCATCCCACCAAGCCAAGCACCGCCAGCTTTGTTAAGGCAAAATTAAACAATGAGGGCATTTCACTTTGCCTCCTGATCATTCAACTAAAACCACTTGCAACCCTGTCTTGTCTCTGACAATGACACAAACAGCTGGTTGCTTTCAGTCGTATAAAATAAATTAAACACTTGTCTTGTCTGCACACACAAAAAAAAACTAATCATAAATTATATAAAATGTAGATATCAAATAGGTAATCAGTTCGTCAATGCATGTACCTGTAGTCAAAGGTTTAGGTGCTGCAGGTCCACACCAAGGACGAGTTTTATGAATCACATCCTATTGTTGTCCTTTCGGTGTGGTGAATTCCACTCACTCCAGTCGTACAGAAAGCACTGCTATATAGCTTCCCCACTACGAGGCGTTTGCTCTTTCCGGGACATGTTGTCCCCAATGAGTTTTGCCCCCACAACAATAAGATGAAGATATGAGGATGAGGCTGGCTGTAGTCCCTTTTGTAAGAGTGTTCTTTGCTCTGAGGTCAGCTCATCCACAAAACAGCCCATCAAACTACAGGAGGCGGCTATACGTTGGTCTCAAGGCCATTCATGTCAATGGTGCAGTGCTCTTTGCCCTTCTTGAGTTGCCTCGGGGGAATCGGAGGCTTCTTCCTGTCCGAAGGGGGCCGGACGCCCTCCTCCAGCTGCATCAGCCGGGCCACGTCGGAGGGGACAAGCTCGTGTTTGATGCCCGAAGACGGGGGCCGGTAGTTGCCGTTGTTGTTGTGGCAGTTCATCAGAAGGGGGGTGTTTATCACGGGTTTGGGCTCGCAGATCAAAGGCACCTGGGGGTTGATGGGGTCACAGGAAGGGAAATAGGGATGTGGAAGAGAGAAATAAAAGCATGTCTGGCAAGAAATCTATGTTGAAAAGGACCTGTACAGCGACTTTGTCTGAATTGTACAGAATACATATGTTTTTGTAGTATATTGTGAAGAAGTTTCGACAAAAAAGGTTCTTCAACCTTGATCAGAAAAGATTAAAACTCACCCCATCGCCTTCTTGCATGAAGTCTTTCCTGCAGATATGTGCCATGATGCCTGTGGCCAAAGCATCTCCCATTACGTTGACCATGGTGCGGAATCTGTCTCTGAAGAAGAGGAAGACATTCGAGAGGAAGAGTTGAACTTCAACTGGAAAAGTTTCGGAACATCTTGGTCGGATGAAGAAAAGATGAAGAAGATGGAGCTCATGAGTTTGAGTTGGAAGTGATGGAAGTGGACACACATGTTACTTACAATGCCCAATCTACTGCAATGATGAGAGTGATGTCATCAGTCGGCAACCCGACGGATGTTAGCACTATCACCATGGTGACCAGTCCAGCTTGCGGGATCCCTGCTGCCCCGATACTGGCTGCAGTGGCTGTGATACTGGAGATTTATCAACCAATTAGTAAACACAAGAGCTGCGTGTAACGACACAACTGAAGAGATAATCATGGCGTTCGATCTTCAAGAGTGGCTTCTGTGGGATGACATAAGAGGCCGATACACAAGTAAAGGTCACAAGGACGTGCTATTTTCAATTCTTGACTTTTTTATTTTAATTGTCTTTCCCAAAAAGCTTATGTCCGCAAGATACCTTCCGTATCCGAAAGGTTGCGCTGGGGTAGAGTCCTCCAGGCAAAGCTAAACCAGGAAGACATGGAACAATGGAGGGACTTCATTGTTACCGTCTGTCTCAGGGACAACGCAAGTCACCAAGTTGTTCATGAATAAACCATTTGTCGTGTGCAGATACTGTAAATATATATATATATATATATATATATATATATATATATATATATATATATATATATATATATATATATATATATATATATGGCTCCTCTGGGTTTGCAGCATGATCCAATATTAACCATCTTGTATGCCGATAAAGTCGGGCAGCTCATTTGAAAGATAATAAAGTAACACACAACTCTACACATGGTGGCGTAGCCCTTTAAGTCCTCACCCTGACCCCTAATCCTATTTATTGTTTAAGTTGTGTTTAGAGGTTGTACATGGGGATTATATATTATTGTAGCCCTGATGTTTATGTTTAGTTTGATACGTAACATGTTTTTTTTAAATTTATACCATGTTTTTTTTTCTTGTGACCTGATATAAAAGGGTCTCCTAATTCAATATTACCTCCACAAACACAACCCATCGCTCTCCTTTAGTAGCAGTGTTCTCATGGACCGATCGTTCACTGAGTTGAACCTCTTGCTAAATCATCTGTGGATTAATTATCACTGTACATACATACTTCACATTTTGCACTTCTCATTTTGCACAATTTAATTTGCTAAATTATTAAGATAGATAGATAGATAGATAGATAGATAGATAGATAGATAGATAGATAGATAGATAGATAGATAGATAGATAGATAGATAGATCGATAGATAGATAGATCGATAGATAGATAGATAGATAGATAGATAGATAGATAGATAGATGGTCGCTTGCAGCAGTTACTGATTTTTACGAATTTGAAGGGGATCATTGATGAAACTCCAGATTCACTTAATGATATCTTATTTATTTGTTCTTGTCATGGAATAAAAACAGATGAGCCTGACCTCATGAGTCAGACAATGTCTCCATAGCAACCGTACAGCGACATGCTGATCTGATTAAAAGCATCCGAAACCTTATGAGTGCATAAAAGTAGAGATTGTGTGGAGAGTGGACGGCATGTTAGTGCACGTCTGCTATCTGGAGCCGATCCAGAAGCAGAGGATGGGATGATCCCATCGCTCATCATGGTGAGAGAAGGCTTTGGGGTCAGTGGCGTGACTTGGATATGGTGGTTTATCGAGGCCACATGGCTTTTTCAGAGAGATAAGCGGATAGTTTCAATCTACAGTTGCTATATGGAATTATATAGAAAAGCATACAGTTGCAAATATCGGGGAGGTTGCCAACTGAGTTTGATGTCAATTATATTCTCACGTTACTGATTTATGTAACTGGGAGTCCACAACTCAAAGATTTGCTCTTGAAAGCACCACCAGGCCCCTCTTCTGCTTCATTAGTATTCAGGCCTGCCACATTCTGTGGTAAAATATGTCTCCCTTGTGTGCATTGGGGACAAAGTGGACATGGACCTGATTCAAGGTTCATTCCCTGTTTTTTTTTAAATTTTTAAATTTTTAATTTCTTATGGACAGTATTTGTGTATCTCAGGACAGGGTGAAACACAATAAGCATCACTCTTTGCTTTACTCTTAAAGCACAATGGCGCCTGCTAGCATGTATTGCTTTTGTCTGCAGGCAATCTTCTGTAATATGTGCTTCCACTTCTGGACCTGTCAGTGGGGAAATACCTGCTTTTCCATACTTCAGAAATCAAAAACAAGAACTTTAAGATATTCTATCTTAACATACGATGGTTGCATTATCTGGTGAAGAGATAAAAGAAAGGCCATCCTTGTCAAAGAGAGGAAAAAAAATAGCTGCAAGCTTTAAGTGCACATTCTCGTCGATGGTGAAGCAGTCAATCATCTATATATACTTCCTCGCTAGCACTTTCAAACTGTTGTCAGACATCTTTCTACATCTGTGCTGCAACTAAACAGGTTCAAAAATATCAGATTGTATATTTTAAAAAGCAATAAATTATGTGCAATGTATATCTGGTCAACTGTTTAAAGGATTAAACTCGTTGATATCATTGCTTTAATATCCCAGTAATATCTTCCCCATGTTAATGAGCTTAGAGGCACAGCTGGTGTACGGCACGGTCCACTGACCTGATGGTGATGATCTGGCCAAAGTCCAGCTCGTAATTGTTAACTTGTGCGATGAATATTGCTGCCACGGCCTCGTAGAGAGCGGTGCCGTCCATATTGATGGTGGCGCCCACGGGGAGCACAAAACGGATGATGCGGCGGTCAATGTGGTTGTTCTCTAAGAGGCACTTGAAGGTTATAGGCAATGTGGCAGAGCTGAGGAAGACAGACAACAAGAGAGAGCGCTCAGAAGGTAAACAGATGCTTCCATAAACATCCCATAATTTCGCCCAGGCATGTCTGTAAACAAGTGTTGTCTCGTGGTTTGCTGTGGTGAGAGAAACAGCTGGAACTCTTATGAGACATTCAGCACGCAGCACATGCTTTTTGCTAATCTGAGTACAGAACACATGTGCGCTGAACTTACTCTGGCAAAATAAATTAAAAACTGTGTGAATCTCAAAAAACACTTCCTGGTCCAGTCTGTGACAGGGACAAGGATTGATCTCACAACATTTAATGGACCATGCCAAAGCTGTTGTGCGTTTTAACCAATTCAATGTAAAATCTCATCACTCCCTACATTACTGAGGAGGATTTTCTAAAGATTTTCAGTTTGTCGCTTTCCCGCCTTCCAGGCAGCCGCTGGTTTCCATTCATTTTCCATGTGGGTTGGAAATTAGTCGGAAGTCGACCACAGCCAACATGTCTGCGAATGTGGATCAGCCAAAACATGCAAAATCACTGACAGTGTCAAGGTTAGTTCACTGGTCAGTTTGTATGGAAAAATATCAACAACATGTGAATGCACTGGGCAGGCGCCAGTCTAATGCTCCTTTACATTCCCATGTCTTCCTACACACACCAGATGTTTCCTGATCTCCCACAGCCCCTTTGAAGATTTTCAGGGTATGGTTCCAGTAAATGGAAAGGAAAGGATAAGTCAACTCGGACTCAACGATATATAATTTTGATTCAGATGAGGAAATAAAAACCAACATACCGATCTTTTTACATCACATCAATACAAACAAAAACCTGGTTAATTCCATTCGATCTCCCTGCAGTCATGTCCTTTACCTGGATGAAGTTGCCAGTGCGATGAGCAGCGCTTGCAGGATTCCCCGTATATAAACGATGGGGCTCTTTTTGGTGATGAAGAAGTACATGGAAGGCAGGATGAACAAGCCGTGCAACACCAGACCAAACACCACGGTGACGGCATAGAAGCCCAGCTTTTTCCCCATGGCTGACGGGTCACTCATCTCCAGAATCTTACCGGCCACCAGGAACACGATGCCAAACGGGAAGTACCTGTCAGGGCGAGATGTTGCTGATAGGTAAGCAGCAGTGGCTGTGAAGTCCTTTATCAATTATAAAACTGTTCATCTATACACATCTATTACAAACAAAGTCAATGCAAAGACACAAAATGGCGCTGTGTCGTGAAAGCCTATCAGCGTTGAGATGCTCTGCCTGTCATCACTGTTGAATCAGGAACTATGGAGGATGAGTTGATAGTCGCTGTGTGAGGCTCCAGACAATATCACCCAGACACGAGGGCGTTTGATGTTCTGACGTTTGTTGCACTTACACAACACGTACAAAGCAGAAATTGTGGTTATTTCTTCCATGGTGGATGACGGAAATGATAACCGGAGATAAGCCACGCCTCCTCTCCGGCACGTCATGAGGGGGACTTCTGCTAGTTGACCCTGTGCTGCCTGTATTTTTTTTTTTATCTCATAGCTATCTATCAGCTGGTTACCATTTGGATGATGTTTTGGTATCAAGTATCCCTCTAGCTAGTCGGCGCTGCTGATGCAGCATGGTAGCTCACTGAAGCTATGAGGTAAACTGTGTGTCCTTCTAAAATGTAATTATTGCTGAACTCCGCAGAGATCTTCTAAACACGCAGCCAAGCTCTGCTGCATGAAGGAGGACATTGTGAGGACGAGCAGGCCAGAGGGCAAACATTTCAATAATATTTGTATTTCTATAAAACTCATGTAACTTCCATTGCAAGCATTACCATATGACAATGGCAACAATTCTCAAGACGGCTTCGTTCAGGCTCTGGCAGAAATTTACCAACGCGCTGCCATTTGGCCCCATCCTTCCCAACATAATACCTGTGAAAATAAACGCCACCATTGTTAAAAATATGGACGAAAGCCTTTCCATTGGCAGTTATGAGTTGTTGAAGAAGAATCCAGACAAGAATCATGCATGTTTTTACCCATAGTGGCGGAAAAAATAACAATTCCAAGGACATTCATTCCATCGCTTGTTCCTTCCCGAATGCGTACGAGCACGTCAGGTGGCGGAGTCAGATCAAGGGCGAAGTTCTGGATGTCGGTTCCATTATCATCCTGGATACCGTAAATGAGTGCTCGCCGCGTGGTGGACTCGGATTGGAGCTGACTCACCGTTGGCTTGGGTTTCACAGTGTACTCACTGCTGGTTCGATACTGTTGCCGGGGAATACAAACAGAATTAGAAAAACGATTGTAAACTTTGTGTTTAAAAGTGATGTGTGCACTATATAGATAGTCTCACCTGCTGAAATGTGGCCTGGACCAGGTTGGATGGGAACATGTTGCTGCGAGGCAAAAAATGCACACATATTAATACTTGTTTAGGGAATTAGAACAATAGGAAAACACGCAAACAATTCAATACTGTATGCTTTTGGGGCTAAAAATACCTTTTCCCCATTGGTTTGAGAAGTTTTCGGTATACTTGTCCTCTGTTATACAGTCATATTAATCAGATCCTTCTTCACTGCAAAGCTGAAGAGAACTCAGATATTTTTTCGAGGTTCTTGTTTTGGTAAATGACATGGCAGTGAGTCAGAAGGCTTCAAATAAAACATCCCGGGGTTTTGGGCAAGCTGACATAAAACAGAGCAGGAGCCTGCAGGCCTGACCAGTTCAGGCAGGGAGACATTATTATTCACATTCATACCAAAAAAAACAATGAAAGCAAATATATTTTATTGCGGGCTCCAATGTATAAAAAAATAAAAACAAACAAAACAAAGGATGTCATTTAACTTTTACTCTCGGTTTAACAAATCCAATCATGTTGAAATAAATAGTCTGTTTGAGTGCAGTTGTGCAACGCAGCGCCTACTCAGCAGGCATGACCTCACTTTATGTTCCCAGTTATTGAGAACAACACGCTCTAATTTGTATGCCATTCCACAATTCTGAAAAAAGACATCTGCACTCCACCCACCAGAAAGCTGTACTGTTTGGAGATGGGTCTGTATAAGATCTGATAACATTCATTTGTATCTCTGCTGCTGACTCAACAATGGCACAGCTGTGCCAAATAAAAACCTAATTGCACCCAAAGATGGGATAACTCAAAAATGAAATATTGATCACTTATGAGAGACACTCGGGAAACAGGGTTTTGCTACGACGAGCAGATTATAGCAAAAAATGTTTAGATATAGTCACATGCCTACTTCACTGACTTTATAACTCCTCCTCCTAACGTTCCTGTACAGGATATAACAGTAATGACATGCCCTTTTTCTCAAGTCCAACCAAACCAGGTCTTAATATGCACTTCAACCAAAATCTAACCAAATTAGATTTTCTAAACGTAGACCAATAAAACAATACAACTTATTCACTGAGATTCACTATCACCACATATTCTCTCTGACTTTACCCAAAGCAGCTACGTTGATACAAGAATCCAAACCCCTGGTTGTCTTGTGTTGACTGACTTGTGGAAGAACCAAAAGACAAAACTATGCGTGAAAACATTCAATGCAATACAGAAATTAAAAAACAAAGAAATTTGGATCAAGCAGGTAGCACTAGACAACTGCATTGCCATGCATGGTTGCATTTCACTGGTGCACTGCAGAGACAAAAAAGGATGTCTGTTGATACCTGTAATGTAAAGAGAACGCAGATGACTGACACGCTCTAGCTTTACAGACACCCTATGATCTCCAAATCCTGTCATCGTGGCTGATGAAAATTCCAATCGTATTTCACTTCATGAGGTGTTTTTCCAGTCTGCCAGTACAATGGAATAAAATGACCTTTCACAAAGCACAACAGATGGAGATTTATCTCAAGGACCAAATTAGACATTTTAATTTGCTCTGCCTTCATAAAAGAAAGATCTCACACCTTGTGACATTTAAATTGATTGTTTTGTCAAAAGAAGTCTTCTCCCTTTTACACCCGCAGAGGAAGAGACGTTAATTCAGCTCTATTCCAAATTTGTTCTGACAATATTGCATTTAAATGTCAAACTCAGGGGTGAACCGTCTTTCCTTCTGAGTCAGTTTGGATGCACAGTGACATACAAGTAGAACTCCAGGCTGCACTAATCAATATCTCCTACTGATCCATTCAGCCGACCTACGCGGCTTTGCACATGTGCTCTCCGATTACCGGCATGGACTTCCACTCACCCCATCGCTGCACCAACAGCATGGAATAAAATGCTCGGATTAGACTTGCAGAGGCACAATGTATGACAGGTGACCGTTAAAGTCCTGTTTACTGATGCCGGGTCTGAGAAACTGGGTAACATCTCATATTAAAGAAGATTAAATGTTTTTAGTCAACAATGAAGTCATCCCAGAATACGGGAACTGAAAAGCTTAAACCAATGTTTTTTTAATCCCGTCTCAGGATTTGATACAAATACAAAACAGTCTGACAAAGTAGGATTTTGTCAGGATGACATTTGCTCTTGTGAGGTGTTATTACTTCAGGTTGGTCCACTTTTTAGAAGTATTTATGCCTGATATTATGTTTTGCCGTTTTGTACAGAGCATCAAATCATTTTCCTATTAATTGATATTTATGAGTGACAGCACAGAAAGTAAAACACAGTTTAGCTCACAGTTAAAGTTCTGTGTCTGAAGTACTGGGAACATACAGTCCACCATTGATAGCACACAAAGAATAGAATAACACATGTTATGTCAAGTTGTTTTCCACAGTCAATTTGTTGAAGTACATCACTGCTCCTGTGCTGTCTGGAAGAAGGTTCGTAAAGTCGTTCTTTATGTGCTCGGCAGGCCACAACTGTCTGAATGCCATTGGGATTAGAAAACGCTGTGCGTACATAATCTTTTTTCTTACATACCATATTTAAACTTGTGTGTTGTGCTGTAAAACAGGGTCATGCATAATAACTTCAAGCCTGAAGGGTGAGGCACACCTCGTCAACTTATGTATGGGGTGATCAAGCCCAACTCACATGAATTGCAGTTTACACGTCACAAGGCATGATGTCCTTTGTGGAAGGAGCTGGCTAAAGTCTGACAATAACCCTGATGATGTCAGCAGTAATCTGTGCAGGGAGCTAGCATGTAAACTAAGGGCATGGGGTTTGAGAGACAAAGTAATTCACTAGGAAGTGAAGATTTGCTGAGTAATTTGAAGCCAAAACACTGGCTGCAGTATAGTTCATGAACCCTGCCTGTCTGCGGATTTAAGCCAAACTAAAAGTCAAATCAAATAGTAGAACATGTGTCAATTTGAATATATATATATATATATATATATATATATATATATATATATATATATATATATATATATATATATATATATATATATACACACACACACACACTATCACCACAACACAATCTCATCCCATCTCATCCTCTTTTGTCCCCTTTCTGTATGTCCCTTTCTTTAGAATTTAGCTCCATACACTGAAACCTTGCAGCACAGAAATAAGTGTAGCTTTCAGTGGGGGTTAATATTAGAAGAACGCGTTTGTTGCTCACTGCAGCCCACCAAAGCCTTGTTGCTCCTCTCCTAATCACCCCAAGATGTGAAGGGACAGAACACCTGACAATGACTCTGCTGGAGCCAATGATTCCTGGAGCACTTACTTCTTCTGCTGTTGAAGAGATTTCCCAAACAACTGAACAGCATGTGCTCCATTTGTACCATTTAAGTCTGACAAAGAGCCAAACACACTAAGTGCATCGCATTGAGTGTCACTCACACATGTTAGAGTCATAACTGTTCATGATTGTTCATGGTGTGTCCAGATAGTCAGATAGAGGTTGTATTGATCCTACCGGATGAGATCCAGCAGCGCATCAGCAGAACTCATGATAGGCTTGCCGCTATCCTCAGAGTCCTCTTTTTGGGCCGCACCGCCTGGGTGGATGATGGAGACCATGATGATTCCCACTACCACGGCTACGAAGGTGGTCCACAGGTAATAGGACACTGTGATCAGACCGAGCCGACTGGAGCACTTGGCGTCGAGGGCTGCCAGTCCGGACATCAAACTGTGAGAAGACACATTTGAGTTAGACTGATAGTTCGTGCTTTATTTAAATAACGCATGCTGAGCCATGTTAAAGCAAATGTGTTGATGCAATCTATCAGTAAAAAAGTAGTTTGTGCACACTCCTCACTATGAAAACTTTTGTTGATATTATTGTGAGTTGTAAAACCATGTTTCTTTTCAGCAGATGAGAATAGTCTTACAAGGCTAAGACCTTGAAAGCCATTCTTCATCTGTTCAGGAGTGTACAATCCTTCAATCCATCTGAAAATCTAAAGTAAACGAGACCCACGTGTATTACGTCTGTTGCGTTCAAGGACACCGGTAAGAAACGGACAGCTCAATGTCACAGAATTGTTACAGGCAATCATAATGTTGAAAATCCATTTATTGAGTTTTCTGCATCGAGTCATAATTGTTTAAAAGAGAATCTAATGCATATAAGAATATTTTTTTCACACCCCTAGTAACTGTGGCGTTAATTACAAGTGATGCTGAATGTATTATTATTAATTCTCATAATTCTTGTAGGATATGAGTAGGTTAAGGCAAATTGAAACACTGGATTGAAACAGGGTGTTTAGCAGGGAGATGTGACAGAAGAAACAACAGTAGGTAGTCATAGTTTTCTCGTGTTTTGTAGCCAATAACTACAAATAAATAAGAAACAAGTTTTGAAGGTGTGGTTATTTAGCAGTACACAATAAGACATTTTTACATTTAAATGCGAGATGCGCCACAGGAATAAATCAAATTGATAGATGGATAATTAAAGTGGCTAACTTAGCAGTAAAGAAGGAGTAAAGCCATGGCCGTTTCCCTGGTGGACAGATGGTCATGGTAAAGAAGTGAATGGAAAGGAATGGAGCTCTCAGGATATTAAGAAAAACTCGTGCTCTTACAAATTGAATTAAATATAAGCAAGCACAAATAAAGGCTAGTAAAATTCAACGTGATGCAAAAAGGCAAAGCTGACAGACCTTTTACAGTACAATTGGTAGGATTAAAAGCATGGAAGGGATCAGAAGAGAATAGCAGTAATTCAGTACAGAAGAATGGGGAAAAGGCGGCAGTGTTTGTTCACGATGAAACAAAGGCAGAGATGATGGCAACATAATTAAAATCAAGAGTTCTGGCTGAGGAGGGCATTAGAGTAAGAGTGATGACCACAGCAGCGGATCCTGGACTTCTTGAGAGAATACACTTAACAGTGGACTTTAGAAGAAATGAAGAGGGCAATGAATACGACCAGGACTAACATCTCCTGAAGGAGCACTTGATTTAATAATAGAGATGGAAAATTGACATTTATTTAGAAAGAGACAGTGCTTAATGCTCCTATTATAAAACGAGGCAAGAACCAACAAGCTCTACTGACCTTTAGCTCAGTAGCAGGGACGTCCCTTATGGAAAGGTATATGCAAGGAGTGATTGTAGAAAGATACGTATTATACATGAGAGGCAGTGGAATTTGATCCTGGAGAGGATTTAGGAGGGGTAGAAGAACAATGGGACATGTACAGTGTCTGGAAGCAGGTTACCAATGAATCTGGGATTATTATCCATTTAATTTGATCGGCTTATTCAAGTCAGAATCGGGATAACCTTTACGGAAGATATATGAGTAGAAATTATGTTTTTTTTTCTCAAGCGCAGGGTGATTTTTTTATGCTCATTGTTTGTTGATGATTGAGCATCTGTGGAAAGGGGAAGGAACAGCAATCATACCTTATAAATATTAGTTAATGCTAACAGTTAACGACAAACTCTCCAAGACTGTGTTGGGCCACAGGGCAGAGTGTTTTGTGTCCACTTGTCTCAGTCAATTTTTATAGTGAGGAAATATTGCAGTTTTGATTGAGGATAGACTACAGACAGAATAGCAAACTAATGTCCCAGTATATAGCCAAGGATCCTGCAGGTTTTGCTTTTAGTATTCCAATCTTCCAAGTTTATGTTAAAGGAAGAATATCTGATCATTTATCTGTACACACGGTTGAGATGATGGCAATCGAAAAAAGAGTTACTTATTTACATCTCACAAGTAGGCAGGATATTAAGATATCTAAAATTGTCCACAGATTTAAAAGTATTAATATTTTTTTAGAACATTTATGTGGATACCCGCTCACAGAGGGGTTTATAGCATTGATATTGTGAATGCATTAGCAAAACGGGCTCTGAAACGCAAGGGGATCATGGACTTTTTACTCAGCAAATCTGAAGCAAAGGAAACAATAACAAGTGACATCATGAAAAGAGTGGCAGCCCTGCTAATACACAGGAAACACAGGAGAGCATTATTATAGGATTATTTGGACATCGTCAAGTAGAGGAATCAGTGAAGCACGAATTTTTCGATGCCAAAAATACTCTCGTGAATGAGATACAGGAATCAGAAAGATTGAAATGGAAGAACTAAGTCTGAAAAATCTGGTTTGAGGCTTTTCCAATATCTGAAACAAACTGGGCTTGATGAGAAAATTTAGTGTTTAGTGATTTTTTGTTTTTTTGTATTATTGTTTTTGAGGTTTGTATCATATTTGTTTGGAAAAGTGGAAAGAGAACTCTGGTCAACACTCCAACACAGTAGTGCACCTTGACGCTGGTTGCCACTTGCAAAAAACGTGAAGAGGACAAACCATATTTGGACCAGGTCATGTCTTCTGATGATGGCCGAGAGACATTGGTTGGCTTTTGGTAACGAAGGACAAGTGGCGGCGGCGGAGGCAGCCGCTTCCACGTGGACTTCCCGTGAGAGCCATGCTACTCTTGCTAACGTTGGAATTCACGCTGCGCGGATCTATTTGATGCAGAGGAAGCAGCCGGTAACATCGTAACCTCCCTCTGACGCCTTACCACGTCCATGGGGACTGGACGTTCAACTTGAGGAAAGAGGTCATGTAATGTTGTAATTTGTTATTATTTGGGCGTTTAGTGATGTACATTTACATTTTTTGAATGGAGCATCAAATGTCTGTCATCATATTTTATGACATTGTCATCGACCTCAAAAAATATATATGTTATTGTCGTTAAATGAACGTAATTTATGGTGCGGTTAGGTTTGACCAGAGCGTGAATGCAGGTGGGTGCAGGTGAGGAATCTAATTCCTCAAATAGCATCCTTTCAATAATGAGAGTGTAGCCTCATCTTTACTTGCAACTGTGCAGAAAGTACCAGATTTACACAGAGTGAGTGGACGGGTAAAAATAAGATGCGTAGCATTTGAAAATGAACTATTTATTTCAAACCGAGATATGTTTATGTTGTTTTCTAGTTTATATAGAAAGCCAATCACCTGACTGACTCACTGATATTAGATAGAATCTATAACAATCAATGATAATAGATTTAAAGTGTAAAAAAAACACCTTTGCCTAAAAATAACATGATGTTGCCAAAAAACAATTACATTTTTTTTTTTTTCTGATATTGCTCACATTACATATTTTTTTATTTCTTTCACACATTTGCCCAGGCGATAATCTTTTTGAAATGTTCTATAGGTTTTATTCATTCAACTTTTCAGCGCACCTCTCTAAATCTGAGGTTTTTCAAGTGCTCCAATTTGTTTGAGCGAAGGCTTTTTTTCAAAGGTTGTCTGATGGGGGATGAGGTGAGGGGGAGGGGGGGGGGGGTCCAGTCTTAGGCTTTGAAAACCCAATGCTCTAAATGTCAAAGATTGACATCTATTCGACCTTTACACAAATGCTGGCACCGCGGTCGTTTGTATCGTGTGTTGTCGACAGAGTACAGTGTTTTAGGAAGCATTCCACTCATGTTATATGTTAAATGTATACACCAGTAACCACACAGAGAGCAGGGTAATCACAGAGCCAAGCTAGCGTCACATGGATTCCTCTTGTGAATGTAAAGAGTCTCAATCCCCCACTGCAGGGACAGAATGCAGCACACTCACACACAGTGGTGAACAGATACTGAGAGCAACACTCCAACGCAACAGTTTCCTGGAAGGAAAGGCATCTCTGTTTGCACGTGCTGTCCATTGCGTTTCTCTGTGTGGGTGTATTGCTAGGGACCCAAAGGACGAGCAGGGTCGAGTTGGTTGGCCTACTTTGGACACGCGACATGTTCATTGTTAATACGCTTTGAATAAACAAGTGCGGGCGCTCTGTGCAGCTGTGAAGGAGGGGCTTCAGGGCTCTGCAGAGTCCAGCATGTGGTCCACAGCTGGCCTTTACAGGCTGCGGCTCATAGACTGCAGTTCACTTTTGCCGCTGGATGCAGAATATACTGACATTACGACGACTTGAATACTTTACATGTTGATTCGAACTAGTGCATGCAGAACATGTGCAAATTACTTTTCCTTAGAACAAAAACTGTTGTGCATCAATACATCAGTTAATTTGCACCTCAATGAGGAAACATTCCCTGATTTACTATGAGCACAATGTTTATGTAGGTTCCTACTTTTCTTTTGTAAGTTACTGAACAGTGCAACCCGGCTGATTTTCATAATTAAACAACTATTGCGCAAAATGGTCACAAATTCTCAAATCCATTCAGCAATCCATTCTCAAAAGTAACAATTTCTCCTAATATTTATCAGTTAGTTTTGCAATTATGTATAAATTTTCTAAATTCCCCTCAATGCTCCACAGATTGGCATGAAATAGATCCATCACAAAGCACTTTATTTAAAAATTAAACTCTTCCCTTTTTAAGGTGGTTTTCGCGTGTTACTGTCATTAGTTTGTTCTTCCCAAACAGGAGTTGAGTTTTTCATAAAACAAAACTATGAATGTGTAGTAACTACAAGCTAACTTAGTTAGAAGACACAAGGCTGAATTCTCTTTGTGGTGCAGTGTTTCTTACTCCACAAACAAACAACATTGTTAAACTGAGTCTGCACCTGAGCCACATGACATCACTTTCAGTAAAAATTTTCACAGAGAACAATGAAGTCAAAATAACTTCACAAACTGTTTTAACCAAATCTAAACCAAATCACGACTGAGCCTGTTTGTAACTGGTACCGACAACATTATTGTCACTTCACCTGTCTCTCCTGCGCTCCATGTGTGGAGAGCTCAAACGGTGCCACGTCTTGGAGTGTATATCCTTCTTTCACCCCCTACTCTGGCTGCTTAAAGTAGAGAGAGGGACTTCATTGTGATATTTTTTCATAGAAAATCGAGACTCAGGCTGAGCGCGCAGGTAGAAAATCCGTGGCCCGCCCCTGCATGATGCAAACAATATCTTGGAAAGGCAGATCATTTAATTGGCCTTAATCTAATAGCGTTACACTATATAGTTGTGCAGAATAAATTTTAAGATGTGAGTGAAGGTTTGTAGGATTTTCCATCTGAAGTCCGAACTTTTTTATCACACAGCTATTAAATCTCTCCGTTCAAGAGCGGACGTCTTTTCTGCATTCCGTTTTGAGGTGCTTAATATATGATTTTTTTTTAAAATGTGTATATATATATATATATATATATATATATATATATATATATATATATATATATTTATATAAGTGAAACACACAAAAAACTCCTGATGTGTTAATCCAAGGGGTTAACGCTGTGAAGTGTATAGTGAACTGCAGGAGACAGCAGTCGTCAGTACCTGGACACAACGAGGGGGAGAATCAGCATCTTTAGCATCCTCATCAGCAGCTCCCCAGGAAACTGGAAGTACTTCACCTCCTGCCAGGACGGGAGCAGAAGAAATGGTTGTGATTAGATGGCAAGTAAAAAAAAAAAAAGATGAAAAGTAACTGTCGTTAAAAAGAAAATGATGAATGGAAACAAGATGTTGTCAGGCTGTTTGCAGGAGCTGAAAATGTGCTCTCTTTCTGCAACGACATGGAGAGGAAAGGAAAAAAAAATTTTTTTTCATCCATCTAAATTTATTTTTGATTTAAAAAAAAATAAGACCCATGAATTGGTAAGAAACTGAGCAATGCTGAATTATCTCCTGCAGTGGCAGCCTAAAATAACCTGGACTGTTTTCCCTTTTTGGCCAGTAAAATGACAAGCTATACAGGCGGTATTTACTTAATGTGTCTAAATCTGTCTGAATGCAGGGATCAATGTATGGACAATACACAAACAGTTTCAAAAACAGATATATTTTGTTAATATATCAGTATCATGTTGAATTATTATTATTTTCTTAATTTCATTCAAACAGTACAGTTTCTTGACTATTGTTTTATAGAAAATATATATTTTCCTTGTCAGTAAGCCATGAAATGATTTTTCACACAATAAAAATGAGCCTTTTCTAATTATGATTCTTTGTATCCGAACAGCAAAAGTAAAAGATTAAAGATGGATTTATACTTTTTGGGTCGTCCTGTTATCGGTAGATCAATGGTTGGACCCCCGACTCCTCCATGCGTCATGATGTCTGAACTGGGCATGATGCTGAACCCCACAGTGCTGTGCCATCAGTGTGTGAATGTGCTATGGTGAGCAGGTGTGTATGAACGAACAGATGGATGTTGAGATTAAGCATACACGGCTTTATATATATATATATATATATATATATATATATATATATATATATATATATATATATATATATATATTAACTGATAAATTGCATGATTTTTCTGTGATTAATCGCATTATGCCCCAAATTCAATAATGAAGTAAAAACTAGTGTACTGCGGCTTTTATTTTAAAGTAATGTTATCAGAACAATATAACAGCACTCTGGAGCAACAGCAAGTTAACGTACATATATAGTTTATAAATCTTTAAAAAAAAAATTCTGAACGCATGATCAAATAATGAACGCCGTTAATTGATTGAAAAGTTAACTCGATATTAACGCGTTAAATATATATATATATATATATATATATATATATATATATATATATATATATATATATATATATATATATATATATATATATACACACACACACAACTGCTATGTCCATTTAGCATTTACCATGTTACTATGGCAGCTATTTGCCTAAGCTTTGATGCTAATGTTCACACCCTAAACATTTCAACCACACTTTGCACCAATGGTGTAATATTCTCCTTGCAGCTCAAGATTTAGTCTATACCAGAAAGGTGTGAAGTTGTGTCCGAGTTGTGGCCGAGTGTCCGATGGGACAATGAGTAGGACACAGTTAGATTATAGCTGTGCTACATGTCTCGTTAGTCAGCCACTTGCAACCTGCTGCTTCGAAGAGATTGAGAGGTTAGTCCTGAAACTAGCAACAACATCTGATCAGGTGCCCTTCAAGTGGGCTGGCTTTCAAGGTGGACTAGCTATTCTCCTTTCCTCATTTTAAATACTTTAAAAAAATGTTTTAACTAATAACATTAATCGGTCAAAATTCAGATTGGCGGTTAACAGTTAATCATTTACATTCCTAGTTGCTAACTACAAGTGGAAAAGTCACAAAGCTGAATATTACAGCATTTATTAAGTGTTATTTACTTGCCTGAAAAAACACTTTTCAGGCAAGTAAATAAAAACTTTGCCGAAAGTTGAAAGGGGAAACTGAAATGTTGTCACTGTGTGTTTATGTCAATGATGCTTGGTGGTCTAACTCAGTCAATGTTGATAGACAAGCTCTCCCAGATCTTCGAATCTTAAATGCTAAGATGTCTAGGGATTGATCTAATATACCTCAGATTTAAGTTTCACCAGCATTTCCACATCTCCAAAAGAGAAAACAATACACTGACCATGTTTACACCAATATTCTTGGCAGCTACAATGCCCTCCTCGGCCCCCAATTTGCACTATCAGACCATATTTCCTTGCTTCTGCTGCCTATTTATGTCCAGCAAATTAAATGGGCCAAACCAGAGGGGAAAATAAGAATTAAAGACAGATGAATCCACAGCTGCTCTATGTGACTGCATGAGAACAACACCAATTTGACAAATATACATCAAATAGTGTCATCACATATCAGCAAATATGTTGAGTATGCAGTTATCACGATGGCAATGTATTTGTTTGTACTGGAAAGAGGGTACCATCCAGTGCAACACCGGAAGCTGGCATCAAGGAGGCAAATCGGAGGCAACAAGAGAGACTGGAGAGAGACATCATCACAGCTACCAATAAAGATATGTGGCAAACGATTTAGCTGATTGTTGATATTAGAAAAAAAGGAGGCGAAGACCCACTAATTGATTAAAAGCGCCAAGAACATCATTGGTACCCATCTAACGAGCATCCGAGGTCTTGGTGACAACAGGTGCCTGCAAAGAGCCCCACCAATAATTCAAAACAATACCCACCCCAGCCACAGCCTGTTCACCCTGCTGCCATCTGGCAAGAGATATAGAAGTATCAGCTGCCGTACCAGCAGAGTAGCTTCTTTCCTCCAGCTGTGAGGCACAAAATTCATCCTCGACTCTCCAAATGGAAACTTTAAACTGCATTTTGTTGCACAACCTTGTTGTACATTGACAGTCAAATTAACATTGTAACCTTTTAAACCTAAATAAATAGTTTGGTGCAGACACCTTTCTACACTGTGGCCGTTTCAAGTGCTAACATGTAGTAGGCTTGTCCTGTCGTAGACTTGGATGGATCAGTCAAACAAACATAGGAATTTTCACTAGGACATGGCTGTTTTGTAAAACCAAAAGTCAACATTGACCTATTTACTTTGACTACCTAACTCACATAGGCTACCTGACTTAACTTATTTCAACCCAAACCAAGTTTTGTTGCTTGAACATCACCAAGTAGTTTTGTTGGAATGCCAAGGAGCCCTGAGCCAAGGAGCTTCCTTTCCCTGCTAAAGATGCTTAGTTTTTACACTGACAAGTTATGTATTTAGCGTGAAACCTTGCCTTATTTTATAAAACAATAAATGTATTGAATCTCTAGAGTATAAATCCATTTGAGTGCATAAAATAATGTAAGTGGTTCAGCAAAATATGTAACAATTTGAAAAGCCCCAAATCATAGTACTATATGACACTCAGATGTTTATTAGATGACTACTAAATAGTTTAAGGGCAAGAAAACCTTTTCCACTGACTTTCAGACACTCCCAAAGTAAGATAGGAAGACTCTGTTGCCGTAACTAGATGTTATACTCAATAGACTCACTGTGTGCATTGCCAGAGACTCGCAGATGTGTAAGCAATGTTTTTGGTAAAGTGATCATTTGTATCTCTGGACAAAGCAGGTAGAAGAAGGTGATAAGTATAAAAGGGAGTCAGAGAGTCACAAATAAACACAGACGGGTAAACCTATTTTTTTTTTTTAAATAATAGGAGAGCAGCCATAAAATAACAGATAAAACACCAGTGACATGCTTACAAGGTCCAAGAGGTTTGGGTGACATGTTTGGCAGAAGCGTTCAGAGCTCACAGGCTGTTTGTGTATTTGTGTCAGTGTCCACTGGGCTTAACCTAACACTGGCAGCTATCCATGGTAGCAGTGAACAGCTGTCCTCTACCAGCTGTGCCGTTCCATCCTCCTGCAGCCAGACCTCATATCTCCACTCGGTCAAAATGAAGTTGGCAGTGTAAACTAAAAACACATGTTTTCCGACTACACCTTGACTAAAGAAGGTAGCGCAGTAATAGCACTTTAGTAGCACCGAGATGGCACTTCGTGATAGCACTATGTAGTTTAACTTTATTGAAGAACTTGTACTTTCCTGATTGTTGTTGTTCTGAGTTTGTTCTCACGGTTGAATGCACTTATTGTAAGTTGCTTTGGATAAAAACGTCAGCTAAATGAAATGTAATGTGTATCAAGAGTTTGAACAAGCTTCTTCCTCCCCAAGTCATCTCCGTGTATTTTTGGGATATCTGCCATGAGTTGACCCTGTACTTTTTAGCCTTCTTGTTCACACCCCAACAATTCAAAGAAAGACATTGGGGGAAAGTTTATATCGGCTTAATGTGCCACATAAAAGCTGAACACAATTTACTATGAAGGTTTAAATACATTAGTAATACGGTGTGTGTGGGCTCATCTTTGTTTATATGGTAATTTCTCTGTGTCCTCTATTGATGAAGATTGAAATGTGGGTGTTATAATTTCAGCTCATTTAAAGTATATGCTTAATGCAATGAGATTCATGCAATTTACACTCCAGAGTTCTGGCCAGAAAGGGCATTTTTTTGGTGTTAATATGAGCCATGCAGAACAGGATGGCTCCTGTTCTGCACGACAGGGGCCAAAGCGGAGGGGATAAAGCTCGCCGCATGGTTGTTATCAACCTTTTGGAGAATTGTGACCTACTATGTATACAACACATTCAACACTAAGACATTCTTAGCAAAGAAAGACTTGGAAAAATTAAACTCTTTCAATGATAACTTTTATTGGGCCAGCATATGTTGAAAGCGCGGTGGTGTAGTGGCTAGCACTGCCGCCTCACAGCAAGAGGGTCTGTGGTTCGGATCCCGGGCGGGGTGGGGTTCGGATACTGGTCTGGCAGGTCCTTCTGTGTGGAGTTTGCATGTTCTCCCCGTGGCAGCGTGGGTTCTCTCCGGGTTCTCCGGCTTCCTCCCACAGTCCAAAGACATGCTGCATAGGTTAATTGGACTCTAAATTGCCCGTAGGTGTGAATGTGAGTGTGAATGGTTGTTTGTCTATATGTCTGCCCTGGGATGAACTGGCGACTTGTCCAGGGTGTACCCTGCCTTCGCCCCTTGACAGCTGGGATCGGCTCCAGCGCCCCGCGACCCTAATGAGGATAAGCGGTTAAGATAATGGATGGATGGATGTTGAAAGTCTTAGAAAGAAACCTGTGATACTGGGTGCATGATTGGTAATACTGTAGTTAACCATATAATTTATGCCGATGATTTTACGATTCTTAGTCCATGTAGCACATGTTTTCAGGAGCTCCTTACTACATTTACTGTCTATGGTGTGGAACATATCAAATACAATGTCAGTAAGACTATCATGAAGGACAAAAGTCTAAAATGTCCTGACTTCAAACTGTCTAATAACAACCTTGGTGTCTAAGATATTTTGGCCATTTTATTACAGAAAAGGTGACGGATGATCATATTTATAGGCAATGTTGTAGGATGTATGTACAAGCAAACATTCTCTCACCTAAATATAGTATGTGTACAGATGAAGTGAATTTGTCTTTGTTGAGAGCATATTGTACACCACTGCACACTTGTGGTCAAACTACAAAAAAGCAAGCTGACAAACACTTCAAGTAGCTTATAATGATGCCATGAGAAAGTTACTTACGAGACCAAGATTGGTGTGGACCAAATTAAATGTTTGTAGCTGCAGGAGTCAATACTCTCTGAACTGTTTTCAGAAATCTGAAATATAATCTTATGTATACATATATGTACATTTATTGAATTGATCTTTTTACTATATCTATCATACAGTTTCGTACTATAGGCTACCAGTCCCAGCTGTGGAGACATCTCTATGTGAGGCATTGGTAGGCCTATGTACTTTTTGGGGCTTTTATATGTATTTCAGTCTATGTAATGTACTGTCTTAACTGGATGCTGAGTCTGAAATAAAAGTTTGAGTGATCTCTCATCAGCAGTTTCACATCCAAATGGGGTCTTTTTGAAATTTATTAATTTGCAACTGCTAATATTTTTTTGATAAACAGTACCACTCTTATTATGCTTGTTAGCAACATGATTACAACATGTTTATTGACAGTATTCATCAAGTTGCAAATTGTTCAAATGTATTTATATAAATGTTCACAAAAACTTACATGTTTTTTATTATGTCACTTTGACCTTACTTGCAATGTTGTGCTATAAAATGTAGTTCAAGAGTGTGGTGTTGTGAATACTTTCCCTTTAATCCAGATTGTTGCACTCACCTAGGCCCTGCTTGCTAATGGATGTTCTGTTTCTGCTCAAACTGTGCGCTTGAACGCTTTGTCTGCTTTGTCTACTTTGTCTACTTTCCGGTGCTCCAGCCCACAAACCGCCCAGCTAGTCCTTTTCTTCTTTTTCTTCTCTTTCTTTTGAAACAAAAAAGTTCACCAGTACTTTTTCTTTTACTATAATATTTACACTAGCAACTATTGCTGGAGCCAGCTTGTTAGTTTTTGCTGTCTGCTGACAAGGATACCATCAATTAATCATGTCAGTTCATGCTTGTTCACAGCTGCACACAGAGAGCGAGTCATTAGCTAATGCTAGCTAAAACTAAGGAGGAAAGTGCTTCATTCTTCCCCTTCATAATACATCGATGGTCTGCCCACAGTAAGCTACTAACTTCACTGAAGCTATAATTTGATGTTAGTGTTCCCTTTCAAGCTTGAACTGAACAAACAAATTAGCAAGGTGCCCTATTTTCAATCTCGGCTAACGTTTGATTGTATAGCTAACATTAGCTAGTAGTGCTCAGCTGTGCTCTGCTACATAATGAAGTAAAGAAGCGGAAGTAGATTGACCAGGTTAAAGAGTAACCCACTGCGCTTGTAAAGCCAACGCACTAGCAATGAGGCAGGGATCATGTCACTGGTCAACACTGCACCTGGCATTCTATTGGCTGGGGAATTTCGACAGGGTTATTGCACAGAAAAAGGGCACGCCGAACAGCAGATCCACGGAAAGGTAAGTACAAAATCCAGGGCCCGCCCCTGTTATGTTGTGAAGAGCATGGAAGCTCATTTTAAATGTTGGTAACGTACAAAAAATATTTCCCTCCCGTGTTGGCTGAAATATCAAATATAATTCTATTCAAGATGACCATGGACAATCTGAATTTATCTTACTGTCTTTCTCCAAAGCGAATTGAAAAGCTGACAGCCCTGAAACTGAATATTTGACAAAAGAAGGAACCGTTAATGCCAAGGGTAAAAGCTAGCAGAAGGATTTCGGGAAATGTTTACACTTGCAGCCAAGCAAAAGACTTAGTGTCAGCATGTCCCCGCCAAATTTCCAAACTTAATTTCAATGAAAACCTTTGGAATGATATATATATACTGAGATAAAAGCCTTAAGGATATCAGATATCTCTTATTCATTGTTGCATTGCCTTTGCAATCATGTAGCAGCAGGGAGTTAAGTCGGGCTAGTCACAAGTCCCAAATTAAACACAAAATGTCCTAATGCTGGTCCAAGTCCAAAAACAACGTTAGCAACGTCATCTTTAGTCAGACTGGAAGCATGCAACTGCCACACACAGTCATCATATCATATTAATATGATATCTGTCTTTTATCTTGTTATTACAAAAGCTAGGATTAAGTAAGACGTGGCTTCCTAAACCTACAGTAGGAAATCTTTTATTACTATCGAGGTGGGACGAGCAAGGAGCAAACTTAATGGCTTTTAGGTTGAGACCGCTGTACAGTATTGATGATTAATACACGAAACACATCTAAATGTTGTGTATTGTATCAAGGTGATGAAGTGAGTGTGAGGTCAGCAATGTCAGGGGAGTTGGGAGGAAGGTGGAATGAGGGGCTGCAAAGCGAAGCGGTGCATAATGACAGCTAAAGAGCTTTTCTTTTGGGCATTAAGCAGAGAGAGCTTAGTTTCCTGTATAAGAGCAGGATCAGCACTCGCATACAGCCAGCAGAGAAGGTTTCTCTCTGCTCTGCTCATCTTGCACTCATGTGTATAGGTTAGTTTGTGTTTGCCTGCAATTGTGTGTAAATGTGTTGTTTGTGGAACATTGTGACACATAATGAGGCTAGACTGTAACAAAACAGAAAAAAACAATGTCGTTGTGTGTCCTATAATCATCAAGAGTACAAATTTGAGCAAAATAACTTGCAATGCTCAATTTGGCCAAACCCGTCCCCTGCTGATACTCCGTCAAGCTGTCAGAGCGTCCATGGAGCCCACAGTTATTAACTGCACTCACTGAATAGACATTATCTCATTTTATTGAACAAAAATGAAAACGTTATTACATAGAGAAGCCGGCAGAAGGGTCTACAATATGCATTTGAAGGATATATATTCAGGATGTCAAACTAAAAAAAGGTTAAGGTTAATCATTCAAAAGCAGAAGCAGCACGCAGCTAGCGTAGCCCAGAGGTGCTTACGCTAGGGAATGATGTGCTAACGTACTGTGCTAATGTTAGATCCACAGTTTCTTGCTTGGAAACGTACATTTTAGAAGCATTCGATCTTCGATTTAGCGAACATTTTTACAACTTCACATAGATATTACTGTTTAATTGGTTGTACTAAGTAAGGTTGTATCTACGTGTGCTACTATGTTCTTTCTCTATTATCTATATTCACTCATAATTGTCACCCACAGTCACAGTCGTCACTTAGGCTCATCTTAAATATATGAATAAGTATGAACGGAGGAATACTTATTTATATATAGATATAGAATTTGAGGAAGGGTGAAATTTTCTCAGAAAAAAAAAGACAGAAACCCAGATACCCAGTCTGGTATAGGTTGTTTTATAAACCTGAAGAGTTTTGCACATGCCATTCAAAATGAGCCTGTATTTTTTTGCTGAATAGCAGAAACTGAGAAAAAAGAGCATTACAGTAGCCAACGGTGGAAAGTAGTACATTTATTCAAATATAGCATGTAAGCAAAATGTTGGGGTACTTGTACTTGAGTATTTTCTATTTTAGGGTATTTTATACCTCTAATACACTTCAGGTCCAAACATATTTTACTCTACTACTTTTTTATATTGCAGAGATTTTTTGACACAACATATTTGCCTTTTAGAAGTTTTTCATTTTACGCTTATAAACCTTCCCAAAAAGATGAAAAAATTCAAAACACTTCTTATTACAGCAAATGGAGAATTGACAGTTTAAAGGATTCAGACACTTTTGTGAAGCCTTTTAGGTGTAAAATGTGCAAATTATTAGTGCTGGCAACTCTGATCCCCCTCTTAGTTTCTCCCCTTCATTTCCCCTCCGTGGAATGAAGTTTGAAAAGAACATATTTTCTATTTTAGGGTATTTTATACCTCTAATACGTTTCAGTGCCAAGTACATTTTACTCCACTACTTTTTTATATTACAGCCATAGTTAATTTAAGGATTTTTTCTGACAAAATGTTTGGACTTGCATCATAAAGTATGATACATTATTATACATTAATCTCATAGTATACGAAGCAGATACAATTGGCTCCTCCTCAAGATTGGGGAACACCTTAAATATATATTACCGGTATACACCATAAATAATGACACAATAATATAACACTGACATGGCCCATGCCTCATAAGTACTTTTACTTTTGATACTTTAAATACATTTTGTTGATTTTACGCTTTATCTCTAACCTAAGTAATAATTTTGAAAGCAAGGTTTTTATCTTTTAATGGAGTATTTTAAGAGTGTGGTATTGCTGCTTTTACTTGAGTAAATGATTTCAATAATTCTCAGACTATTGACGGTAGTAAGACAGTAGGACACAAGCTTAAGTCAACACTACTAATGCTGCTGCTACTGCTTATGTAATCTGTGTTATAAATCTCTGACAGACTTCATACTGCTCATGCAGCATCACGACGAGAGACAAATGTTTGAGGTTTTTGGTTACATTTGACAGTCAATACAACTCTCAGGAACCATGACCATTGTGTTTCGGGCTACACTCACCAAGTAATTACACAGCTATAGTAGATGCTTTCAATACAAGAGCGCTTTGACACATGTCGACTGACTTCAATCACCTTTTGCAAAAAAGAGAACTGCTGACAGCAAGAATACTGTGTTCCTCCATTGTACAATTGCAATTTTGAATAATTTTCAATTCTACGAAATAATGTCTCTATAATTCAATACCCATCGAGGTTGTCCTTGTCGGGGCGATGGAATATGTGGCAAATATATAAATGATGAAGAATAGAAGCAGATTAGTGACACTTAGGTCAATTTCCAGTATCATATACTTACTACTGTTGATCTAAAAGTACTGCACCAACAATAACTTAGAAAATCTCTCCAAGGTGTATCCGCGACAACTCCCGCTGCAATGTTTGAGTGACTAAATACAAACAACATTTTTCCACTGTTTAGACCGCAAGTGTAATAAGTGTGTTTTTTACTCGCGTGTCTTCATGCAACAGATACGCTCTTGTTTTAATCTGCGCACCGTCTGCACTGTTCACTCATCATGTTGACTGGTAAATGGACCTTATGACCTGTCGGTCCTGAAGTGTGTTTAACCCCGTTAGCTGTTAGCTCTATTTACTGTACAGCCCTGTTTGCTTTTCGCTTTATCAGCCAAACACACTGCAAGACTCTGCTTCCAAGTAGAACATAAGGTGGCAATTGTTTAACCAACATACATGTGCATGTAAAACACAGTTAGTTTGACTGCAAAATACCAACGCAGCCGATGCACAGCCTGCAAGTGGAGGCTAGTCATGTTTTAGCTGAATGAATTCCAGTAAATTTAAATGGTTAATCTGTGTTTCAGGTTCGTCTCAGTTTAAAATTAATCCATACGTCCAAGTCTTTAATAAAGACACTCGGCGGGTCCCAGTAGAACTCTGTTGGACAAATGTTCAGCTGGTGGGAGACACGATTCCACCAGAAGCACCAAGGTTCAAGCTTCCATGACGGTAAGAAATGTGATCGTTGTGCTCCGTCCTTCAACCCATCTGCCTTGTATAGCGCCATCTCACACTTGCTATGCACGGTGGCTTTTTAAAAAAATCAAGGACAGCTTGAGAAAAATCCAAAGCATTGCCTTCGATCGTAAATAGTCTTTTTTAATAGTTCATAGCATGAATAGCAACATGTTCATCCCATTCAAAATATATCCGAAGGTTCCCCAGAACACAAGATACAACTTTTTTTTACAGCTCCAAAAAGTATATTAATACCAAAAGAATCTCCTGTGTCATTACTGGATTTAGAGCAGCTGCAGTGCAGATTAGTTATGTTGTCTAATGCCTGCCTATCTCATACAGCCTATTTGCAAATGACTAGTTCAGGTGACCAAATAGCACAAACAAACCTATTTTGGTTGCTGAAGGAGAACATTGAGCTTGTTTTAGTTCTCTTCTGTAAATGCTGAACATTGCAGAACTCTGCAGTGACATTTCTGGGATGATCTTCTGTTTCGCATTATTCAGGCAATATATAAGCCTGCATGACATTTTCTCAAAGGAGAACTCTGTCGTCTTAGACAAAATGTTTGCTTGAAGATTATACACAGATCTGTGAGAGTGTTTTTACAAACTGGGGGCACATGAAAGATACATCTGTTGGGGGGTCTACAAAAAATAAATGACATTTGTGGAATATGGAAAATGTAGGATTCTCTTTTTTTTTTAAGCTTAACATGTGACACAGTAGGCAAAACAAGCTGCCATGCACTGGTCAATGTTGAGCGACATCCAAAAAAACCATCCAAAATTCACCTTAAAGTGTTTATTACTACTTTGTCTATTTGTGCATGTAGGTTTCTCTTAAATTGGAAAAAAAAATCAAGAATTAAATCATAAACTTTCAGAAAACAAAAAATGATTGTCTTAAAGTATTAACCTTAATCTGTTGTGGAAGTATCAGAGTGATATCTATTTGTTATTTTTGTTTGACCCTTTTCACCTGTTTCATCTGTAAAAGCCATTTCTCTGAATCTGCCTTTTTGTATGCTTCAATCCTATCTATATTCTGTTTGTTTTTTTAAAGAAAGGTTTGTTCATACACCATTCAAAGCCTGACTTATAGAACATTTATTCCTAAAAATATGCCTGTATTGAATTATTTATGGCTGTTTTTAAAATTTATGCAAGTTAACTATTTCCTAAAATAATGCATAATTTGCATATTTGTACATACAATATCACTTCATTAATTAAGTACACTTATAAAGTCTAACGCAATCCAATAAGGCCTATAATGTTTTTGTTGATAAACCAAGTATGTGTTTTATTTTTTGAGGGCAGTGTGATTATAGATATGGGTTGCACTTTTTTGCAACCCATATCCATATGACTAGTGCTGTCCAGTATTTTATTCAGAGGTATTTTAAATGTCCTGAATATAAATAGAAACCCCTCAGTTTAATGTAGTCCAGCACAACAACACCATCTATATCTCTGACCTCAGTACCAAACATATCATTGAATTTGCTCATTCTCAGCAGTGTGAACACAAACTGTAGAGGTCAACAGTACTCCATGTTGCATTGCAATTGGTTGTAAAAGTGCAACCTATGGTGGCCACAGAGCGTATGTAACATGCTAAATGTCCGTCTGTAATCTGACTTTCTGTCCCTGCACTTTCTCACAGCCTACAAAATCAATCACTGTCCTCTTTCTGTGTGGAGGCACGGCACTGTTTATTAAAGATAACGTACAAACACTCCTGTCAGGATCACTATTAGCAGTTAGATATTGCTTAGAAACTGACATTTTCTATTTCACACTATTCGCTATTCTATCTGTCCTTCCGACCAGTAAATTTGCGGTGGATGGTGGGATTCTGATGCCATGTAATACTATAATCCAGATTTATGTCACAGATTCAGGCGTGCGTTTCTGCTCTGCGTGTTCTTGTGTGGAAATTGTTCAGCATGTTTACATAGTTGCATAGTTTTGAATTCATGTTCATTCTTTAAAATTAGGGCTAATCCTTTAGCATTTTGAATCTCTCTGCCATACACACACACACACACACACACACACACGCACACACACACACACACACACACACACATACACACACACACACACAAACACACACACTACCCTCTGCTCTCAACCCTCAGGCACGGAGGGATCAGGCCTCTATAAATTGTCTGAAAACATAAAGGTCTGTGCCTCCTGTGTACTTTGTCATCACACAGACAGGCACTCTTACTTGATATACAATTAGAGAAAGCGTTTGATTGATTGGATTGTAATCCCCTATTGTGAGAGCCACAGGCTATTTTAAGGCCTATTTGAGAATATGACAGTGCTCTAGTCAAAAGGTTTGATGGCAAGAGAAAAGGTTGCTTTTTGTTTACGGAGGCCTCCATAAAGCTGCTTGGCCGTATTTATAGCAACGCGCTGAAATGTGACGCGTGTTGACGCCGGTGGGTTTGTTTGTTGACTGGTTTCAGGCAGAGATGTTTTTGAAAACATATTTGCCCTTTGGATATTTTTAATTTTACACTTATAAACATAACCAAAAAGAAGAAAAGATTCGGAACGCTTCTTATCACAGCAAATGGAGAATTGACCGTTTAAAGGATTCAGACACTTTTGTGAAGCCTTTCAGGTGTAAAATGTGCAAATTATTAGTTTTGGCAACTCTGACCCCCCTCTTAGTTTCACCCCTTCATTTCCCCTCCGTGGAATTGAAATGGAGTTTGAAAAGAACATATACTCAGTTAATCTGTATCTTTTTAATATCTTTTTATATTTATCTTCACACACACCGAGACAAACAGCATTGTGTATGGAGACATATCAGAGCGAGGGGACCGCCTCACAGGATGGCAGTTGGGGGGTTCGCTGCCTTGCTCAAGGGTTTCTCGGCAGGGCCCCAAGAGGCTAACTGACGGCAAGTTACGATGAGGGTCTAAACAACATCTGGATTCACAGCATAATTTTGCCTAATACTCAACTTTTAAATGGTGTTTTTCTCAGCTTCCAGGCAGCTCTGTCAGGATTAAATATAAATCACGGTAGTGTGAAAGTCGATTGGTAGAAAATAGAAGCTCATTTAAGAAAAGAAAAGCAATTTGTCACAGTGAACATTTGGCTATTGTTGCTTGTAAGAGCAGATTGATTAAAGAAGTCTAACAAACTGGTGACTTTTGAAAATGAAAGCCAGAGGGATGTTCATTGATGTTTTAGAAGTGTACAATTCGATTTTCACACCAGAAATTTTACAAAAATCAATGGACTGCCTGGAAAGTAGGAAAACCGGAAAACCATATTCATAATATCTCTATGTCAATATGTTCACATAGGTTACTTGCATAAAATGACATTTTTTTTATCTCAACTATGATGTTCCCAAGACTTGATTAAGCTGACAACATCATCTGTTTGATATTATTTTAAGCTCCTCTCAACGGTCCTGCTGGACTTTTTTTTGGTTTGCTGTTAATGTAGTTTAAAAATGGGCTGAATGAACAGGAAATTAATTCATAATTCACTCCCAAAGTCCTCATCACAACCTAGAAACAACGAGAATCGCAGCACCCTCAGATTTATGCCAAATGGGGCTGGAAGGAAGAGAGAAAAGCTCTGCAGCACAAATTCATTTTTTTCTTCGCTCTAAATTGCCCATAGGTGTGAAAGTGAGTGTGGTTGTCTGTCTCTACATGTGCCCAGTAAAAAAAACTGCCATCCTGTCTAGGTGAACTCTAGGCCTCAAACTGTCATTTAAATCAAACCATGTGAGAAGTTTGGCGTGATAATGTCTCGGGTGGAACTCACTCTGAAATGTAACGCCAACAAGACACAAGAGGTTCTCAAACAGGGGATGAGTAGGACTAAGGCAGGGAAGCAGGAGAATACATGAGGTAAGGCAACTGAGGGAAAAGCTCCACAGGTATTAGGGGCACAAGGAAAAGATCTCCATCTCCTGCCTGCATGACATCACAGGTGGTCGAGGGGAGGGGACAAACCAACCTGCTCCGTGAGGCGGCGCGTCCTCAGGAAGAATCCCAAAAGACACCCAATGACCACAGCGAGCACCGACATGATGAGGAGCCCATTCTGTTTGCAGACGTTCTTCACCCTCATCCACACTGCGTCCAAAGCCACGGCCATCGCGAGTCAGCTGTCCTGCGTCCTACCTGCCACCCATAAATGTTCCCTACCCGAAGCCTAAAATCCGCGCGCGAGTGATGAAAAAGAAAGAAAGATGAAGGAAAACTCTGCCGTGTGAAGTATCCAACCCTTCCGTGACGTTTTCAAAGCGACTTTGGCCTCAGCATCCCTCTCGTCCTCTTGCTGCGGCGATCTGCACTGAGCTAAGAACATCCACTCTCACTTTTCAGGCATCCCCTCCCAGCCTGCTCCACCCATCAGCGGCCCTGTGTGAGCTGACCCGCCGCCAGGGGGGTGGAACAGCTGGCGACCACGTTCCCGGGGGTTAATATCACCAATCCTGTTAGTGCGCTGCTGTAATAAACAGGTCTGAGGCCGGATTAAAGATCCATGCACAATTTGACAAAGGTTAGCAGAGCGGAGACATTTCGCACAGTGACAACAGAACAACGACAAAAAACAAAAAAAGTGCAACCCAGTACGCTGTGAATAATGGACTGCACACGTGTGTTATGTTGTCGAGGGATAAATCAACAAAGGAAATTGCGTTGTGCATTATTGATGTGCATTATACAAGTTTGGCTGATGACTAGATTTAAAAATCTTGACTCAGTATGCAGGTTGACAGAAGAGGTGACGTTGTCACTGTTTGTGTTTTTGGATCCACTTCAGCAACATAAATGAGATATTCTAATTTAATTCAACATGGGTCATGCGGTAAAGACAGGGCAATAGAGACCGAGATGTCCCATAATGCAACTCATTAACCATGTCTGCGATGGACCTTTACTGCCTGTAAAGTCCATGTCCAATATCTATTAACTTCTCCAGTTTGTGACTGATCGCATCGTCCGGGTGATTTTTTAAAATAATGAAAATAATCTATGAAACTTGTTTTCTCCATGAGGAGTGAACTGACAGCATAACACAGAAGATGACAACGCATGATGACAAAAAAACACACACACACATACACAAAGAAACAAGCTCTGGGATAAAAAGTGTTCAGTACAAAAACACATGGCCCCAATCATTCAATTACATAATTAGGAATATTATTCTAATCATTATCATCCTAGCTATAACACGAATAACAATTATCCTCATTACTGTTGTAATCATCATTATTATATAATTATCATTTAAACCAGGGCGGTTTTCATTCTGCTCATCTATACAAAGGATGTCACCTCAGACGCCGGATCAATGCAACTCCACTGTGTGAAGGGAAAGAGAGGCAGCAGCCATCGGTCCTCATCGGCGCCCAAAGCAAGACGCTTTACTCCACTTAGTGAAAATACCTTTGATATTATTTAATAATAATCATTTAATATATCATTTAAATGTACCCCCAAAAATCGTTCATTCAGTATTTTAAATATGATTTGTAACCAAAAGTTTACCGTGTATGAAATGAGGAAAAACTTGATCACAAATGTTTTTTTGCCCCTTTCTGAATGTCCACCATCGTCCAAGCTCTTCTCCAAATCATCTTCAGTGTTGAAATAGCTTTCCCGATGCATATTTTTGTCTTTCTAATTTAAATTTGAGGGATCTCTCTGGATAGGTATCTCCACAGAAAAATGTACTATTCATATCAATGCAATATACAATTGTATGCATTGACTTTGGCGTTGTCTGCTTTCCCAGAAAGTGGAGGAAAATCTGGAGGGACGTTTTTTCTTTCTTGGCTCATTTCTTCATTCAAATTCCAAACACAAACTACAAAATTATAGAGCATGGTGGATAAGGAACGAGTGAAGACGTCTGCTAGAGGCCAAGGACAAAACATTCCCTTTGCATTAAACGGAGTTGCTGAATGATTTTTTTTTTTTTCTTTGAATGTCTCCAGTCTGTCTGAAAAGGTTTTACATCAGCCCATGAATATATAAAACGTTATAGAAAGTTCTCTGTTAAACTGAACCAATTCACTGCTGTTGGTTGGTCTCTCTCTACTCCCTAATGAGCTTTCTTTATTGTTTCTAGAAGAATAATGTTAGTGGAAGCTCAAATGAGCTTTGTAGCCATAAAAAAAACAACTTTTTTTTCCCAAAAGGTGTCGTCGTGATCGCTGCAATAGACGTGAGAGAGTGAACGCTGTATTGAAGTGCCAAAGGAAACTATAATTGTGGAATAAGATACACTCTGTACATCATGCGCTTGCTGCAAAAGCTACTGTCATGATACAATTTTGCCTGTGAACACAATTTCTTACAGATGGATTGTTTTTTATTTAAGGGTTACAGTTACAGTAATGTTCATAGACTTCCTCATCGACAGGCTGTCAAGGGGACGGAGGGAAGGACCCAAACCCAAATACACAGTTTAAATAATATTTATTCCAAAATAAAAGGAAAAGGGTACTCCAAAAACAGACCATGGATGGCAGGAACAGGAACAGAGACAGGACGAGACAGACTACACATTACTACACAATATGAACCGACAAGGAGACAGGAGACAAATGGGGTTCAATTACAAGAGGGAGGTAACGAGCAACAGGTGGACACAACGAGGGCAGCACAGGTGCAGGGAATCCACAATCAGGAATCAGGTAGACAGACAGAAAATCACCAGGGCAGGAAGTGCAGAGACACAGGGGACACAAGACTACAAAATAAAAGAGGAAACAAAACTCAAACCATGACAATTTGAATGTCCATGGTTAATGAACTTTTTGCTCCCTGCAAATATTCGGTATCGCTTGTATTCTAATATTACATCTCTTCATATAAAAACATGGAAACGCCGTAATATTGTACCTGTATGATGAGGAAAAGGTTGTCTTGAATAAGCTTTGTCCCAGTTGTTATGCACTGTTTGGCATTTAGCAAAATAGACTTTCCACAAAATGCTACAAGATGACAGTGAGTTAACTTTACAGGCAGTGGAGCGCTTCTGAAATCTGCCCATCTGCCAGTTAAAGTTTTTAATCCTTAACTTTTTGTTTTCTCAGCACCATCCATTTATTTCCCTCCTAGTAAAGCGTATCAACTATCATTTAATAACAATTGTGCATTTTATAAGAAAAGCATGGAATTTCGTAACATGGTTAGCCGAAGCTATAAGCTTCATTTTCAGATGTGAATGACCTTGAGAGGTAAAAATCCAAGATGGCCACCAGTACCTTGGGTCATTCATAAAGTAGCGGTGCCGGCTGCTTTACAATTACCTGTCAGATGATTCTGACAACCAATCATCTGTCAAAATATATCCACCCTGCAAAAATGATCTACCTGACTATTCAGAGAGACAATTTGAACTCAGGGAATAAAATGCATAATAGAGGTAATTTCCCGGAGCCTTTTGGTAAATTATAGATTGTTCTTTCATTTCAATCATGTGCATCGTTCTTATTCCCAATGAAGGTGCTCTGGCTGAAATGATCGGGGCGTGCGTCATAAATGCTGTGCACACTGAGCTTGCTAAAATGTCACGAACATGGGACAAGTTTGATTTTTTTTTAATGATGTATACTCATGTTCCATATGGCATTTTCCTGTGTTGTTTGTTCTTTGTCAAGTGTTTCTTGTCTGCCGTGCACTGCGAACTGTGTTTGTTGTTGTATGAATGTTGATGACAAATGAGTTTTTCCAATGGGGATTAATAAAGTTTTCTAATCTAGTCTAATGGAAAGGATCTCATCCTCTAATGCATATTAAGCAGAGCAGATAAAAGGCCAGTTATCATGCCACACTCATCAGGTTTTTATCAACATTTCAAATCCATTAACTCTGTACGAGCACCCTCAGCCAGCTGGCGCCGAAGGGTACCTACCAGTGCTAGACGAATTAGCTTAATGCCAAAACAAAAATGTATTAATCATAAGACTTAAAAGAGGGCCCAAAAGAGAAATTAAACTTGCATTTCAATTTGAAAATTGATGGACAAAATAATTAAAAAGTACTTCAACAAAATAAGTAAATCTCCTACTCTCCACAGCCCTCACTTATTCGACTCCTTGTATGTGATAATTGGAGGGAAAGTGGTAACAGCCGCTCTGCGCTGTTTTAAATGGTTTTGAAGTGAAATCCAATCATTTGGTCACTTTTGTTTTTTAATTTCAGCCAAGCACTGTCGGAGAGAAAGAGAGAGAAAAAGTTAGAAGCTCTGCCACTGTGATTTCCATCCAATCAGTAATGCTACATGTTGAGGTTCAGCATTTGTGCCACTTTAAAGTGTTTATGTTCCTGCAGCTGTGTTTAATGAGAATTAACTCACGGTGCCCAATGACAAGCTGTATTTAAAGACTCACCTTCTTCTGCTGCGTGGTAGGGAAGTGGCATGCATGAGGGCTTTACAGGGCATTCTGTGATGCATGTATAAATGCCCATATGAGAATAGCCGAGGGATTAGCAGCAATGCATTTGACTGGACTTGTTTCATACATATGCAAAGCTCCCAGTTTATTGGAGTCCAGTGGCAAGATACTATGTATGTATGTATGAGGTTTGTTCCGAAGCAAAACAGATAAAGTATGGGAGATTTTTATTACGTTTATATCGTGATACTCGGTTTCATTAATTGGTTAATCTTGTACATTTCAAATACAAACAGGAACGTCAAACACTTTGTTATAAAAGTATGTTTATATTAGTAGATATGAGTAGTGCTTAATTTAAAAAATGCTTCAGGCCGAACAAGGCAGTGCCTCCTAGTTTCTGGGTTGTCTGTCCAAAAGGGAGCTCAGAAGAGATGCAGTCTCGCTGCGTGTTTGCACAAGTCCAGCACTGAACCGGTCTGTCTGCTGCACAGCTTTTATGTTATTTATTTATTTCACCCAGAGAGGAGTTTTAATCTTCCGTTAGCCCAAAGCCCGAGTGATTCAGGTCGCTTTGTCCTTCACAGTCTGTCCTCAGTATGAGACCATGTGGCAGTCAGGTCACACAGATTCCATTTGTCAATCGAAAGTCTTGTCTTTCTTCAGCAGTGCTTCGCTCCCATTAGGGGCTCGGGTTGGACTTGGAACGCACGGGAACGCCCACATCCTCCCAATAACACACATGCTCGCACCCGCCACTCTCGTGTTACATGTGGAAGAATCATGAATGGAGGCCTGTGCTCCGCTGTGGCGTGTTGCCTGTGTGCGCCGAGGGAGAGCTGCATATGTGTGAGTAAAGTATGTGCTCGTGCTGCCATCACATGTTTTGCCAGACTCTGTGGTCACTAATCCCTCTCTTTTGCCAATATTTCCACTCTATCTGGTTTCATCAGGCAGGGATTACACTGGATTAGACAACCTCCCAGAAGCTGACATGCATTCATTCATTAAAAACTCAAATGTAGTTGCTCACACGCCTCCAATTCAGCAAAATGCACCAATTAGACCAATAGCAAGGACGACTGGGATAGAAATATATATATCTAGATATATCCATCCCAGTGTTTGGAATGGCTTCATCCCATTTATTTATCGTTGACTGTTGTCCCAAGATTGTGTGCTATGTGGTTATGTAATGCAGTGGTGATGACAGCATGGGGACCATGCTATCATCGGGGTGGGAGTGGTATTGAGGTTGCGGTTTAGCAACCTCAGCTTGCCCTTTACCTCGGAGCATCGGTCAATCAGTCGGAGCGTGATCCTCCGGTTGCCCGCTTCTCTGTGCAGATAGAAAAAGCTGACGTTCGCGGGCAAGCATATTTTATTAAGAAAAAAGATTACAGCCAGCTGGAGTTGCGACATTGTCAACAATATGATCGTATTAAGGTACATTTTAGAATAATCTGAATAACTATACTTGAGATTGAACCAGTTTTGATGCAACCTGGACTCCACCAGGATGTTTTTTTTCCCCCCTCACAAAGCCAGACTCTCATTGTGCTCTGCAAGGGCTCATGAAGCATCTGCTTGGGACAGATGTCATTTCAAGTAAGCCGCACACAAAATGATTGACAGACCACTGCTTCAATAAGAACGACACAGACACCTGCTGACAGCTGACTGGATAAACGCACCCCATCGGTGGACTGGGAACAACATGGGGGTTGTTCTGGAACATTTCTCTTGAAGCATCTTCTGGCTCTCAAAGTCTGAAAGGAAAATGTATTCCACATTTTAATCATGCCCAGTCAGTTGTCACGTGCTCTCTTTGGAGAAACGATATAGAAAAGACAGGATTTTGACCGCACAAAGAGATGACTTAAAACAATAAACAGTTTTAGCGGTGGTGATACTCAACACAGAACATATATCAGCTTTTTGTAACAGCTAATTGCCAGATCACATGCGCAAATAATGTGAAGCATTTGGAACCTTTCGCTTGTCTGAGCTCCTCCTGAAGAAAGCAGCTACCACAGGATCTGTCATGAAACGGGAGCTCTCTGTCCGTCAGGCTGATCAAGCGCAGCGCTTTGCTGTGGCAACAGTGTCTAAGCAGGGAGAAAACAACATGTTTTAGAAACAGTTTTCAGTTAGCGACGAGTCCGCAGAGTGACGGGTGGTACCTGAAATCACAGAAAAGACGTTTAACAGCCTTTTCATGGAAAAGAAAACGGCACTTGACATTCCTTGTGAGTAGGGACGGGCGATGAAGTAGATGAACTCGATGTAATGCAGCTGCGTGGGATGTAGTAAATGACTATATCGCAAACAATTTTAAATACAAGTCAAATTGAATCCTCTTGTGTAAAGATTATTGGAAAACACATTCTGGCTCAATGCCAAACGGCCTTCCCTCAGCCACAGGTTTGCAGGAATGGGGCTGAGTGTCCAAGTTTAGCTTGACGTCCATATTTCTTGTAACTGTTGTCCTTCATGTTAGTGTTCACGTTACTTTTGTACAACAGCGAGGCATATATTGTTATAGATCTCCACGTCATTAACACGACTGCTGTTTTACAGGTTTTACGCAAAAACATACACAAACTGCTTCAACATACTGTAAATGCATTAATAAGAACTTCTACTACTACTACTACTACTACTACTACTACCACTAATACTACTACTACTACTACTACTAATAATAAAAACAGTAATGAACACATTAATAAAAAACTACTACTACTAATAATACTAATAATGATAGTCTCATAGGGTTGCTAAATCTCAAAGCCCATTTGTTTTAAAGACTTCTGGTCACAAACATATCGTGTTATTTTTTCCTCACTGGGCCCAAGAAGAATGAGACTTGAAGCAAATGAGTCACATGTATGGAGCTTGGTAATGAAGAAACATGTCACCCAGCAACAGAGAGGTATCAGATATATTTTTGGATTGCTACGAGAGAGGAATAAGATACACCAGGCTTTGGTTACACACACACACTATAAAGGTTACAACCAGCCTTATACTGTACACATGACCAAGGCCACTTGCAGTTTCATTGAGAAACACATGAAACAACACATTCTACAGTCCAGCCTTTCATTGACTCCTTGAATAACGATGGGCGCTCAGATTCTTTTAAGAAGTCATGAACTGTCAATGCAAATTTTATTCTAGAAGGCTCGTTTAAAATATCGCCCCAAATAAACTCTTTTCTGTAAACATGATTAAATTCTGCGCTCCTCACCACAACAAGAAAGCCATGATCAATTTGCTTCGCTTGACAATAATTCCATGCGAGTGACAGTGACTACAGTGACAGCAGCAGCAAGGACGAAAGGTCAAAGCACCACAACAGCAGCATCATCCCTCCATACAGTCTGATGGGGTCGAAGCCAGATCATGATGGAGAAGGTTTGCCCTTTAGGCTTGGTGCCCCCATCAGGCTGATCAGTGTTACTGCTGACATTCCTCCACACGTCATCATCTTCCCTCCAGCGGTCCAATCATTTAAGACAGAAAGTATTTTTTTTTAGCTTAAATATCTAAATACTGTTAAAATGTAAAATGCCCAAGTAAAAGTTAAAAAAAAGTAAAAGTACTTAAGTAGCATTGCTTATAAAAATGTAAAAGTATTTACATGTCAATTTTTAGGTTAGAGGCCCTTATAATGTGTGGGAATATTTTGTCTACACACAGATGCAGTTTTCAGATACAGAAGAGGCCTCGTTTCCTCGTCTCCTTACTTTCCACCACAGGACTTCTCTAATACTTATATTAATCCCTGAAGGAAAATATTAAATAAGATCAATGAATCCGCATATAATGTTTTACGTTATACAATTTTTGTATTTGTATGTTTTATATTTTTTTTATCCATATTTTTTGACAAATGTACCTTTTACTAAAAGGGTTACTCGAGTGATTTGTTATTGTATTTCACTGTGGGTTAGGTGAGAAACTGATAAAAGAAGGACCATTAACAATCACACTCGCATCCTGGTTTTGATCTGTTTAGCGCACAGAGGTCAAAAACAATTCAGTTCAAACTCATTTTCAATTTATTCTTAATGGATGAAGGATTTACTTGTAATTGACACATTCCCCCTGTTGGTCAGAGAAGGACATTGAAGGTAGGACAACCTTCACAGAAGGTATTGAAGTAATTTAATTAACATACCACTGCTCTCAGACCGGAAAGCTATAGAGGGTAGTGAGAACTGCCCAACGCATCACCGGTACTCCACTCCCTGCCATTGAGTCCATCCACCACAGTTTTATTTATATATATATATATATATATATATATATATATATATATATATATATATATACATATATATATATATATATATATATATATAAATGTATATATATATATATATATATATATATATATATATATATATATATATATATATATAAATAAATGTATATGTATATGTGTGGGAATATGTGTGTTTTATATATATATAAAACACACACACACAGAATGTAAAATACCTGTTTATACTGTCAATAGTCAATACTGTCTATACTGTCTATCATATTATCCATCACACTGCAATGCACCTTCACTGCTTCTTTTGCAGTCTGAACAGATGCAAACTACATTGTGTTGTCACAGTACGTGTATTGTGTGCAATGCCACACAGTTGAATCTGAATCTGAACAGCTTCCCTCTGGAATGAAAGGTGCTTCACCTCCATGATCATTGTTTCTCACAAGGGAAGGTTCAGTGAGTCCATCCAATATGACACCTACACAGAAAATAACAAACTTTGAGTGCATCAATGGGCTGTAATTTGTTTTATTCATGTAAATGGGATGCATCTTCCAGTAATATCTGATGATTTCACATAGAAATGTAGGTGCCAAACATCATATAAGATGATCGTGAACTGTGAAAACTTCACAAAAAGACTCAATACAAGAGTTGATAAGGATTTTTACCAGACCCTCACATTGTTGTGTACGACGCTACACGCTTGTATCCTGTTATAAAGGAGTTTTTAGAAAAACTGGAATGCCTAGATGTGAATGTGGCCTTGAGAGCTCAATACGGTGCAAATACAGAAAGCGCAACAAACACAGAATTCAATAATGCAGACGACAATGGGACACAAAAAGGTGATGGACATGTCTGCAACACGCTTGTTATTGCCATTTGTTGGGAACTGAACTGTAATGTAGTTTGTTCTTTGGGTTTGGTAATCGCACGATTCAGACAATCTGAAGAAAGATATAGCGTTAGTCTTTAGCTTATTATTAGCCGGCCAATTCAAATAATTTGACAAAATACACGCAGTAGAAACAGGCTAATGTTGTATTCGCTGGCTGGAGTTACTTTCACAGTTGAAGGATGAAAATAAACGGCACAGTGTTTCATAAATTGTTTAAAAACATGTCAAAATAAGTTGCAGTTTGACGGCATTAATAATATTTTCCCACCCCGCCATTTGTTTTTTATGGCCATCAAGAAGGTGTTATCTGTCTAGCATCTGCCTAAGTCTTTGTCAATGTAGCATTACTGTTAGGTTGTGTCACACTCAGTACAAAAGATTATTTGCTCTAATTAATCAACGACAAAGAGTTCTGGACGAGTTGTGAGAGCCCATTGAAAGAACTCACTACATTAAAGGGGGCCTAATTTATGAAAAAGTATCCACTGCTCTCCTAATCCATGCTTCATCTTTTAATCATTGCTATATTTACGCCATCGTAAAGGCTGGCTATTTGTTGGAGTTTTATTAACCACGGATTATGTTTGCATCCATGCATGATCCTACCGAGGAGGCAGATGAGTGAAGTATTCGAGTGTCTGATTATTGTTAACTGACGCTAACTGATGCGTGCATGTGTGTCTCTTCATGACCGCTTAAAAAAACTAAATCAGATTTGTATATCTAAGTCGGCTGATGAATTCACATAAATGGAAGAGAAAAAAAAACTGTAATTTAAACAAAGCCTGATTTCAATATCGCTATGCCAATCACGACACATCATCTGGCAGAGATAAACGTGTTTTGTCGTTAGTGGTGTGACGGACAACTGTTGATCTGTGATCCGTATGGATCCCCACACTTATGAAGGAGAGCTATTAATGATAGCAGCACCGCTAACGGCTACATTACGATGCGTTCAGGCTCTGTTCAGTAAAAAATTAGTAATAGGTGAAGGTAAATTATTACGTTAGCATAATATGTTTACATCATGCTAACGTAATCATTTACGTCCTAATAATGTACAACCTAAAATGTAGTGTTAGTGCGAAACTTGAATAATTACAGTTGTTTGAAGGAGATCATTTCACGACAACATAAATAGATATTAAAGATAATTTTGACCCGTTATCAATACTACTAGCCTATAATACAAAATTAAAGCTACTAATGACAAGATTTTTGTTTGCGATAAAAATACAATCTTGCATTCCCAAATGTTTTGAAGTGTTTTATTGAAGAAGAGAAAACACTACGTGACTATAACAAAGTAAAAGGATGCCATTTAAAATAGTTGATAGTTTACAGACTTCACAGCATTTGAATATATGGCTCAGCTATGATCGGTAATGAGTATAGGCAGCAACAAAAACGTGATCGGGAAGTTATATTTGCTCCCTTTTCTTTCTTTCGTGCAGATCTGTAACTCTGGATTGCTTTTTTAAACAAAAATGTGATGTGGAAAACAAACTTGACATATTAATGTCATATTAATTTCATACTGCTCTATAAGCGTTTCGCCCTATTATATGAATTTGAGTGCATTGGGTCTCATCAGCATTTTCATTAATCTAGAGAGAGAGAGAGAGAGAAGAGAGAGAGAGAGAGAGAGAGAGAGAGAGAGAGAGAGAGAGAGAGAGAGAGAGAGAGAGAGAGGAATCAGAGACAAGAATCTGAGAGAAGAAAAGAGAGAAGCAATCAGAGAGAGTCAGAAAGATAGAGAGGGGAGTCAAAGGAGCAATAGATGGAGTTCAAGAGAAGAGAGAAAGAGAGGACTCAGAGAAAGAGAGGAGTCAGAGAGAGAGAGAGAGAGGAATCCGAGAGAGAGAGAAGAAAATAGAGAACAGCCAGAGAGAGAGAGAGAGAGAGAGAGAGAGAGAGAGAGAGAGAGAGAGAGAGAGAGAGGAATCAGAGACAGGAATCTGAGAGAGAAGAAAAGAGAAGCAATCAGAGAGAGTCAGAAAGATAGAGGGGAGTCAAAGGAGCAGTTGAAGAGAAGAGAGGAGTCAGAGAGAGAGAGAGAGAGAGAGAGAGAGAGAGAGAGAGAACCGGTCTGCACCTCCACCCATCCTGAGCCAGCAGCTGACGTGCACTTGCAGCAGTGGGAGATGGGAGGCATGAGCGCGTGCTTCAAAGTGCGCCACAGTGCAAACGGCTGTCCACGTGCGCCACCGCGTCTGACATGAGCTCGGACTGCGAAAGTTACTACGACGAAGAAAACGTGTTCGTGGAGGGGTTCACGTGTCCGAAAGCGGACAGTGACACCGCGGCGCTTTTCTGCTGCGGGTTCAATGACGTGAAGTACTGTTGCGATGACCCCAATAGCTTTTTTCCGTACAATTATGGATACATGTGGTGGTTAAGGTAAGCGGGGATACACGCAGCCCCAAAAGTGTCTCATTGATCCTTTATACCCGTGTCAGAGGTAACTTCTGGTGTGCGCTCCAGGTTCGTATGACGTGCACCTGAGTAATGGCAAACTGTAATAGAAAATAGTTTATTATATACAAGACTTTAAAAAAAAGAGTGAGTTTTAGGGGTTAAAACGCGCATGTACTGTACTGCGCGTGTTCGTCCCTTTGTGACGGCAATTAGGCTCTTTGTCATGAGAGACTACAGAATAATTAAGAATACATTGGATAAAAAAACACTAATTGAAACTTATTAATGCATATTTTAAACACACCGTTGGGTCCCACATCTGTAAATTGCCAACCACTCGATACAATCATTCCTCTCATTCATTAAAGATCTATAATGCATTGCTCCAACGTTTTATCTGATAATCCCCTGAACTGTTAAAAAAAAATAGAATGCCATTGATAATTCTCAGTGAGGATATAATTGCTCAGTGCAAGGCAAACTAAACCAGCCCCCGCCGTGTATCGTTGGGAAGAGGGATTACAAAGGCAAATACATCTAAAACGATCTCCAGTGCTACATAACCCAACTGGTCTTGTCATTTCTTGCCATTAAGTTATCACATCGGAAGTCTATTGAAGTACAAAGTCATGTAAAAAAAAAAAAAAAAGGCAGAAGATTTTATTCTGCAACTGCATGTCATCATTTACCTGTAATTTCATCCCAGTGCAACTGACGTAGCATGTTACTAACTCATCTCTGTCGGAATGGGCTAGTGGTTTTACCTGGCTCACGGTCATTATTTGTCATTATGTGCTTGTAGGACCACCTCAGTGCTTTCACTGAGTGCTTTTCTCTCTTAAATCACAGAATGGGCGTGCAGGAGTGTAGTGTGTAGTGTTCAATCGCTTTGAGTGGGTCGGAGTACAAAAACTATACAAGTTATAGTCCATTTACCATTTACTCACGTGTTTGGAGAGACACGGGAGGGTTTACTCAAGAGTTTACTCAAGAACTAGAGTCTACACCCACATTAGCAGCTCTGTGAGGCTATACGCTTAGGCTTAACGTTGCTTTAAGCTAAACGCTGAGGTCAGCATGCTCTCATGCTAACATCTGGACACTCAAAATTGGACCATTATTCATTAAAAGAGTGGAAACTAGAGAATTAGACCTTAAAATTAGATCTTAAAATTAAGTCAAAATAGAACAGGTTGCTTCAACTCACATGTTCATGTTTTTGCCTCATTTTTTTTGATATTGACTGAAAATGTTGACTTTCTAGTGTGGATCCAGACATGGATGCAAACTGTAACCTGACTAGCTGATGCACACAATCGCGAGGTGTAGAAAAACGGCATACAAGTAAAAGACAATTAAAAATGTCCTCTAAAAAATAAAACGCACTCTAGGAATATTCATTAATTTTAATCAATGCAGTTGGATCCATATATGTACACAGTAATATATAATCATCCTGCTGTGTCTTTTGTGCTCTGTTTCACAGTTTCGGAGCTTTTGTGGGTCTCTCTGTGGCAGCTGTGGTTCTTCTCGCCTTCATCATCACTCTGTGTGTCCTCTGCTATCTCTTCATCACCACCAAACCCAGAGGTCTGGACAATGGGCTGCCACTTCGAGCACCAGGTACCGGCTGCAGCCAACGCGTCGATAAATTATTCTGAATCATGAAGCCTGACATTTAATCATGGCCAACCCGAAGGTTTTGAAGGGAATAAACTACCAGACTTTAGCAAGCTTGTTTATTTAAATTAAACACTCTGCACACCCCTGGTACACCCACACTTGTATTTTCTCTCAGATGGTCTAATTAGACCTCTCCTCAGGAGCACGGCTTGACTCACATCTCTCACTCTCTTGTCGCCGCTGTTGAGGCTGGACAACTCACGACATTACCAGTGTATCCTAACTGATGGAAACTGCCTTGAGTTATCAAAGGAATATGGAATGAATGTCACCAACATTGTGCAGAGAACAGTCAAATAAGAAAAAACCTAATTAAGGCACTTATGCTTGTAAGGAAGCGCCATCATGAATATACAAAGTTAGTTGTACATTAAAACATACAAGGACAGAATACAGGCAGTAGTAAACATTTTGGGGACTACAATGCTTGTTATTACACAAGCACCAATGAATCAGCTGTAATGTGTTTTGGACATCCACATATTGTTCAGTCTCATTTTAAAGTGTCCCGTCAGATAGGCTGTAAGGAAACGGCAAGATTCAACAAAACAAAAACTGTTGTAAGGCACGTTTGAGGTGGTTTTGGCCCAAGACGAAAAAGAGTCAATGCGATGAACGGCTTATGGAAACGCCTTTACGGAATGAATTCCTTTTTTAATGAAAATGTAACTTGCTTAACTGATCAGCTGTTTCCAAGAGACCTCTCTCCATTTTCCCCTCGTTGACGTGTGATATTTGGTTGAATGGCCGAGTCGACTTGTTTTGTTTCTGGTTTGCTTCCACTATGTTTTCTGGCGGATTACAGACATGCGTAGCCTATAACACCAACCTCCAACCAAACTGTACCCAAACTTATTAATAGAAACCGTGGTGCCTTATTTACAGAGGTGTGCTTAAGGTTGGCTGGATGATTCAATGGAAACATAGCGAATGTAATCATTCTTATGAGATAATACTACCAGGTTTACTTTCTTGTGGTTTGCGTCGTACGACCCTTTACACACACGTTTCTAAATGAACTTTCCGTCTTCTAGGCACATCCAGTCCACAAAGAGCAGGACCGAGCCATTCCAGCGCCCCCGCTGGTCCTCAAGGCCTCAGGAAACACTTCCTGAGGGGCAAGCTGGACTGTGACAACCAGCCCCCGGACCCCGACCGCCTTTTCCAACGTTGTTTCATGGCCACTGTGACGTCTATCAAAGTCGAGGGCCCTGCATAGACTGTCGGGCTGTTTGTCTTGTTGATTGTGTGGTTGCTCAGAAGTCGCTCAACGGCGACCTTCAGAAACCTTTTGTGTGGCCTCCTCCGAACGTGACATGAAAGGCATGCATTGTATTTGAATCATCCGCCGTCCATTTCCACATGTTCTCAATCTATTGCTTAGATTTGATACGCTACTCGGCCACTACGTCAAACGACGCCCCGCCGAACCAGCACCTGTCAGGTTAGGAATGACTTGTAGAAAGTCAACCGTTACATGGCAACCAGTGGCATCTCGCGAAAGTCACAGGCAATATGTTTGTTCCAACGAGGCCTATCTGCCCAACCGTTGGTCTTCAAGGCACAGGCCAGTTATGTGGTATCTCACGAAAAATCGCATATAAGCAGTGATGGAGAGTTGGTGAGGGGCTGCTTGGGGAAGGAGACATGCTGAGAACCAATGGGGAAATCATAAGAATTGAACCCTGATCCTTTGAGATGAATGGTTTTAATTTGCTTAGGATTAATAAGATGGGCTACAATACATTTGGATTTGCCAAGAAATGTCCCTCAAGTCCAGAGGCTCTTAGCACTTGTTGGTCATGTATTACATTTTTCTAAAAAACTGAAAAACAAATGCAGAATTCATTCCTGACATTCACCAAGAAATTACCTCCAAACACTCTTTGAATGGAGATTAACCAAAAGACAATTTAGCGAGTTTGTGAAACCGGAGAGACTCAGTTTGCAAAAATGAAGGCGACTGTGTTCAAACTGTGGTTGATTGACACAAGCCTATACCTTTTAACTCATTACCAAAGATACCTCTGGGAAATTCATGTTCATATTGTTACGCAATCTCAATTACGCCTTTTTATTTGCTTAATTAGCTTCATTTTTTTCATGCGATTAGTGCACTTCAAAGGCACTTTTTCTTTTTTTACGGTCACTCCTTTGTCGCCTCGTTATTTCTCATTTTCAAGCATCACGGATGTCACAACAAGCACCCCGGTGCATTTTTTAATGGCTTAATGACTGACGTGTTTTCACTGTGTTTTTTCAGTCTGAAAAAAGTGGAGTTTGAAAGTTGTTTGTTTACAAGGCAGGAATTGTCCAACGAGTGCATTATGGGAATTGCGGGCCTTTGGTGCTTTTCATGCCTCTGCGCTGACAACAGTTGGTCTACTCGTGTAAACGTAAACATCTTCAGAGTGCCCAAGGGTCAAGGTCACTATGACCATATGTCCGTCTCATTCTTGTGAATTTCTTCAGTACTTTGCACAAATCTCTACCTGCTCGTAATGCTGAACTGATTATAAAATGGTGGTCAAAGGTCACTGTGACCTCACAAAACACAACTTTGATGTAAACTGCAACATGACTGATTGACGGAGGCATACATGAGGTGGTAATTGTAGTTTAAAGCTTGACACATACTAAAGGTCGGGATATCTCCACGTTGCCATGGTTGAGCTTATCTTTTTAATGTGAATTTTGTTATCGGATACATGTCCGTCATGTGCTGCTGCCTTATCGGTTGGTATTCATATATATTTTGTGGCTTAAGTACAGACTGTAAAACATTGGATGAATAAATTGGTCGGTCCTGACTGAAATATCTCAACAAGTGCTTTGTTGAGTGTCAAAGTCGAGGAAAGGACACAATCAGCATCTCCTACCCAACTGTCAGTCTGATACTCGTGTCCGTGCTTTGCTTTGATAGTGCAGAAGGAGAAACCAGAGATTTATGTTGTAGCTCCAGATCCCCATGTCGTGCCACGGCAGTTCTGCTCATTGTAAGAATATTCGTGTAACGTGTCAATCTCTGTTGCCTAACAAATGCACAAGGTCATTTAAGACCTCCGTAGCACTGCCAGTTATGTTTACTACCATTGTATTTGAAGAAAGATGTTGGGTGGCTCAAGTGCCTCACAAATTAATGTGTATTGTCTATGATATGTGTATTTTCCATAATCATTATTAAAGCTATGAACCACACTTGCTTGTGTGTTGTCATTTGCTTTGATGTTCTTAAGTTTGATCTTTCTTCACACATTACAGTATCTCAGTTGCAAAAGGAATGAAGACATTTCAAGTTGGAGGTATACTGAGAGATGTTTTCCCATGTTTTCTATATTTAATCAAAATTTTTAGGCAGCAGCAGCCAGACAGAATATGTTAAGATGTAAAGAAGGTTCAACACTGTCATAAGTGTATTCTGTAGATAAATCACTGGAATAATGAATTCTTTGTAACAGCGCCCTTATTCTGGTGTATGTGGTGGCAATGAAGTTTATTAATAATAAAATTATATTTCTGCTCAGAGAAATAGTTGTAATTTTTTTTTAGTTTTAAAGCTATTATTATTATATTTGACTAATAATATTTACTAAAAGTACTGTTTTCCGTCACTCATGTCTAAATGTTGTTTACGTGGAAAAGGTGAATATTTTGTCTATTTATTGAAGCTGTTATACAGTGAATATGTAATGATTGGCATTACCCAGGTATAAATACCCCAAATATCTAATGAGCAATTTAAGTCTGTTGTTTAGTTAGTCTTCCACTTTGGTCCAGATTGAAATACAACAACTATTGGATGGATTGCTATGAAAATTCATAGACATTTATGGTTTCCCGAGGATGAATCACATTGGTGATCCTCTGACTTCTCCTCTTGAGGTTTGATATCTATTGTTTTAAGTGAAATATCTTAAGAACCATTGGATGGATTGCAGTCACATTTGGTAGACATTGGTGTTACACTTAGAATGAATTATAAATGCATTGCTCACACCATTCTGATCAACAATTTGGTATGTTCAATACTTGGGTTTATGACCAGTAAAACAAATTACATTTGCTCTCAGACATAGTTGTGTCTAATGCTCACTAGCACATGCTAGCAAGCAATGAACAGCATGCTAATATTGCCATTGTCAGTTTTGAGGCAATAGTTTGAAACAAGGACATGTGGTAATAGTGCATTCAGGCTAATACTGTGTGGCCTGAGAGCATCATATCCTGAAAATCATAAGAGCAATACCAAGGCCAGGGTGATGACAACATGTTGATGGTATTTTCTGATGAATCGACCTCTGAGTTCACTACAAATAGCAGGTACATTATCCTTTAACCTGCAAATACCAAAGTACAGCCAAAACAAGGTGCACACTAAATGTTACCAATAAGGGGAGTGGGAAAACATAGATGTCTTATTAAAATGCCAGAACTTCTCTCTCTCTCTCTCTCTCTCTAAAAAAACATAACCAGGGACTTAAACTACAAACGCGTGTTTCTTACACCTCTGAAAATGTCTCCCCTATCTTGTCTATTTTACTGATTATTTTTTTACACTACATTGAACAGACGTTGTCACGTAATGAACAATTGGCAGCGCTGATACCCGGATGAGGAATTTCACTGCCGTTTATGATGCTGAAGAAGAAGAAAATAGCCACCGCTCCATGGATACAAGGGATGCCTAGGCTTGAATGTAACGGCTAGAAGTTACCATCATTATGAGGCGTTTCGTGCTTAACCATATTTATATTGACTTGTAATAAGCTAGGAATGGCCTTGAGGTGCATCGAAAGGGGGTAACTTAGCTGACGCTAGGTGAGCTAACTAACTGCTAGCTAACGTTGACTCTCCTGCCCCCGATATGCAGCATGAAACTTTCCCAAACTGGGTGAGCTACCGTGTAGCGTGTAGCTAACATTAGCGTTACAGGTCGATGTGCGTGACGTTATAGTGAGCCAGGCAGGGCTCACAAGAGCGTCGAATCAACGATGTGGAAACAGGGCGGTCGTAGCTCCGCTCTGGACCGAGCTCAGGCGCTGCTGTCCACTAAGAAGAGTCCGAGGAGCACCCGGGGGGACGCCGAGTCCGTTCAGGGGCCGACGGGAAGTACAGTGAGTCGGACGCGCCTCCGTGGTCTGTGCCCCCGGCGGGATCCCTCGCCGTCTCTAACTTTGGGTGATGTTTTTAACACGTGATGTGTCGTGCCTCCACTTTTCTCTCCAGGGTGCTGTGAGTGGATCATTGAAAACCAAATCTACTTCCTCCAATACGCGCCCTGTATTCTCAGACCTGAGTGACGTGTCCTCGGTCAGCTCCGCCCCTGAGCGCGCAGGTGACACCATGCTGGGCTCTGCTGCTGCTGCTGATGGTGATGGTGGGAAGACCCAGGCAAGAAAGGTGCTTAAGACCAAGTTAAACGACTGTTAAAACTTTAACAAGATGTGATGCAGTATTTTGTTCAGGACATTTTGATGCAATGGGACTTTAGAAACTTCGACAGTGGGACGTTTTTTAAAATCCAATTTGACAACAAGCCTCCATTTTTTGTATTTCTTCCGCCAGGATGTCAGACCTCAGAGCTCTCTGGGTGGAGGGGGAAGCAGGTTCTTGAAGAAGGCTCCACCACCTGCAATCAACAGCAGTCAGTCACCAGTCCGCAAGAGCCAAGTGCACCAGGTGCCAGAACACAGGTACGGTTGGTTCGGTGTGCGTAGGAAAAATACATTTTAAAATGCATCGATCAATGGATTCCGAAAAGTGAATCGTTTTCTATCAACTGATTCTACTCAAAACATTTCCAGTTCTAAATATTCACCTCCTGCTGCTGAAACTCAATTCTTATGTTAATCTTTATCTTTCTCGCCCTCTCCTGTCAGAAACGTGTCATCTTCCCAGCAGGGCTCCCAGACGGCTGCTCTGATTAAGATGGCTCAGATTGAGAGCCGCATCCGCAGCCGCAAACAGGTTCAGGAAGAGGCCAGGCGGGGGCCAAAACCCACGGAGATCCGAACCTCGGACGTGGAAATCTCCCCACTACCAGCCACCCAGGCCCTGGAGTCCCCTGTGCCATACTTGGCACAGTCCAGCAGTGACCAGAGCCTGAAGGGGATTTGTTTCCTTAAGAACAAGACAGCTGGGACTGTTAAAGACATCACTATCCCTGCTCCTGGGTTGCCAAAAAGCGCCGAAGTTGGTGTCAGGTCCAGATCCAGAACTGCTTTGGCGGCAAAGTCAGTGAGAGTAGTGAGTGGTGTCAGTCTGGAAAGTGATGAAGAAGACATGAGGAAACTTCTGGGAGACTCATTGGATTCAGTGGGCAACATCTTCTCGGTACATGGGAGACCCTATTCCATGAGAACAGCAGATGAGGTACCTTTTAATGTGTTATGCTAATACCATTGCACATGGAAGAAGTTCTGGAAAAAAAAATGTCCCCGTTTATCACAAAGAAACACACATTGCCTTGTAATTGCTCACAAATGGAAGTACACACAAATGTACAGATAACAGAAGCACTGTGGTTGACAGTTCAAAACGATACTGTGCTCTTCTCCCTTCCAGATGGTCCACTCCTCACCTCCTCCAGCTGCTGCCCGTCCCTCATCGTCCTCAAACACAGCACCCCCGCGCCACCCTGCCTCTCCTTCTCCTTTCCGATTCGCCGGTCAGGCTCAGTCCCACTTCAGCCCCTCCGTGCTCTCCCCAACCCCTTCTCCTCCCCGTGTCTCCCCATCGCCCAGGGTGGGCAGTCCACAGCGTTCCCTCTCCTCCGCGTCAGGCCGTGGGGAGGTGCTGTCTCTGGAGGAGCTCTTCTCTGTCGGGCCCGGCTCCGAAGACCCCCACAGTGAGATGAGTGCAGTTACCTCTGACGGTGAGAGAAGTTCATCGGGGCAACACACACATCTGGAAAAGACGAAAATGAAGTGTCAATAGGACAACAGTGTTTTCCTCAGTAAATACCATGTATACTGTACCTGTATTATTTATTGATTTTAAAATGTGTTTTCCAATAGAGGATATGTGGTGTTTTTGTTCATTAATCATGTTTTAATTCCTCACTCTTTATCTCATGCATCCTAGATGGACAACAAGGTACATAAATGTGTTGAGTGTTCATAGTTCTCATAGTTCATTTTCAAGTGTTTACTCATCGGGTGCTTCTAATGTATGATGTGGATGAATAGTAGCACACTGAATAATGTGTCAATGAGAATTCTGTGGGTATACGCCATTGTTTATTTAATTCTGTTATGCTCTTGTGTTATTGCAGATTTCAAGATAAATGTAATGACACTAGACGACCTTGGATTTACTGAGAGAACGCCAGAACAGGAGGTGAGTAGCGTCAGAAGTTAATTAAGTACGGTCAAATAAAGTGTGTGTATTTCATTGTGCTTTCTAAATGTGAACTTTATTGTATTCATGAATTATATTAAAACTAAAAGAGCTTTGTGGTAATATTGGCCATCATTTATATCCAGAATGAACTCAATTTAAACAAGAGGACAAGCAACACAAGCTGTCAGAGCCAGATTCATTCACTGTAAATGTGTGTTGCCTTGTTAATGGCAGTATAAACGAGCCGCAAACGCAATGTTGAAATATTATTAAATGTTAAGTTGATGCAGTATATCTGATGACAAACTGTCGCTTATTTACACACCCACATTTGTCTCAGTTTGACAAACCCAAGTCCAGCAGTCTCTCTCAGCAGAGCTTCAGCTTGGTCTCCACCAACTCCTGACATTTTATTTAATTTCTTTCGTGCTGAGTAAGTTTTTCTTTCTTTATTGGGGAAATGGTTGAATCCCGGGAGCGACTCCATAGACTGATATGTTTGCTTTCTTCCTGTTGCCTGAACAGAAAGAAGTCAAACACAGCGTCCCTCCTCCTGGATCCCCCAACAGACATCCAGAGCGGCCGCAGTTGAAAGAGAAGAAAGAGGAGCGGCAGCAGGAGGAGGACGCGTTGGACTACCAAAGTGACTTTGAGAGCGTGACTGAGCCTGATCACAGCGTCAGCCAGGTTTCAGAGCACCTCCAAGGAGATGGAGATGAAGAGGAGGCGGTATCGGAGGTCAGAGAGGAGGCTTCACAATCAAACGTGTGCCGTCTGAGGACAGAAGACGATTACTCGAGCGCTCTCTCAGACACAAGTCGCTCCTGGACCTCAAAACCCAGATCGTCCAGATCCTCCGTATCACCTGGCAGCCGGACATCTCGCCAGTCAAGGAGGCATGCTTCAACGAGAAAGGTTTTAAAAGAAGCGGCAGTACAGACTCAGCCTGATCCTCTGGCTTACACATGGCCCGCCGGTCAGTCTGCCATACGTGGCATTTGCACATTTTAGACACTTGTAATCAGCACGACCACTGCAGCATTTTCTTCACAGTAGCGCAAGTCATCGGGATTAATTTGACAACACACGCATATGGAAATGTTATCTCTGGCTCTCCTCCATCTGCAGGTGTGGCGGCTTTGGGTCCTGGGGTGGACTTGACTTACCTGGATCCCACCCCGGTGGTTGCTCATACTCTCAGTGCAGAAATGGTGGAAGGTAAGGGACACAAAAAGGCCGACGGAAATGCATCATAAATACACAGAGAACGCTGGAGGGCTTTCTGAGGGAGCCTCTTTCAAGTGTATTATGTTGGTAGAAATGCAGAAATAAGTTATAAACCTGCACCTGGACCTAGGTGCTGACTATAATGGAGAGCATTAAGGTTTGTGCGGGGAGGGTGTTACATTTCAAGTGACTTGTACCTGACCACTGTGGTGGGGCCTTTTTCCGCTGATATTTGTTCAAAAATATTTTGATCGGTGGTCTCCACGAAGGCAGAAAAGCCGGTCGGATGACGCATTGGTTCTAAATGGAAATTTTTCAATATCCATTTCTTTGCTTTTTTTTCCGCCTGCTCTTTAAATTGCCCCGAGAGCGACACAGCTGGAGCGCCGGGACCAGCTTCCTATCAGCAGCAGTAGTTTGGCTGCCGGTCGGATCTATTTTTACTGCAAGCATGTCTGACAAGAAAACCCACTAATAATTTATTTAAACTGATATATTTCTAAAGGGAAAATGAGAAATTAAAACCTGATGAATAATAGAATGTGTATCCTGCGCTCGCCAACCATATTGATTTTCCAGACCCTGTGATAATTTCCGGTCAACATATTTAAAACATCAACGATACTCCAAGTGAGGAGCGAGAACTCAAATGTATACAAATAATGTTAAAAGTATGTGTATATGTGTGCGTCCATCTCTCAGCTCTCAGCACCTCCAACCCGGCTGTATTTGCACTCAATGAAATGCTGAAGCAGCAACTCGCCATGATGAAGTGGTTCATCGAAAGCAGGCGACACCTTCACTCCAGCCTGCTGCAGAGCCTCGGACCGCCAAACTACAGATACACCACGCTGGAGGACACCAAGGAGGTGAAGCACGACAACACAAACGCTACACGCTGGGGGATAGTCAGCCGGGAATAATCCTGAGCGGTTTTCCCGCAAAGTTTGTCTCATTGAAAGAACTGCCTGTTGCGTCTTTGTTTTCGCATCCTCGTTGGTTGAATGTCCAATTTGTGACGTCATCATATTCATCACTCTGAGGGATGAGACATTTAATGCGCACAGCTTTTCCTGACGGTGATGTGGTCAGTCAGTATCATGAGACAGAAGTCATTCTTTAGATTAATTCACATCATTACATTAAATGGTAATGTAGAGAAAAAAATGATCTAAATGTGGCTTGGAGAACCCTGTTGACAATATAATAATACAGTGTTTCATCTTTCCGCAGTACATCCGCAAGCACAGATCTCCCAAACTGAAAATGGAGGCCCTAGAAGAGGTTCTGCAGGAGATGAGAGACTAGCATCCTATCTGACCTTTGATGCTGAATGTCCCCAATAACTGAACAGCAGACATGCCATTTTTTTATTCAAATGTTTTATAAATAACAAAATCATATTTTTTCTAATGTGGAAGAATTTAAATCAAATGAAATAAAATGAACCAGATTTGAATGATTTTGACAATTTCACCTGGTTTACCTTGCAATCAGACGGGTAAGCCATTATCTTTGGTATTTTACTTGAGTGAGTCAGATTATATTTTTCTGGTCTACCGTTACTAAATGCAGTTTTAGACACAATACAAACAGTCAAAATATTGAAAAACAAAAGTCCAACCTGCATTGCAACACACTATTTATAGTTTAGGACACTACATGAGCTCCTTCATAAATAAGCAACTTGAAATAAAGACGCCTGCAAGTGAAGTAACAAAATGTTTATTTTAAAAATAACATGTACGTAGTATGCAGACAGTCATACCAGATTTTTCAGTCTTCATCACTAACGAAAACTTGAAATTCTAATGAAAAGAGCAGGTTTGGACATGATCTAAAGACAAACTCCAGGAACATGTATTACTGATGAGGAGTGGGGGGGTTTTGAAGGCACAAATTCAGGTTGCAGCGTGAGTCCTCAGTAGGGGTCGTTGAAAGGGTAGTGAGGATGTCCTGCATCCCTGGGAACTCGTTCTCCTTCCACCTGCAACATCCAAACCGAAAGTGAATGAGTCACTCTCTCGTGATGTGTTCATGTTCATCCGTTAAACCGGGCCTTCTTTAAATCAAGTCTGGTGCTTTCCCTCCTACACAATCGCTGCTTTCGCTTAACACCAAACTGCTTGAGAAGGGCTCGTCCACTGCGAGGCTTTCTGGGCCGATACTGACATTTTGTAATTCAAGTTACAAGAGGACTGTAAAGCATAAAGCCCACTCACTTGGATCATTGGTACGATGTAGCGCCAGCCTTTGTTCAGAGTCGTAATACTCTTCATTTCCTCCGCTTCAAGGGTGAATTCAAACACCTAGACAACACAGCAAGATAAACACACCTCCGTCTTTAAAAAAATAAAATACACTTGTTTGGAAATTAATGTCCCGACTGATGTTTGACTTCACCTGAATGTTCTCTTTAATACGCGACTCCGTCACACTCTTGGGGATCGTCACCACTCCTCGCTGTGCCTGCCACCTGCCAAACACAGAGCACTTGTGTTGAAATGCACTTCCAACGCCACAGCATTATTTGGAAAGGCGCACAGGCTTTCTGGTAGTTAGGCTACAACATGGAAAGAAATCCGCCATGTTCGCCATGTCAGCTTTCTCCATGCTGATTATACTGTGCGTCCCTGTTGGGTTTACGGCTCGTTGCATGAGCCCCAAGTGGCCAAAGGGTGTATTACAGCATGTTTACCTGTGTATTTCTGAACCAAAGCACCAATGTAATCTGTGTATTTAAACTGCTCCCTGCCTTGAATACAATAAATACTTTTACATATTAAACCTTGATGGCACAGCTATTTTTCTGCGTTGGTTGCCTACACTAACAATTATCAATCAGATCAAATCAGAATCATTTATTGCCAAGTAAGTTTACACTTACAACAAATTTGTTGTGACGGGAGGTGCAAAACATTTAACAAAGAAATGTTGACTGCGATATGGAATTGATACAAAAAGACACCTTTTAAAAACATAAATATTTGGCTGATGTTGATGTGAAACTGAAAATGTGGACACCAAAGAGCTGTTTAGTAAAGCAGATAGATGCGTAGGTGATCCCCAACATGTGACAACCTTTAACAGCAGCATTTAAGGTGGTTTTCAAAGACATCACATCTCTAAGATAAGCCTGTGTGTCAGTAGATCGTTACATACTGAGGCAAAATCTGATCCATTAAGTGAGGAGTAGAATCACCTCAGGATAATCTGAGCTGGAGACTTTTTATATTTCTCTGAGAGGGTGGCTATCACCGGCTCCTGAAGCAGGACGGGTTCATCTGGATGTTTCCATGCCCGGTCAGGAGAGCCCAGTGGGCTGTAGCCCGTCAGCACCAGGCCCCGGTCCCGACAGTGGGCCAGCAGCTCTACCTGGGCCAGGTACGGGTGGCTCTCTACCTGCCCAACCAAAACACAGAGAAACCAGTGTCATCTGCGGCTCTCGGAACTCCAACAGCAGGCGCTCACACTTAAAAATGAACTTTGTCATCGCCACAAACGCCCTGTACCTGCAGGACCGTGGGTTTGATGCTGGCGACGGCCAGGACATCGTCAATCTGCCGGCTGTTAAAGTTGGACAGGCCGATAGATCTGACGAGGCCCTTCTCCACCAGCTTCTCCATGGAAGCCCAGGTCAGCTTGTAGTCTATGTCGTCATACAGCAAGGTGCCGTCCTCCTTTTTGGGGAAGGGAGCATCTCCTTGTCTGGGAGATACAAAGTGAGAGCCACATTCCAAACTACTGAAAAAAAGTTTGGCTTCCCATTAATTTCCTGAAAAAAAACCCCACAAAAATCTGCCAGCTTGAAATAAAGATGCAGCAAGTTAATTAGCTCGTTATGCAGATAAAACAAAAGGGCATTATTAGATCTCAGGAAAGGTGGAGCTCACTGAAAGGCATATGGCCAGTGGATGAGGTAGAGGTCCAGGTACTCCAGCTTGAGGTCCTTCAGAGTCTTCAGGAGGGCCGGCTCCACGTCCTCTGGGTGATGCCGGTTGTTCCACAGCTTGGATGTGATGAACACATCCTCTCTTCTCAGGGCCTGGTTCACAGACGACTCACGTGAGGTCAGGTGCGACACACACATTGAGCTTATCATGTAAATCGGTGAAGCTGTTTTACCTTGCCAGGGCCGAAGCTCTCCTGTAGGCCTTCGCCAATCTCCACCTCGTTGCCATAAATGGCGGCACAGTCGATGTGGCGATATCCAGCCTCCAATGCCCAGATAACTGCTTGTTTCACCTGCGACGAGTGGCGAAACAGGACAACTGTTATGTATTTACAGTAGCATTAAATCAGGTTGTGGCCAACTGAGGGCAACAGAATGTACAACATTTACTTTTTATTACCATATTATAAAGTTTATGTCGCAAACATTGCCTATTTTTAATTAGCATTAATTTAGAGTAATGTGTCTTCCCGAATGAAAACACATAATTGCAGCTTTCATGTAGTGCAGATCTACTTCTGCAGTTGCATAGAAAATGAGGGGAATCTATGCGATGACGTTCATCTGCAAGAATAAATAATATTAAGAAGTATTTATCAAATGTTTTTTTGGGTAAGAGGATAGAAGTGCAGCCTCTACCTTTCCTGGCTCACTCTTCCACGTCCCCAGTCCGATTAGGGGCATCTTCCGCCCCGTGTTGAGAACTGCAAAGTCATTCATGCCTCTCACAAGCACCTTGAAAGGACGAGAAAGAGCGTGATTCAGTTAGTGAGAGAAATGCTTGGCTTACAGATGTTCAAAGCTTCAGGTACAAGAGTTGTAAATATCTCATTTGCCTCATAAAGCTATTAAGACTGCATTGAAACATTGAAATCTGTTGTTTTTTGGCTCTTTTATTTTAGTCAGCATCAACTGATTATATTTCCATCTCCAATGTGTTATGTTCTAATGCTTTTCTTTGCTGCATTTCTTTGAACAGAGATCCCCACATTTTGGATTGCATGTCAATTGATTTGCACTCCCCGTACTTTGACTAATGTGGAACATCCGTATCTCCAAACTGAAACGAAGACAATATGTTTCCTTTGATGTGAATCACAACTGCAGTGATGTGTGGCTCCACTGGAATGACAGACAGACAGACATCTTCCAGATCTTTTCTAAAATCCAGAAGTCTCGTCAGCTGATTTCCTGGAAAGTCACGCGCCACACCTCAGCGACTGACCGCGCGAGCTCAGCATTTGTGACACCTTCAGAACTTCAACGCTCGCGCATTAAAATGCGTTCGGGTTGTTGCGACATGTAGAAATGACACAACTGACGTCTGTTTATATATTAATAACTGGGCTGTCTTAGGGACTATGCCATATTATTGAGCAAGAAAACGAACCAAACTGCCCGTACAAACCAAGACAGCGCTTCAGCCCGTGATAATAAAAATGACAGCTAGCTAGTTTTAGCTTTCTCCTGAAACAGACACCCGCACGAGACGTGTCGTTACTACCCGCACGAGACGCGTCATCCGTTACGAGCCGCTCTCGTGTTTGGCTCCCTCAGCTCAGCCTCCCGCTCACCCGCCGACCCACTTACCCGCTGGCTGCCCAAGTCTGAACACAAGCGGCGGAGCGTCAGCAGCTGGAGGACCCGACATGTGAAGGACCGCATGAAGGGGTTTCAGCTCGGTGGCGCGCGTGACGTGACACGAGCTCTCCACCCTCACGTGGCACTCACCGTTTCAAGACGTCTAAACGCGCGGCTTCGAACAAGGACCGCTTCTCGTGGTCCCCCGAAGCAGGACAGGTACGCAGGAGGATTGTTTTGCTGCCAGACGTTCAAAAACACCACCTCATTTTTGTTGACGTTTCCCTTTCCGGGATGCCGAGTCTCCCGTTTCCGGTGAAAAGCACTTTCCAGACCGTATGAGGAGATGGCAGATAGCAGAGAAAGGGTTTTAACTGAATCTGGAGATGCTTGTGTTGGTGGAGCTGCTCTATGATAATAAAATAAAACCACATGGTTGTTAGTTCATCGACTACTAGAGATGAAACAGTCGCATGTCGAGGCAGAGCAAGTTTATTTGTAAAGCACTTTTACAACAACAGCATTCAAAGTGCTTTACATAACACCAATAAAAGCATCAAAAACACAATAAAAAAGAAAACAATATTTAAAAACAAGTAAGAACATTCAATATAACATTAAAAACAGTCAAGAAGCAAAACATAGAATATATATGTAGAATATATGTCAATACAAAACTTGAAATCTTGAAAGGACATTCTAGCAGAGTTATCAGTAATTAGATATTATATATGTGCTGAAGAACTTGTAAGTGTTTTGTTGTATAATACTGTTATTGTGTCTCACAAGGTTTTAATTTTTTATGCGTTGACATTGGACGGGTGGATTTATTTATGATGGAGAGGGTTTGTTTAGGTGTAAGGTTAAGGAGATGGTCAGGTGTAATAACCACTGTGTTATGGATATTTGTTTGATCTGTTATAGCACAAGTTTTTAAGTATGCACATTGCATTAGAGAATGCTTGATATCATACCGATCAATGCGAGCAACCAAAGTTGAAAGAAAAACATCTTGATGGTTTTGGTGTTGTGGCATAATATGCTACATAGCTAAGGTATTGTATATATGCACAATGTATATATGCACAATATATGCACAATGTGCATATATATATATATATATATATATATATATATATATATATATATATATATATATATATATATATATATATATATATATATATATATATATATATATAAAACAAAACAGTTTGATGGAAACAACATATTTTCTGAGCATCCTCGCCGCCAGGGGGCAGACGCAAACCTACAGGGAGGAACACGGACGGATGTAAGATTAATAACAACAACCTGAGTTCCAACTTGGGCAAAACTTGACTGCAGTCAAAACATTTTTGTTTTGTTTTTTCAATTTTATTTGTATGTTATTAGCTACAAATTCCGTATTATGAGGGGGACGTGTTCCTGCGTGTCGTGGACGTGGTTTGTGCTGAAACTTAACGGCTAGTTTAGTCTCTCCAGTCGTGGCAGCTACGTGAGCTAACTTTTTATCAGACGAGCGTGACTTCCTTTTGACGCGCTCAGTACCATACGGGTGTCATACTATGCCCGGTTACTGGTGGCACAGGGCTCCGGGTGTAGCAGGACTGTCTGTAAGCTGTCGCTGACACGTCCTGGTAGTTTGTATGTGGCGCTGAAGAAGCCCCGGTTAGCTCGCAATGCTTCTGCAGCCGCTCCCACCTTTCAACTAGCTGGCTCCTCTCCTCCTTCATCTCTCCTCTCCGTCGTCTCCCGTTGCCTGATGGCTCACTGCGGCTCCTCCGAGGCGAGTGCGGAGGCCCAGGCGCCGCGTCCCGACGGCAACAAGCCGTCACCGGGCAGCGTGGACCAGAGCATGAAGCCGGTGCTGTTCGAGATCTTCGGTGAGATCTGGACCGTCCAGTCCCGCCTCGGCCAGGGAGTGTCAGCCTCGGTGTACCGGGTCAGCTCGGGCAGGGCCACCGCCACAGCCGCCGTCAAGGAGTTTCAGGCCGACACGCAGGGAGGAGATTACGGGTACCACAAGGAGAGGTCCGTGCTGGAGGACATCCAGGGACATAAAAACATAGGTAACAATATGGGTTTACTATGTTATTATAAAAACCAAAACGCTGACATGGAAAATAAATGTAATTTCTTATTTTTAGCTTACATATAAACAGTTTTGATGGCAGAGTCTTTCAAACCCTTATTTGTCGTTGGTGTCTTTTACAAAGAGCTAGTGCCAAATTTGATTTAAAAATCTCTCAATTTAATAAGAACTCACTTGTCATCTGTGGTATGCACGTGGGAGAATATTCTGTCAGACCATTTACAAATAGTTGTAGTCTGTTTTTTAATTTTGCATATGATAACCCACGAAACATGATCTGGTTCCAGTAAAACATCAGGCTTTTACATTTGTTAGTGTTCTGCAAAAATAATTATGGCTAACCGCTCTGTAAACTTGCAATATCCTGTAGTTAATGGTATTGCCTTGTAGGAGGATTGTATTTTCTTAGACGTGATATCATTTCTCTAGTACAGGCCTTGCTGTTTGTAATGAGTCTTTTTTCTGCCAGTGACGCTGTACGGGGTGTTCACCAACCACAGCTGCATGGGTGTTGCCACTCGCTGTCTTCTGTTGGAGCTCTTGGATGTCAGCGTGTCCGATCTGTTGGTGAGAAGCAGCATTGATACTCAGAGTGCGAGGTAATTCATGTTCCCGCTTCCAAATAAGAAAAGAAAATACATGAGAGGTGTCTTGGTCTGCAGGTTGTTTCTGTTTTATTTGCTCGGGTTTCATTCTCTAGTGCCGCCCCAGGACAATAAAGTTCATGGAATGCTCTGTGCTTCTCAAAGCATACAATGTACTCAATGGTGATGGTGAAATGAAGTAATGACACACTGTGTAATAACCTGCACCGCAATATTTTTAATTACATTTACAACTAGGTAAAATGTATTCCAAATTCATGCAATAGGTTCTCCCTTCATGAAGGTTATAATGTCCAGTGTTTTGTTAAAAAGTGCCGTTTGTATTGCATTAGACAGACGGATACATAACTTCACAATTTTAACAATTACTGCCATCAAAAAATACCTTTTTACGTTGTAGTATTACCAAACATAAAAAACGCTTTTGTGGTTCTTGTCCATCTTATCCATCACATAACCAGCTATAACCTCGATCACTTCCCTCGCAGTGACAGCCAAAAGCCGCTCCTGTTCCAGACCGCTCCTGTTCCAGACCGCTCCTGTTCTCCTCCTTGATTAGCTTTGCCTCCCACCAGTGTTGTAAAGCTGTCCATGTGCGGGTGTTCCTTCAAATTTTAAGTGGAGTTCTCTGCAGCTGTCAGACGCCAATTCCCTGGACACAATTTATATTTCACTGTGATGTTCTCGAAACGGATTGCTCGTTTGAAAACCAAACTAAATATCCGATTACTTCAATTTGAAAGGAATGTGTTATGATACATTGTGTATATGTGTATATATGATTCTTACATTAAAAACACAATTACAAGCTACCGCGTTACCTCTAACTCTGGGTATGATACATGCTGCTTGTTGCCTTCACAAATGAAAGATTATTGAAAATGCAATAATAATAATGAATGATGGTGAGTGCAGTCACTGTTAAGACTTCATATATTTAGGAGGTTTTGAGCTTTGTTTAACGTCACGCTATGATATTTGTTAGCAGACCCCAGCAGGGCCACTCCATGTGGCTTATCCAGCACTGTGCCAGAGACCTCCTGGAGGCTCTCTCCTTCCTCCACAGGGAAGGGTACGTCCACGCCGACCTCAAGCCACGCAACATCCTCTGGAGTGCCGACGACGAGTGCTTCAAGCTCATCGACTTCGGCCTCAGTTTCAAAGAGGGGAACCAGGTGGGCGTGACGAGGGATTTGAAGTTCAGTAAAAGTGTAGTCGAGTGTTGCAGTTCTAACTCGCTCGCTGCCTCCCCTCCCCCAGGATGTCAAGTACATCCAGACAGACGGGTATCGCGCTCCAGAGGCCGAGCTGCAGAACCGCCTCGCTCAGGCCGGCGTGGAGATGGACGGGAACTCGGGCTGCACGGCCGGTGTGGACATGTGGAGCCTGGGCATCATCCTGCTGGAGATGTTCTCAGGAATCAAACTCAAAGACACCGTCCGCTCGCAGAAGTGGAAGGTAAGACAAAGCTCTGCTCATGATGGATTGACAATTCTTTTTCTTCGTTTTTACTGAAATCAGACAGACGCTCTCAAAATGTTAAAAATGTACTTAAAAATGTTGCGTTGCAGCATTAAAAGTTGACTGAACAAGATCCAATTGTCTTTAGAAACATTTAATTGTCGTGTAGATTTGATAAAGAATAATCAATTTGAAAAAATTGGCAAACTTGTGATGTCATAAAAATAAATGTTGATGCTGTTTTTGAGTATATTTAGAATATTAAACTAACTTGTCGCATATTTGAACATAAAGTAACAGGGAAAAATGAAACCAGAAAACGTTGACACTATTGGACTTAATCAAACAAATAAATGACATTTGTAGAATCAACTGTTCAGTCAGGAAAAGTCTGAAGCAGAACCTTGGTTGCAAAAGAAAAACAAATGTTTTCCTCTCATTTTAGGATAGCAGTGCCGCCATTATTGACCATCTTTTTTCCAGCAACAGTGTGGCGTGCCCTCCCATCCCTGTCTATCACCTTAGAGACCTTATCAAAAGGTAAGTTCTTACACATAAAGCTTTTAATTGAGACTGCTTGGATACGACTGCGATGCTACTTACTGTATCATGTGTTGTGTTGAGGAATATTGTCTCGTATACCAAAAGTCATTTTGGTACTTTGTGTGTGCAGCATGCTTCTCAATGACTCAAAGCAAAGATGCACCGCTGAAACCGCCCTGTTGAGCCCATTCTTCAGTATTCCCTTCGGTAAGTGTCAATATTTGAGACGTCCTCCAAGATCAACAAATCTATGAGTGTGCCACATTCACCATGAAGACATTCCGGATACGGGAGCTGCCATCTTGAGATTTTGACAGAGAGATAGAGTCTGTGCAGTAGTGATGCGGGTGCTGGAGATGAATTGTCGAGGTCACACCCGCCTGAGCCAATCGTGAGCAAATCACGCACACAGCTCCTGAGTGTGAGCCACTTAGCTGCTACGTTAGCTTCACAATAGTTGTTTATTAATAGTCAATCTGTCGGGGTTTATTACTTATACCGCAGCAAGCCACAAGAGAGCAATGGAGATGTTTTGACTTTGATGTCATCCGTCTTTATATCAAGTCTAAGGTGTGTATGCGTGTGTGTGCGTGTGTGTGTGTGTGTGTGTGTCAGCTCCTCACATTGAGGACCTGGTTCTGCTGCCCACTCCTGTCCTGCGTCTGCTCAACCTGATTGATGACAGCCATCTGCACAACGAGGAGGAGTATGATGGTACAACACTCTGTCTTTACATGTGACATTACTTAGGGCATTTTTAAGGTATTTTCCTGTTTCTTTCCAGAGCAATGGAGGTAAAAGTAAGTCAAAATGTTTGTCATTATTTCTCCCAGACATCCTGGAGGACATGAAAGAGGAGTGCCAGAAGTATGGCTCGGTGGTTTCTCTGCTCATCCCCAAGGAGAACCCGGGGAAAGGACAGGTTAGACTGTTGTTTAGTGAACAAAAATGTGAACAGTTATAGGACATTCTCAGAGTAAGAAACAACATTTATACTTTATTGTAATCATAGAGACCCTCAGCTGGGTTTAAGATGAGGTCATGAGGTGGTAGCACACCAAACGTTATGAAGGCTCATCATTGTGCTAAAAAGCAAAAGGAGGCAATATTGTCTTTATTATATGTTTTAAAGTCGGGTAGAATATAAAGAAACAGATGATTTTAGCAGTTTTATTCTGTACAATTACCCTTGCTTCACCGATATTGTCCACTGGGTGCAGCAGCACCGTACTCCTTTCTGGTGCTGAAGACGATCCAGTTGGATTGTATGTCAATGCTTATGTTTAACAACAATTAGCTTGAAATGGATCTTATTGGCACATTTCATTTGTCAGCAATGTTGTCTCTTTTTCTTGTTTGTAGCCGGTGAGAAGAAAAAGTAAGAGGTATCCGTTGTCTCGTGTGAATGGGCCAACGAGTTCTAGTTGACTTATTTATTTATTTGAAAAAAGTGCCACCTCCGAATCCTTTTCAGCGGACTTTGAGCCGCAATGAAAGTCGTAACGAGGGACACTGCATCCAGTGGACATCCAGGGTTATGCACACATGACGTCACTCACGCACTAATCCATCACTATGTCCTGTGTGTGGCCATCAGGTGTTTGTAGAGTACGCCAATTCCAGCGACTCCAAAGAGGCTCAGAGGCTGCTGACGGGCCGCACCTTTGACGGGAAGTTTGTTGTGGCCACCTTCTACCCTCTCAGCGCCTACAAGAGAGGGTACTTGTACCAGACTGTGCAGTGAAGTCCTCAAGCTCAGTTTACACATCTGCCCTTGTTTGCATGAAAGAACACAACCGTATACCACAGAGTCCATCTTCTCCTTCCTTTTGGGGTTAAGCCTTATGCATGTCATTCATGTGGTTTTTCTACCGTGAACCTGTGTTTCTTGCAGGGTCTAAATTGAACTCAGCCGCCATTTCTGCTTCCTCCAGTTTACTCCACTCTCTGGTCTGGGCACAGTGCCGCCTGTTCTAGCTTCCATTTCCCTCTCATTCGTTCATTCATAAAAAAAAGACCACACTGAAATAATGAATAATTGACAATAATAAGGACGAGTGAAATCTGATCTGGATGGATAGAGCAAAAGCCTTTATAAAATAAAGCCTGTAGAAAACGTCTCTGTAGAAAATGTTCGAGAGAGACGTAGTATTTGATGAGAGACATGTAGCAGGACGACACCGACTGCCCATTAGAATGTCTGGGAGTTTTTTCTCTTTACAAAAACATCTTGTGAATTGAATTGCAATGATCTTGTTATCGTTTGTTTCGCTGAACATTTAAACTGAGGTGACGGAGTGGTACAATCCTGATGGAAGTTTTTGCAGTCTATCCATTGCTTTCTTCAAATCCTGCACATAGTGACTGTGTAGCACTATGCAACGTGAAGAGATCATATGCAGTGACTATTGTACTGTGAGTGGGCCGATAAAGTGCAATGTTGAAATCTTACAACTGACACTTTCTAATATTTCATTCAGCCTGCTCCTGACCCACTGGATTAACGGGAGGTACCGCCAGCCCTCTTGGGAAATACATCGTTTCCCCGAAATGCAGGACATGCATTCGTTTTGTACTTCTGTCAGTTTACGAGAAATGTAGCCAGCTGCATGACAGAGTATGATTATATAATGTTAGGTTGTATGATTATATCAGGGCAGGAGGACAGTTTTGTATAGAAGCATAATTATGTCGTGTAGCAGCGACAGAGAGTTGGCGAGCTTGGTATTTTTTGCGGTGGAAAGCACTTAAAGTTGAACCAGAAACCAGAAAGTTTTGTTCTCTTGGTTCCACCTTTTGATACTAGTTGATATCTATCTATCTATATATCTATCTATCTATCTATCTTGTATCCATCAAGCCCACTGTGTCACACTGAAACCTCAGATGATTTTATACATTCAAGCTAGCTAGCTAACCACAACGCTGCTATACCACCAGGTTGTGCTCCACTTGCACGCGTCTACTCCTCGAGTAGCCGCGCTGCAGAGGGCCGAGAGCATAATTCCCATCGAGCAGGCAGTCATCTCTGTAGGCTTCTTCACAAAAATGCCGCCAGTCGTTTTCCATTGCATTCTTGTCAAAGCCAGACAAAGTGGTCTTTACTGAAGAGCAGCCGCTCAAACTACAAGTGACAGTGTTTTGCTAATGCTCGTATTAGCTGCAGGAAGTGCTACACTGTTGCTATTAGCTAAATGCTAAACAACTAAATAGCATCAGCTGCTGCTTTGCATTTTGCAGTACTGTTTAGCATTTAGCAAACAGGCAAAATCAATGTCGCACAAGTAGAGATGTCATGAATTGACACTAATAATAATTATTATAAAACGTATTTATTAGCACCTTTACGAACAGGGTTTACAAAGTGATTTAACAGACACAAGCAAAGCAAAATGAAGGTACAAGGTAATAGAACAACAGAAGGCCAAACAACACGCAAGACAAAATTGAGGTCAAATTTAAACACAGGAAAAACTGCACGTCAGATGAAACTAATACAATAAATACAAATACCAGGGAAATGCAATAGGAGCAAAGAAAACATCAAAATAAACAAATGGAAAAAAGTTAAAAGATGAGCAAGGCTTTGTGTTATTGCTGAGTGTTGCAACTTTTCATTGGTAAGCAAACAAACAAATTTCTCCTCTAAAACGTCCATCGTCTCGCTTTATAGTCAGTGTGTTAGAACTGCAGCTGCTTCATGTTGCTGGGCACAAATCAGGATGAAGCTCTGCTCTGTCTGTTTGGATAATGTGATTAGAGTATGTGGGAGAAACTTCCTGTTCTATAAGATATTTAAAGCTTAATGACGTGTATAAATCTTCCTCTTTCTGAGACCTATTTTCTATAAAAATATTGTGTTTTTGCTTCCCCTCAAAGAAAATATATTTAAACTCTCTAATAGAAAAACAGAGTTGTGGGGGTAAAGCATCTCAAGTACTACAAAAAAACAACATATTTTTCTACCACCTTTTATGTGTATGTGCCTGAAATTTCCCACTCGAGACTGTCGTCACTGACCTAAAAACCTTGATTTGAAACTCCAACCACTAGAGAGCACTTTTGAATCAGAGCTCTGTGGTACGCCAGCCAGACGGCGACTGTTGTCCGTGACTTGTAACCATCCAAATGACATTACCAAGGTAAAAACACATTTTCCTCCACAATTTAGTCTTCAGCACTCGTCCCAGAGTTTGTCACCGACCTGGTGAAGAACACTGATCTTTGATAATGTGATAAGATATTCCTTTTATTGCATTTTGAAGTTTGATTTTCATTTATGACATCATTAGCTCCATTATTATCTTCTCTGTGTGTGTGTTTTCTGCTGCTCACCTCTGACAAACACATCGTAGTTTTTTGTCGCAGTGCTGCCGTATGTTTACTGACTAACACCACGGGTTTACTTTATGTTATCAAATGAGTAGTACGGTCCTTAATCCCCGCGCCGTGTAGAGATTCTGGCAGTTGTTTGTTGTCACTGTGTGAGTTTGGACTTGAACAGGTAGAGGAGCTGTGACAGTGAGTTTGTGTAGAAAACTGATCTCAGTCCTGCCTGCATGGTTTCTGGGGTTGTCTCGTTACTCGTTACTAAGAGCTTGCGACCCTTTTTGAAAAGAGAACCACGACGGCTAATAACGCGGAGGAGCACAGATGTTCTCTGTTATGCAACGGACTTTATTGACATGATTCCACTATTTGAAGCCACACTGTCCTCTTTAAACAGTGCACTGCAGCAGGATCAGTTTATAACCAGTTCAGCCACCTCTGGCATCACATACTGGAGGACGCTACTGATTCTACTGAGTCAGGTGACGGTACATGCGTGAGGTGTGTGTTAATGTTAACGGTGGGCTATTAGTTGTATATGGCTTTTGGGGTTTTAATATTTATGTCGGGGGGGGGAAAAAAAAGGCAAAGCAGGTTTCTCCATTGATTGCTGCACTTTATAATAATGTGACTGCCTTTCTAACCGAATAAGGATGTAGACGGCGATGCAGGCGTTCCATTGCTGCTCTGGCTTCGGTCAGCTCGGCTGTGGCTCGTTGAGCATTTAATAGAACAAGAAATTGTGTCTGCAAGTTGCTTCCTTTATTTCATTTAAATATATTTCGTGGTGACCGCTGATATACGAGCATATTTCAGTGTAGTCCTGATGCTCTAGCATATAAAAAAGCAGCTGTTTTTGCGTTTGTTATCACAATGCTTAGCTTTTATGTGTGTGTGTGTGTGTGAATTTTATGATTTGGGAATCTATCTCTTTTTATGAAATTATATCATTATGAAATGAGTTCTCCACTCTGAGTGTGTGTGCTATGCAGGTGTGCTCCCTACTAATGTGATATTGGACTAACACTGTGTGCACTCTTACACTTCACCATGAAAGGGGTGAACACTCGGGCCTGACCTGGTTTCAACATTTAAGGCAAGCAGCTTTGTGAGATTATCAGACCTGTTTTCTAATCATTGGGGACAATATGCAAGCTAAGGCTCGATTATTCAGTTACTTCTTTATTTGTATTAAAGACTAGAATAGATTGTCGCCTTGAAACATTCTGATCTGCTTTTCAAATTGAACTGGAAACTTCACAAGGATGCAGACTGAGAGACGTGCGCCGCGATTTGCGTGACAAATCAAAGGCCTTCTTTGAATCATATCTCAAATCTTAAAGCCCATCCCAACTAAAGTCCCTAAATCCAATTATGAATCATAGAAAAGAGATGCTCCTTTCTTGAGAGAGGTAATTTTGCACATTTTACTTCATTTTCAATGTTATTCAGCAAACAGAAACTGCAGAGAGATACTTTGTAATACGTTTAGCAGTAAATATTTGCCAAATTTCCAAAAAAGGAGTTTCAGTCCAGTTAACTTACTTTGTCATCACAAAATTTCCCTTTCTGTTTGCGCTGCATTATCATGAGGGCGAGACGCCGCAGCTGTCTCAGCTCTGAAGACCTCGGATGTCTGAAATAAAACAATCGATTGATGACTAAGAAATCTTATTTTATCAGTTAACTAAATGTTGCAGTGCTAATAAAGTTATTAGTTGTCATTAATATCAGAATAACACACACAAAAAAAATTGGCACAAGACTGTTTCCATGAATGTTATTGTGAGTGAATACGATATGCTAAAAAAAAAGATCATAGCTTCAACTATGTTGGTGCTCAAACTCCCTTGTTAATATCACACTCCAGCAGATTCATAGCATCTCTAAAGAGGCCTGCTGGCTCAGCACTGCTTTATACACGCCAGTTTCTGTGTGGAAAATGCCGTTAGTCCTGCTCAGAGCTGTGTGTGTGTGTGTGTGTGTGTGTGTGTGTGTGTGTGTGTGTGTGTGTGTGTGTAGTGTGGTAGACAGCAGCACTGATTACGAGCCCACAGTGTTGTCCGCCGAGCTCTGTCACACCTGTTGGGGGCAAAACCCCCGCGCTAATGTTGTTGTTGTCTTTCCCGTTGCCGCTGCATTACAGGATGTCTCGATGGTGAAGTCTTATCTTTTCAAACACTCACTTGTCTCTTTTTGGGGTTTGCCGATGAGAAGCTTTGAATCTGTTTATCTCTTGTCATCGAAGAAGATTTTTTTGTATTTATCTTTTTGTCTTCGCAGCTCAGAGGGGTTTCTTTGTGCACTGACAGACGGTCAGGGTCGCGCTTTATTTTCATTGCGCCTGACCTCTAGGCCAGACTTTGATACGCTCTCAGCACATTTGTGCATTGCTGTGTGTGTGTGTGTGTGTGTGTGTGTGTGTGTGTGTGTGTGTGTGTGTGTGTGTGTGTGTGTGGAGGATGAAGTTGCGGGATTTGGTTGGAGGCAGTGTTTATGAGTCAGTCTGAGGCGGATATGCAACAATGTGTCAGTCTCATTTTGTTTTCCACCAGTGTGTTTGTGTGTGTGTTATAGCTGAAGTGCTGTATGCCTTTTTGCTTGCAATCTCAATTTTGAAATCACGAGGACAAATGTGAATACGAGTGAGTAAGTGCATGTATGCAAGAGTGCAGCCAGCTATTTATACTGTGACGTCTATATTATCCATTCCTGTTAACAAAGCACACATTATTTAAGGCTGGTCTCTACTGCACACAACGTAAAAACAATGAAAAAAGACAACAATTAATCAAGCGCTGCACCACTTTACAACTCGAGGTTTCAACCGTTGGTCAATAATAATAATAATCGCTCTACAACTCGTCATCTGTGAGCCCTCCTTCATGTGATATTTTCTAAATTAAAAACTATTAATTAATTGTATTTCCCAGGGCGATACAAGCAGCTGTCAAAAATAGAATAAAAAAGCTCTGGAGAACTGGGATGTGCAGAATTGGGTAATATTTCTCTGCGGCTTTGGCTCAAAGAATAACCTCCTCCGCATTACACATTGTTCTTGGTCCGTTGTTATTGTACAAATATGAATTAGTACACTTTGAAATGTCATTAAATAACTCGGAACAATGATTCAAACCCACGTCCGACCTTATTGCTATCAGCTAACGGAAACCAAAACGACTCAATGAGGAGGGAGACACTCTTCACCACAGTTGTTGCCTTTTTTTTGGGGTGAGGTTTTTCTTTTTCTTTGTACGAGTTTGGTGGAGAGGTCGTTTTGACACGAGAGGAGAGTCCAGAGGACAGTGCGACATTTAAAGAAGTGTGATAGTAGAGTTGTCCAAATACATTCTCATGATTCTCCTCAATAAAGCATTAAAATATACAGAGTTCATGTTCATTTCAAAGTGGACTGACGCACAATCTGAGACGCAAGACACGTGTAACCTGTTTGAAGCGGTGTGAGGTCGCCCGTGCTTTACTGCCTTCAGAGGCATGGCCCTCGTGCTGATGTCTGAGTATCTCATAATAAAAATGGTGATTGACTTGAACTGATGTTGGTCTGTTTTTGTCTCAATAAGTGACTGAAAGAATAGCAGGTGTATTCTTATTAAGGTCGAGTCAAATAGGTGACATACTGCATGTTCATATCAAAGGTCTTATTCTGTCTCAGCAGCAGTTTTGCAATTCATTGAAATTCTACAACATCTATTCTTATTTATCTTTTATTTCCAAAAATGTTCAATTGCCCAATTTTGAAAAAAAAAAGAAATCTTTATCTCCGGAGACCCTGGCGATAAAATCATCATTCAACAATCCTCTAACGTGCTCGTGCTCTTCTGCTGCTTCCTTCCTTTGGCTCGGATCAACATGGCGTCGTGAAAACGGATGTCAAGTCTTTTGTCTGCGGCTCCTGGAATAAAAATGGAGACATGTTTTGAACGCGCCTTTCAAGAACGAGACCGTTCGCACATGAGGCACGGTAAGGTACCGCTGTGACACTCACTTCCATGAACCCAGGCATGTCCTGTATGATCACCGCCTCGTCGCTCTCCCGCCGTCTCCTCTGCCCCCAGGCCTTCTTTGCGATCACCATAGATGCCACCAGCACGGCCATCGCTGCCACGGTCCCCACCACGGCCGTGAGCGCCGTGGCGTTTCCTGCATCGCCCCGCGCAGCACCTTGGTCCGCGGCCTTCGCCAGACCGGCCTCGGCTCGCACTGCGGGCCGGACGAGCGGCTGAGGCGCCAGCAGGTGAGAAATATCTGAGGACAAGCAGACGAGAAGCCGTGACCTTTCAGGGACGGGTCGACCTCCGCTGTCGTCCCGTCTGAATGACCCCCCGCACCTTCCAGACTGAAGAGGAAGAAGGCGTCGCCTCCTTTGATGAAGTTTCTGCTCTTGAGTCTGCTGTGGGTGAGGAAGGAGCTCGTCCCGGTGCCCGGGCCCCGGTAGTAGGAGCTGCCGTCGGACGCGGTCACTTTGGAGCCCACCTTCCTGGGATCGTCCCAGTAGTACTCCGTGCCTGGAGGGGATCGGCGGGTGAGTCTCAGTTTGACAAACAAAGAACAGAACGAGTCTCTCGCCAAGCTCTCCGCCCCTCTCTCACCGTCGGACGACATCTTGTCGGGGTCGGTGGTGACCATCCGGTGCATGTTCATCTGCTGCCGGACGTCAGAGTGCTGGTCCATCAGGGCCATCGTCGCCTGCTGCCACGGACACGGCCACTTGAGTCTGTGGTCGTTGGGGCCGGAGGTCAGGTAGAAGTAGGTGGCCAGGTATCCTGGACGGTCGCTTCTTCCGTTGATGTACACGCCCACCTACAGATCACAGAGCGGAACCAAGTATGCCGATCGTCCAATCCGAGCTCGGCGATTTCGTCACGGTTTGAGAGAACCGGGTGTTGAAAAGGCGTTTGTTTACCTGGAAGGAGTAACCGGCCGGGGACAGAAAGCGAGGGCTGTACAGCTTCTCCCCTACTGGTGTGGTGGCCAGCAGGCCGGTGATGTTGCGGATGTGCCAGATGTGCTGAGGGCACCGCGTGGACGACAGGTTTATGTCGTCCAGAGAGAAACCTCCTGTCGACGGGCCCTTTCCCTTCACGCCCTCAAAAACCACACGGGCCTTCCGGGTCACATTCAGATTGATGTTATGCAGTTCCCAGGAGCCCGTGACGCCTCCTGTGAAGAGAACGGATAGAATAGGCATCAAACACAATTGATGAGGTGAGTTTTTGTTTTTCCCGCTTCTTACAAATCGTTCCCAGTTGCAAACGTGCCTATCCCACATACAGGCGGGTTTGTAGTGTATAATATAATGTTTTTAACTTGTGTACCTGAAATACTCTTGAAGAGCTTGAGCCTCCCGTTGGGGTCGACCTCGTCGTGCTCTCTCACCCAGACGTTGAGGACGTCGTCGGCCGCGCCGCTGTTGTGGAGGAAGAACTGCAGACACTGGGCTCCGGGTTTGGGGTAAAGCCAACGACTCTCCAGGAGCGCACGGGCGGCAGGTGCAGCAGAGGCGGTGCTGAAGTGCATGAAGTAGCCTTTTCCTGGGAGCCGGAGGACACAATAGTGGGTAATGTCGTCACATTTGTCGATCCAGTGGGCTCAAAGTCTCCACCAGGTCGCACGGCCTGGACTACGAGGGACTTAAACTGTATTATCCGCCATACGGACGGAGAGTTTTTTTAGCTTAGTCGGAGCAGCTAACCCAAATTACGTCTATTTCCAATAAATCACTTATGATTAGATTTTAATCTTTAAACAACAATCAATGCGTTTTTACTGCCAGTCTGCACTTTGCACGTTATGTTATAAATCACTTAAAGGCACCTTTGTTTTTAAATATCTTCAGACACTAACCACCAAGGCCAGCTATCTTTGAGGCTCGATGACCTGATAAAGTTTAATAACTGCTAACTGGACAACAACACAGTGAGTGTATAATATATTATTATATTGTAAACACGTCATCCGCTTTTTTCGACGTTTCACCTTGCACAAAGTTCAGCACCTCCACATGTATTCGTTTTGATTGACGCTCACCTTCACATCGTCCCATGTGGGAGAAGTCGGTCTGGGGGCCTCCGCTGGCAGAACTGCGTTGTTCCCACTTTGCCTCTCCGGGGCCCTGAATCATCCCACAAATGTTCTCCAGCTCAAAGTCACAGCTGTCCACAAAGGTAGAAGACTTGGCTGTGGAGAGGAAACGGTGAGGTCACACTTCAGCACAGGAGACTTTCATTACCATCCCTGTCCTCTTCCACTAAAATATACGTCTTGACTCGTAGTAAAAACCTTACATTGTGGATTCAAGCTCTTTTGGAGTTTTATTATCTGAGAAATATGAAATTAACCCCGGACAGGATTGTGTGAAGTACATCTGTGCGGTTCACATTTGAGCAAAATGGATAATAAACTGAATCATCATAACTACTGCTGTCATTGCGATGGAAACCTTCATTGTATTTCAGCTAAAAGCAACAAAGGTATGTCATTTTCTTCACGGTAATGAACGCCAAACTCCATTTCACTTCATCAGTTTCATCATCATCGGAACAGAATTAAAGAAACCGTTCAACTGTCAACTAACTCGAGCCAAACCATATTCCTTACATTTGTTGAAATTGCTTTCAGGTGCCGTGACAGCAAAGTTATACCAGCTGTCATTCAGCCTGTCAATCTCTTTCCCAGCAGTGAAGGAGGGAGGTGAGGACCGTTTGCCAGAATACACATTATCCAAATGAAACGCATCAACTCATTCTCATTCGCAGCCGTCACATGCTGAAGCGCTGTCAGGTCTTTTTTCTCCACTAACACTGGGTCGTCACAGTAAACACGTGGTTAACAAAACAACCTAGTTAGGAAAAACATCATGGTTTGGCTTGAAATACATCTGTAAACTAAGCAAAATGTAAGCAACGTAAGAAAAAGTATAGAAACACGTCATTAAAGTAACGTCCCAATTATTCAACAACCGTTTGGTGTCCTGGTTGAAAGTCCTGTGTTTGCTTCCGTCTTTCTTTTTTCTATCTTTTTGTAATATTCAGTTAACCTAATAATCTCCTCGTATTGTTCTTGTCCCCGCACCATCTGACCAAGGGCCACGACTGAAGATGAAATAATCTAGACTTTTACAAGAATAATAGTCCTCCAGAGGAAGTAGTAGATGCCAGACTTTTCCCTGAAGGAATGTACATTCTCACGAGTGCACCAGCCTCAATTATTATTGGATGCAAACTTCTTATGTCCAGAGTGTTTTTATCGGGACACCTTTGGTCAAACATGTTATCACACATCCAGCTTTTTTTAGCCCTCCATAAAAGGAGCGATAAAGGCAACGCGATAATACGTGGTGCTCTAACAGTCCGCTTTGATAACCGAGGGCTGATATTGAAGGCACAGAGCAGAAGTGGCACCACACAAATATGGTTGCATCATCAATTAATAGAAGAGAAAAGAGCTGGCGAGCTTGAATGGTTAATAGAACGAAGCACACTAAACACTATAAGGATGATGAATTCCAGATTACTGCCATGCATTATCAATTTGATTAGCATCATTTTATGCCAAATAAACTCTGACCTTTCTTATAACTGCAAGGTTATAATGGGACAAAAATCGTAAATGTTTTACAGGGAGATGTTATTTATTGATCGTTCGAGCCCTCGGTCAGGCTTCACGTCTCAGTGTGTGAGAGGACTCACTGCATTTGTAGAGGTGGTTGAGCTTGGCGAGGTCACTGTCGCTGAAGCCCATCCTCTGCCCGATCACGTCCATGAAGTGTGGGATCTTGGTGACGATGGTGGGCTCGGTGGCGATGTTGAAGGACGTCTTGCTGTAGTGCATCACCGAGCCGTAGTCGTAGGCCACGCCGAGAGCGCTGGACACCGAGTCGTCGTACGTTTTGAAGTTGTGCTCTTTACCTGAGGAAGGGCACAACGAGAGCTCGGCTCTGTGTTCTGAGAACAGCAGGAGGAAGCGGTTCCTGTGAAGCTACGACGCGAGTGCGTTGAGCCGGAGGTCAAGGTGTCGTTACCGGGTTCAATGCGATCCCACATGATGTTGACGTAATCGTCCCGGTCGGCTCTGGACTGCTCATGCCAGAAGCCCAGAGCGTGCAGGAACTCGTGCTCTACGGTTCCCAGGCGGTCACAGTTTCTACCGATGGACAGCCGCTGCTTGCCCACATGCTGGTTGCCCACAGAGGAGAAGCACCTACAGAGAAGGGAAAGCGAGGTGCTGTTTTTACTGTGGTCTAAACAAAAATGTAATCCCCAGAGAGACGTGCGCATAACTAATAGCACATCATATTGACATTAATAATGGACTTTGACGAGGTTCCTTAAAGAAGTAATATCACATGTTTGGGGCCATTTGGGGGACAGTAGATCAAACTGTGAACTGTACGTTTTTGAAACGGCTCAAGTTTTGTGCATAAGAAAAGAAGAAAAAAAAAGCATAAATTCATGCAGCTTCAAACTCTTGATGAGGATGCCGTGTTTGTGGACGCTTGTGCCAGGACACGTTAACTAAAGGCCGCCGTAGTTTCTTTCGACAAGACAAGTTTATGTGAACAAAACGCAGCGCTCACCCGCTCCCTTTGTACACTGAGATGTAGTTCTGCTCTCCTTTCCACGGTGTGAAGTCAATGCACGTCTTCAGTCTGTACTGGTCGAATGCCTTCAGGATCACTCCCTTTGCATTCATATCTACATGTTACACACGCGTAAGACAAAGAAGCAGCGTTATGTGACGCAGATCCATGACAGCATGGCAGCGGACTGTGCGCGTTTCCTACCCAGACTGTCCTCCAGGTAGTAGGGAATGGTGGTTGGCCACCGATACTTGTCTCCTATGATGGAGTTCCTGCTGAACGTCTGATGGGAGTGGAGAAAACCAAAAAGGGGGCGATGGATCATAAAGAGACAAAAGTTCAGACTTAAGCAGACTCACTTCAGCGATACACCTGCCGAGCTTTCCCTCATTGCCATGCAGAGTAGATTTCCTTCAAAACAATGACGGGTTTCCTCTCTGTCTGGGAATTTATTCAGTGTCTTTGCAAACAATTATAATTATGACATCTGTACTTAGACATGTTTTACATAAAATCATGATGTTGAGAAGACATCGCTGTACTCTACACACACTTTCCATGAGTAATATGATGATCATATTTACACTGTTCATGTTGGACAGCTTTACTTCCTGATAATATGGAATCATATTATGCAAATGTTAATTTCATTTCAAGAAACGATCAATTTTCCACTTAAGCATACAATAATTATGTCTTTTTGTGCCTGGAATTCAGCCGCAATTGAGATATGACACTCAAATAGACCTGAATGGGCAGATTAATCGAGCAGTCGTTGTCTTACTTCATCCTGTTCGATATCTCCCTCCAGCAGGTCCAGTCCAGCCGCTGCAAAGCCAAGTTTTTATTTCATGATCAAAGTCCTCAGAGACAATCAAACAAACTGCGTTTCAGACTCGGGGTCCAGACAGATTGTACGACAAAGCCAATCCAGACCAGTGCTCTCACCAACCTTCATTGATGTCGAAGATGTCCCAGTCGTGGCCCTCATCGACATCCGTCTCTGCAGATGTAGAATCAGTTATATGCTGCTCAGAAAGGGGATTTACAGGATTATCTTCAACATTACAAATAAACGTTACATTCCCTTCATTCTTCCATCACTGTCTGACTATTTTAAGATGAAATATACTGGCAAGTTGTTCTGGCAATAAGCACAGATTTATTTCAGCTGTTGAATGCGCTGATCCCTAAAATACTAAAATATGTTTAAGTGGAAGTCATTGGAACTTTCTCTACTGAGCTGTTCGGTGCATGAAGGGTGCAGTGAATGTGCAAGACTTCCGGATCATGCAAATACTGCCTAAAGATCACAGTTTGGGGGTATTTAAGAAAATATTCTCATTTTGTCTCGAGTCTAATCCAACTTTAACCTCAGCAACATACTTTGGAAACCATCATTTACACAACTCACCTGTATCACCTGTTAGCTTCGCTGCTGCCTAGAAAATGCATTGGAGAAAACACATGAATCAATCAATAGAGACAACTGATGACAAGCTTCACGAAATAATGAATTGACAACATGGGCGACAACTCAAGAAATGGAGCAATTGTCACTGTTTTGTACTGGACATACGACAAGTTAATGTTCCACAAATGAAAATACATCCACATACCAGTCCAAGGCCAAAGAAGAGAGCGATCCACCTGAGTGCCATAGCTGCAGCTGCAGACACACACACTAACACACACACACAGTCACTGTGTTGGTTCAGTCAGCCTCAGTTGCGCCGTGTCTGGAGAAATGTTGCTGCTTTGTGTTTGTACTGAAGATGAAACACTGAAGAGCACGCAACATTCACATGATCTGATTCTTTTACGACTCGGATTGAGGGAGATTACACAGATTTACAACAAGATTGTCATATTAATTATTAATTGAATAGGATTGATTAGTTTATCTTTCTGTTGTGGCCGCACTAACACACACACACACACACACATTCGTGACCTTACAGCTTTAAGCAGTGGCGCATCATTTCAATTTAAAGGAACAGTGTTTATGAGTTTTGTAAATTTTGTAAAATCAAACATAATGATAATCAACATTTTGTTCAATTGTGTCAAATACCTAAACCAAGAATCATTGTGTTTTTGTTACCTTAGATTGAGGCCTTTCATATCTTCATAGGATGCACCATGTTCCAGAACGGACAAACCAAACGTTAGCTTTAAAGAGCCTTTCTTTCTTTTCCCCCGTGACCAGAAAGCCGCTTTAGTGACTTGGAAACAGAGATGGTGAGTGGAGGGATATTCAGTCGGATGCAATCTACAGCCTCACCACTAGAGGTCGTTAAATACACACTGCTGTAACTGCAACTGTAAAATACTGTATGTAGATTATTATACCAGGAGAGAGGAGCAGCTTTTTGTAGATGAAAGAATAAAATGGAGGATGAAGCACTGCCAGGACCATCTTTATCAGCACATTTGAAATAGACATTAATAAAATCTGGGGTTTTAAAAATGGACCCATAAGATATTCACCACCCAGTCAACGCAGGGCTTGTCAACGATGTCATTCATCGTGAAACGGTTCACATAATCCAAATGGCTTGATATGGAACTGACAAAATAAATAAAGATATCTATGTGTCAAACGTCATCATGAAGAGGTCACAGGCACATTGTGTTTATTGATAGTGCAATCATTTATGTAACAAAACATGTTTGGATAGAACATTTAGAATCAGTCACAGGCAGCACTGGTGTGTTAAACAGAGCTCTGAGGAAACATTGTTCCTTCTGATGAAGCCCTCCAGTACAACATAGGCTTCATTGGTTTCCCTGCACTTCGTGATGCACTGTGTGCACAATACTATATCTGAAAGGCTGCCACTAACCTATCCTCTGGTCGTTAGCATGACACGAGGAAATCAAAGTGAGCTGCTTGACCTCCACCCTACCCGTGTTTGTGCTCAGCCCGTCAGCTGCAGCTTCATATTTGGAAGAGGGAAATCAATCTTCTCATCTCTCGGGGAGAAAAGCACAGAAGCGCGCTTCACCTTGAACTATTCCTTTAACAACCAGCGCCGCAAAGCTACATAACGCAGAGCTGTTAAAAGCATCGTGTCACATTTGTACAAATCCTTGCAAAACTACCGACTGGCCAACAAGAAGAGTGGAAATTAAATCAAATCTGGATTTTTGACTCTGTCTCAAAGGTATATTCTCTTTTCCAGCAGCGCGTGGATTGTCACCGATACATGTCTCTGAATGCCATCGCTCCAGCGGTCACACGTTCTCTTTACGGGGCACTCCCTCCTTTCTTTTGGTCTTGGCCCCTTGAAGCTGCTTCATGTCCATATGTACCGGAAGCTTCCTTTTTGATCTCACGGCCATCCGACCCGTCACCCCTTAATGGGGCTCACTCGCTCGCACATGATGGACAGGTACTGGGTCAGCTTCACCATGGCGATGATGATGGTCCCTCCAATCAAGGTGCAGGTCGGCCAGAACAGCGAGTGGAAGACGGCTCCCCGACCGAACATCTGCGTCAGGATGGCGCTGTCCATTCTGTCTGTGGGGTCCGCGAAACACTGAACCCTGTGCTGAGACCGGAGACGCTCAGAAATGTTCTGAACGACCACCTGCATGGCTGCGTAGTCACTGCGGCACTTCGGGATGTAGAAGCACTGAAGGGGAAGAACACGAAACAAAAGAGCAAAATGAAGACTGCGTGCTCGTAATGGGCTTGTTCATGGTGCGTTATTGAGTCTGCGGTTCAGAGTCCGGACCTCGGCGTGCCTGTCCTGCGTCTCCTCGTTGTGCATCAGTCGTACCACCTTTCCCGAGGAGTTGAGGCTCACGAAGACCTGGAGGCAGGGGTAACGGGAGCTCCTCCGGCACTCCGTTCCACAGCTGTACGAACAGTTCACGTCGCACACGATGGTGGAGTTGACGACGGTGCAGCTGGTCTCCTCCGTCCACACGCTGTGTCGGGAAAGAGCAATGGTACTTTCAGTGGTTGTCAGTCACCGGGTGTGAGCATGATGAACACACGCGTCTTTGTGTTCACAATCACAGTGAGGTCATGGAGGGTGAGCTCGTGGGCTTGTTGTTACCGGTCGGCGTAGGAGCGCAGGATGGGGATTCCCAGGACAAAGTACATCATGACGGACAGGACGACCATGCCGAGGCCCAGCAGTATGGCTCGGTCCTCCCCGGCCTTCAGAGCGGTCACGGTCTTCTTCTTGTCCAGGACGTCATATTCACGAGGCTTCTGGTAGCTGGGTCTGAAGGGAGGTCAACGATAAAGATGTTCGAAATCGACAGTTTAAAAACAATAATCTTTGACAGTCAACGTGGGACACGTCTCTCGGCTTTGATTCCTGACACCGCCGACTCGTTTGTAGGGTCCACAATACAGGGAACTGTGTGCTGGGACCTGAGGAGTGCTGAGTGGCCTTTTCTCTTTTTGAAATTAGTCATTCATTCTAAAGCACGGTATGAAAAGGCTCAGTGATAACACCCGACTCTGCTCAGCTTAAATTTGAGTTTTGTTTAATGAATGTGTGTGTGTGACAATTGGCATCACAATGTTATAGCCATGAGGATTCCTGCACCTGCGATTTCTTAATCCTTAAACGCAGGTACGCGTCTGCTTGTCGACCTTTTAGAACACTTTTGTCCTCATGAGCCAGTACGATACGTAAGATCCTCAGATGTAACCTGAGATGATCTTGGAGACTTAATGTGAGCGTACGCCTGGGCCCCTGAACGTCCGCCATGAGACCATTTCTTCTATCAAATCATTTCTGAAATCAATGTTTGTCGACTAGCTTACTTCAATTTTTGTTTATGCTTTCAATAAATATATATATATAATTCTTTATATAGAGCTCTTTAAAATACTCAAATAAACTTTATAAAGTTTAAAATCATCATAAAAAATCTATACACTAAACATATAGAAAACACATTAAACATAGTTTACTCATTTTAGATTCTATTCATGTAAGAAATATAAAATTCTCTGCATTTAAACTTTGACTAGATCCTCATACTCGTGTTTCTTAGTTTTTCTCTCTCAAGGTGTGAAATTACAGTGAAATTTAGTGTCACGTTCACTGTTTCCAGTGCACACACAGTGCACACACAGTGCACACACAGTGCACACACTGTGCACACACTGTGCACACACTGTGCACACAGTCTTTCCTTACTGAAACTGGTCCTTTGAGTGTGTCCCTCTCTTACTCTTCAGCCGTTACCTCTTCAGGGTAACTAGCACATCAGTTACTTAGACTGCACATACCTAAACTCTGGCTTCAACTAAATATATATTTCTTTGATCATTTACAGTTCAACTGCTTTTCAAACAAGGCATTCTGTTATTTCCAGCACACAGACATATTCTTCTGAAAATGTAGCCCTTATGGGAGCGAATTAAATACCTGTCTGTTGCTTTATTTCCCGCCCACAGAAACATCCTATCTGAGGAAAGCGGGAACTGTCGTCCAGCGTTGCTGCTCGAGGCGCTGACCCACCTGCAAATATGAGAGACAGTGAATCCAGAACCTTTAATATCTGACTTCTGTTGGCCGAGGAACAAGAAGTAACGAGTGACACCATGTCAATAAAAAGTAGTGTAGAGTAAAAAATAAATGATTTTGCCTTGAAATGTGTATGAATATGGAGTGTGGTGGCTGATTTCTGTATCTGACTGCCACAGGGAACTCACTCCCAGGACCTCAGTCCAAACACAGAGAGTTTGGATCAGAGTTCACTCCACGCGGATTCATTTATAACACACAGTTTTTAAATAAAACTGAGTTGAGTCCGGTACATAGACGACATCCTCCTTCCACATCTGTCTTTCCCAACTCCCAAACAAACAGACACATTATTTAGAACATAACCACTGTTTACATTTTGTACATTATCTTCCTAATGTTTGATATGGATTAGATTGATTGAGAATATCAGTGGCCAGACCCGTTTCAAGAGCGTTAACGTTGCAGATGCACGAGAAGTGTCGCGACATCAAAGAGGACCAAACAACCCCTTCTGGTTGTGAAACAATGTCGGCACTGAGCCGGGACCGCGTGCCTCACAATTATTTACAGGCCGGGATTAGCAGGTCTCTTTCATCGGTCGTCCGTAAGAGATCCACACTGGCTCTGAGGGGTGACGGTAACGTCAGCTCTGGTGTGCGTTCACTCTTCATGCGCTCCTTTCAGACGTCACAGCCATCGATGCGAGAGCCGAAGCTTATCCTGTCGAGTTCACCGAGGCAGGTACTTCATTCTGCTGCGATTGTGTGTGATGTTTTCAAGGTCTGAGAAAATAACCCCTCATCTGTTCCCTTGGAAACTGCATATACATCATAAGTTAGTAGATCTCTGCCTCCTTTTCAGGTCTGTTTTTTAATTCAGCTGCATTAAATCATTGATACGTTAGATCCTGGAGGGGACGAGTCTGAATATGTAAGCTCTCCCTTCGCGTCTCCTGTTGGGTATTCAACCGAAATACCAAGATTTGTCTGTGGCATTAATTAATTATAGAGAACTCTGAAAATAGATAGAAAGATAAAAAGCTATACGCTTTATTCATCCCGAGGGGGGATTTGTTTGTAGCAGCAGCCACCAAAGTTACAGAGTAAACATAAAAATATGAATTATGAAAATACTCACTATATAAAATAAAATAGCAGAGCAAAACACATACACCTATGAAAATTAAATAATAAAACAACTATACACACTGTATATAAAGTGTGTATAAAGCATATAAGTGTTTACAGTGACAGTGAAAAGCGGTGCTGAGGTTATTGATACTTCAATTGACGGAGGATCTGGCCAGAGGGGATTTATTATAAAGTTGTATCGCAGTGGGCAGGAAGGTTCTCCTGTATCGGTTCTTGTTGGAGAACGTGCTCCGCTGTCCCCGCACAAGGCGGAGCAGACGGCTGGTCCGGGTTGTCCAACGCGGACAATAGTTTCCTCAGTGTCCTCCTCTCCACCGGTTTGGAACGGCCCTGTTTGCAGCCAATGATGGAGCCGGCCTTCTTCACCAGTTTCCTCTTGGTGTCTCCGGCTCCAGCGCTGCAATACCAGAAGTTACCTGCACGTTCACATTTATTTTTGTATTATATTATTCAGCGCAGCCTTTGTCCTTTTGAAAAATCCGCAGAGAGACACATTCAGATTGACATCAATCTGCCTGCATGTTCTTCTGTTAGCATGGAAAAACATGTAACCTAAAACAACCGCGGCGCTGTGTGTGTGTGTGTGTGTGTGTGTGTGTGTGTGTGTGTGTGTGTGTGTACACACGTGTCTCCCTTGGGAACATTTGTTGGTTTGATTTATGTTGGCTGAGTGTGATGACTGCCTGCATACCTACACAGGTCTGCATGTGTGTCTTTGAGTGTTATATTTGTAAACCAGTGGAAACAAACACACACACACACACACACACACACACGCACACACATGTGAAATGGTATGTGGAAACACGGTGTGAAACACATGGCTATCATTCCTTTTGCAGTTTAAGACTTCTTGCACGAATGTTAAACGCGCTGCGTCGTAAAAGCTGACGTCGTAAAGGTCAGACAACAACACTGTCACCAAAGCCACGACCTTGCCGTGACGCGTCAAAACCATCCACCTGATGGCGCCGTTTGTTTGACTGAGACCCAGTGAAACCGGGAATTATGCACACAATGTCAGTACGTATTAAGGCACACGCACACGCACACCAGCATTGTATAGTTTTATTTGAAGTATTAGATTTTGAAGTAAAAAGTACTCCATTTCCAGTAAGTGTCCTGCCTTTTTAATAGTTCAGCAATAGTAATTTGTTCAGAAATATGATCAGCTGAATGCACTTCAAGCATGGCTGGTCTGGCCATCAGGAAGCTCGAGAAGACTGTTAAACGGTGGATCCATTCGGTCAGTATGTTTTTAGTTTTTGATTCCGGATGGAAGTGATGCTTTATCGTCCTCAGCTGCAGACCCCGCAGGGCATAACGCTGCCTTTCAGTCTGGGACAATCTAATACTTTGAATATTGAAGGGGGAGACGAGCGACCCCTTCCAATTGGACTGATCCTCATTTTTGTTTAAATCTTCTACAAAAGACCTTTTCTTCTCACAGTTCCGGCTGATTTTCAGTCATTTCAGAGTGTTGATATTGATTCAGCTAATGCATAGCGGCATTTCATTGTTCCATTCGAGCTAGCTTTAACTACCGTGAAGTTTGAGCGCCCTCCACAGGGCCCTCAAGATAAATCTGAGAGGTTTCTGAGAAAATGCATTAAAAAGTACAAAAAGTTCCGCTTCACAAAGTTTTAATTTTTTGAATATTCTCAAATCTTTTCCTTTCTGAATCGAACTGTCATTTATATGCTCCTAACTAATAAGTTTAGAGTGCAAATCTCCTGTTGGTGGAACTGCAAACTACTCATAGACATTTTAAATGTGGCATGAGCCAGCTCAATAAACCAATATCATCTGAAGGAGCTCCAGCGTCCAGATCGTTAGAGGTGGCATCTTTACGAGCCACGGCGTCACAACACGCTGATCCTCTTCTGACCAACAGCCTTTCCAAAAGATTAGCAGCTCAGTCAGGTGGAGAGTTCAACATGAAGCAGAACCAACAGAAGACCACAACAGGAAGCTGCTGGAGCAGACAGCAGGACACCACTAAATATTGACTGAGGCGTGCTCCACCACACCCACGCACACACACACACACACACACACACACACGGTCTATAAAAGTAATAGGGCCATGAATGACAAACCACCTGACGGGTGCCTGAGTCAATATTTGCTGATCCGGCACGCGTACGCTGTCTGCTCGGTTGTGGTGGACACGTCTCAGACGGAGCTCTTAGCGGCAGCTTAGTCACAGCTTGACTTCATTGAAATCTACACGGGTGATAAGATGGCCAGTGGTGGGAAATGTCAACACAGCTTGTAAACGAATCAAAATCTCAGATTGAAATCCAAACTCTTCGAAACCGGCGTTGACTTTGGCGTTGAGCCCCCCACCCCTACGCACTGCAGGGTCATAAAACTCATCACACTACGATCACTTCATAGGATGTCTTTTAGCCATTTAATCAATATTTGTCAGTTAAAAGCTTCACCCCCTCCTAGCTTTATATCTATTATACACACATTGATTTTAAGGATTTTGTTCAGCATTTTGAGATCGAACCACGGTTCCACTCTACACTCAGCCCTGCTCGGATGTTGATGTTCATTTTGTCGAATCTCACCTTTTAGAGCAGTGAACAACAACACAATTTGATTACAGTGAACACTAACACACATGTATGTTGTATGTGGTGAACTGTAGAGAGGAAGAAAGTTAAGCAACACAGCAAGTAGAGTCAAACCAACTCACAAACACTCAATAGATGTATCCGACCTGGCTGGAAATAATGTCCCAGTACCAACATCCCATTTCACACATCCACTTTTATTTACAGTCCTATGTGTATATAAGTAAAATGATAGCGTGATGATGAATTGGAGCTCACCTGATTTCTGATGGTGGTGTTCAGACAACAGTCACAGGTCAAACTGTGGGAGCCGTTGTCCCCGAACACGGCCCCTCACTCCCTCTACAACACCTCCACCCACGGCCTTATGTTGACTAAAGAATAGCTTTCATTTCATGCACTTAGCTCTGCCTCGCAGCAGGCCCGCTCGTCTTCCCTGTAAGGGTTTTCTTCTTCCTCTCCATGTCCCAAACGGAAGCTTTACATTGTAGTTCAGAGGGTGAGAAAAGAAAAAAAAGATATGAAACTAACTTCAGCACTTAAAAAGAAAAAAGTGTTTTACAAAAGTTCCGAACCGAAGTAATTCATGACTCATTTTGCTAATGGACTCTTCAGTACGTAGAAGAGAGCAAGCTGATGAAAACTGAGAGGAAACCGGGAAGCGGTCAATGATGATCCATCCTCTAGAGCCATTCTACAAATAACCCACAGGTCTTTGTGGCTGAGGGGAAAGAAGCCTCACGCTTTTGTTTTTGGCCGTTCTGTCTCTCCAACAGCGATGTCAAAGGGTTTAGTTTAGCGTCTGTCAGCGTGGATGTGGGAGGTGGCTGGACTGTGGGGATGTGGCTTTTTTTTCACCTTTGGGCAGAGCCAGGCTAGCTGTTTCACCTGGTTTTAAATATTTATGTGAAGCTAAAACATGCTTACTCCATCTTCAGACACTGAGGACGGAGAGAATAATCTTCTCAGTCAACTCTTTTAAAAAGTGAAGATGCATATCTCCCAAAAGTTCAAACTATTCCTTTGAAGGTTTGGGAAAGATTGTGATTTATAGCATGTAAAGTATGGTTTAGTTTAGGCAACAATAAATGTTTGAGAAAGATTTAAAATAAGAAAACAATAACTCCTTGTGCGTCACGGAGCATAAACTCTGGTCATCCCCAGCAACGTCGGGTCATGTCCATCCCACATCTTGACCTCCTCACATGCATTCTCCTCTTTGTAGCAAATAGACATCATAAGCGACAGCCAGATTCATCCAATATGGATGTAATTCCCAGGGACAAAAGGATCAAACTACTGCAGATGTAATACTGGAGTTCTAGAAATAAAACTCTATCGGTATAATAACGTTGCCGTGTGTCATCAGGATATTCATGTCGACAGCTGCTCGCTCGCAGTTGCCCACACGTTCGCTTATGTATTCGTGTGGCCAAAGATATTGTTTTCCACGTTCAAAAGCCCGGCACCGCGCTTCTGAGGTCGCAGCAGTTTGAGACACACTGCCTTTGACCTTTCAATGGATATTAGGTATCTGAAGCAACAGCTTTGTCTGTATGTTTATATATGAGGGCGGTGTTTTCAATGTCTAGCAGCACCCCATTGGTCCAAAAGCTATGTCATATATGGATTCAAACAGCATAAACAGGCGATGAAAGTTATGCAAGAATGTAAAAAGGAAGGAAGAGGAAAAGTGATCATTTCACTTTGACATGAGTGCTGTCGTGCAGACCATGTGCAAAGAGCTATTTATTCACTTTTCTTACAGGTGTTAAAAAGGTCATGGGCAGCATGTCTTGAGCTGTTTAAACCACGAGAGGAATGTTCTCTGATGTGGTCATTCATCCTAACGCCACACATACACCAACGCACATACACTAACGCACATACTGTCCCCAACTCTCTGACACATGAACCCCCGCGGCTTTTCTGGAAGGCGAGATCGTCAGGCGGCGTAGTGACGGCACAGTGGCTGCCACTCTCTGTGATAGGGCTACACACACACACACACACACGTGTGTGTTTGTTTGATCCTCCCTGTCCCACCCTTGGTGGACTTTCTCACTCTTAATAATACTTCTTTTGAGCCGAGGGTCAAATAATGATGCTTATGGAGTTAGTGCAAAGCCCGGTATGTGTCGTACAGACGCTACAGGGGGCCTTCTGCGTTGGTATCAAGACACCGAGGACCCCCCGTAAGGGTCTGTATTTGACACACACACACACACACACACACACACACACACACACACACGTACACACGTACACACACACACACAGAGCTGTGATGTCATGGTTCTGTTTCTGGAAGGTTATCTGGATGGCATGTGTTTCAGTGCGCGTAGCCTCACTTGTCTTTCACCACCTTGCTGATTGCAGAACAGAAACAGCTGTTGTGGAGAAACAAAGAGCTTGAATACAGATTACTGTGGCTGCTGTAAATTATTAGATCAATCCTGGAGATACACGTGTAGGATAAAACGGACTAGACAAAGCTGCTGTCGCTGTCAACACTGGTAGACATCGACGTCAACGAGGACCAACGTGCGACGACCCTAAAACAGAAATCCCCCAAAAAGTGTACTGGAGAAATCCAAAACTAAGACATCTACAGCAAACATTCTGCAAATACTGAATTGATGAAAAATCTAAAACTAAACCCTGATAAAGATGTATCCACTCGACACGGCAGGGGACTGTGGCTCCATCAGAAGATCGGCGGTTCGATCCCTTTCTCCTGTAGTCCATGTCAATGTGTCCCTCGGCGAGACACTTGACCCCAAATTGCGCTGGTGCGAATGACGACATGTGGTGTAAAAGCGCTTCGAGTACGAGTTCATTTACCATTAACACAATGAAAGGTCTGCAGGCCTCGAGGGGGAGAGCCAAGTGGAACAACTTGATATTTTGACCAGAGAGAGAGAGAGTGTGTTTGTTTTTGAGCAGGAAGATAAGTGGACTAAAGAGGTGACAAAAGAAAAAGGCACAGGTATATTTGTTGCATTTGGCCTTGGTATTCTTAACCTGACCTGCCAGATGGTTTGTTCCACAGAACCATCTGAGAAGCCGTCATCGGATCAGCGCTTTCAAAAACACATGGCAGGTTATTGTATGAACCGGTCGGGTGACGAGCAAAAACATCTGTTTCATGGAGAAAAGCCTTCCATGCCGTTCTTCTTCAGTCAATGAAGGAATACTCTCCAGGTCTGATAGTGCTGATGCCAATGCAGCATGCAAGCTAACCTGTTTGGGAGCCGCCATTGTTGTTGAGAACCAACAGTCGCCTCGCTGTGTGGTGTCGCACACACACGCACACTGCTGAACCAGCCTGTAGCTGCCAGGAGCTCCTCACAGGACGCTGATTCAAACTGTGTTCTGGCCTACCGGACACAAACACGCTACTCAAAGCCTAACAAGAGTTTTGGGTGACATGTGATCCCGCTATACTAATTAATACTCGGTCATTTGTGGGTTCTCCCCTTTTTTTTCGTGCCCTCAGCAGAATTTGTCCACTTAAATGCAAGATTATTTTACCAGCCAATAATGGCAACTGCTGTTTGTGGAAAGTTGGTTGATTTCAATTATGATGCATCATTCTAAACAACATTTTCTTAAATCAGTTACTACGAACACATTTGTCGTGTAGAAAAGCTGCTGTGTACCAGAAGCTCCGGGAGAAAAAACTGTATAAGGAGACTGCCGTGCGTAACCACACGGGTCCTCTTGTGGGTTTCTTATTGAAGCGCCAAGAGACAACTAATCAGCCCACAACATGGTTAGTTTGATTCGATCATGAACTTCAGTTATCATAATTACTTGAAATAACAGAATGTACATTACGGAAGTAATAATAATGTATTAAATTAGCCTAATTAAGGGGTAACATCTGTCCATCTGGGATGGTGGAAGTGGCCCTTATGATAATATCTATTGACACTTAATAACACTGCATGGGTAGCTTTTTGTGAAACAAAACCTTAATGATAAAATACCAAACTTTGTTTGAGAATATCATGAAACTGAATGAGACTGACAGGAGCGCACAGGCAGAGAGCTGGAAAGACAGTAAGATATGCTGTGGACAGGATTAGAGTTTGCTTGTCTGATACATATTTTGCTTTAAGTGTTAGAATGAGTGCTAATGGCAGAGAGGTAGAGACAGCTGCTGTTAATGGTTCAAAGCAGACTTTGTGTCTCTCCACAGTGAGATACCGTTAATGGAACGATTCAGACTGCTGGGAAGTCATTTTAGTACATGTAATTCAATTATCCGCTACAGTTTACAGTAGTTTGCTCGCTAACTGAATTAAGATTTGGAGAAACTATTTTGAGACCTCAACATGTATTTCTGGATTGACACATGTATTTATGTTTTATGTCTTTTCCTTCTGTTTTTGTTTCCTTCCCAACGTGTCAAACAAGAAAAGTGTTCGAAATAAACCTTTTCAGTTTGCTTGATCCTTATCTGTAGGTTTGTCACTAGCGACTCAAAGTCACATAGTACCTTGATCCATTGTCCAACATAAAAATATATAAAGTGTAATAAATGGGAAGGCTCACCCCTAAGTCCACCCACTGGAAGTGATGATAGGGGTGTGATTATGGGCCGCTTATATCTTTTATAACGTATAGATTACAGTGAACTCTCTCAAAAAGTGCTGATTTTAAACAGTCGATGGCGTAATGAGCCATTCACCACCATAAAAATGTTTTCAAGTAAATGTCATTGATATAACACTCCAGTGATGAGTGAAAGCCTTCACGTGTTTTGCTCTATACTTCCAGTCTTAAAGGTTCTCCACAGAGAGGTAAAGTTCTGCCTCTTCCGGTGGACCAGCACGGGAACTCATTTTTTGGAAAACGAAATTGTCACAAATACATTTTTATCTGATTTGAATTGTGCCATGAGTCACACATATGCTGTTTGTCGATTTAAAAGATAAATTTGCACGTCAAGACAGTTTCATTTTGTCCTAAAACTGTGAGAGTATAAGACTGTGAGAATATGTCATTAGAAGGACTACACACCCAAAATCAGTGTAAGTGGCGTCAATAAAACTGTGTTTCTTAACGGGATTCACTCACACGTACAACGGCTGAGTAACATATTGCTCTTGCAAAACAACAAAATCACAACGTTGTTGTGACACACGGCCTCTGAACACACAATGAGAGAAACATGGGGGGGGATCTGGAAGGTCGCCCTCACCCGAACGCTTCAAACTGCTTTGTGCCATAACTCCCTGCTCATCACTCGCTGTCTTAATCTCTTGAAACGCCGGCAAGGCAACAGTTTTAAACACACGGCAGACACGTGTGCGTGTCTGCCAAAGCAAAGAGAAGCTCAGGTTACAACACACACAGAGGGAGAGTGACTTCATTCTCTGCTCAGGTAGACAATACTCTACTATATCTTTAGCAAATGGTCTCATAGCTCGACTTCGCTAGGAGTTTGGTTTGTGCGGAAACATTGTGGCAACCAGCATTTAAACCACCATAGTGAGGGCAAAGCTTGGATGTCAGAAATGACAACCAACATAAGACACATTGCATTGATTTAGTTTTAAAATCGACAAAGGCAGCCGTTACAAAAACTGAATTCATGAAACTTGTGTTATCTACTCATGCTTAATAATTCTGAACCGCCCAAAGTTTTGGGCAATGTGATCTAACGCCTTCTCAAATGCCATCGGAGGACTTTGCTCCTCTCAAAAGGTTTTCCCGCCTTTCTTCATTTTGTCAAAACTGTCTGAGCTTACCTTCAAACGATGCTGAAGTCAAAAAGTTTCCCGGCTGCAGGTGTTCATATTGTGGCTTAATCCCAATGCCCTCTAAACTGAGCCAACACGCTATATTCTGCCTCGCAGGGACGGCGCAGCCCTCAGCATGCCTCCCATACTGCCGACTGAGGGGCAGTAACGACAACACTGCCCCTCCCTGCTCACTGCTACAATCAGTGTGTGATGATGATGGTCTGTGTGGGATTTACTGGGGGAGGGAAAATGGGTGAAAGGGAAGGGATGAAACTTGTGGGGAGTAAAACAACAATTTAGGGGATGGACAAAATAACTAGAATACACATGATAAAGCACTTTAAAGTTGCAATGGAGAACTTTTTCTCATTGACGCGCCTATAATAATCAAGCCGGGTTAGATGACAGCTCATATTGACTGACAGCTTGTGGAATGTCATTTTAGCTCTATTTTTGGTCTCAACCATCTCCTGAGGGAGTTCAGATGCTGAATGGACCACTGTGTTCAGCGGCATGTCTGTCAATGCGTCTGCTGTTTGGCATGACAGTGAGCATTTATACTGAAAACAGCTGGAAACAAAGTTGAGCAATCGATGTAAATAAAGGTTTTGAAAAACTACAATCTGGAATACGTTAACATGCTTGGAGGAGCTGAAGGGAACCGCAGAGTTTTTTGTCAAGTGGCCCCATAGAAATATTAATCAGTGCAGCTTTGATGTAAGAAAAAACTGTCAGTTATTCAGAAAAAGAGTGCATCATGTTTGAGGATAACAAACAGTGACCACCCCTTCAACTCCCTATATCGCTCCACTTTCTGCTTTCTGGGATCCATCCCAAGACAAGACAGACTTTAATTTACATTCGAAGACATGAGAAGACAAAGCCACAGTCTCAAACCAAAAAGACAAAAGGAGAAGAAAACCACAACAAAGCCGTCTTCGAAGGACGGAAATAAGATACGATGCACGCTACACTTAAAAAACGGCATCAAGTAAACCCAACTTCAGTTATGTGGAACATCCAGTCACCATGAATGAAGAGGGTTTAATCCGTTGATGACATGCATCGGTTTGGATTTCAAAATTCAACTGAAACATTTATATATTCAGGGTTCTATTTTGTAGCGGTGGCTCTCCGCTCTGGGTGAGTAAATGAACGGCCTAAAGATGAAGTACCTAACACTGTCTAATCAGCACAGGTGTTTTCACTTGTGCTGATTAGATCGCTCCTCAGGTGTGTATCTCTCTCACTCTCCTGCTTCCCAGTAGGACGGAAAGATGTACACATTCCTACGCCATCCTCTTGTAATTTCAATGATGTTGAAGTGACATTGTATCTCCTGATCTCTAAGTCGTTGTCCTTACACGTGGGTGAAGCCACACAGTCTCACGCTCGTGGCAGCTCGCTGGCTCCCGCAGCACGCGGCGACCACTCTCAGGCTAGCACGCAGCTGAGCCTTGAATTACAGCGTCTCAGGGCACCGTGTTGGGAACGTCAGGAACCACAAATGAGATCTGTTCCAGACAAAAGACGTGTAAAGAGTAGTTTGACATTACGGGACATATACTAATTCGCTTTCGTGTCCGGGGCTCGATAAGATGATTGATGCCACCTCTCGTATCTGTCAGTTGAAAATGAAGCAGGAGCCGGGAGGCAGTTATCTGAGCACAAAACCTGGAAGCCGGGGGGGGGGGGGAAAACCTTCCAGCTCCTCTCAACTCAATAATTAACATGCTCCTTGTTTTTACATTTCAGTTTTTGAAGGGATTAAATGAAAGTCCCTCCTCCAGTCACGCTAAACACAAAAAGGCCAAAAAGAGTGTTACAGTTCTTAAAGCGCAACTTGCAGGTTCGAAAATGTCGAGTGGCTGCTTTGCTCAAAACGGCTTTTACCACAGAATCTCTGCCTGTACGTCTTGGAAACAGTGTTAGGACAAGGTTAAGAATAAAAAAAAAAACTGAACCGCAGGTTTCTCTATAAGCGTTAAAAGCAAAAAAAAGCTGGCGATGAGAGCGGTGGGCTCACCCTGTGGCGCAATGGGCGCTGGCCTTTCTGAAGCTCCTCTGGTGTAGCATGCTCTGCTGTGTTTGTGTCTGATTGTCTGTGACTGAGAGAGAATGAGAGAGTGCCAGACACACACACACAGACACACACACACTTAAAGAACACAGGATGAAGTGCAATCCAAAAAGCAAACAAAGAGAGAATTGAAGGAAGGGGAGGCAGGCGGTGTTGTTTTTCCTGATGGTGGGAGAGGGCAGTAGTGATCAAACTGTGGCTAAGTTTGAACTTTGACTTGGTGAAGGCGGTTGTTGACAGTGTTCATTGAGTTTTAAATAACAAAAGGACCTTTTATACTGTCATCTTTCATTCATGTAAAAATGTTGCTGCATTCAAGTGTGGAATAAGAATTGTTCTGTTATCCTAATGAATTCATGTGGGTGAGACATCATCTCAAGTTTGTAAATCCACTTTTAAAAGTTAGTTTGAGTTACTCAAAAAACAAGTGGTGTCCAGGCTTTTACTGCCCTGTCATAGCTTGTTGGTGCTGTAACGGGAAGATCTGCCAAAACAGGACTAATGACGCATTTCCACAGCGTGGCTCAAATGTAAACTGCTGTTTTTTGGTCTTCCGTTAATAAACATTTACCCATCTAATAGTGGCTGAGATCTCTCATTCTGGACCAAAGGAGGGACCAAGCAACAGGCCAGCGTTCCTCGAGCTACTTCACTAGCACTGATGAATGTCGAAGTATTAATTCACAGGCGACAGTATGCATTTAGAATATTCTCCCAAAAATAAACAAGACAATACGATTGTAAATGAGGGTGCACTTTTTATTTTTTGTAAAGATGCAAATACACCGTTCAGCTAATGTAAAACAGACAGTCAAGAGAAACTATGTGATGATAAGCAGGGTCAGTGAATTAATCATGCAGCAGTTTCAACCTCTAATTGTTGTAAGACTACCAATTAGGAAGAGCACAATATCCAATTTCACTGTAGTTAGTTATTTTATTTTATTCATTATTTTTTGTTGCGTGTTTCTTATTTCATAGCCACACAGATGGCAACCAGTCATTTATTATCCGCTCCATAGTTATCAGCTGCATTTGTTTCAGTTTGTGCAGAGTTTTAATAGAAAAATTAGGTCAAATCAACAGATACCGAGCCGTCACCACGAGGTGGGAACAAAGAGGCGATCTGATTGGGACGTAAAAATGGATTGTGGTTGTAGTCCTGAGCGAGGCCCAGCAGGTGGCAGTGTGGAGTCATACATGTCAACGTGGAGGGGATGCTGTTTGTCCATAGGAGGCACTATGTCCCTTACCTTCCCTATTCTCATTGTTACACACACACACACACACACACACACACACACACACACACACACACACACACACACACACACACACACACACACACACACACGCATACACAGGCAATGTTTTGAAACCGGGTTCACTCAGGGCTTAGCTTGGCATTCTATTTTAGCACTCCACCCTTAACAGCTCTAAATGGACTTAGTGGCTCCACCCCGCCCTGCTGCAGGACTGTGTGTGTGTGTGTGCGTGTGCGTGTGCGTGTGCGTGTGCGTGTGGCTTTTAATGTGTGCAGAGGTGGGAAAGAAGAAAAGACGGGGGAGAAATCTAAGGAGCAAGGCATGGGAGGAAATGTAGGTCATGTTAGATAGGAGGGGGGAAGAGAGAGACAAGAGGGAGGAAGAAAGAGGGGGACAAGACGCTCTGCCTTCCAGTATCCCTCAAGTGTCCTTTGGCAAATGAACCGCAGAGACGGAGAGACTGAAAAAAGAATCAGGGATGGCAAGCAGCACTGGATGCGGATCAGTATTCTGTGTGTGTTTGTGAGCGTGTCTTTGCACGTGTCTGTGCTTGCAAGTGTGTGTTCTGACCAATCAACAACCGATACATTGGGATGCTCCGTCCCTCCTCCTTCCCCCCTCCTTCTCTCTGCCTTCTCTCCTTACACAAAGAGGTGACCTATATACTAAAGCCTCCAAACTGTTGGAGAAAAACTAAAGAAACTGAGTGTGTGTGTACGTGTGTGTCAGAGAGAGAGAGAGAGAGAGAGAGAGAGAGAGAGAGAGAGAGAGAGAGAGAGAGAGAGAGAGAGAGAGAGAGAGAGAGAGAGTGTTAAGGAGGGGGGGGGGGGGGGGGTTTATGGTAAATGTTGCATCAGTCATGAAAGCCACAGTACTGCAGCTCAGAGCTTTAGTCTCGCAAGTTGGCATGGCAACCACTGAGTCAAACCAGGATGATCAAAGAGGGCCTGATTACCCTGTGTGTGTGTGTGTGTGTGTGTGTGTGTGTGTGTGTGTGTGTGTGTGTTTCTGCGTACATGTGTTTATTTAAGACACTACCGCAGAATATGATCAATATCAATAGTACCAAATTGCTCGAGCTGTAAGCGCCATAATGGTTCATCAGTTATGTGTAATCCTGCCGTATTTATTGATGAATTGCGTAAACTGAGTGTTTTTCTTATAGTAGGTAATAGTGATTTGGTGGGTAAGTCTTAAGCGACTAAAGCCACTGCTCCTTAAGGTCTGTGACAGATCCCATTCATTGTTAAAATACGCTAACCTAGACTGTTGCTCAGAGATCAGACACACGCTGTGCTCTCCACACTTTGTTTTTGTGTTCTTTGTTTACATCTATTTTCATCAATGGGTTGCAGCCCTTTGGCGCACACACGAAAAGTTGCACGCAAATACGTGTGCGTGCAACTTTACGAGCATCTGCACACTGCGCCCCTGTGTGCTGGTTTCAGGCTTAAAAATAACTCGGTGGCTCTTTAGCGCACACCTGTGCAGCTGGAAAAATGTGTGCAGAGCTATCTGTAGACAATCTGCACCGAGATCACAACCGGCTCACGGAAACAAATCTACAGGATTAAGGTGCAGTCCCCTTCATGCTCAGTTCAAGTGCACAATGACTAGAAGCCGAGGCCATTTCACATACTACTGTTCATTTGTGTTGCAATTCAATCCTAATGTTGGTTTACAGGATCACAGACATCATTGGCTCAGTAAATCCACCTCGCTACTTGATTTTGTAGCCACATAGGAACACATGTTATTCCTAGTCTTCTGTTCCTAAATGATTATTTACAACAATCCAACCGTCAGTATTCAGACAGCTTGTGGTTTTTGTCTCATCCTGTTCTCTCTGCGGACACACTCGGTTAATGACATAACACCAGAGAAAGTGTCCGTTGGAGGGTTCACAGACGGTCCTTCTTCCTCTTCTTGTGTAAGAAGCAGAACGCCAGTGAATGTGGAATAAAACGCCTCCGTTTGAATCCGTGAGGATTCTGTTTGGTGAGGAGCATCAGCAGGTACAGGTTCGAAGTGTTTGACTGGGAGAACTGAGCTCTGTGTGTGTGTGTGTGTGTGTGTGTGTGTGTGTGTGTGTGTGTGTGTGTGTGTGTGTGTGTGTGTGTTTTAAGTGCATGTATGCCATCATTTCTCAGAAACCACAGAGCTGGTTGCCATGGGAATGCTGCAGGGAGCTCCTCTTCCTCCCACCAATGGGCTTCAGTGATTTGTTACCGCGGGAAACCTGGCTTGTTGCCTAGGAGACCAGAGGCCGTGAGTGGTTTCTGCTCGGCTGCTGCTGAAGATGAAACACTCAGTGGTGGAAAGAAAAAACAGGTTTACACAGATGTATGGTCTACTGGTGCATGGGGGCAATATGGATCTGTTAAATTAAAATTGGATATTAGCCAGTGAGGCTTGTGTATGAATTATTTATTGCAGCCGTATTGATTCTGTTTTGCAGAACAATTTGTCACGACTGTCTTTGTATGATATGCATATCTAAAAGGAAGAATCCACACATACATATGGATACACATGTGCAATGCAGTCAGAAGCATAACGATGAAAACATCCACATTAAACAGTAACAGGAGGAAGTGCTGCATTGTGTTTATGTTGTTCTCCATCCTCACGAGCTGTTTTTAATGAAAAGCTCGGGACAAACTGGAAGACTATATCCTAAACCTACGAGGCCTGCACAACCCACATAAAGATCGCTTCCACTGATGTTTTTCAGAGATGTTGTAGTCGTCACACCCAAATCACATTCATAATCCGCTTAAGAGTCGCAATGTGTGTCGCCTCCTTCGCCCTGATAGCTGCTTTTACAGTACAAAGCCTACACCGCTCACTGGAGGGGTCTCCTCGCACTCCTTTTGGGATGTAAATACCTAAAACCAATGAAGCGTAAAACCCAATTTGATCAATAAATGCAAGCGTTTGTTGGTGCAAAAGATCTGTAAACAGGAGTAGAATACTGAAGATATAGGCCGAGTTCAAAGGCTCAGCCACAACCGCGCAGCCACACAACTTTGTGAACATGAGTTCCTTTTAGACGACCAAGCAGTCATCCGGAGTGACAAACTCGAGCATGTTGGCAGTTAGCTGCTCAACGTGTCGTCGCTACACCACAAAACCAAGCTTCTCACACCAGACGATGCGCAGATGAAGTCTGTTGTGCACATTTCTGGTGAGAATGGGCTGTAACTCACACATAGTGAGTTGAAAAGAGTCTGCTCATGGGTGCAGATCTGCCCTGTCTGTCAGAGCTTAAAGAATATGGGCTTATTTCATGGTCTCCTTATCGGTTCTTCATGGTTGGTTTTGTCTTTTCATGGGATTTGTTGGCAAGAAGGAACATATAAATATAAAATCCTACCATGTGCCAATCATTCTGTATCTGTGACGATACGTTGACTGATTCAACCGCGAACCACATGAACACAAGTGTCAGTTTTGATCTACAAGAATTGGAGGATGAGCTGGTTTTGAGAAGAAAGTATTCTGAAAAATTAGCTCCATTGTTCATTTGTTTTTGAAAATGCAACTTTGTGTTTCAAAGAGTTGTTTGAGAGATTTCCTTTAGGAGCATTTATGTGAAAATTCCACATCGAGATGTTTCAGTGCAAAGAATGAAGTGCAAGAGAAAGTAGTCAAAATATGATGAATTATTGATAAGTGAGCCATCTGGAGATGCAAATAACCTCCTGCTAATTCACCAAGGACATCACCTGAGCACACGTCAGCGCTGCATTGCAGAGGAAAACATGCCGAAGCATTTTATATATATGAATCTTTGTTGACGACATGTCGACCGTGAATACAATGTGGGGATGAATCATGAAGGACCTGAAGACTTTGGTATTTCAGTGTTCTCATAAGGTCCCTTGATGCGGCATAAATCAATAGTTTTACACTGAAACAAAGCAGTGTGCCATACAACGCAATACACTGCACAACATTAAGTTTGTAAGGAAAACAATGCAAACACCCTTGGACATATTTATATATATTTATAAAACTCCTTTTTCTAACCCCACCTTTTTAACAATATATTGGCAGGATTTTTTCTCTCCAAGAAGTGTGTTTTAGTGTGTGTGTGTGTGTGTGTGTGTGTGTGTGTGTGTGTGTGTGTGTGTGTGTGTGTGTGTGTGTCGTAGATATTAAGTCACATTTGTTGATACACAAGGTCAATAAAATACTGGCTTTTAAATGTATTTTGTGTTTTGTCCATTATGAACTCAAAAGCCTTTTTGGCTGCACACAGAACTGTTTGCACCACTTATAATTTTTTTTTTTTTTTAAAAACAGCAACACTTATCCACATTTTAGAAACGGTTCGAGGTCTTGGACCATATATAGGCTTTTACGCGTTAGACACAAAAAAAATGGCAGCATCTTCAAAGTACACTGAATTGTGGCCTTCAATGGAGAAACGGAGCTGGCCCTTGACCCTGTGTTGTGCAACGCTCATGTCAAGGAAGATTTCAGTGCGTGGTGTTTGTGGAGTGCTTCTGTTTTTCAAGAGAAAGAGGTCATTCTACTCCCCTAAGTATTCGCTCTGCACTGACACAGACTGACGGAGGCAGGGGAGCGGGAATAACAGGGAAGGAAAGGTTTTGGTGAGGCTGGATCCCAGACAAGTGCGTGAGAACGAAACCACTGAACCATCTATTCCATGAGGCTCCGTGATCAGATGGCGATGCTGAATGTTGGAGGTGTTTTTTTTCTCTCTGCAGAGGGAAACGCTCCGTTGGCGTCTGTGTGAATGTGTACGAGGAGAGTTGTCTGTTGATGAAGCCGTCAGTACAGAGTGACAGAACATCATCTGACTGGTTGGAGGTACACAGAGCCTCTTCATGCTGGAAAATACACGTTCACACGTGTGTCGGGTGGAGATAGGACGTGCCTGGCTGTGTGTGTAAAGCTTTATATAAGGAAAGGTCTCCTGACATTATTTACCGTTCAGAATTTACACAGCTGGATGGTGTGACATCACTGAGATCATAGGCTTTTCCATGTTGGTTTCAGCTTTGAAGTTGTGATTAAAACTGAGGATATCATTTTGCTAAATAAATGCTTGTCTAATCTATATATTTCTTCAACTTTCATCAAAATACATTTTATTTCAGTTATATGTTGCTGCAGATTTGGGTAATAAGTCGGTTTATCACTGCCAGCGACCCCTTACACATTGTTATTCATCGTTACTACAAACCATGTTGATTAATTGTAAATTTAAGTACAATTCTAATAACTTCTGCAACCATAGGTCCCACGTCGACTGAAAATTGGGGGAATCTGAATAAAAGACATAGAATCAAATAACTGCTGTAATTATTGCATGTTCTTTTGCACACTGACACGCTGCTATAGCTCAAGGTTACCTTGATATGACTGGGTGGAGGCTTGGGGGAGGCTTTGATCACCCGTGTGGGACAGAATAAAGTCTCCACCTCCTACCACTAGAGGTCAATTAAGGTCATAAATGACTTAAAGCCCTTTAGACTTCACTTCAATCATTAAGACCACAACAGAGGTTGTAGGCTCGAGAACGCGACTTGACAGTTGGAAACAGCTAATGATGCCTCAACAGTTTAAGAGTCGTCGCGGGGAGGCTTTCCATCACTCGCCTCCTCTTCTCTCTCTGTCGACCTCCTCCTGGCTCTCTGCCTGAATCCTGTTGAATATTTCAGGTTATCCCTAATGAAGGAAGTTATCTGTCTCTCACTGCAGCAGGAGCTTTTTATAGAACTGGAACATCAGCTCACTGCTCGCAAATCCCAGAGCTGTGAGTGTGTGTGTGTGTCTGTGTGAGTGTGTTTGTGTGTGTGTGTTACACAACATGGCTTGTCGTGACTGCGAAACAGAGAGAAATTAATGACATTATTGAGCATGTTTAACAAATTTCAATGTTTTGTTGAAACTGCCCTGCAGTCTGATGATATTAACTAAAAGATCAGAACAAAAAAGGTCTCCGAAGCAAATGAAGAGGCGGCGGCTCCTGATAAATTTAAGCAAATATCAGATCATCAGGGCTCAGATTAAATCCCCACAGATGAATATGTTTCATTTTATCGCCCGGCTCTGTTGCACCCCTGTGCTGCCGTACTGACAAACACATTGTGTGTGGCAAAAACACTCACGTGAGGTCCAGATGGAAGATTGTTATATCCGTCAATTTGATAATGTCATTGAACATTTTTTATTTCAAGGCATTATGTCGAGTCAGTGTGCTCTTCCACTGATTAGATGGACTTTAATGCAGGTTGATTTATGACATATTTTAGAACAGAAGGAATCAACGCAGCACTGTTTATAAGTGAAGGTACAATGTGCATAAAACATGCAAGTTAAAAAAAATAATAATTAAGCTAAACAGGTGAATTAAGATGCATTTGACTTGAAATGGAAGCCTGTGTGCAAACTCTCCTGCGGTGATGATAAACAAAGCTGTCTCTGTTACCGTAGAGATCTGCCGTGTCTCTCCATTAAAAGTCCATCAGCTTCCTGCCGTGTCGCTGATTGGAAGTTATCGCCAACTGTTGAAGGCGGGGAAAGAAGAACTACTGGACGTAAAGATGGATGTAAACAATGCGGACGTTGCTATTGGTTTATGAGGAAAGACATCTATTGCCTTGTGAGGCTTGAAGGATACACAACCTGTGTTTTGTGTTGAGAAACACAGACTGCGAACATAACAATACTGCTGGGGTTTCTTTCTCGACGTTTCAATCACAGTCTGTTCTTCAATGGAAACCCCAATGGAACCTGAGGCGCATGAATTCATTATCAAAAACTTAAGACTTGATCAGAAATGGACCCGAGGATAATTGGACCTGATCCAAAATGCAAACTTGGGTGTGTCAATCAACGCACTCAGACAAGAGTGAAATGGTGAACCCCACAGAAGCTTGCGTTCATTTTAAATCCTGACGGAATATGAAACAAACTGTAAACCCTGTTTCTCAGTCCACCCCTCCTCTTAACACTCAGCTTCTCTATCTCTCTCCCTCCCCCAAGAGAGAGGGAGAGAGAAAAATAGTCTTCTGAAGTGCTCAGTATCCAACAGAGAGAAAAGTCGAAGAGACAGACAGACGCACGGAGGATTGCCAGCCGACAGAGATAAAGGCAGGCAGTGAAGAAAAAAAGATGGCGAGTCTGCAACACACAGATTTCCAGAAGAGAAGCAAAGGAAATAGAAAGATGATTAAAAGAGAAGCCTGGCTAAAGTTCAAGCTAAGTTAAAATGTCCAAGCAAAGTTCAGTGGAGCTCCGTGAACTCAGATGCCTTCAATTTTTCCCCCCCTCTTTTCATACTGCGTCACAAACTCCACCTTCACGAGCGCCACATTTAGATTCAGCCACTTGGTCATCGCACAGCGACTGAGAAAATGTTATATCAGTCAGTGCAGGTCCACAGACGAGTTTAATCCAGTTGGTGGATGAACTACGCCGAAAAAAGTATTAAATGTGGCATCAGAAGGATTTAGTCAAAGGAGATCACAACAGCCACATGTGAGGACATTATTATGCACAATCTCAAGCAACGTTCTCATGCATGCGTGTGTTTCGGGGTGTGAGCTGTGAGCACCCTTGGCTATAATCCTTTTTATAACCGACTTTGGCAGAGTTGCATAAGGACACAGCAGCACATTAGTCTGAGGAAGACAGTAAAGGAGATGCAGAAGGAGAACATTGGCAGCGACCGATAAACTGGAAATGCCCCTGATTCTACTTTAGCCCTGGATTGTAAAAGGAAAAGGTCCAGTACGGATTTCATTCACGACGATCGGGTTTTATTTCAGCTAACATTCCTCAGAAGCAAAGCAGATGTGGACATGCAGATTCCCTTTTGTAAAGCAAGGCAAGTGTATTTGTATAGCACATTTCAACAACAAGGCAAAGTGCTTCACATAAAACCATTAAACAGCTTGAAAACATAATGCAGAAGAAAACAAGATTTAAGAACATTCAAGAACATTCATTAAAACATTTTAAAAAAGCAACAATTTTGTTCCCCTAAAAGGTTGAAGATTACAATATCCACGTTGTAGCTGACAGCAGAGCAGCGTCTGCTGCAACGTCACTGTTAAGCAACACACTGTTTATTGAAATGTGTATTTTGTAAGGCCATCCAATTAATATTTATCACATTAAGAAATAATCAAATCAACCTAAACAAGCAGTGTGACAAGATGGTGCTGCTCAATACAACCAGTTGGCTTCCTCAGCTCTGTAGTTTAGAGAAAGTTATAATGTTTTATATCCAAGAAAAAAATGTTTTGATTCAGTTAGTCTACTGGTACAAACCTCTGACAGATCATGCAGGAGTCGGGCAGACGAGACCAACACATTCAAGGAAACAATCCCTGCGTTCCTGCATTTTGTCTACTTTGGGATGGAAGTACCTTTCAAATCACCTGGTTCTGACTATCCAACAGAGAATAAACAACCAACACTGCAGCTCTGCAAAGCTGTTAGCACCACTAGGTGCTCGCCGCTGGCTCAGCCGTCGCCATGTCGAGAGCCGTTGAGAGGTAATAGCAATGCTCCCAGTCTCGTATTCTGCGCCTTTAACCACTCAAAGCAATTCCAGCTAAAAAGAGTGAGTATTGGATTTGATTTCATCGGGTGGACACAGTGACGCGAACGTTTGAAAGTGTGAATAATGCCGCTTTACATTTTCATTACCGAGTAATTGCAGATTAGCAGACAGGTTTCGTAGATGATATGAGTTGATTAAGAGATGCACATTATTGACTCCTATAGCTGACTTTCGGCCAGAATTCAAACCCTTTTTGAACTTAAATGCGTAAAACACTTCTCCTCTGTCTGAACACTCACCCTCATTATTCAATGTCAACAAGCAATCGAGGCTATTAGCTGCAGTAGCTTGTATTGTTTCCCTCTGACCTCAAATACAAATCAATCCTGAGAGTATCAAAACGGAACACTTAACGGAGGTAAGTGGCAAAAATTGATGGATGTGAATGCGTTGGTGAGGTCTAAAAGGGTCAATAGATTTAAAATGACATGCATGATGGACTACAAGAAAATGACACAACAATTAAACTCCATTCTAGGTATGAAAAGTAGCTGACCTTAGTCTGAACCAGAGAAGGCGTCAGGTGAAAGATATGGATCCGTCCTCGCTCGGCCCCATCGCGGCTTGGCGGTTGTACACATCAGCACAAACAAGGGCACTCTGGACAATAGTGGAAAGCTAATGTGTGGTAATAACTATCCGTCTGGTCTCTGTTGGGATGATATGAAGTGAGCTACACTGGCTATTGCTCCATCAAGACCTGAACTAGTGTGTCTCTCATGAAGGCCCCAATGGGAGCACAAATGAAAGGAGTCAAATTATATATATGCACTGGATTCAGACGAGCACAACTTCATTTGCAGTCAGGAGTCTGGCTGACTGCCGGCTTTGTGGTCGGAGAGAGGTGTCGGTGCTGTGAGACACATAGACAGGAAATGTTTAGTAATAAAAAAGAGTTGATCCTGTCAAGGTTCAACAAGCAGGCAGAACCACAGACTGTAAGAAGAGGAAGTAGTCGTTGTGACGTCGGACTGTGGACTAAGGTTTTTTAGTCTTGAGTTCGGTATTTTGTCCATGGCCATCTTGGATTTTAGCCCTCGCTGTCCTGGTTTATAGCAACCAGTGAAGTGACCAGTGAAGCAACCAGTGAAGTAACTTGTGAAGTAAAAAGTGAAGTAACCGGAGAAGTAACCAGTAAAGTAACCAGTGAAGTAACCAGTGAAGTGATCTCCGAGCGATGTAGACGGCTCCGGTCAATCACAAAGTGGCCACGTCCTTAACGCTGCTTTATGGTCTATTTTAATCTAAATGGACCATAATTTACAAAATGAACATAATGCTGTATTGACGGAGACTATTGAGACAATCAACTCAAGTTTGCAATGTTTACTGAGGGAATGAATCAGGTGAGAAGGAGAGTCATTTTCTCATTGACTTTCAAACAATCACACTTCTTTCTGCGAGCAGTGAAGTCGCCTCCTGGGAACGCGAGTTGAAGGCATCTCCGAATGAGGCTTAACGTGTCAGAACCTGAGGTTGCCGCCTGCGCAGGACAAAAGATTCATTTGATTGCCTGAAAGGGAAAATTACAAAGCATGCTGGCGCGACAACGTGAGAGCAGGATGAGAGGTTGAAGGTTCAATTGAAGCTTTGTATAACTCGACCTGGGCTTGTTTTCAGACATTCATCACTTCCAGCAGTCAAAGGGAGCAGCAGTCAATGAAAAAAGGCCAGTTGTGGATGATGCTCGACTCAGAGACCTGAAGCCCCGCCCCTGCTGCTGAACACAGTGTTCATTCAAAGTTTATTAAAGTTTCAAATTGCACCAACTTTGACACAGAACCCCGAGCAATATACCCGCCAAGTGGGAAGTAGAGTGGATCGACAGTTCTTGGGATATGCAAAGGACACACACAAACACACACACACACACACACACACACACAAACACACACAGACAGACAGAGATTCTTCGCTTTATACTTAAATGTTACAGTGTAATGATGAAAAGTTAGACCTTTCAGCAGCCACAGTTTGGTTTATCTGTGTCTCCTTCAGTGGGCTGGAGGTGTTGAGTGGAGATTAGATTAGAAAGCTTTATTAATCCCCAGTGGGGAAACTCGTTGGGCAGTCTGTCACCTGCTGTGACTCTCTCGCTCCTCTAACTCTTCATCATCAATAGTGCAGTGAACTTGTCTGAGGTGGTTTCAGCGCCTCATTACAGGCTCTGTGACCTGGATGCGGCAGAAGGAAAATAAAACCACCGCCTTTCAAAATAAAAAAAAAATGGAATAGTATGCATGTAATGGTAAATGGACCCGTACTTGTCTTGTATAGCGCTTTTCTAGTCTTCCGACTACTCAAAGCGCTTTGGCACTACATGACATCATTCACCCATTCACACACTGATGAGAGGAGCCACCGTGCAAGGTGCCGCATCAGTATTATCAACCATTCATACATCGTAGGCGCAGCTACGGGAGCAATTTATGGTTAAGTGTCTTGCTCAAGGACACATCGCCATGGGCCAGCGGAGTCGGGGATCGAACCGCCGATCCTCTGATGAAATCACGACCCTGCTCACCACTGAGCCACAGTCGCATGTGTGCGCGCGTGTGTGTGTTTAGTGTGAGTGCATTGCAAGCATATGTACACACCTTTCATCCTGTGTTCAGGCATTTGTGTTTAATCCCAAAATCAATGACTGGAGCCAGTCTTTCATGATCGCTTCACAGTGGCCTCGATCTGTCACGCGGCATCATGTCAGTGCCTGCTTACACACACACGCGCACACACTTTCTTAATTCTGAGGCATTTTTTTTTACAGATATCAGAGGAGATTTGATTCACTATCTGTTTATTATTAGTTCTTATTTACAGGTGGACCGACCAAGGTCTTTGTCAGCCTTACACCAACCTTGACTATGATGCTGGTTCCTTTTACGACCACATCAACTATTCCTGTGCTGCAGCATCTTTAAAGGCACCTTGACCCGAAGCGAGGCGGATACTCATTCACTTTCCATGCACACACCTTCTCTGGCAGCCTGATCATTTGTCCTGGCATCGTTTCAACTTGCCAGTTCTCCAGCGCTTACATAAAAGTATTTTTATATTCCGGTCACAAGGCAGAGTAGAGAGAGAAAAGCCACCTGGCAGGCGCCTGCACTTTCATTATTTGGCTGACGACAATACAAATGAAAAAAAAAACAACCTGAATGCGTAAAGCTTGAACATTAGTAAAGACATCATACCGGCTCCAAACCAGCAATTAATTTGTCATTATGAAACAATTAAAGCGATAGTTACTTGATATAACTTGTTCAGTCGAGTTTCATTAGGCTACTCTGACACTGCCCATTACACACTACACGATACATTAACGTAAAGTCTCCACATCTGTGACCATGTCAGGTCAAGTCAACTTTATTTGTATAGCACATTGCAAACATGATAACACTCAACACAATGTGCTTTACTTTTTTTTATAAATCACTGCAGAATATAGACCAAAATATACCAAAAAAAACACACACACTGCTTTAACAAGTGTTCAGTGAGGATGCTTCTCTCTCAGGTCCTCAGGCAGGAAGGCCCATATTTGGGGCGTTAATACAGAAGGCAGCCGCTCCTGCTTTAAAGTACGAGGGACGTAGCTGCAACGCCGTGGACCAGAGAGCCCCTGCTGGTGTCTAATTAGCATGTTTTTATATACTGGGGTGTAAAGGCCATTCTTGGCAGAATTATAACAGCACTTCTGGTTCAGTGATGTGATCAGACTGGTTAGTTCTGGTAAGAACCGGAGCAGCTGCATTTTGAAATGACTGAAGTCGCTGCACTGCTGATTAGGAGTCTGTTGAAAAGACCATCAAGATAGTCTCGTCGGCTCGTTATGAATGCGTGGGTTCTCCTCTCAGTCTGACTTAGAGAACAAAGCCCCGTAGTTTTTACATGTTTTTTAGATGGTGGAATATGCACAATACATAGAAATTATTTATATACTGGAAATCAAGACTGTTACACCGAGACCGTGTCCGCTGAAATAATTAGAGGTCTGTATAGTTTCCAATAATTAAGAAACTAGGGAGGTTTCTTTGTGGATCACATGATCCTGTTCCAGAAGAAAACAAACGACAACAAACAACAATAGCCCGTAATTATTGATCTGCTACCAGGTTAATTTAACATGTATAACTGACCACAGGCGTTGCTCCGTGTGTGTGTGTGTGTGTGTGTGTGTGTGTGTGTGTGTGAGAGAGAGAGAGAGAGAGAGAGAGAGAGAGAGAGAGAGAGAGAGAGAGAGAGAGAGAGAGAGAGAGAGAGAGAGAGAGAGAGAGAGATATGATCAAGCCAGAACTGTAAATGAGTTTAAAAAAATAAATATTCTAAAACAATTTCACCAATTTTGTCAGTTTGAGTCGATAGAGGAAGATCTGAAGTATCAAGCACTACATTTAATTTGTAAAGACCACTATAATTCTGTGTTGTATTTTCTGTAACTAAGCAACAAATCCACATGGCACCAGTATATCCAGCGGACGTGAAAAGTCATGCGATATTCGTTTTTTGAGTATGGACGGAAATCATTTCGCAAATGATGCTAAAAATGGAGATCGTATTTCTTTTAAAACCCCGGTTTTGAAAGAAAACGTCTCAGTGTGAATGTAACCTCAGAGGCCTGATGTCACCTGAGCTGCCAAACAGCTGCAGCAGCACTTCTCTTCTTCATCCCCCCCTCCCCCTCCGCCTCCAGCTTCCTCTCTCAGCGACGGTTTCTGCATGACGACTTTTGTCAGAAGGGAACAAAAATGGAGCCCTGACTGTAAACTAGATGTGGCGCTCTGGTCAACAAAAGTCAACAGCTCGCATAAGCATCGAGCCTCGAGCTTCGTCAGACACTGCCAGAGCACGATATGAATTTGTTTTGGTGACAGTTTATGTGAGCTATGTTGCCATCAACCTTCGAATAAAGCTTTTCTATCATGTGAAATACTCACAAGTCGCCCAGTTCCTGTCCTCCAACCAAACCTGCTGTTGCTACAGATACTGTTGGCACTGAGCCATCTCAACCTCCTTCACGTGCTCAATCTGCTCCACACCAGCTATTTCTGGTTCTCTCTGCTTCTCTCCTTCGTTCACTGTGTGTATCTCTTTCTCTGTGTGTGTGTGTGTGTGTGTGTGTGTCTTTCACACACTCTCGCTCTCTCTCTCTGGCCGCCTTCCTGTGCCGATTCATCATTAATTCATCCAATTTCTTAATGTTCCTCCTCTTCCTCGCCTTCACATGGCCTCAGTGTCCCCATAGCTCCTCAACCACCCACTGGCTGCTCTCCATCTGCACGACTTTTAGATTGAAGAGCTTCTCTCTACTTTATTGCCTTCCGTGTCATTGAGTTCCTCCATGAAGACAGATGATCGAGCCTCTTGTGCCTTTTGGGGGAATGAGGAAATGATGTTGGGATTTTATTCTTTCCGCACCACATGCCTCGCTGGAACAGTTCCTACTGTATATTATGCAACGAGTGGGCAGCTATTTGTCTGCCAATTATGTAGAAGAAAAGTCAAACATGATTTGCATATCGCATGTTGATATGTGTATGATACTGACACAATATTGACATGGGATATGTTTTTTGACAGATATTTATCCTCCCATCAGGGAACACTGTCATCTCTCACTGACTGGATACACGTGTGTCAATATTTTCACCTTAATGATAATTATACTTGGTTCAAACATTGTCAGCCAGCTCACAATCTGACATAAATGAGGAAGTAACATGAATCACAACTGTTATAGTCTGCTGTCAAATTACCCACTGAGCTAATGTTTCTATGAATACTAAGAATGCACAGACAATGAGTTTGGTGTGGTGACTCCATTGTCTTAAAGTGACATTATAAAATAGAAATACCATTATGAACAGACAGGGCATCTTAAAATTAAACATTTAAAAAATATATTGAGGGAAAATAAATTATAAAAATAACAATGATAAAATAGTTGTATTTATCTGTTAAAATATATTTTAGATATAATCACATATCTTGTTTGGTTTTGTTGAAATAGATTTATATAAATGTTCATTGTTAGTTTTATTACTACAAAGAAAACTGATTCAGAAAACGTAAAAAAATAAATAAATAAAAAAGGAGTAAAAAACAGCCAAGAGTTGCACTTCCATAATAATTTGTGTGCACTTTTTTTTCTCGAAACGTTCAAATATCGTCATCGGTATCAACCATCAAAGTACTTTATGAAGGATGCGTCGGGCTCAGTTGGGAACCTTTAAAATTCATTGAGACTCGCATGAACTTGCAGGTGTATAATCCCAAAACAGAAAAAGTCTGATAGCTGAATTTTGCATAACAATAAGGTGCAGATGCTATTAAATAAGCTGGAGTTGTATTCTTGCTGCTCTATCTATTAATTTGTTTATGATAACATTGTTCAAACTAAAGCATTTGCTGAGATCTCACAACAAGGGAGCGTAGCAAAAACACAAGCAGTAATATTACCTTGCAGACTTTTATTAGAAGAGAAAGTTGAAGATAAAGAATCTGAGCATTAGTTTTATATCATTGATGAAAGAATTTTTCTGAGAAGTAGCCAAAGAAGAAGTGCACTGTAAAAAGTGCAAATAGTGTAGCCTATAATTTACATTTTACAATGAAGTTACTCATTGTTGTAGTTGTGGACAAACTGAGCTGTATTCGTCGGTGTCACTGTAAAACATTTAATCAGTATAATAATACTGACGAGCACCAGCTAAAAGCCCCGGAGTATTTATTTGTGAGTCAGAGCGTGAGCTGTTCCGATTGGATGGAGGGTGAGAACGTAATGTGAGACTTTATTTTCACACCGCTCAACTGACCTTGACACTGATGATTGAATCTGCTAAGAAACAATGAGAAGAGGATGCAACACAGGAGAGGAAGGATGGATCATTTTCTCCCCTAAAACAGTCTCCCACCCGGTTTAATTAAGTATCGTGTTCAGCCTAACCGTCTGTCATCGTATTGTCAATTATCACAGTAAGCCCGCCCTAAAGCGCACTCGACTTTATGGTCTAGTTGACTCCGCATGGGTCCATCATTTACTCGTCATGCTGTATTGAAGAAGACTTGAAAGTAGAGATTGAGACCATACACTCATGTTTAAAATGTTTACTGAGGGAATAAATCAAGAGAGAAGTGAAGTCATTTCCTCATCAGACTTCTTTTGACCTGCTGGTCAGAACAGAGAATGAAAGTTTTAAGACACTTCTGCGTCGGCTTCACTTGTCAGAACCGGAGGGTGCCGCCTGATCTCTCCAGCAAAGTCGGATGTTGTTAATGTGCAGTAATCCAATGTGACAGGACGACTGTGTCAAAAGTCAGAAGCCTACAAACACATGGCTTACAGATCACTGAGAGCTCAGTGTGGTCTCCACAGTAATCCTCTTCGGACGTCTGATCACGGCCCGAAACCACTGATACGTGTTTACTCGCACTCTTGGGAGTTGCAATTGCACTTTATAGAAAATAAAAAGGGGAGTTCACTGCAGTGTCTTTAGTTTGCGATGCAGAAATCGTCGTGCAACTCAATGACAATGTTGTTGATGTTTTTTCAACCAGTGTCACCATTTTTAGTATTACCTGTTCATGGCAACCATGGTGTTAAGATTTGGGAAAGAAATGATTTGTCTGACTTTTTCCTGGATATAGTGGTGATGGCACACAAACAGTGCAGTATGGTTAAGGTTGGCAACTAAAATATTTGGTTGTAAGGTTCAGGAAATATGATAGTTATGGTTTACTTATGGTTTAAGTCCATCACTCTGTCCTCCACACCCTAAACCTTTTTCATTACAATATGAAGGCAACACGACTTCCTCTGCCACATAATGTTGTCTTTATGAACCGTGAGGTGTAGAAACAGGAGGAAGCTTTAAGGAAGGACGACTCAGGGAGGAGAATACATGTTAGAAGAACAAATCAATAGTCTGTGCTAAAATAACAAATGGAAAAATAAAGTAAAAACTCAAATGGTACTTTACCTTGACCTATTCACCCCAAAATCTAAACAAATGTTGCCAATTTCATTTCATTATTTCCTGCTGTTTTACCCTCCATTATCGTCTTGAAGGGAAGAGAAAGACTGAACGTCCTTGAGTTGGTTTCATTTGCTGTTCTGTGTTAGTTAAGATGTTTCTGTTTTAAAAACTCTAGGAAGATTATTTTTCACTATAGCTACTGTTGGACACTACCCACTGAAAAAAAAAATGCATTATTAGTACGGACACATTACAATTACAATTAGTTATCCGCACTAACCATATAAATAACTGATTCATCTATATTATCAATGCAGAGTAAAGCTTCGGTTCTGCAGACGTACACGGACTGCTGCGGAAATCATGGACGTCTGGTAGTTTTGTTTATCTGCCTGTTTGGAGGACTTGTTCAACACAAAACTCTTTTTAACAGTTCAGTTCTGTAATAAATATGGAAAACTATTCAAGGCTCACTTGCAAATGCCCACTTTACAAGTACAACACATTCTCACACCAATGCGTCAAATACTTAGAGCTTGGCCAGTGTCCCGAAGCTTCAAACTATGACGCTGAGTGACAGCATGTCAATATATGCGCATTACATGCCTTTTCAAAATAAACCTAAACCTTGAGAAAACTGCCAAACAGCCAAACTGACTACCGGGTGACTAACAATTACCATTTTTTTTGCCAGGAAGTCTTTGCAAGTCTTGCAGTGCAGAGTAATCCTCAAGTAATTACATGCACTTAAAAGCCTGATTATAGGTACTGAAGATGTTAAAAATGTAACTATTTGAGTGTAAAATGAATACCCCCAATTAAATCTGGGTTAAAAGGTGGACCCTGGTGGCCTTGGTTTATTTTGCTGGCCATAAACTGCAAAATCCCCAGTTCGCATACGGCCAGCGGGCCTTTGTAAAATGCCATTCCCCATCCATCTCTCTGATTATCAGATTGTCTTTTGGCACTTTGTTTGAAAGCATGCTGAGGTCTGAATACTTAATTACTGCAAGACAGAAACGGAAAAAGCCCATCTCTTGTGTTTGACTCTGAGACTGCATTCAAAGATGCCCCTCTCTACTGAACTGGGTTTATTCAACGTGAGACTATATTAAGGCTGATAATAGCGCAGGTCTGCAGGTCTGCAGTAATGCTGGACTTGTCTTTCTTTGCTTGTTTCCACAGATCTATAAATAGCAGTGCTGATCATGCAGCACAGCCTGCCATCACCCTGCATGTTCCTTGAAGCTCACACACACCTACACACTTCTCCCAACGTTTCTTCTCCTATTCTCTCCGCTTCACAATTTCACACTCATTTGCTCAGACACCTCACTCCTCCTTCCTCCACTCTTTCCTCCCTCCTCTCGTTATCTCATTTCCCTCATTAAGCCGCCCCTCATTTCCCTCCCTAACTATAATTTCTCAAGACCACATTCTCTCTCTCTCTCTCTCTCTCTCTCTCTCTCTCTCTCTCTCTCTCTCTCTCTCTCTCTCTCTCTCTCTCTCTCTCATCTTCACATCTTTGGATGAATGATGGGAAACAGGAAGTGGTAGTACTGGCTGATTTGATGTCATCGACTGTATTGCAGTTGTATGATCCACAGTAAAATCTCTGCAGCTTGCTGGAGTCAGTTTCACTGGAACTATACTGCGTCTGATGAAACCTCTGAGTATGACGGGCACAGGTACATGGGTGCCAATCATGAACACAGTGTCAAATAATTGAGATATTGGGAAACAAGTCGTGGAGTCTACAGCCACGCTAGCAGCTCTGTGAGGCTGTAATTAGACACAGAGCTGCTTTGAGCTCATAGACAGAGCGCAAGTTAGGCCCTGGAAACAAAACCCACCGGAGCAGAAAACAATCTGTGCCACAACCGCTAACAAAATGCCTGTAGCTAGTTAAGACATTAGGATTTAGCAAGTAATGTAACTTTAGTACGTCTACCAGGGCTCGTTAGTTGTACGATGATGATGGATGACGATGAAGACCATGAAGGCAGCTGTTTAAAATGCTAATGTTAGCAAAGTGTTAACAAGCTACTGCAGTTAGCGGAGGCACTTGCAAACCTATTACTGCAAAGCTTTGTGAAATATCCACAAAGACTGCTGCAGGCATGACAGAAGTTAGCCTGGTTGGCTCTGGTTCCTTCGACAAAAAAACGAATGGGATTTTTCCACGGGGGCATTCACTGACGTATTTTATGTTGTTGAACAAAATGTATTAACATCTCTAAAGCTTGTGTTTAGTACAGACCTTATTTCAGGCATTTACCTGAGTACTTAATAAATACTATAATTAATTTCGAGACGAGGGAACTGGAAATGCGAAATTGCTGACTGTTTTTCAGATTTTAGGACTCATTCCTTCAGCACTCGATTCCAATCTTAACACATTTAAATGTAGTGATTTATGCACATGGACACACATTTTCCACTTTTTTCCTCTGTCGCGAAGCACGAAAACAATTCCAACGGTTTGTTAATTTGCATCTTTTTTAAAATCCATGTGACTATTCAACGCTCATTTTGCTGTGCCTAAACCATAAGTGGATGTACTTATTGATGTTTTTCCTTAACTTATATATGTTGTGCAGGCATGTAAAATACTTTCAATTGGAATACATTCATTGGAAAGTCTTGCTGACTAACAAGGGGAAAATGGGGTAATTGCTGTGCATGGCAACATTATAGTTATAAACCAAATGAAAAGACAGTACATCTCAGAGCATCCTGGACTAAAAAAGGTAGACCGGCGACTGACGGACTGTCGCTGCCATCCCTAATAGATGGATTATTTCAAAAGGCTTGCTCTGACCAAAGTGCCTTGTCCACAAGTAATATAATTACCTGCTAAGTGTTTTCCTTTTGAACAACATTGAAAGTCATTTTTGACACACTTGGCCAAGATGCTTCCACACACAAGCAGTGAGCTGCTTCCTACTTGACCTTGAGTCATAATATGTGGCGTGTTCTCCAGGGCTGGCAGCTCTCTGTGCAGCTACACTTCGGTCTGCTGGACAGAACAGCTTCTCTTTACTCTTTGAATCGACTACATTCATTCATCTCAGTCTGGAAACTGTTCAGTCGACAGATGTTTCCTGGTTTCTGATTTTAAATCATACTACTTTTTTATGTTTTCACTTTCAGATGTCAATTTCGTGTTGATTCAGTAACCCTGGCCTGTATTCGCTCAATCTGTGCAAAGATCTAGTTGGTTACCTCTAACTGTACCAGAATCTCAAAATGAATGTACTATTTTTTTTAATGCTGGCGAAAAAGATAAATTACAAGCGGCCAAGTCTCCTCAATGGCACCGTTTCTTTTTGGCCACACAAAGCTGTAACAGTTGCATTAGCTCATGTGACCTGAATGATGAGTGCACTCCAGATAAATACCAGTCATGTCTTGTTGGAAGTAGTCTCTGGTCCAGGGGGACGTTATCCATTAACCCTGACCCAGCACTCAGCTGTCTGCCTTCTATCCCTCCGCTCACATCGCCCATCCCCCCATAAGTGCTGGCAAAAAAAAAATGAACCAACACGTTTTTTTTTTCTTTCATGTTTGGTGTCTCCACTGATATGTACTGCTTCCAGGAAATAGCCACAGCCTCGCCCCCTGAGTCCAACATTGACAAAGGCTCTTATCTCGCCGCGTTCACTAACTGCTGGTGATGGGAATGGGAGCATTTAACCTTTAAACAGTGTTACAGACTCAGTCAGCACTGTGTGACAGTTTCTCTTGCTTTAAGCGGGTAGTGAGTGACTGACACATTGTCCCCTCAGGCCTTACTGTAGCTGTTTGCGCTCGCTACTGAGGTTGCTAAGTGTATGCTCAATTCATCCTGACCCGTATGCACTCGCTTCCCTCGAGACTTTCTGTAAATACCCAACGTCTGCCAAAGAATACCTAAGATGCCGCCTAACAACGTTGGGGCTTGCTAAATTTGTTCACGTCACAGAGAAGAGATAGTCGACTGTGTGCTCATTAGCCCGCGGGTTGTATTCCTGGCTACCTGTCAAGTTGGGCGAGACTCACTGCTGCAGTTTGGATAATAGTTTGAGAACTTGAAAAGCGAGTCAGTATTGATGTATGTTTCACTGGTCGATTGCAATGCTTCCACCCTCCAGTCTAGTTGCACTATGGGTAATTTAAGGGCCAAATGTTAACGATTGCGTGAATAATCTGCTTCTGCTGCATCTTTTTGATACTCTTTTTGTAATTGTCTGTCGGAGTCTGACGTGTTACAGATGCGCTGTGCCAAATCGCTGCAGGACTCTTGTAAACATCTCCATTCCCTAATTCTGCGTCTGTCATGGCGGAGGTGAGAAAAGTATACAGGTGGGGTTTTATGGCTCTCTTCTTTCTCTGGTTCAGTCAGCTATTTCCATTGCTTTTCATGTGATCAAACAAGAGCAACACCATGAATGCCTTCCATCTATCTGTAGAAACTAGTTTGTCTCAAGCACACTGACACCTTTCTATACTTAGACACTTCTGTATATTTTTATATATTTGTATGTTTTGAATGAATGAATGAATGAAAAGTACTTTATACAGCTGCCACAAGTTTTGCAAACTTCTTTATACTTGTGTATATGCTGTCAACTCTCACATATAACTTTTTTCTACCCTGGCATATCTATCTCATAGTGATATAAGCTTTAGCATAGGTCCAGTCAGGAAGACTATACCTTTGCAAGTCTAGGCCTCAATAAGCCTACCTGTGCTACGACGGTATCTCGTTTGAAGCAGGGATATTCAAGACACACGCAGTTCAGACATATTCAATCGCTTGGTTTCCTAAGGGTATTAGAATATCCAGCCTTGTTTAATTCTTATACGAAAACGTCATGCTTCACGCTTCCTGTAGCATGAAAGCCCTCGAGCGTCTCACTTATGTCCGTCATGGTAAAATGAATAAATTGTAAGGTTCTTTATTGCAGACGTCTCCACCCTATGGCACTTGATCGTGAATGAGTAGTTATTTGGGACTTTTAACTCAAATACACAGTGATCAGAACAGAATCAGCTTTATTGGCCGCGTGTTTACACATGCATGGAATTTGACTGGTTTCACGTAGCTCTCTCTCCGTGTTGTTTATTGCTTTATTGTTTCATTACTGTTCAATTTAAAATCAAGCAAAGGGAAGTACAAATAGGCACGCTTATTTGTGACGTACATCGAAGTTATTCACCTCAACGCAGCTCATCAAGTCTGTATGCAGTATCACGCCGGCCTCCTTCAAGGGCTCTGGTCATTGCTGACCTCATCACAAACCACAGTGACCATGCTCAGCTGGCATAACGACAACTCTCTTCCACGGTGCGCCGGGGCTTTCTTCCGACTGGAAATCCTGACGATGTGTCCATTTGTGGGCTTTCCAGGGATATCCGGTGAGCGGTTCTCAGACTGCAGCCTCCCCCTACGCCGTATTTGATGTCATCTGCATCGTGTGAGATGTCTGACCACTGACGCTGTCATGCCTGGGGCCAGCAATGGAAACACAAACGCCTCTCTCTTTCTCTCTCTCTCTCTCTCTCTCTCTCTCTCTCTCTCTCTCTCTCTCTCTCTCTCTCTCTCTCTCTCTCTCTCTCTCTCTGTGTGTCAGCATCCCGCGATGTGAACATTCCTCTTCAAGATTCATGCGATAGTGTCGCGCCAATAGTCGCCCCTTCAGTCATCATCACAATCTTTCACGCTCACTCTGTGCCTGACACAGATTATATTTACTTATGCACATGACTCGTAATGAAGTGTTTTGCGTCACAGCTACCTCACATGCTCACTGTCCTCTATGTGTTATATTGTGGGTAAGTATTCATTACTGTCCTCCTTAGCACCCTTTTGAGTCGTACTCTGGTAAGTGGGTCACTGTCAATGCAAGGCGACCTCACACACTGCATCCTGGTCTATTGTGTCCTCACACTGTTGTCCTGCCATGTCTTGGATGCTCCTTTATTAATCTGTCTTGGCTCGATCTCGCAGGAAAAAAAAGGAAATATGCATATAACTGGTGTTGGCCTTTTGGCTCGATGGCTAATTTGCTAATTTTGTTCTCTATTTTTGTCCATATTCTTTGTATTCTAATTTGTGATGTCATATCGATCATACCAGGTAACTGGTGTTATAGCATCGTGGTTCATGTTCCTGTATTCTCATAAATGTTGTGATAAGCCGCCACATTTTCACTGCTTCTGTAATTACTCACAATCATCGTATTCGGATCAGTGGCCTCATACACATTATATATCAACGTGGTGTCAGAGCCATTGCATTGCTACTTCTAAGGTCACTGCTGACCTCTTTTGGTTAAATCAATTCTCTGCTGAATTTCAGGCCTTTCATGTCTTGTGAGTGATGAATGATTCATTAAAAGTGGCCAAATCTTCATAATGTAATGTCATGTCATTCCAGGAGACTAGCCATGTTGTTCTAAGCTCAGACTGTTTCTATTCGGGTGACTGCTGTCCTCAAGAAGCTGAAAAAAACACAATAATCATTCGATCATTGTGATCCGTTACATTCCCTTTCAGGAAGTGAGCATTGTTTTTGGGGAAATATTAGGCTGTGGTTTCTTTTTTCCTTTTGGGAAGGTGATGGCGTACAGAAGGCCCTCCATTACAAATCTCCCCATCGGGTCAGAGAGTCAAGACTTTATCATCACATATCATCTGTCAATAAACAATAATATTGTCTTCATCTGACTTCTCTCCTGATCGAAATAGATATCACAAACTTGAGGGTTTTTTTTTCTTTTGCAGCGTTTCCTGCTGACACTGCAGCTGCCATTTCATCGTGCAAATGCTGGCCTTTGTAGTGTATTCACGAGCAGCAATTCAATTAAATAATGCGTTCAGATCATCACTTCTATTTTATGTCCCCACGATCATCATTGGTTTTTATTCGCAGCCTTTTACTTTATTTATCCGGTTTGCATTTGGGTTCTGCAAAAACCAGCTCTCCCTCAAATGGGATTCATTAAACATTTATCCAGTCTAATCCAATCCATCTGGTGTCGCTCTCTGTCACCTCTTCCCTTCTGTTGCTGTCTTTCACCCCCTTTTTCTTGTCTGCGTCCATCCCCTCCACCTTCCATCATTCTTCGAGGATTTGTTTGCCGGGCTTCCCCCACCACGCTGCTCCAGCGCTCCATGTTATCCTTCCCTTCCTCTCGCACACACACCTCCTGTTTTATTGGGCCGTGCACTTAAGGGAATCACTTCCTCAGACCATTTATTCCTTCTCACCATTCCCTGAACAGTATACACCACCCTCCCCACCCCCATCCCATCTCACACAAACACATACAGATGCTTTTTTAGAAAATGCTCCGAGAGCACAGCAGTATGAGGACATCGGGTTTAAGATGGTTAATGTGTAAATCCTGGATTCAAATGCATACGTGATATTATTACTTTCAAAATATGTTAGTTCAAATGCTGTCTGCTGAATTTTTTAGTTTTACTGACGCATCAAAAGTCCATGTTAGTTTTTACTTCTAGACGTTGTAAATAGAGTACATTTAGCTGCATGGAGCCATTCAAAAGCAACAATACCTGACTGTCACATTTATAATGGGGCAATTATTTTTATACATGCTTTTGCAAGGCGAGCATTTGTGACACTCCAATTTAATAAATGTGTCTTAAGCGTTCATCCAATTTAGCTGGCCGGCTGCTGACTTAATTTAAAGGCCAAACCCTTTGATGCAAGCAACGTCCCATTGTTATGTAACGCTATCGATAAATAATGTTACATATATTTTCAAGCTTAAGTTAATGGAAGTTAAAAGGTAATTATTATACATCTTCTTGTATTTCAATGTCTTGTAGTTGGAAGCGAGCACCAGGCTTTCTGGCAGCTGGCAGTACGCTGCAGGCGTGGAAGGTCACCGGGAAGGTGATGGCGTGCAGGAAGAGAAGTGTGCAGGCGTCCAATGGCAAGGAGGGGATCTGGGTTGCGTGATGTTATTCCTTGTTTGTCAAAAATGTTGTATGAAGTCACAATATAAGTCACAGCTATTCATCGCAGCATCTCGTCTTAGTCATGGGGGGGAAAAGGTTCCAGAGCAGTAATGAAAAGAAAATGCCATCACTGCTGTGCCATGTCAAGAGACATCATTTTTAATACACTAAACTAGGATTTCAAAACAAATCAGACTGACATCACACCACCACATGGTTTACTTACATTCCTGTCATTTTTTTTGTATTTCTATTAGACATGTGTGAGATTGTCATAGTTAGCACATTCATTCACGAGATGTGGTCAAACATATGCGTTCCCTTTAAAGACTATCACTACACTCAAACATGTGTTTTATCTAGCAGCCCACTTATTAATATATACGTTATTATATCATATATTTATGGAACTAAAATAAAAGTTGCACCGGTTGTAGCTCGTGGGCTTAGCCTGGTTAGTCTGTCTCAGAGACTCAGAGACAAGCACATAAATGTCACAGAGCACCTGTTGGGTGCAGCTACCAGGCTTAATGAAATGTGGAACCGAAAGGTTTCCTTCAGCATTTGCACAATAAAGATGTCTTGAGATTTCAGTTTCTGTGTGTTGCCCTTGGTTTAGTATTGCTGTTTTCATCTCCCTAATCCTGTGAGGCAAGTTGGCCTAAAGTGACCTCAGCCTTCCCCGTCTACCTCCTTCCCCCATCTCCAGTCAGCAATTAATTATCTGACCTAACCGAGCACACAAGCCTGATTCATTTTTCTCCTTCCTGCTAAACCTCCCCCACCACCGCCTTCATCCACGCCTGCCTGCCTGTAATTGTTGATCGTCCTTTGCAGTTTATGCCTGCAGCAAACTCACATAGGCACCCACACACATACACACACACACACGCACGCTCATGCTGACACACACACACACACACATGCAATCTTTATCTTTTTATAGCTCTGTCTTGTTAGGCAGTGAAAGCAGATTTCTCCCCAGTGAACAGTAAGCCTCTCCTGCAGCCAAACTCCTCTGTGTTATATAACAAGGGACTTAAAAGTATGCTCGAAAAGTATGAGCAGTTCATTCAAACTCCAGCCTTATTATTGATGTTCTCTAAGGAGGAACTACATGAATGTTAATGTTATGGTTGTTTGTGCTGTTTGTGACGGAAGAAACCACCAAGAGGAAGTTGTGGTGTTCGTCTGGCGGTGTTTATTTATAGCCTCTCAAGCCCGAGAGTACATGGCGTATTCTCATCTGCTGGACAGACATGAATAAGCACATACAACCCGGCATCCCCTAGACTAGGCAGCTGAGCATCCAAAAGTCTTGCATTTAGCTGTTCTCTCACATTTTTTTTGTTCTTCTTTTTTCCTTAATATATGTTTACACTCATAAAATGTTGTGTCTCTCAGTTCCAGCCAGAAGGAATTGTGACCTCAGTGACAAGCTCGTTTGTCAAGCTTGCTCGGTTTTGTCTCTGAGCAAGTGCAGTCAGCTGTATGTCTCATATTGTGTATGCAGGTTTTAACAATGGAGTCAGTCAGTCAAGCAGCAATGTATTTTCTTGATTATTGAAGAAGCAGCACAACGGTCCAGAAAAAAAAATGGAAGTTTTGGACTCAAAGTAAAAGGATTTAAGATTTTAACTTGTACACAAAGAGCCCTGAGACTCTATGTGTTTAGTGCACACACAGACATAATTCGTTATTAGACTATCAAGCATTTTAGTCTTGTAGATATAACATTATGTCATCAGCGTATAGATGTTTCGTAATTTATCGCAGCATTTAACCCTGAAGGCCCCGTCTCCGCTTCGAAGTGGGCTATGATGTTTACGTTTTGTTTAAATTCATATCTTTGTGATAATACAGCACAAAAAAACCCTTAAGGGTAAACCATTTATATTATTATGATGGATGGTAACACAAATGGGTTCCCGTTACAATCCAGAAGTGCGAATAATGAACGTCTTTGGACCCACCTAAACACTTTTTGTGGTAACAAACTCCTCGAAACTGTTGGTGAGTAATGTAGAACTGTGACATACAGTGTTTTAAACATATTGAGCTTTTTTTTTTTTTACTAATATAGACAATTACACAACTTGCATGTGCCATTTTCAACCCCTTTTGGCGTTTGAGAATGAGCACATGCATCCAGCTGCTGTTCTCTTTACAGCCCCAGTTGAAGGCCACAGATGTGCTACTTATAAAGATCCCATCTTAAGAGTCCAGCAGAAACCGCTGCCTTTACTCAAAAAGTTAATCAAGTGACTTCCGTATCTTTTTTCACACTGCCCTCCCCTCCTCTTCCCACATCGATCCGCCTCTTCACCCCGCCCCCTTGGGAAAGATGGCGGGGGAGTGTAGATTATAGTTTATACGTGCTCTGCTCGACTCTGCACTGCCTCGCTCTGACAGCAAAGCCCTTTCACCTACATTCACTGAGAGCCTGCCTGCCTAGTCACACACACACACACACACACACACACGCACACACACACACACACACACACACACACACACACACACACACACGGCGCAGTCTGCCTGCCTGCCTGATCTTTTCATGCAGTGCAGCAGTGCTCTGCAGTCTGACATGGCTCCTACAGGAGGGAAGTATTTACCATCTGTCTACATTTGCATTCTCTCTCTCTCTCTCTCTCTCTCTCTCTCTCTCTCTCTCTCTCTCTCTCTCTCTCTCTCTCTCTCTCTCTCTCTCTCTCTCTCTCTCTCTCTCTCTCTCTCTCTCTCTCTCTCTCTCTCTCTCTCTCATTTACCCGTTGTCTTCCTTTCTCTCCCTCTTTCTGCAATAGCTACAGGCAGGCGGAGTAATATAAATCAGAGAAGCAGAGAGAGAGACGGAGGAAATGCTGTCGGAGAGAACATGAAGAAACAAAAGGAGAGGAGCTGTCTGCGTAATGCAAGATGGTGATTATATACCTGAACATTACTGTCCAACATGCACTGTCCAGGACATTTATATATTGAGCCAGAATTTGCAGTTAACTCAACACAACAAAGCCTCTGTGGAAATGAGCATGCATCATCTCTTGAAGATGAATACGAATCAGACGAGCGATGTGGCAACACTTGACTTTTCAGAACGAAAACATGATAATGATTACCGAAGTGGAATCGTCTCCAAACAACGTAGATTGTGAAAAAGACTGAATGTATGCAACACCTTTTGTTTCAGTAAAGGTTGAAGCCAACTTAGCTGTTGAACTTTAAAGTTTCTCTGTACCATATTTAGAGCATTAATATAGAGTCAAACAACTATTTGCAACACGAAGAGACGGTGGAGTGACTTGAGCAGAGCATGAAATGCTCTCGCTCTCTGTGTTGTAATCCAAACCTCTCCGTCACATTGACACTCATTGGTCTGTTGTAGCCTTGAGCACTAAAATAAATACCAAACTTTTGCATTTCATAGTTACTATCAGCAAATTGCAGAATCCAAAATAAACCAACGTTAATGAACGACAACACCTTGTCCTTGTAACGCATGCATCACCTTGCTTTTTAGTGATAATTTTCACCCGTGTGAACACAAAGCACTCGTTTTTTTTTTTATTTCTGGAGGATATGAAAGCTTCTCCGCAGTGCCTCTGCTAATTAGATCCTGTGCACGTTCTTTGTGCTCTTCTTTCTTATTTAGGAATGAGACAAGTCAGTGTGTAATTTCTACCCCAGGGAGCATCGTCTCTGGTGTGCTGTTGCGCAGATCAGAGCGTGCATCGGCCTCTGAAGTTTCTCTATCCTTCTCAGAGTATTTGGAGTGTGTATAGCTACTGTAAACTAGATCCATCGACCATGACAGAATTGCCTTCAAGTTATAATAATAAATAAAGATAATTCAACAACTAAAACTGGTCATTTCGTCGCAAAGGTGAACAAACAACATACTAACAATGTTGCTACTCAGGAAGCATTCACGCAGAGGAAAAATATAAAGTTTATCCTGCGGATAATATTCAAGAAAAGGTAAATACTTCACCCCTGATGGAACATAAATATGCTCAAAACATGTATTGGCATGCTACCTTTTGGATTAGATTATATTTTGTGTGTAATGTTGAACTTTTGACCTCAGACTGGTGCTGAGACGGGGTTCATCCTCTTTGGAGCATGAATATGCTCATTGGATTTGTTATGTCCCATTTTAGTGGAGCATATCTAGCTCGTGGACAACATTAAGATGGCTGTAAACATCAAAATCATTAGGCATCCTCCGGGAAGCAGCAAATGTACTCTGGACAGTTGCTGCTGGCATATCTTGCCCTGGCTCAAAACATATTTTGAATCACAGACAAACTCTCTTTCTTATGGCGCCCGTCAGCTTGGGCTTTATGTAACACATTTAGTTACTTTCTGGAGTATATTTCTGGAAAATATGACAACTCAATTGGCTATCGTGATTACTTAGGTCTGCAGTACCTGTAAGCGGGTTGATCAACTAATATGGCCGATTATCTAAGTGCTTTGAGATGCTACTTGTTGGAGCGTGCCAGGTTTCAGGCCCTTGCGCATAATAACCAGGTGTGATGGTGCAATTTGTAAAAAGGATGTCACTCCCCTAGACGTGCTCTGACTGTTTGTTCTGTGTGATATTCAAAGCATTGCTATAGCAGCCAACAATTATTATTGTGAAGATCTAGTGAACTGACGTCTACCTGAGCAGAGAAAGTGTAGTTTGCCTCCAGGTAAACAGGGTTAGCTCTGCCAGCACTGTTGCTGTTTTTGCACCGTTAACATTGTTAGCATAGTTGGCCCCCTTAGGTTTAAAGAAGCTAGGTGACGTAGTTTGAAAGCAACCATGTCCATGCAAAAGGGAAGGCGTCAGGACGAATGGATGGGCCAACAGACAGAGGACTTTCATTTATGAGGCTAATGTTCTTGTCTCACGTGAAACATTGTCTTATTTGACCTGACTTTTCTTATGTAAAAATATAAACATAGTGTTGATGTGAAATATGTTCTGCACTGCAGGGCTTGCCTCTAGAAGCACTGGTCGCTTGTGTGCTGGACAGCAAACCGCACACAACTTTTCGTGCGACATCATACAAACCTTTGTCTGAGCATTACTTTACTTATGAAAGTGATGTTTAATACTGTCATGCGCTCAAATAAAAAACCTAAAATAAGCCGAGGATTGAGACAGATGTGGAGCGCCGTGATAAGCTTCTTATTGGCTGACAGTTGTATTCTGCCCCCTTCCTGTCTCCCTCTCTGTCGCTGCTAATTAAGAAACAACAGAAAAACAAGGTCACACTGACACGCCACAATCTCCTGATGAAAAGGTTTTGCGGAAGAAAAAAAACTGTTAATTACCACAGCGGACCACTGATATGACATGTGATTTCATACGCATTTTGTGGCTTTAACTGTAGTGACATGATCCACGTACCGGTGCTGTTCATGCAACTATTTTTGGAATTACCCTGGAGCAGAAGAAACTACTGTACACATGTCTTTCATCCTTTTGATTCTCCTACAAATAGCGGCCTCATTCACAGCAAAGGTTGCTATAGTGTTGCCAAGGAGACTCGGGATATGTCTGTTATTGGCTCAGCTGTATCCAGGCAGCCTGCATTAGCACAGACACACAAACACAATCATGCCCTCCCTCCTACACAAACTCTGTGCATACGCTCTGAGGATGCAGCGAAATCGACTGAATTCACAGGTCCATTCAATTTGTTCTGCTCGTGTCACATTGTGAATGCATTTTACTTCCTTTTGGCAGTGGACACAGACCTTATCTGTTCATCCATTTACAGTGTCGTCAAAGTATAATGTTTAGGCTTTTTCAGGATTGAAAATGTAGCTTTGCCTGATTTTGATGAACAAAAGCAATAACTTACAGCTGAAATCAAATCAAATGTGAATGACAAAAACAGGTACAGGTTAAATATACATCTGACAAACTGCCCTTCTCCAAACAGCCGCCTACCGCTCGGTGAGTTCTTCCTTGTGTTCGGTCAATGGTGGAGTTTCAGCTAAACCAGTACCTTTGACCTTAATGATGAATAATTACCTTTACAGTGACAGTCGCACAAGTCAGTTCCTTCCACAACAAATCTGCAACAAGACACAGACCCCCAAAAAACAAGAGTCTACAAGCTAGCCATGCTAACATCTCTGTGAGGCTGGACTTGGACATAGCAGTAACTTGTGCTAAATGCTAACACCCGCATGGTCACATCGGCTAATTAGCGCTAAATCTAAATGTTATTCGTTTTGCAGGTATTTTGGCATAAAACTGAAACTCCGGATGCATTTCATTTCAACCTGGCGATGAGGTTATATGAAAAGCCGTCAAAGTTGTTCCACGGGTGTCTGTACCTAAATTGAGTTTTGGGATCCATACATTACTTGACCAGATATTTGATTCAGAACCACAAATGTCAATCTGTGTAGTGTGTAATATTGTTTTTTTGTATTTTGTGTGTGGTGTTTGAACCCGCTGTGCACTGCTTCCGTTGATGCTCATCATGTAGCAGCTGATGGCATGAATCAAAACTTGAAAACTGGAGGACCGGAACAGAAAGGATCTGCTTTATACGCAGAGCTATAAGGCAGAGCGGCAGTCTTAAAAATCCCCTTGTTGATGCTGTGGCATTTGTCTTTCTGTATCGAGCAAAGGCCAAACAAACTGAGTAAAAACTGATGAAAAAAAGACAATTTCCTTTCTTTACGTAGGTTATATGCTTTTCTTTTCTCAACACTCTTTGTAGCCTCCGCAAAAATGAGAAAACTGGATATTATAATTATTGTATCCTTTCCACTGAATGTCCCGTTATCTTGAATCCATAATTAATCATTGTTTCCTTTTTAGTTCGTAAATCATTACAATAGAACTAACCAGGGCAACAATAGGTTTTTTTTTTGGTTGGCTAAAACTTCACTGTCGTTTTTCCAGTGGTTTGCCAAAGGCATCCCCAAGCCTGATCTATAGTTATAACAGTGGAGAAGAAAAGAAACAGATTGGTTGCATGCAGAGGGATCCTGAACTGGACGTCCCGGGTTTGAAGCATCGCAGACGATCGCATTCTAGTGCCAAACGTAAACCCGAGGCTCTGTTTACTATCCTCCCGAAGAGACAGATCTAAAAACTGCGCCCTAATCTCCCCAGTGCTCGTCAATGATGAGCTGTTATGTAGAAAGAATCTGCACCTCTCTGGAGATCCCAGGATTTGTGATGAAACCACTGTATCGCTGCCCGGATAATCTCGCCCCATCGCATTAGAGTAATGTCAGAACGCTGCAGAGGCGACGGGGGCTCGTGAGAGCGACCACGAGGAAGACGGAGATGAAATGAAAGGGGCAGGGTGGGGGGAGGGAGATGGATGTTAATTTGGTCAAAGCTGAATTCATGCAGGCAGAGAATGTGGGGCATCTCTGTCAGTCACACCTATTCAACCTCCACACACACACACACACACACACACACACACACACACACACACACACACACACACACACACACAGTACTAAAAAGCTGTCAGTGGACACAAAGGGATTCTCTTGTCAAAGAGAAGGCGTTGCTGAAACACCCAAGGAGATTTCACCTAATCTGCCTTTACAGATTTCAAATGTTATTATGTGTGTGTGTGTGTGTGTGTGTGTGTGTGTGTGTGTGTGTGTGTGTGTGTGTGTGTGTGCGTGCGCGTGTGCGTGTATATTTATGAAGAGGGAGCAGAAAGTGCCACGGGAAAGACCTTGTCGGTGCCGGTTTGATGTTGATATTTCACATCACTCTGTCGATGTGTTTGTGTGTGTCAGGATGTTTTTGGCTGTATTTGTGGTTATCGGAGTGTGTGTGTGTGTGTGCGTGTGTGTGTGTCTGTGTGCAAAGTGTAAATACTTTGATCTCCAGAGCTCCCTGGAGTTAAGCTCTTCTCTGCTTGAAGACAGCCTCTTTGCATAGTTGAGAAAGAGAGGGGGAGCGAGAGGAACGGGTGGTGTAACAGAGATCCGCTTCAGAGGGAGGGGGTTGGGGTAAGACTTCAATGTCTTCTGTCACAATAAATTGAACATGTTTAAAAAAAAACTAATAAAACAAAGCCAACAGGGAGGTCACAGCACAGGGTCACACTCATAACTCCCGGCGACGGTGACATTTCAGTGTTTTGGCTGTCGCCAGAGACCTCTGGTCTACATTCACTGCTGCGGCTGCCGGCACCAGCATTTCCCTAAATAAGTCATGTATACGCAGCAAGTTTAGTTTTTATGTTTAAACTAAACCAATTGAGAGAAACTTGCAGACTCACCCAGTTGAGGATTTATAGTAACAACTAAAACAAGTAGAGGAGAAGGAACCTTATGAAACCAAAGTAAATGATTCAAATTGAACAACTCAATGCTTCAAACTTACTTATAAAGAACGATAGCAATATTACACACAAATTTGGCATGTCTCGTGATAGCCATGAGACTGGGGAATCTGTATGTCTCTTTCTGAAAGAACATGCAATTCCATTGTTATCATACCATGCCGAGGCCAAACTAAAGACGTAATGGTGGGATGAAGCCGTAAAGACATCATGGTGGCCTCGGTGTATTGACAACCAGAAGCTCCTTAAGAAGGTAGTGCTTCGCTCATTCTTTGAGCAGTCTTGGATATGCAATTTGTCTATCACGTTGTACTTCTGACTCTGCTCCTTCCTTGCAACGAATAAATGTTTCTGTTTTAATGATTTTACTACGAGGTGTCGAGTGAATTTTTCGAACACAAGAGTTGTCATGTCATGTATTGAAATGGCTACTGCATTAAGTTATATCAATCTTGGTTTATAGAGCCATTAATGTAACATTTGACCCTGATTTAATCACTCACATAATCGGTTGTACAGTGATATACATATCCACTGACGTTTTCTTTGCTCTTACCGAACTGGATTTGAAGATATTCATTTACTTCCAGGGACAATAGTCAGTCAGCTTACACAATGAAAAAAAAAGACAGACTGCTCTTTCCCAGACACGCCTCGGCGTTCTGAGTCTCACATTCTTCTCTAGGACTGTGTATTCGAGCCCGAGCCTCTTGACTGAGGGAGTGTTCACACCGAGCATGTTGGAGCAGATTATATGACGGGTGACTAAGTTTGATTTGCTTGGCTAAGTGAGATGTTGGGTGGCACCAAGAACTGCAAGACTGAGAAGGAACGTCTCTGTTCACTTCCAGTGTGGTTTGTTGAAAGTGTTAATTAAACAGACATACAAGGGTTTAGGGGTAAAGGGAGACAGATGTTGATATCTGATAGTCAGGAGTTTGTCATGCTTGGAAAGTCTGGCGTTGCAAAACCCACAGAGGGCAGACCACAGTCTGGAGTCTGGATTGATGATAATTATCAGCTATTTCTTTATATCTTTTTACATATTATGAATACAAGAAAGGCAACATCCCCTTGTAATGTATATTTATCAGGGCTGTTGGTTTAAATCTAATTGGAAACTGTGAAGCTAACTCAATTAAATTAGCAGTTCAATTCTGCTGATGGTCTTGGTTTTGAACCAGCTGCAGAGTACCATGTGTAAGTACCATGTGTACTGGATGACTGGGCCCCTGCTCTCGGCTCACATAGTCGGGGCAGGCAAGTTGAAAAGAGAAAAATCCATGCGCAGCAGCCCACAAGAACCACAAATCATAATGCCTGAAAAGAATCAGCTGACGTTTGTTTCCCCCAAATGAGCCACTTCTTTTTAAAGAAAGGCTTTCTTGAAATTCCATCCAATCCAGCTTCAGTACAAGGTGCTCGCTAAGGAGAACCATCTGCGACTAAAGAATGTGTGGCTTGGATAACAGGGCAAGTTTTTTTCCTTTTTCCTTGAGAGGGTTTTATGGCGGTTTGTGTTCTGCCAAACATTCCTGCCAGCATGATTTCAAGCAAAAACATTTCCCCAGCCCGTTGGCATTTAAAGACACCTCTGTCTCTCCCTGTTTCCAACTCTTTTAGCTTTTTTTCATCCAAATATGGCAGACATTGCATAAGGAACCTGTAGATGAAGGCGAGCCATTACCCACAGCACTTACACTTTCTCCTGAGTATTATGGGCAAGGAGGTCAAGCTTTACTGACGCACCATGGATAAAAAAAAAAACACTACAAGTTCAACTGAACAGTTCACAGTTGTGCAACTATGAGGAGGATACAGGCCTATCTGTGTACTTCATTTCATAGTGTACACACATGTTTGATTTTAAAAAAAAAATCAGAGTTAGAAACAACCAGCTAATTTAGTCCACTAGCATGTGTACTGCCAGCTAGCTAGCATGTGTACTGCCAGCTACCTAGTATGTGTACTGCCGGCTCGCTAGCATGTGTACTGCCAGCTAGCTAGCATGTGTACTGCCAGCTACCTAGTATGTGTACTGCCAGCTTGCTAGCATGTGTACTGCCGGCTCGCTAGCATGTGTACTGCCAGCTAGCTAGCATGTGTACAGCTGTGTGTCGGGAGGGCGTGACTTAAGACCTTTGAGTGACAGTCACGTTCAATGTTGAGACTTGAGAGCCCCGATACCTCAGTCTCTCTACTCCTCTCTGCCGGCGGTCCCCCAGTTGCGGACACAGTCCTGCGACTGTTTGGGGTAAACAGGATGTCTATGCAGCGAATAGGTTTACCGCCATCTATCGTCGGGGAGATATTGGTTGTGTGGCGTGTGAGCGTGTGTCACACGGCGAAAGCGTGAGAGTTGGTGGCTCTGGAGCATGTGTACTGCCAGCTAGCTAGCATGTGTACTGCCAGCTACCTAGCATGTGTACTGCCAGCTAGCTGGCTAGCATGTGTAAGCCATTATTATTAGTGTTATCATGTAGACCGCACTGGGCTTGAGATCCCATCAGGACCCGATGCAGATCTCACAGGAGCGGTGGCGGTTTTAACTTTGCTAACTTTGTTGCTAATTTTAACACAATTAAACGAAAGTTGGAACTCAGGGTCCAACTTCAACCATTTTCCAGAGATTTCAACCGCACCTCACTGTCTTTTTCACGAAGTGGGAGGGCTGGTCAATTGGCAACTGTGACAGAGCTCATCATCAGTGATGGGGACAGCGAGAGAGCTGCAAAACTAACAAGCTGGTGCCAACTTTTCAAAAACTTTGGAGTGACCAAAATTTTGCGAGCCGTCGACGGGCGTGGTAGGGTGGAGGGGGTGCGATGAGGACGACAAATACGCACCGCCGGACAGCTGTGTGGCAGGAGGGCGTGACTTAAGACCGACATGAGTGACAGTTACGCTCAATGTGAGACACTTGAGAGCCCTGATACCTCAGTCTCTTTGCTCCTCCTGAGTTTCTCCCGCTGTGTCTGTTTGAAAACACGCGTGATAACATGCAAAAGCATGTGTCACACGGCAAAACTGTGAGAGTTGGTAGCTCTGTGATTTGAATCTGTTTCTGAAAAGGGACATATGGCTGTCACAAAGCAAAAGGCCAATTTACTGCTAATATAAAATATTAATCAGACTGAAAAATCGAGAAATTAATGGAAATGAGGAACATCACCTTTAATAAGAGGGTGACAAAAATACTTCATCCTTCACTGAGGAAGTACAGTAATTAGCAAGCTGACGATGTTTTGCAGTGTGTCATTCAAACTCACCATTTCTTTGTAAATTCAAATCTATGTTAAATAGACCACTGGAACAAAGCTTGACCATTTGATAATACGTTCAAAAATGCTGCGTAACAGCTCCCCCTTTTCCTCCGTCCTCCAGGAAACACACACACGCACACACACATCCTGTGTGTTGCTCAGTTCTTCCACTTGGTCTTTCTGGGTCTATGTAGGTCACTACTCTAAGCAGGCCATCTGGGCTATCACTTGCCTGGCTGAGGTATCCGTTACTTGGCACTCTGTATATGTGAGTGTGTATGTGTGTCTGCAAGTTGCTATGCTTGTAAGTAGGTGTAGGCTTCTTTCTGTGACAGTATACATGACTTCATGCTGTTGTGTCTAGAGGTCTCTAGCTATTCGGTTTCTTAAGGAGTGCTGCCTTCTAATATTATCACAGACAATTCTTTTTTTAAATAAATTGACCAAGTGTGTTTGGAATGAGGGGATTTTGTGGCTTTTAAACTGGGTGCATCTGTATGTTTCACACACACATCTAGAATTTTGAAATGTTTGTTGCCAGAATGAACAACTTCAGAGACGTCGGTACTTGCAGGCAATCCGGTTTAGTCAGGTTTAATTTGTCTCTTACAGAATAAAACCGTGAATCCTTTCTGTAATTGTCTCAATCCAAAAATCTAAATGTATTGAAAAAGAGTAGATGGCAATAATTTTCAAAATTCACAACATGTTTTTATCTAGCAAAATGTTCTTTTTTTCCATGTTCATATTTGTTAGCCTTTTAGAAACAACACTTTCACTGCGGACAAGAAACAGTTTGCTCTCCCACACACACCTGTTTTAACAGATTATATTACATTTAAATAGCCACTATAATACAAAATCATGATTTTCACATTATTTTAGGATGACAACATCGTGACATGCGACAGCAAACATTCAAAGTTTCATTCAAAAACCTAAATCGAAAAAGAATGACAAAAGAGCCCGAGCCTACAGTGAGCCGACCGGTACCTTTTGCTGACACAATGTCTGTATTGTTCTGTAGACTTCAGTCCGGATGATTAGACAATAATTATGGGACTTGTTTTTGGTGCCACTAAACGGCAGTCATGAGTAACTGTTGATGCATTATCATGTGCAAATTAAGCCTGGCTGATGTTTGTGCATGGATCTGGCAATAGTCGAATTTTGAGGATGCTTGGAGGAGAGCGGTACTTCACACAGTACTTCAATACGGCCTTGGAGGTCGCACAGAAAGCTGCCGGCGCTGGGAGAGAACAGAGCTGCTGCAAAATGTGTGCTCTCACGAGGTGTTTTTCTGCTCGGGCTGTACTGATTAAAGGGGCTGATACTGACCTCTTTTTAGAGATTACATCATCGGTCCAAACGGCGTCCTCATCTTCTTGCAAGATATTGTGCAGTTGGAGTCTATTTATTGTACATGCTGGAGGAGAGCAGAATCCTTCTATTTGTTATCTAGCTGAATGACATTAAATAAGTCCAATTTGAATAAATAAAAAAATATTACCCAGTATCAGCTGTGAGCAGCCTATATATTAGTATTGGACCTTCATATCTGCTATACACACTGTTGACTGGTTTTCATGTTGTGGCTTTTGCAGTAGTCAATGCCATCCACAACAACTTGTACATATCACTGCTTGTACTGCGACAGGAAAGCAAACAGCTACAAGTCAGCTTCACTTGGCCGTGAAATTACCTTAATTTTGTCCACTGTGTAGCCTACAACGCACGCGCGCACACACAAGCACACACACGCGCACACACACACACACACACACACACACACAGGCACTTCATCGTCCTCCTCCCAGCCACGGTTGAACGAACACACACAATCTCAGTGTTTGGTGTCGGGGACGTTGATTGGGATTGTGTTTGCTTTTTATCATTTGACATGTCTACTGATATTACTTTTTATGTGGGTTTTTATGTGGGCACTAGAGGTTTGTAGGAGGGATTAATACCAAGCATGTATTTATGTTTACATTTTCTTTCTTTTTTCTTTATTTTGACAGCAACAACAGTAGTTATCTGTTTCATTTTCAATGTGCGCGCAACACTGGAAATGCCAAAAATTAAAAAAGTTTTATTATATTTCGAAAATCTGTTTTACATTTGGAACATGCATGGTTGCAAACATGGCTAACGCTCGACCCCTTTTTTGTATAATGTGGCACATAACCAAAACCAACTGTGTACAAACGTGACAATCACAAACACAACATTAAAATAATACACTGTTAAGTTTGCGTTTTCTCCGATGTGCCAGCCACACCACACGGCCCAAAATAAATTGATCAATTGTGTTGACAGTTTGTGGGAACTTACTTTAGTTTGATCCATTTCAGCATATTCAACATATCCTTTGATGCCAATACCCAGCAGTCTTATCATTTCTTATTTTAGTATTATGGGGCACACTCTTCTGCTCCTTTGCGTTTTTCTCCTCACATTTTATCATCAGAGAGCTTTAAAGCTGTTTACCGTAAACTAGCGCTGTTAGTGTCCTCTTACATAAAACACAACAAAGAAAAGAAGAAGAAAAGAGCATTACTATAGCAAGCCTGTGGATACCGCCTCCTGCTGGTCAAGTTGCAGCAAACAGACTTTTGATTGCAGTTTGGGGGAGGCAGAGTGTTGCAGCCACGGATTAGCAGCTGAGCTCAAGGCAACTGATCTGACAGAGAAAGCCTTTCACTGGGCCCCCCTGCTAAAACAACATCGAAAGCTTTTTTCACACACACACACACACACACACACACACACACACACACATACACACACACACACAGCCTACACAACATTCCAATCAATTTTCCACAGGGTTCAGCATTCCAGCCTGGTGTTTCTTTCGTCCCACTGCACACAGGAAGCAGTGTGTGTGTGTGTGTGTGTGTGTGTGTGTGTGTGTGTGTGTGTGTGTGTGTGTGTGTGTGTGTGTGATGTGGGAGGGCAAGGGAGTTATGGCTGAGACACTGATTGCGTGTGTGTCTGCCTTAAAGGAATCGTTCAACTTGGCTCATTTGCCTTCTTTACGAGAGTGAGATGGGAAGTTACTCTCATGTGAGTGCGGCTGTGGTTCCAATGGTGTAGCATGAAAGCCGGCGGAAAAAAACAGTCCACCTTGGTCTGAAGTTCCAAAACACACAGAGTGACAAATCTGCTTCATTTGCGAAATAATTCTACCATTTTTTTTACCTTGACATGAAAAAGTCCAGTATTGATGCTTGGCGAGGCTAATCACGTCCTGGCTCCAGACCCGTAAGTAACTCTCTGCTCACGACCGGTAAATCTCTCCACAATGCACCGTGTCATCCTAGCCTTGAGGTCAACATGAATACATTTCCTCC